>NC_051067.1:32560335-33184085 GCF_004664715.2 Peromyscus leucopus
GCTAGTGTTATTTAACTATATTATGTATAATTTTCTTTTGTCTCCTGCTCCCATAGTTTTTGATGGTTAGGAAACATCTTTTAAATTTATTCTTACAAAGATAAGTGAGTGAAGAGGATGACCCTGATCTTTTTGCCTCTTCCTACCAAGTGCTGGGATTTAGGCATGCACAACCATGCTTGATGTATGCTGTTTGAGGGATCAGACCCAGGGCTTTGTATGTGCGAGGCAAGTATTCTACTGAAGGATCTTTTGACATAGTTCAGTCCAATTGTTTCTTTATCTGTGTTGGGGGGGGGGACCTTGGAATGCATGAAAACATACCATATAGATGGAATTCATTATTAAAATTGTAACCTATAGTGTCAAAATATGAGTTAGCAGTCTCTGTACATTTAATCTTGCTTCATTTTTGGATGGTGCTATTTTTATGTGACCAAATGGATATTACTTTCTTTTTTTTTTTTTTTTTTTGGTTTTTCGAGACAGGGTTTCTCTGTGTAGCTTTGCGCCTTTCCTGGAACTCACTTGGTAGCCCAGGCTGGCCTCGAACTCACAGAGATCCACCTGGCTCTGCCTCCTGAGTGCTGGGATTAAAGGCGTGCGCCACCACCGCCCGGCTGGATATTACTTTCATAACCTTGCTGATTTAGTTTTTGCTCTGTCTCATCTGTTGCCAGGAAACCATTTTTATAAAAGAGCAAACACAACTTGTTAAATAATTTCCATGTTTTTAACTGAGATGACACCTATATTAGTCAAGTTACTTTTTAAAACCTGAGGCTAAACCAGGAATGGTGGTGTGCTCATTTGAGTCCGGCACTTGGGAGTCAGAGGAGGCAGCTCTCCATGAGAGTGAGCCCAGCCTGTCAGCATGGAGTTCCAGGCCAGGCAGCACAACATAGTGAGACCCTATCTCACTGAACAGTGTCAACAAAAAACTCCAGTGCTCTCCTAACAATAAAAAATGATGCTATTATATTTGGTGAGATAGATTCGTTAGTTTTTTGTAAGTAAGCAAAAAATGGGCTTAAGAAATAAAGAAAGATCACATGATCTATTTTCATCTATGATATTGAGGATAATATCTAAATTTAGAATCTGTATCTAAATTATGTGCTGATTATTAATCTTTGGAGTAAAATGCAGATTAGATACTAAATCAAAGGAACCTTGAAAGCAGGTATGAGCAGATGCATAACCTTGTTCTTGAGTAATTGATGCCCCCTGTCTCTTCCTTGATATCTTTCATAGTTACTCATACCAAGTGCATCTGAACTCTCTCCTCAGTTTGAATTACAGAGTTGTTACCTGGCAGGATAGTTATCTTACGAATGTGCTTTACAATGCTTTGTTTCTACACCATGCTCTGGCATTTAGAGTTGAGTCATTCTCTCTCAGACAGCCTGGCTGGGCATTGCTTTCAGTTGCTTCTTGTCAGGGCATGGAGATGGGCCTGAGTTGGGGTGCTGGTTTACTGGGAAGCTGAAGAATGAAAGGCTAGGATAGTGACAGTTTCGTTAGAAAAACACTAAAGCAGATAAACTACCACTGAGCAGCTGTTGTGGAGGTGTAAGATCTGAGTAATCCAGTGGTGACCTAGAGTGCGTCTCTGAGTCACTGTGTTCTAGTCCATGCATGAAATACATTCAATACCCAGTTCAGTCCACTCAATAAGACTGTGTGTAGCTGAACACTGGAAGAAGCACATACAGATTCTTTTTAGAACATGACTAAGTTTAGAATCCTTTAGGAAATGGTTGCTAAATGTCTCCGTGTATTTTATCACCCTGTGTCAGTAACTTCAACTTGTAATGGTAGCAGTGCTTTCTGGAAACCATTTAAGTCTTAGAGTCGAAGTAATGTGAGTGCCTGGACTTAGCTGGAATCCTTGCTTATTCTAATTCTGCTGACAGTGTAATGCAGTCTAGCAGAAGTCTTAGATGTCAGAAAGAAAACCAGGGAGATGAAGTGGAGTAGTGGTGAATCAACAAACCGCTGTGTCTGTCAGGTATGACTGTCGCCCCACTGCCTGTGTCTCTTGGAACAGGAAATGTGGGCTTTTTTGTTTGTTTGTTTTTAATTGTTCGTATACATGCTTTTACTTTCAGGCTTGACAATTTGTGGACATAATTGCCTCCTCACGGCAGAATGGATGTCTGCAAGTAAAATTGTGTGTCGAGTGGGGCAAGCCAAAAATGACAAAGGAGACATTATTGTCACAACCAAGTCAGGGGGCAAAGGAACCTCAACAGTATCTTTTAAGCTACTCAAACCTGAAAAAATAGGTAAGACTCATAGTGACTTTATCCTAAAGAAAGAATATTGGCTGTCAGGTGTTAAAACCGGTAGAATTTGTAAAACACACAACTGTCTTGTCTCATTAGATGTAGTCTGTTCATTTTGATGATGCCAGGATGCGTCTCAGAGTTTGCATTACCTTTTTGGTTCATGACTTTTTTCCTTTCTCATGATAGAGCCTTGTGGACTGGCTCTGAACTCACTGTGCACCATTCTTTGAAAGGCGGTTTACTAAGTTGCCTGTCAGTATAAAGATGACAGTTGTAAAGAAATGTCTTACAACTGATAAAAATCTGTCCTCTTGGCAGTTTGGAATACTAGTTTTGGCTTCTTAATCTTGAGCATATGACATTGTTTTAACACTGTTATACGGTTAAGATTCAGAGTGCTATAGCTTCTACTTTGGCCAAATCTGTGGCAGTCTTATCTATAACATATTCCCCCTTTTTTTATGTTTTGTGTCCTTCCAAGGCCAGATGAAATGTAGCCTTCTAGCTTTCTGTGCTCTTCTTTGTCCCCTTGAAGTTATGTATGCTTCCTCTTTTCTTGTGTACTTACCTCCTGCTACCTTGCAGCACTTAAGATTTGGGTTTGATTGACCTTGATGTCCTCCCTATGCTAATTCCCTGCTGGGTTTCCACCCTCCTGAATGCTTAAGGGAAGTTCCTTGTCTGTGTATCCTGCATATTGGGCATTAACAGCTTAGATGCAAGATTGTAAAACATCAGTATTGAACTTCTGCCCTCCGGGGTTCTCCCATTGTGCTGTAAGCCTGTATTTAAGACCTCCTCCTTCCTTCAATAAACAACATTCAGCATTAAAAAAAAAAAAAAAAAAAAAAGAGGCGGGATGGAGAGATGGCTCAGAGGTTAAGAACACTGGCTGTTGTTCCAGAGGTCCTGAGTTCAAATCCCAGCATCCACATGGTGGCTCACAGCCATCTGTAATGAGATCTGTCTCCCTCTTCTGGCCTGCAGGGATACATGGAAACAGAACACTGTATACATAATAAGTAAATAAATCTTTAAAAAAAAAAAAAAAAAAAAGACCCCGAGAGAGAGCCACATAGGCCAAGCTCTTCTCTCCCCTTTTGGGCTTGGATGGTGCAGACTGGCTCACGTGGCAAGAACAGGACCTCAGCCTTCCAGAACCCTGTGGTGATTCACCTATTCTGTTTAGTGAATTATCTTTTCTGATTTATATCCTAATAAATTCCTTATAACTCTTAAAAAGAAAATTGGCACAAAGAGAGTGTCATTAACATAAAAAAAAGATTTGGGTTTGAGGAACCAAACTTCAGATTCTAAACCTAGGCTCTTAACACCAATGGCTGTTTAGCGCCAATGTCTGTTTTCTGTGAATAAATGAAGAATGGTAACATCTACCTCATGGGATTAGATAAGTTAGAGCATAAATGTAAAGTGTGTAGCACTTTAAAGAACAAATTAGTAATTTTAAAATTATTCCCATGGATACTTTATCTCTCAATAAAATATTGTTAAATTCCTCATTGTGATCCTGTAAGGTCTTGCATAAATAAATAGAAAATTTTTGTGTACTGTAAGAACAGCAGTCCTGATTAAATTCAGGCGGTGATCTCAGTATAGTGAAAAATGAGGTTTTCTTATCTATCTCAGCTCATAGAGCTTTCCTAAAGTGCTGTCCTCCACAAATACTTATATAGACCTTTGAAGTAACAATGTAAGGAATAGAGGAAAGCTAAAATTTGAATTAGTATATGATTTCTATATGTATATATAGAAATATAACACCATATAAATATGTATATATTTTTCACATCTTCAGAAAGTGAACTCTGAAATCAAAGCATGGACCTGTTTTACAGCTTTCTGGAGGAAGTGTATACCTTTTTAGAAAAGTCATATTTTATAATATTTGTTTATATAGCACATGAAGAAATTTTGGTGAAAGTACAATTGTCTTCTGAACACTCAGCCCAGGGTATTTAGAATGGCTCACAGAAGATGCAATGCAATGCAGATTGAATGACAGAGCCCCAGTGTGTTGGACTTCTGTACAGAGCCCTTGTTAATGTCTACTATGGCTGCCGGAGTGCTCTGTTTGTACAGTCCTGTTGCCTGGTGTTCAGACAACCTTCTTCTGGGAAGCCTCAGCCTCTGCTACTCCCGGTGCGGCCGCAGGGCACACTTGCTCCTGCTCTGTTGCAGCCCAGAGTCCCTAGAGTGGTAATGGGCATGTGCTGTACTGACTAGGGCAGTTCAGAGCTTGGTCCTTGGAGTTTGTGTCTTGTTTGCAGGTCTGTACCCAGTCAGCTTGCCCTGAATAATCTAGCTATTTCCATTATGGAAGCCATGCATTCTTTAACCATTTTAATTGTTCATTTGATATTTTGTTGAACTTATCAAATCAGCCTAAACTAGGGAAAAATGCTTTTTTTTTTTTTTTTTTTTTTTTTAAATATCATGTAGGACTTTTCTAGCCTTCTGAATAATGAAGAGAATGAGAAATAACAAAGACTTTTTTTGGCATAATTATTCATGTAAACGATGTTAAAAACATGTGCATTTCACCTGTAGTAAAATGACTTTAGATTGTGGAAGTCAGGAAATAGATTGTGGAAGTCAGGAAAAGAACCTCAGTATTAAATACAAGTCATACATGTGACTGCTTCTCCTTAGTCATGTTCAAGAAGCTTTCTATGGAGTTAATGCTTAGCTTGAATGTTTGAGTCTTGAGATTTCTCAGCCATTTTTTCCCCAAAAGTTGACAGAGTTCGGAGTATTTTCTTGAATAAAGAGTTATTATAAATCATATCATTGTATCTTATGTTTTACTTTTCAAATGTTATTATCAACTTAATCATGAATACTTAACAGTGTACAAATAATTTTATGTGTTATTGGGAAAACATTTTTTTTTTTTTCAGAATGCTTTGTGAGTGGCTTAAAATCATCTTTGTTGAATAATGTATAGTGACACCAAGAGATGTTACTTTTGCCATTCTGTAGATTCTCAGTATTTTTTACAAAGCCACTGAGCATGAAAAGAATTTGAGCTATAGTGCCCTTAAATCTCTTAAAAAAATAAAGCAGTGTGGTAAGATGTAAAGGTGCCTGGATGGTCCTTATCTTATTGAGTGCATATTCCTAACTTTCACAGGCATTTTAGATCAGTCTGCAGTGTGGGTGGATGAAATGAATTATTATGATATGCGGACTGACAGGAATAAAGGGATTCCTCCCTTGTCTCTCCGTCCTGCGAATCCACTTGGCATTGAAATTGAAAAGTGAGTACCGTCTGGCTCTTTCATTTCCAGCTTCTAAGTGTTGTATGTTCTTGCAGTGGAGGGAGTCACATTCAGGGATGTCCTGGAGAGCACAGGTGAAGGCAAGTCAGCCAAATGGATTGTCTACTGTTATTATTTATTTTGATTATTAACTATTATTTTTGTAATATTTTTTACGCTTGATGAGTTTTGCCTCAATGTTTTCACTAGATGAAATTTTTGACAAAATTACTTTGGTTTTTTGCGGGGAGTTTACATTTTGTGATTAAAAATATGTTTTGAAATTTTAATAGCTACTAGCTTTTGGTTTGGAGTTTTGGTTGTAGGGCCCTTACATGCTAGGCAACTGTTGTACTATGGAGCTTCCCTGGTTTGTAACACACTCTTAATTAATGATATGAGCATTAGTACATTTTAATATGTTTAGATGATATTTAAAATCAACAGCATTATAATCTATTCATTTGCTTTACTTTCTTAGAAATATTTTAGAATAATTTGGTCCAAAGTGATCTTTTGTGTTTAATGAGTCCTGTCTAAATTCTTATATAACCCAGATTATTTAATTTTATTTGTCACAATTGTGCCAGTTGAGTGATACCTTGTTTTACAAGTGAATTTAAAGTTTGGTTTTCATGATCCCAAGTATGGTCACTGCCTTAGTTAGTGTTTCTATAGCTGTGAAGAGATGCCATGGCCACAGCAACACTTATAAAGGAAAACATTTAATTGGGGTGGCTTGTTTACAATTTCAGAGGTTCAGTCCATTATCATTATGGCGGGGAACATGGCAGCATGCAGGCAGATGTGGTGCTGGAGGAGTAGCTAAAAGTCCTACATCTTTCAGGCAATAGGAAATCTCCTGACAGTCACACTGAGCAAAACTTAAGCAAAAGAGACCGCAAAGCCTACCCCCACAGTGACACACTTCCTCCAACAAGGCCTATCTATCCCAACAAGCCCACTCTTCCTAATAGTGCCACTCCCTATGAACTTATGGGATCAACCACATTCAGAGTACCACAGCTACCTTTATCCATATATCTTAAGCAAGTCATCTAACATATTAATTTTATCTCATCTATTTTCTGGCCTTAGTGATTCTTTTTACAGAATTCCACGATGAGTGTTACCTTATGAATAGTTATGGAAGGTAGCAAGTTCTGTTAGTCCCTTAACCATATCTGTGTTTTTGGTTTTCTAAGAATGAGGAACATTTTTACTAATCTTTAAATACTGAACCTTCATGCCTACACTTGAAGATCATTAATGCTTTTGAGGGAAAAGTGCATTTTTACTGCTGTAGTATGCTCAAGGGGATGTGGGTGTGGGGTGTGGGGTGTGTTTTGGTCCAGAATTGTTTATTGAAAAGCCCTGACATTTAGCAGCTTTTAGTGAGCTTGGGATGTCTAGGTAGCATATTTAAACCATGGGACATTCTAGAACTATTTCAAGGGTTTCAGTATCCTGTAAATTAAGATTGAGACAGTTCCAACTAGCAGGGTAAGGGGCTGCCAAGCGTGGATAAATAAGCTTGCCATTGACAGAAAACCCATGAGTACTGTGGGATGTGTTTCTCTATACTGTGAATATGTGTTGCTATGACTGGTTAATAAAGAAGCTGCTCTGGCCTATGGTGAGTCATGTTATAGCCAGGCAGGAAATTCAGGAGAGAGACAGGAAGAGGAAGGGCAGAGTTGGGAGTCACCAGCCAGACACAGAGGAAGCAAGATATCAAGGCAGAACTGAGAAAAGGCACCAAGCCACATGGATCAACATAGATAAGAATTAGGGGTTAATTTAAGTGTAAGAGCTAGTCAGTAATAAGCCTGAGCTAATGGCTGAGCAGTTATAATTAATATAAGCTTATGAGTGATTATTTTATTAGCGGGCCATGGGACTGTAGGAGCCTGGTGGGACTGGAGAAAACTTCCAGCTACACATGAGGGGCTGGGAGAAAGTTAGCCCTTCATGAGCCTGCTGTGAGGGAGGAATCATTCTGACTGATCATCCTTTGCCTGGAGGACTGCTCACGGATGAAGGAGATTGAGGGGATGCATGTGCTGTGTAGGAGTCAGACAGACCAGCTGTATTAGTAAGAGCTTCTGTTGCTGTGATTAATACCATGAGCAAAAGCAACTAGGGAGGGAAGGGTTTATTTCATCTTACAACTCTCAGGTCACAGTCCATCACTGGGAGAAGTCAGGACAGGAACCTCGAAGCAGGAACTGATGTCAAGGCCACAGAGGAATGCTGCATACTGGCCTGCTCCCTTGTTTGCCCAGCCTATTTTCTTACAGCACCCAGCACCTCCAGCTGTTGTGTGACAGAATTTTTCCTGGGAAGATACAACACCCATGTCTACTCACCCCAGATAGGAATTTCATGACAGACCAAAGTATGGATACCACCAAAGTCCACTTGGTGAACTAATGAGTTTTATTGGGGTTACTTACAGGAGCAGAAATGACTCAAAGACAGATGTATTACTAAGGCCCACTTCAGACTGGGTGACAGCTCACACAACTGGGAACCTGGAGCACACTGCACAGCCTGCAGCTAGCTCAACAGGCTGGAGAATGTCCTTTCTACGTGCCTCAGTTGGTCTAAACCTCTTGCAGGATGGTTTCTGCTCCTTCCAGGCAGCTGCTCTGGTCTCAGAGTCTTCTTTGCAGCTTTTCTCCTCTGAGAGTCTTCTTTGCTGCTCAGCATCTCTTTGTCTGAGAGGGACTCTCAGCTTTTACTGCTTACTCTGGCTCATAGGTGCCTAGTGAATCTGGTCAGTTTCAGGGATTTCCTGAAGCTATTTTTCATTGTTTACTTTCCTGCTTAAGGAGTTTTCCTGAGGGTAGAATGTTTTAATATTGGAGGAAACTGTTATACAACACTAGCCCAGGGTGGTACACCCACAACAGGCTGGGCCCTCCCACCTCAGTCACTAAGTAAGAAAATGCACTCTAAGCGTGCCTACAGGCCTGTCTTCTGGAGAATTTTCTCATTTGAGAGCCCCCTGTTCTCTAGCTCGTCGTGTCAGGTTGACATAAAACCGACCAACACAACAGCCATGCTAGGGTTTGGCCTGATACTCGTTGTCCTAGTTGCTGCCCTCGTTTTCATTTTGGTGGGTGTCTTTTCTCTAGTTGTGCTTGCTGTCTTGTCCTCCTCTTACCTTTTGACATTGCTGCTGCCAGCCGCAGAGCAGCTGGGTGTGCACCATGTCTAGTGGCATTTGTAAAGTCATGAAGGCAGGCAGAAAAATGGCATGAGGAACGGCTCAGCTCGCTCCAGCATTTCTTTACCTTTCTCTGAAGAGGTCATGTTGTGTGACTTGGAACCAAACCTCCTGGCTTTTAATTAGGCATCCAGGGCTTACTACTGATCGCTTAAGCCCAGGCCTTCCCTCAGGCTGGTGTGAGGCTGTGCATGAGGACAGGTAGGCACTGCAGCCGTGGTGGGTTGTGTGCTTATTATTGCCGTGATACTTCGCTTCTCCCTGACTCAGGACAAACATCTTTAAATAAATTGTAGTTTCGTTCTATTGCTATGATAAAATACCCTGACTAAAAGCAGCTTAGGGGAGAAAGAGTTTATTTATTTGACTTAAAATTCCAGGTTATAATGTATTATTGTGGGGAAGTCAAGGCAGGAACTGAAAACATCATGAAGGGTTTTAGTAGGCTCAAGCATGGCAAACATGGATCTGGCAGTCCTTCCCCCACCCCCATTCCCTCTTCCTTATTAAACTGTTAGATTACATTCCTAAAGCTAACCACCAAGGTCTGTTCCCTTATTTGGACACTTTCTTATTCCACACTCATTCCTGAGGCTGACCACCAAGGTCCAGGTTTCAAAGTCTTGACTCCAGCAATCAAGAGCCCCCTTTGGCTACCCTAATTAACATGCCCCATCAAAACAATTCAACCCATCCTAACGTGGGAACCCCTTTTTCTCTTTATAAACTGCCATTTGCCTATGGGACGTGCCTGCTCTACTTTATCCAGAGGCCGTCTTTTTTCCCTCCAGGGCAGATATCACTTTACCCTCTTCTCCCTTGACCCTTTTCTTCTTTCTCTTGTCTCCCATCCCCTGTCTTTGCCCCTGCATGGCAAATAAATCTCTTTTGTGCTGAGAACTTGGTCTTGGTGTATCCTGCGCCAACTCTGGTCCTTTTACATTATATCCACAGTCATGTACAAAGTAAGAGTGCTTGTTGCTCAGTACTCAGCTAGTTCACTCTTAAGCAGTCCAGGGCCCAACTCATGACATGGCACTGCCCACATTCAAGGTAATTCTTCCCACCTCCATTAACAGTCAAGACAATCCCCCATAGACAAGCCTTCCAAGGTGATTCTAGGATGTGGCAAGTTGACATTTAAAACTATCACAAGTAAGTTTATACAGTAATAAATTGTTAAAATTAAAAATAGATACTATTTATTCAAATAAGTTTCCTCCCCTTCCCCTCCTTCCCTATTGCTCCCTCCTTCCCACCTAAGAAAACTCCATGGATTTTACTGAATTCTGTTCCTTGAGGATTTGTTTCTCCTTTTGGTGTGCTGGAGGTAGAAATAAGCATGAGCTCTATACTGAGTCCTACCCTGGCCCAGGTAGAAAAAGAGTAAGGGGAAGGAGAGGCAGAATGTCAAACACTAGTCTGAGGCTGTTTTCCTAGCCCACTTAATAGTGTTTAGTAAAACCCTTTGTCCCTGTGGAGAGTGATGTGGCATTCGGATTAGAATCCTTACTGCCTTTGCTTTTACTATGTTGTGTATGTTTCTTAAGTCATTTAAGAATTTTAAACCATTAAGTGAGGAACATGGGGATTGTACTGTTATTTGCTAGTGGAAAAGTAGTAATTAACACGGTCTGAAGAAGTATAAATGCATAGTATAAAATAATCAGCTGTGGTCCTAGTGACTCCTCAGACTAGTGGGAGGCGGCCTTTGGAAGATGAGTCAGTGCCTGGTAATGGCCTGTGAATGTTAGAGGTTCGCTGTAGCCACGTAGGTGTGTACAGTGGAAGGGTGAGGAGCCCTGTGGTGCTGTGCCTGCTTTCTTTGACTATGAAAAAGCAAGTGAGAATAACATAATATAGGCTCCTTGTTGCTTTTGGTATGAGTCAGGTTTTAATATATTTTATTGGTGGACCCAGCATGCATGCCGTCATCTTTCAGCCCACAAGTTTTTAACAACTGGCATTTATTGGTGTCTTTGACTGTTAAAGTCCTTCATGTTCCTAAATTTTTAACTAATGTTTTTGCACACATGGTGCCAAGGTACTTATAAAAATGTTACTAATTGCTCTGAAAAGGTAACTTCACTTTGACCGAGACTAAGCTTTGCTTGTAAAAGGTCTGTATTTCTGATTTACTGTGCTGGTTGTCACAAATATATATGTTCTTGCCTGGTTCCAGTTATAATGGATACAAACTATTCAAGCTGTAAAATAAGATAAAAATAGGCTCCTAGTAAGTGAAAGTCTTCACTAGATTTTGTTTCTTGAAAGTCCTGTTCGCCCAAGGAGAATGTTTATCAAGAAAGTCTTGGCAGTGGTGCTTGTATGAAGTGAAGGCAGAGAAATGGAGTGTGGCTCCTGTTTTCAATCACCTCCCCTTTTTTGAGTGAGCCATTACTGGGGAATGGTGTCTAGAGCATTCAGTTGATGCATACGTACTATCTGTTTTATTTCTACATGGCTTTTGGGCAGTGTACATCTGGCTCTCTTCTTATTGGGTCAGATTTCCAACAGAAAGAAATAGTGACCAGTTTCCCCAGGTCATTTAGAAAGCTGCCTTTACAAAAAAGACAGGGTGACAGCAGAGTCACTCCTAGGAAGATCATACAAGTGTCTCAAATTTACTTTTTAGAACTTTGTAGAAGTAGATTTGTGGGCTATAGTATAGAGCCTAAGTACAGAAACTATACCAGATAAAATAAAACTTTTCCTATAATATTTAATGTAACATTGTAAATTATGTTGTTGAAACTTAACGCCGAGAGAAATGAGTGTAGCACATACCTTCAAAGAGCAGCATCAGGCCATTAGCTGTCAGCAGCCCTCCTGCCCTCCATTGCCACATCAAGGAAAGCGTGCAAGCCCACAGTGTGTTCTGTAGTATGTGTTTTATGAACATTCCTGTTATGTATCTGTCTACTTGGTCAGATGTCTGGGGCTGACCCTTTTTAAGATGAATTCTGAGTTTACACTGCCATCTAATGGAAACAGTTTTAGGGGCAGCAAGAGTCGCTAGTGACTAAACTGCTTTGATTCCTTCATGAAAATACCTTGCGAATTTTCATGGTGCCTCCCAGTCTCTCCTTCCCAGCTAGTGGGGGAAAGTGCAGATGGGGGAAAAGTCTGAATACTCATCTTGCTCTCTCTCTCACAGGCTTCTTGAGCTGTCCCTTAACTTGGAAGGCTCACCTCCTAACATCCTGTTACTCTGGACAAACGTGTAACTGTGTGCCCCATTGGCTAGCCTAACATAGTGTTCCTTCCTTCCTTTTGCTGTGAGGAGCATCAGGGGCATTTTAAGTCTTCATAGGTCTTTAGCAGAGCTTTTATATAAGCTCTAAGCCTGGATCTTTATTCAGCAGAGGTACCAAGCGAAATGACTAACGACATGTAACCTCTAAGTGTGCTTATTCCTCTGCCAAAATGAGAATCTTTAATTTACTTGCTACACTGGGGGTAAAGCACAATGGTACTTAAGAAAATAATCTTGAAAATATAAAAAACTAGATATAAAGAAGAAAATTTAACAGCTACAAACATTTTTGAGCAGCTTTCCAGAATTACCATCCACTTTACTCCTCAAAATATTGCCAAGAGTAAGCTGTTGTGATCCTCAGGAGCAAAGGGAATCTGGAGAGGTTTGCTGCTTTCCCAAGCTGTGCACACAGGTGGAGGGATCTTGGGGCCTTCTGGGTACCTGGGTACCTGATCCCTACCTGTCCACTGTGAGTTCTGGTGTAAGTCAGCTGCATTTTCACATTTTCTAGATATACATGTAAAAGATCAGTGTATTTTAGCTTATTTTTTTAGAATATTAAATCAAAATGCTTTCAGCTATATGTAACAAAATGCCACCTCATTTGTTTTAAACAAAAAGGACATTTCTGTCCTCGTAATCTATAAAATTCAAAGGTGACACTCTTAGTCACATCACTAAGGTTTGCAGAACTCAAGTTTGCTCTTCTGATAAACCAGTTTCCTTCATAATTATAAAATGTTTTTTCACAATCCTTGGTTTTGAAACTTGGCATAATGATGTTCAGGGGCAGAAAACTGGCTTAGTGTCTATTTCTTCTGAGTCCTCTTTAAAATTAAAGGCCTTCTCCAGAAAGACTCCCATCAGTCTTTCTCAGACGTCACTGATCTGAGCAGGGCCATAGAATAAAGGGTAAGAGGAGAGCGACACATGCTTGGCTTGCAGAAGTTATTGTTTCCAGTGCAGATGCTAGTGCTTACATTCGTGGTGTCTCCTAGGAGTGGTACCCCCATACGTGAATGTAAGAAGGAAGGGAATGAATCTAAAGGCCATGGGTGTGGGTCCCGAAAGCCACCTTCAGGGAACATGTGAAATTGTACACATGGCTCAAATAGGGTTCAGTACCCAGTGGGCAGAGTACAGGCCTCCTATGGCAGTAACTAAGGAGGGCTCAAGATATCACATATTCCTCTCCTTCCATCCTGCCTTAGCCCAGAACCTGGGTTTTTAGAGCAAAATTATTGGGTCCTGTACCCAGCAGGTAGCCTTGGCTACCAACCCTTGTAGTTAACCCTTTGAAAATAATAGCATCAGAAGCCCCAAGAATGGCACATGTGGCTGTTGTAAAGAAAGTGGAGTGCCACTCTCCCTTAGAAAAGCCCACATCACACTCTGTCGGGTGCGCTATACTCTTCTTGGTCCCTCTCCTCTCTCAACCATGTGTCAGTCTGTGTTGAAGATGTCTTTTAAGAAACCCATCTCTGCTTCATAGTAGCTCATCCTGAAATTCTTTTCTGTGTTGAAGGCCAGGATCCAGTTTACCCGAGTTAAGGTCTTTAAAAATGTAAGGGAACATCTCAGGCTGCTGCAGGTGGCTGTGTCTCAGTTCCTGTTGCCTCTGATATGACCACATTAGGAGGGACAGATAAAGGGTTCCAATGATCTCAAATCCATTTTCAGGTTACTGGCATGAGCTCGAGGTTTCAAAAGAGGCAGGATTGGGGTAAGGGACAATAGATGTATATGATTAGCCCTGGCCAAGGTGTGCTCTAAATGGTTACTGTTTCAGTTTAGATTATGCCAGGTTGTTGGAAGAAGTTCTTATCTGGTGAGTGGGTCAATCTGCTTCCTAGAAGGTGATTGCTTTTGCTCCAGGATGCAGCTTAGCTGTCATGGACAACAGTACTTGTCTGGGGGTGATTTCCTAGGTAACCCCAGATTTAGGGTAACGATTTCTCTGTCTTCAGTTACCTTGTTGGCCTAAGTAACAAGTCAGGACAAAACCAGTTCTTTCTCTCTGTGTGTCTGTTTTTTGTTTGTTTGTTTGTTTGTTCTGTTTTTTTGAGATGAGGATTTCTCTGTGTGTCCTGGAACTTGCTCTGTAGACCTGGCTCAGAGATCCGTCTGCCTCTGCCTTCTGATTGCTGGGATTGCTGGATGATGTCTGGCCTGCAAAACCAGTTTCTAAATGCCCGTTAAAGCCTACAATGTGATATAGTAGCTAACAGGAAAGGTAGTCTGTCACCATCTACTCACCCTATAACAGTGAGCCTTTCAAGTGTTGATCATGGCTGGGAGAAGGAGGCAAAAGATGAAGCATTGGTCACGGTGAGGCTCCTTAGTGTATGTGTGTGTGTGTGTGTGTGTGTGTGTGTGTGTGTGCGCGCGCGCGTGTGCGCGCACGCACTGTATATGTAATACTCAGATACTAAGACTCTGGACATAAATGTAGAAACGCTGGAACTGTCTATGTTTTCTTTTAGCATAGGAGTAGTTCTCATTGAATAAAATGTAAATATCTATAAAGTGATGTCCTGTTTATACCTTATAATTTGGCTTGGGAAGTTTATCAGGCTGGGGAAGCATTTTTGATAAAGGGTTCTGCAAATAAGAAAAAAAAATACACACAAGCGTGATGTGTACCAGAGAATATAATCTGTTTGAGGCTCTGACACTTCTAGTGTGAGAACTAGAGTTGCAGAAATGAATCTTAAGAGATAAGCAGATTCAGTACAGGGAAACCCTTGAGTGTGGAGCTGAGAACTTGACTTCATCAGGAGAACAGGGAGGTGAGTCAGCAGCAAAGCTTGCCAATTTGCATGACTAGGGACAGGGTCCCGTCACAGTAGATACAGTGTGGACTTTTCCTGGGGAGCAACAAATGTCTCTTCTCCTTCGATAGGAAAATGACAGGGCAGTGTTCCCCTCAGATAGGACAATGACAGGTTAAAGAAATGATTCCATCTGCACTGGTTAATTTTAAATGTCAGCTTGCCACAACACTGTTTACATGGTAGGAAATCAGCTGTAATATAGAAAGTATATTCCATACTGCGTTCAAATATGTTCTTGATAGCTTATTGTATATAAACATTTTAGTTTATTGCGTAGTACTTGGTGATGCTAGTATCAGTATCAGTTGTAATGAATTTTAACTCTTTTTCTCTCTAGAAGTAAACTTCCTCAGAAGGAATTAGAAGTGCTGTTCCATGGCATGAGTGCTGATTTTACAAGTGAGAATTTTTCAGCTGCCTGGTATCTCATAGAGAATCACTCCACCACCAGGTTAGTGGACTTCAGACCCTGAACTCTGAGGGGCTTCAGACAGTGGGCTTGTGCAATAACTGTCTTAAGTCTGGCTTTGCAGATGGTAACAGAGCTATAGGTTTGTGAATTCTTTGGCTCTGGTGAGTTCCTGACAGTTTCAGTTTATCTGTTTCCTTGTTTGTAAAATGTCATTCTTAGATTTTTATTCCTCACCCCACCGTTTGATGTTTCAATAAAATGGTATGGTCTTATTTGTTGCTTTATTACAAATGTTAAGCTAGCATACATGATAGCAGGTTTCATCATGCTGTTTCACACATGTATCTCATGTGCTTTGTCTCTTGCTTCTTGTTTAAATTGTGAGTTGCCCACAGGCTTAAGGTAATTTTGTCATTAAGGACAGAGGACTGTGTATTGAGGGTGAGATGAGCATTGTGCTAAGTGTTCCAGAATACTTGCATGAGTGAGTGGAGAAATCTACCTTTGAACAACTGCCCATTTGAACTGCTAAGTGGGCCAGCTGAGTCTCCTGTCAGTAATAGATACTCAGAACCTCTATCGGTCCAAATCATATATATCTACATTTGTACTTACTTCTTAGGGGCCTGACATACTTGGAATTATCATCTGAAGCTATAAGACTTGTTTTATATCTGTCAGGCATCACAATAAATAAAAGGTTTAAATCTAGATAAGAATTTGTAAGATTTTTGTTTTTATGTGGTTATTAATGTATGTGCTTCACAGAACCTTTAGCATTCCTGTTGCTTTACATTTAATGGAATCTTGTCAGGAATCTCAGACAGTTAATTTCTTTTAATTGATTTCAGTTTTGAACAGCTCAAGATGGCAGTCACCAACCTCAAAAGGCAGGCCAATAAGAAGAGTGAGGGCAGTCTGGCCTATGTGAAGGGTGGCCTCAGTACCTTCTTTGAAGCTCAAGATGCTCTCTCAGGTAAGGCAACCCTGAGAACCATCTGCTGGGACTTCCACTGTGGAAACCCGACACTGTGCTCCCTCATGTTTATGGGGTGTGACATTCAGTCTGTATTTATAAAAGTAGAGGTTTAAAACGTTCCATAAATATTTGTTGCAGACTAAGCTGGAATCTCTTTGAAGGCAAATACTGTAAATATTTGTCTCAAAGGGTCTGTTCACCCATCTTACATGTGAAACAGGAGACTCCTATACTTCTCCATGATGCTCAGTCTTTGGGGCTGATAAGAAATTGAATCCCAATGGGCAAAATTCTAGAATTCTTAAAATCCTCTTACAGACATCACATCTTATTCATGTGCCTAATTCTAAAAATGTTCCCCATTATGTATTTCATTTGTGAAGGACTGATGATAATGTGGCATTATTTTTAGCCATTACCCCAGAGGCCCCCAACATACACAATCAACTGCCTGCTCTCTGACATCATTATTACAAGAAAGGAAAATTATACTATCAAGAGCTTTAGATATTGCACTGAAAGACACTGAGTAGGATTCTAAAAACTGCCTTTAGTTTTTTTGTATATAATGAGTTCATTTGTATATGGTGAGAATACAATATGTATTTTTACATATTATTAGTATATGTAAATAAACATGAATAAAATTTACCATAATTGCTCTTGAAAATGAAGGTCCCTATAACTAATTACTTATATGCTATTAATAATTCCTCTGTTCATTTATTTAGTTGTGTGTGTGTGTGTGTGTGTGTGTGTGCACCATATCACTTGTCCAGAGGTCAGAGAACAACTTGTGGAAGTCAGTTCTTCTTCCATCCTATTGTGCCTAGGGATGAAACCCAGGTTGTGAGGTTTGGTGGCAAGCACTTGTGCCCACTGAGCCATTTTACCCATCCGTAACTATCCATCTTTCTTCACTGCATATTAAAAGCCTGCACCTTCTTCAGAAAGACAGATTTCTAATACTTAACATGTATTAAGAACTCATTGTTTTTTAACAATCAAATAATTCTGTCCCTCTCTTGACTAAGTGTGTATCTTGTATCGCCCCTTCCTTGTAGGGGGAGGTAGGACTTTGTTTGGGTGACATGTGCATGCTGGGAGGGAGTAGAACAGGAGAGTCTCTTGAATGACCCATGGTGCCCTGTGATTACTGGTGTGCCATTGCTGTCTCTCTGCATTACCAGTAGTAGTTCTTATGGCAACAGAGAGACCTGAGCTTGTGTGAATAGTTTTGTGTTGTAAGGTACATACAGTATTTATCAGATGTTTACTCTAGAAGAATGTTGAGAGCTTCAGATTTAGCAAAGATCATACTGACTAACTGTTAGTAATTTAATGACTTATCATGGTCAATTTAAAAAAATTAGCAACATGCCATAAATTTGGCTTCTCTGTTTTTTTATAGAAAGAGAAAGCATATTGTTGAAAAACAGAAATAACTAACAAGAGTTACTTATTGGTGGAGGTAATCATACTAACATTGTGATGTATTTTCTTTTGGTCTATTTTTCTTTGCTAATGTTAAGTATATGTTAAAATGAGATCATACCATATATAGAGTTGTATGTACTAGAAAACTTTTATTTTTCATTAAGTTATTTTACCTGCTTATATTCATTGTGCAAAGTTGTGTGTGTGTGTGTGTGTGTGTGTGTGTGTGTGTGTGTGTGTGTGTGAGAGAGAGAGAGAGAGAGAGAGAGAGAGAGAGAGAGAGAGAGAGTGAGTGAGTGACAGGATCTGCTTATTTCACTTAATAAGATCTCCAGTATGTCTATTTTCTTGTAAAGACACAATTTTGTTCTTAACTGTAGCTGAAGAAAATTCTGTTGTTTATCTGTGTCTTATCATCTATCTAATTTACGTATCTTATCATCTATCTAATCTATCACATTTTCTTATCTTTGCATCTGTTGGTGGACACCTATGCCAATTTGATAACTTGGCTATTGTGAGTTACACTGCAGTAAACACGAATTTGCAGGTCATCTCTCTGGTATGCCGACTTAGATTCCTTTGGATATATTCCCAGAAGTGGTATATCTGGATTGTATGATAGCTCTATTTTTAATCTTTTGAGGAATCTTCATGACTGCACTGGTTTACATTCCCAGCAGTGTATGAGGGTTCTTTCTCCTGCCAAACCCTTGCCTCCTTGCCAGTACTGTTTGTTGTTTGTCTTTCTTAATGGCCACATTCTGATGAGTGAGGTGGAATCTCAGTGTAGTTTCCATTTGACTTTCTCTAAGGACTGAAGATGGTAGTCGTTTTCTCCTGTGTCTGTTGGGCCTTGACACTTCATCTTTTGAGAAATGCCCTCTCCTTTCCTTTTCTATTTATCAGAATTATATGGGGTTTGATATTTATTTTTTTAGTTCTTTATATATTCTAGATATCAATACCCTGTAAGATGAATAGTCAGCCAAGATTTTCTACATTCTATAGATTATTTTCTTTACGGTGCCAACGTTTGTAATTTCATGCAATCCCATTTGTCAAATCCTGGTTTTATTTTCCAAACAGTTTTAGTCATTTTTAGAAACTCCTTGCCAATTCTGTATTTTGAAGGGTTTTTCTCTTTTTCTTTGATCAATTTCACAACTTCAGGGCTTACATTAAGGTCTTGATCCTTTTTGTGCAGGGGTTTTTTGTTTTTGTTTTTTTTTTTTTTTGTTTTGTTTTTTTTTAAGCAGGTGAGAGATAGGGATGTAGTTTCTTTCTGTGTATATCCAACTTGTGGATATCATTTTCCCAGCACCATTTGTTGAAGAAGCTGTCTTTTCTCCAGTATATGTCTTTGACACATTAGTCAAAAATTAGATACCTGTAGCTGTGTGGATTTATTTTGGGGTCCATTAGTTTGTCTGTTTTTGTGCTGGCTGCATGCTGTCTTTCTTATCATGGCTTTACAACTTCAGCAATATGATACCTCCATTTCTTTTTTTGCTCAGGATTGCTTTGGCTACTCAAGAGTGTTTTGTGCTGCCCTATGAAACCTAGAATTATTTATTTGTGTAGAGAATGATAATCGAATTTTGATAGAGATTGCATTGACTGTGTAAATAACTTTCATTAACATAGCCTTTTTCATAGTACTGATACTGCCACTGTGTAAGCATGGGAGAGTCTTCCATTTTGTAATAGTCTCTTCACTTTTTTTCTCCCAGTGTTTTGAAGTTTTCACTGAAGAGCCCTTCTAGTTTTTTGGGATTATTCCTAGATTAGTTTCATTTTGTTCAGTTATGGGGCCATTGTGATTGGAATTCTCTTTTTCTGATTTCTATTTTGTCTAGTTCATTATTGGTGTATGTATACTAAAGTGACTGACTTTTGATATTGATTTTTATATCTTGCCACTTTGCTGAAAGGGTTTCTAGATCTAAGAGTTTTCTGATAGAGTCACATCTTTTAAATATAGGATCTTAACAACACACACATGCATGTCTGTTCATCCCAGAGAGGGAACCAATGACAGACCAAAGTAATGATTGCAACAAGTCAAACTTGGTGAACCATGAATTATTAATGAGTTTACTAACAGAAGTATGGATGAGGATTGCCTAGAGGAGCAGGGGTGACTCAAAAACCCAACTGCATCACCAAAAAGCCAATCCCAACATGGGTGACAACTCCCCAAAATACCTCCTTAGTGCCCTCTGCTCAGCTTGCAGGTAGCTGTACAGGTTGAAGAAACCCTCTCGCAGGAGCTTAGCTGATCAGTCTCTCCCAGCACTTATTAACTCTGTCCCTAAAGCCAAGCAGGGTTTTTTGAGAGACTCTTTCACATGTCCAGTTTTCCAGCTGTGACGTTTTTTGTTTGTTTTGCTTTTTGTCTTCTGAGTTTCATGAGCCTCCCTTTCTGTTCTGGAGAAAACATTCCTACAACAATTGCACACAGGGATAATTTAACTCCTTCCATTCCTATTTCTTTCCCCTTGATTTCTTGCTCCCCCGCCCCCAGCTAAGACTTCAAGCACTGTACTGAATAACAGTGGAGAGAACCAAACAGCCTATCCCAGCCCTGACTTTAGAGGAAATGCTTTCCACCTTTTCTTGTTTACCATAATATTGGCACAGCTTTGTTGGATATAATCTTTATTCTAGGGAATGTTTCTTCTATTTCTTTTTCTCTCCCCACCCCCTTATTGTAAAGTGACATTGAACTTTGTCAGAAGCCATTCTATGTTTATTTAGATGAACTTGTGATTTTTCTCCTTGAGTCTATTCATGTGCTGTACTACTTTTGTTTGAGAATTTCATAAGTGCATATAATATGTTTTGATTTAATCCACCTGCATTCTGTCCTTTCCAATTTCTCCCCTATTCCCTTTATCACTTTTCTTTCTCCAAACTCCGTGTGCTCTTTTTTAACTCCTTTAAATCAGTTAGTCTATTTGGTTCTACCTGTATGTTCACGGGTGGGTGAGGGGCATCTAATGGAGAATGAGCACTCAGGGCCTGCATCTCTGATCAGCACTACCTGCTGTAGTGGTTTGAGTGAAAAGTCTCCCACCGTCTCAGGCATTTGACCTAATTGGTGGTGCTGTTTGGGGATGCTCAGAAGGTGTGGCCTTGTTGGAGAAAGTGTGTCACTGGAGACAGGCTTTGAGGTTTCAGAGCTTTACACTATTCCCAGTGTGCTTTTTTGTTTTATACTTTTAGTTCAAGATGTGAGCGCTCAGCTTCCTTCTCTTGCAAACATGCCTTCACTCTGTCCTCATGGACTCCTAACCCTGTAGAACCATAAGCCCAAGTAAACCCTTTCTTTTATAACTTGCCTTTGTCATGGTGTTTTATTATAGCAGTAGAAAAGTCACTGATACACCCTTTCTTCCACAACATCTATCAATTACCAATAGCTCCTCAGATAGGGGTGGAGCTTCATGACCACTTTTCCATATCTATATTGGCTTGATATTGCATAGGTTTTGCTCATGCAATCCCAGCCCCTGTGAATTCATGTGTGCAACAGAGTTGTCATATCTCACAAATACTGGTTCACTGCAGATGTCTATTCCCTCTGGCTCTTACAATCTTTTTGTGCCTTCTTTGCAAAGATTCTTTAGCCTTGGGGGAAGGAGCTCTGATGCAGATGTCTAATTTAGAGTTGAGCAGTCCAGTCCCCTTGCTCATCGACCAATTGTAGGTCTCTATATTGAGAAGTGCACTAATCTATGTATATATAGATAAGAACTTAGGGGCAGGTTTTTATAATGGCCATTTTGCAGAATACTAGTACTTGGTTCTCCTCCACGGCCTGTGACATTGCCAGCCGTGGTGTTTTGCCCCACTTAACAGTCAGATAAGAGTTCTGGTGGAAAGTGGGTTGGTTGCTCCCATGACATTCATGCCACTATTGCACCAGTGGCCATATTCTGCCAGTTATTATGGCTCACAGAATTCACATCCAGGTAAGAATGTTGATGCGGTTTCTTCAACAAGCATGTATAGCACCTTCCAGCACTATGAAAGACAGCTAGATAGTAGAGACGATATTTCTAGGTTAGTACCAGCATGATTTTTCCATGTCTTTCCATCAGGTTCAGGAGGGAACCAAGAACAATGACAGTAGGAATGGTAATGAGAAAAAATATTTTGGAGGGGTTCTTTGGGACCCCATTGACCAACAACTTACGGAAGTGGACCAGACCCTGCACTCGGGTTTTTATTTGATAGTCTATGGCTTCTGGCATTGAGCCCTCCCCCCAACTATAGAGTAACACTCTATAGTTGTTACCTGTACATGTGTGCATGCATGCATGTGTGTGGATACACACATATGTATATGTATAGATGTATATGTTTTATGAAAGTTCTACAAGAATTAAGTTTCCATATTGCATTTTCAAAGGTCCTGTGTTAGTTATCTCTTCCCATGTCTTATGATGAAATCTTTGATCATTGAAATTGAGTTTTATTCAGAGGAGAGATAAGGATTTATTTACATTTTTCTACACATAGCTATCCATTTTAACCAGCACTATTTATTGAAGATGCTGTATTTTCTCCAGTGTGTATTTTTTGGCTTCTTTGTAAAAAATCAGGTATAGATACATAAACATATCCAGGTCCTCAGCTCAGTTCCATTGATCGGTGTTTCTATTTTCGGTCAGTACTATGCAATTTTTAATACTCCAGCTCCACAGTAGAGCTTAAAATGAAAGATGCTGATACCTCTTACAGTTCTTTTTATTGTTCAGGATTGTTTTGACTACTCTGAATTTGTGTTTGTTTCCATATAAAACTTAAGATCTTTTTCAATTTCTGTGAAGAATTGTGTTAGAGGATTGATAGGAATTTCATTGACTCTGTAGGTTCCTTTTGATAGGATGGCCATTTTCATAGGTCTTTCCATCTTTTACTATCTTCTTCAGTTTCTTTCTTCAGTGTCTTAAAGGGTTTATTATGTCTTTCAATGTCATTGGATTTATACCAAGATTCTGTTTGTTTTTTTGTTGTTATTTTTATTTTTTGTGACTATTATGAATGAGATTGTTTCTCTGATTTTTCATTGTGTTTGCTGTTAGTGTAACCAACCCCAATATACCAGAATTTCACAGTTACAAGTATTTTTCTATACTTGATTCATCAGTGCTTTTGAGATTGGTTAGTTTATATTTTATGATATATTTTAAAACCAATTTCAAGTAGCATGTTTTTTTTTCCTTTATGCCTTTGTGTAAGTCCCTTTCTTAAGACCATTTACATTTGTAACTATAATACTTCTATAACAACTAATAAAATTAGCGAGAATTCTTCTTCATTTTCAGCTCATCTCTTGAACTGGAATAGTTCCTCTTATTCCCTACCCTTTTAATTTTCGTGTCATTGAAGAAGCAAGGCCATTTGCCTGGTATGGTGCTCCACTCTGGGAACTCCACTGACTTACGCCCCATTCTGTCGTTTACTGTCACTGCATTTCTGGTCTCAATTTTAGTACCTTGGTCTGAGATCATGTTGTTCTTGTTACACCAGAGGGCTTCGTGTGTGGTGGGGCTGGTGATGGTGATGGTTAGGCTTCATCAGTCTCTCTCTCTCTCTCTCCCCCCTCTTTCCCCCCCCCCTCTCTCTCTCTCTCTCTCACACACACACACACACAGAGTTTCTGTTGTCTATATTTTATTTTATTTTTTAGTTTGACAAATACAGAATTTCCTAGAAAAAAAGATTTTTTTTTCAGTATTGCATTATAATTTTCAAATTACTTAAAATTTGGGTTATAGGCCTCGTCATGGTCTGTTTAGTTTATCTGTATATATTATTTTACTTTTTTCCTTTTTTAAAAAATAGTTTGTTTTTCTCATAAATATATTCTGATTACAGTTTTCCCTTCCTCTACTCCTTCCCACCCCCCTCCTATCTGGACCCACTCCCCTCCTTTCTCTCCTTAGAAAAGAACAGGCTTCTAAGAGATAACAACTAAATATGACAAAATAAAGTATAATGAGATAAAACAAAAACCATCACATTGAGACTGGACAAGGCAACCCAACAGAATCAAATGAGCCCCGAGAGCAGACAGAAGAATCAGAGACCCACTCGTTCACACACTCAGGAGTCCCACAAAAACACTAAGCTGAAAGCTATAATATATACATAGCGGACCTAATGCAGGCATGTTTCAGCCCTGTGCATACTGCCTCGGTCTCTGTGAGTTCATAGGAGCTTTGCTCAGGTGATTCAGAGGGCCTTGTTCTCCTGGTGTCCTCCATCCCCTCTGGCTCTTATACTCTTTCTACCTTCTCTTGCGGTTGTCTGAGCTTGGAGGTAGAGGGTAAAGGGGGATTTGATGTAGACATCCTATTTAGAGCTATGCATTCCAAGGATTCTCTCTGCATAATGTCTGGCTGCAGGTCTCTGCATCTGTTCCCATATGTTGCAGGAGGAAGCATTTCTGATGATGACTGAATAAGGCACTGATCTATGAGTATAGCAAAATATCATTCAGAGTCATTTTATTGCTACATTCTTTTAGTAGAACAGTAGTATTTGGTTTTACTATAGTTCCCTGGGCTATCTAATTTCAGATTCTCTATCACCCAACCAGTGTCTGATGTGTCCATCTCCTGGAGTGGGCTTTAAGTCAAATTAGATAGTTATTCTCACAAGCTTTGTGCCACTTTGTACTAGCATATCTTGTAGGCAGAACATAATTGTAAATCAGTCGGTTTGTAGCAGTATTGGTATTCACTTTTCTCCTTTGGTAGTATGCAGAGTATATAGGCAGATTTTTCTGTCCCTCCTTCTGGCTCCCAAATCACTCACTACACAGAGACTTTTTACTAATTATGAAAACTTGGCCAATAGCTTTGGCTTGTTTCTAACTCTTGTTACCCATTTCTATTAATTTGCTTTCTGCCTCATGGCTTTATTACCTTTACTTTGTACTGCCCATGATGTTTTCCTGCTCCTTCCATCTCTGGCTGGTGACTCTCCGTGTCTCTGCCCTTCTTCTTCTCAGCATCCTCTCTGCTCCCAAAATCTTGCCTAGCTATTGGCATACAGCTTTATATCAAACCAACCCGAGTGACAAATCTTCACAGTATACAAAAAAACCTTGTAGCAAAGATATTAGCATGTAGGGGTGAAGGCTCTTTGTAGATGCCAGCTTGACTTCTCTTTGTTCAGTGAGTTGTATAGTTGTTGGCCTCAGCAATTGGGTCCACTTTTCAATTTGTGGAGAGCAACCCATTGTCTTGGCAGCAGCCTGTGTTGTTTGGAGATTTCCACGGGATCCCTTTGGTCAGCAACTCAACTGAATGCAACCCAGTCCTGGTACTGGAAGCCTTGTTTTGTAACAAGAGATGGCCAGTTGGGACTCTATCTCTCTCATTATTAGGAGACCTCATTAGGATTTTGGAAATACATTTCATACATTTTGGGAAGTTTCCACTGCACTAGGTTTCCATACTGTCCCTCAAATGTCCCTTAATTCCAGCTGTCTTTTCCCACATTCCCTCCCTCAACCCTATCTCTCCTCCCCATCCGATCTTCTCATACCTGTCCCCCCTAGTCCATCTATAAAATCTATACTATGCTTCCTCCCAGGGAGATCCATGTGTCCTCCCAAGTCCCTTCCTCTGTACCTAACATCTCTGGGTCTATGGTGCTGTGGATATTGTTCTGTATAAATAAAATGCTGATTGGCCAGTAGCCAGGCAGGAAGTAAAAGCGGGACAAACAGAGCAGAGAATTCTGGGAACAGGAAGGCTGAGTCAGGAGATGCTGCCAGCCGCTGCCATGAGTACCAACATGTAAGCCATGAGTCATGTGGAAAGGTATAGATTTATAGAAGTGGGTTAATTTAAGATGGAAGAACTAGATAACAAGAAGCCTGCCACAGCCATACAGTTTGTAAGCAATATAAGTCTCTGTGTGTTTACTTGGTTGGGTCTGAGTGGCTGCAGGACTGGCTGGTGAGAGAGATTTGTCCTGACTGTGGGCCAGGCAGGACTGGAGAAAACTTCAGCTACATTATGGATTATAGGCTGCTTATCATTTATTTAATGGCTAATATCCACATATAAGTGAATACATACCACATTTTATATTTTTACATTAGTTCTCATATTGGTACCCCTTTTTTGGCCTCCTTTTAAAATATGTAATATTTGCTCTTAGACTAGTAGTTTGCATCAGTTTTGTCTTTAAAGTGTGTTTCTGACTAACTTTACTGTCAACAGAGTGTGATTTTTTTTTTTGTATATTCCAATTTTACATAACTGTATAAAAATAAGAGCAAGGAAAGGCCTGGGAATATATCACCTATTAGATAATTTCCCTAGACCCCTAGGTTCTGGGTTTTATGCTCACTATTACCCCACCCCACCCCCCATGAAAAGGAAGGAAGAAAGAGAGGAAGTGGGGAAGAAGTCAGTCTCTTTAGTATGACTGACTTGTTATCGATGCCCAGATTAATGACATCACTTAAATCCACATTATTTGTAATAAAACTGGCACATAAATCTCTCTCTTCAACTTAGTCACTTTTCTTTGTGCATAGAATTTAGGTAAATTTTTTTTGAAAATTTGATGTCTGTTTTCTTGATGCTAATATTACGATTATAGCAACTGCAAAGGTAAGGATAGTCTCTGGGTGACCTTCTGGCTTGGCCACTTGCAAGAGTATCTCACAGAGTTCATTTAGAGCTCTTATAGTCCTGCTAATCACTGGGGAAAGTGCAGTCTGGTTAGCTATGGGAGAGATTATGTGTTGAATGGAGTTTGGGGAACTTCTGTGGGTGGAGCTTTCTGTTCTACCTCCAGAGGATTCAGGGTTAGCCCTGGCTTCTGGTAACAGCCAATGATATCCGCAGAGGACTGCCAGCTGAGGAATCTACCTAAGCCACTGCACTGCAAGATAATTTTCCCAGGAGACATTGGTTCCAGTGATGGTGTTATTGAGAAGAAACCCTGAGCCAACATGGTTCTTTTATCTGTATATAAATTAGTTGTTCACCTCCACCAAAATAATTAAAAGATATTTGTGTAGCCTTGCATTAAAAAGGAGGAAGGCAGAAGGGAGACAAGATGGCATGTGCTTTACAGGACATACTAAAGTGTTTTGTTCCCGTTTGTTTATTCCAGTGCTTGCTAAACTTTGGAGGCTGCCAACCAGTGTCTTCAGTTCTCAAAAACAGTATTTTAGATGTCATAAATCATAGCTTTCAAATCTCAAAATAGCCGTAAACAAAAATGTAGTCTTGTCCTTCTGCACTTGGTAGGAGGTGCCCAGCCTGCTCAGCCCTTGTTCTTCTTTTTCTTACCGTGCTGTGTGTGGAGTTGGTCTTGAACTGGCTGTAAAAGGCAAGGCTTGCTGGAGGCGAGAGAGTGGGGAGCAAGACTGAAGACAGCTCTGCAGATTTTCTGCCGCTGCTCCGTGATGTCCTGAAATTGTAGGACTAGATAATGGGGCAGCGTGATAAACCAAAGCCCACTCCTCTCCAAGATGTCCTCGCCGGGTGGTTGTCATTGTCTTCCTTTCACTGTGTGGACTGTTGGAGAGCCAGCCCAAGTCTGCTTTCTCAGTCTGAATCTTTATTCCCTTTGCCTGATTGTTTCTCATGTATTAGTTTTATTGCCCCTGTGTATGCCCACCACTGATTTAGTCAGAACTTAACAAGTATTGTGTCTGACACCACCTTTCTTTACCATAGACTACAGAAAGCATTTCCAGTACCAGGCAACTCTTTTCCTGGTTTCCACTTTGCTGTTTCCTCCTACTCTTTGGAAGTCTTGATGCACCTGAGGGTCTCAGGCTGCCGTTCAGGCCAGCCCCTAGCGAGCCTCTAGCTTGAGAGATGCTTCTGCTGCATACATTGATCTGGGAGGCCCTTCTGAGGTCCTTGGCACCTTTGGCTCGACTCCTCCATTCCATCACCATTTCCCTGAATGCCCTTAGAGCTCATGCATTTAGATCTGTGCAGTCACTTGTTACAATGGCAAACCAAAACTGTGAGTGTTTTGCTTCTTTTAAGAACTATGGCCAAATTGAATGAATACTCTTAGCAGTACAGAAAAAGACCAAAGCAGGAGCCATACACAAGTGCATTGCGTGCATGTTGTAGCAACTCCAGGAAGCCTGAAGCAGAACTGGGATTTTGGCATTTACTACGGTTGGTGTATGTTGATGTAGAAAGGTGGGCAGCATGCTGTCCTAGGACTCAGTTATCCAAGTGAGTCAGTCTTACCTGTTGTCTTTATGTGGCAGCTGAGACTGTTTTATTATTTTTTATTTGCAATATAATTAGTGAGAAGAAAGATTCAGAGGTTGCATAGTCAATTTAAATGTAGCATATATGGTTTAACCACTGTGTGTGTTAGGTTTCTGTTACTGTAATGAAATATTTGTGATAATTGACTTATAAGAAAAAGGTTCATTTTGGCTCTTAGTTTCAGGAGTTGCCTAGGTTTGGGGGTAGGTGTGGCTTTGGTCCTCTAATGAGGCAACACATCATGGTGGGAGTGTATGGCAGAGCACACTGAACAGAAAGCTAAAAGGAGCCAGAGGCACGGACCCAAAGCAACAGCACCTCCTAGTACCACCATGTGCAGTCAAACCTTTCACATTCAACACCTAAACTATAGCACTGACAGAAGTTTTCTGTGATAGCTAATAGAAACTATATGTATAAAAGGCTTTTTAATGAATTTGAATTAACAATATAGTTAATTGTTCACCCTTCCTTTTTTTTTTTTTTTGTTTTTGTTTTTTGTTAAGTATAACTTTCAGAGTCTGGGACATTAACATGATGAAGCTACAGCCTAGCTATATAGGCCTGGAACTAACCATAGCTATCCTTTTAAGGTGGCTGTAAGGGAAAAAAAAGTGATGATGATAATGACTACAGGATAGAGGCTGTAACATCTTTGCTCCGTGGTTGCTTATGGAAATAGTTTGATTGTTTCTGGTCTGGCTTTAATGTTCTTTCTTAAAGAAGGCTAGCAGCAAGCATGGTGTCTAGAGCAGATATATGTATATATATATATATATATATATATATATATATATATATATATATATATATAATCTCCTTACCTAGCAGTGCATTCTTATCAATCCTGACATCCTGACACAGACACACACATACTCCGTTCTTGCTGACTCATTTAACAATGACATCTATGTAAGTGCATGTTCAGACATTGAGGCATTTTGAATTTTTTGATTGAAATGCAGTTTCATATTTTACTTAGTGCATATTTTACTCAAGTTAAATGAAATGATGATACAGTTCCAGTGAAATAATAGACACTTTCCTAGAACCTCAATTTTTCTTTGGTGCTTTTATAATACCTTTTTGTTTCCTAAATTTAAACTTGTGATGTTCAACTGCTGCACATATTTAAGTTTTTAATAGATTAGAAACAATAACAAACCTGTGATCATGTACCCAGTTGCTTATTGAGTTATTCTATTTAAAAATGTTTTCAGAGAAAATAAAAGGTCAAATGAACCAGACACTGGGTTATTTGGTTTAATTTTCTGGAAAATAGGATTGCCTTTATCAGATCCCAGTGTCTCTTAGTCCTCATGCTTGGCTGACAGCATGACAGTGGTTCTGCTGTGGTAGAGATGGGCTGGAGGAAATTGCTTTGTCAGCAGAAAGGGCTGTAAACTGAGCTCAGGGAACCAGGTCACCTCATCTTGACCTGCTGATTGCTGATGGCTTATGTCAGCATCAGAAAATGTGGCGGCACAGTTTCCTTTAATGTTAATTTTGACTTAAGAGAATAACAATCGTTTGTAAAATGTGCTACCTTCCTGCTCAGGACAGGCCACGCACGGCCCTGCACAGTGAGCCACACACGTGTCGGTTCTGCTTTTGCATCCAACCTTGTCAGAGCATTGCAGCAGCCTGGAATGTGGTGTGGGCAGCTCTCCTCCCCTGGAGCAGCCTTCCCAGTTCACCTTTGAATGCTTAGATGTAGGAACATTCTCTTCCATTCAACTTTACAAGTTGAATGTAAGTTTAAGCTTTGATCTGCAGGAGTATTCTGGGTCACTTCTACCATATAATTTAAGTTTGAGACAGTAAAGAAATCACTGTTTCTTTATTTCAAATCAGTGAAGACAATTAAACATATGTAGTGACTATTCCTCTTCCATGTATTTGTTTTTCTTTTTATGAATGTGTTTGTTCAATTCAATACAGGAACAGTCTGTCTATTTTAGAATTTAAAACAAAACTGAGGTAGCATTACAGGAAAATGTAGTATTAAGGACAAAATTAGGATTAAAAACTAAGTATAAGGAGCAGAAAAATAAATGTTCTCTGGAGTTGAGAACATATTTTTAAGTATTTGAACACTGGATTTAACTTTTGAGTTCTTTAAAAGACCAGTAGGTCAAAATGAGTTATATAGATCTCATAAAAGAAATAAACACATCCACATTTGCATGAAGCAGGCTTGTTTGATTGTTTGTGTAGTATAAATCTGGCACCTGTGCCTAGGTAATCAAGCAGAATCTGTAACAGACTCACCATTGGAATGTTAGTGAGTGCCTAATATTTAAGAGTGATGTTTATTTCACTATATTAGTTCTGAATGACCACAGAGTGAAACATCTTGGATTTGGGTTTTCACTTGAGCAAATTGTGTGGAAAAGTAGAAATCTAGGCTGCTTCTGTCACTGTTTTGAGGAGAAACTTCTTTATTACAAGTGAATACAGTTCCCCAAGGCACAGTAAGTTTACTGGTGTCATTTTACAGACATGAAAACAGAAGCCTAGGTAGCAGGAGTTACTGATCTGACTGTGGGCAGCATGGGATGAGGTTTTAAGGCCTGGTACCAGGCTGCCTGAGTTCATATCCCAAGCTTGCTCTGTGACCTTTTCAAACCCGTTAATTGTGTGGAGCCACAGTTTTTCCTCCTTTCACGAGAAATACTAGGATGTCATCACTGCCAGTGGGTGTTCCGTGCGCCTCAGAATGCAGTGTTTAGTGGCCAGTCACAGGTTATCTCACGTGTGCTGTGCTGACTGCAGAGGTCACAGTTTTAAAATCTGAAATCATAGTTGTAATCCCTTACCCAAAGAAGCCTGAGAACTGTTTTAAACCTTCCCTTTTCACTAGGTAGTAGCTTTAAACCTATATTACTAAGTGATTCATTCCCCAATATTCTTTATCAGAGTCAAGGAATTTAAACAACACACTGTTATCTGTCCAGAGTTGGTGCATTGATATGTGTTGTGAAATGTTCCCTTGGAACTTGCAGGAATTACTGTGAATATAAGAGGAGTACTATATATTCCCCATGTTATAGTCTGGAAATTAAATTTTTTGAGGTTGGTAGAATCCAAATGGTAGTCCTTCTATTTTACAAAGTAAATCTGAGAAATAAGACTGTTTTCCTGTGGTCACATTTGAAAATTGAGCTAAAGGCCTGAAATCCCACTTTTCCTTTTCCTCTTCTCTTTCACTGTGTCTTGAAGACCAGATGAGTGTGTGTTATGTACTGCTTGAATAATGTTAAGCTGTGAACCATGTAAATGGTGTCATCTGTGTGTGTTTGTCCATTCTAGAATATTGCATAGATATGTTCCTCTTGAGTGGTGAAAATAATAGAATAATTTGTAAAAATGGCTTTAAAATCTTATTTTGATGAAATATCTTTCTGTCCATTAAAGTAGCCCACATTTTAACTAGATTTGTTTGTTTCTTCCTAGCTATCCATCAAAAGCTAGAAGCAGATGGAACAGAAAAGGTGGAAGGATCCATGACCCAGAAGTTGGAGAATGTCCTCAACAGTAAGTTTGCTCTGTTACCCGGGACTGTGAATGACCTTGATAGCAAACTCGAGAGCTGTTCTGAGGGGTTTCCCAGGGCAACGTCGGGAGATGTGTCTTAGCATTCACTTCTCAATAAGGACTTAGGGACCTGGAGGGCAGTGGGAAGAGGGAAATGAATCTGTTTATGGTTTACTGTAACCTGGTTATATTTCTCAAGAACTGTCATTTGCTCCCCTGAGACAGGGGCACTGAGACGGCAGCCAGGGTGAGCCCTGAGCAGACACTGAGTCTTCATGGTGGGACGTGCCAGTGCGCAGTGCAGAGCCTCGGTTTCTGTACCAGGTTCCTGTACCACAGCTGCCCATTTCCTTACACTTCGCGTTTCCCCACAAGGTTATACTCTGGAACATGTTGTAGAAGTTGTAGAACCCCACGTTTGCTGTTCCCTCCATTTTCCCTTTTGTTCCTTTTCTGAAATTCCAAGCTGCCAGCCCTAATAACTTAGAAGAAACTCATCAGGTGGATTAATTCTTGTTGTAATAGAAGTGTTTTAAATGTATATCACACATGTAGTCCATGTGTAATCTGAAGCAATGATGTCCATAAGAATCTCCTTGAATATATGATTTTTATAAAGAAGGGACAAGAAAACCCAGGCAACCTCACATAGATGTTTAGAGATTTTTAAATGCAGGATTATGATACAAAGTTAATTTTGTATTTATAGTCGGTTTAGTACCTTGAGTAGAACATTCTGGGCCCTTATGTAACCATCTCTTCATAGACCTGTGATGTCAGTAAGAAAGTATTTTGTAGTAAGAATGCTAGCTCTGGTGTAGGCTTTCCTTGGTGTTGGAATTGGAATACTTGGACATTTCATTCTAGGTTTGTGGATTAAACAGGACTTCAAACCTTTCCTTTTGTTTATTACTCCTGTGCTTATTGCTTGCCTTGGGGTTTGCTGTGCTTTTGCTACTGAGACCAAGTCACAGACTTTGTTAAAATGAATATGTTCTGAATTTTTCCCAAACAAATATTTACCAAAGCCCTTTCTGTGTCAGGGCTGCTAGATCCGTTCGAGCTTTGGAAGGGTATTTCCTCTCAAAGGGTGTTCTTTGCGTCACTGGAGTTGTCATCATGCTACAGCGTTTGAACAAAAGAATGAGATGCCTTGAGTAACTTTAAAGGTGATATAGCACAGTCACTGACATAGTTACTCCTACTGATTCCTAAAAATCACCTTGCTGTGTTTCATCTTGTGTATCTGTTGCCATGGTGCCTCAGAAGGCCTTCCTATACTGTGCTGTGCTTCTTTGGGTAGAAAGAATACTTGTCATTGGCTCAAATCCTGAGCTTTAGTCCTTGGCTCTGTGAGCATTTAATGAGCACTCATTAGTATATATCACAGGAATATAAAGATAGAGCCTGTGCCTTGTGTCTAAGTATGTGTAAGTGCTTGGAAACTATAGGCATGTAAGCAGGTTATTGAATCATGCTGTGTTAGTATCAGCATCAATACATGTTTTACTGGTGATAATCTGGGGGTATATCTGGAACTCACACAAAGAGCACCTAACTGAAATGTAAGGATTGGTGTGTCTCAGTAGTATAGCACTTGCCTCTCACAAGTCAGGCTCTGGGTTCCATCCCCAGCATAGTGCCTGTTTTCCCCTAGCCTCAACGTGGAGAATATGAAAATCATCACATGCACCCTGAAAGAGAAGTAGGATACAGCCAGATAGTTAAGCAGAGATGAACAGGTCTGCAGTGAAATAAGTGGATACAAGTGTGTGTCCTGACTGGTCACCAGTGTGAAAGGGCAGTGGTTCTAGAAAGGGGATAGGCTGAGTCAGGAGTGATAAAGATGCCTGCTGTGCCCACCAAAGTTCTCCTTAGTGTAGAATTAGTCTTGAAGATGGTGAGCCCCTAAAGGAGTGCAGTGAGGAAGCTATCTGATGGAGTGTTGAGGAGAGTAGCCTAGATGGTACCACTGTACATTCAAAAGGAGACCAGATAAAGGGCAGCAGTCATAGTGAGCTCAACAGATGAAATAGACTAGGAGCCCATGGCAGGGAAGAAATAAAGATGGCAGTATTGGATCATTGCTTGTATATGTGCAATAAAAAAGGGGAAATGGTTTGTGAGACATTTACATTTCTATCCTCAAATCAAGGAAAGGGGAGCTGGTTTAGGACACAAGGAGAGAGGAGAAGAAACAACTCTTTTCAGTTTATGTGTAACCTGAGACTGGGATTCCTGAGAGTTGATCACTGAATATCTTCCTGACTTTCACTACTTCCTTGTATTAAATAGGGCAATGAGTTTTGAATGCTTTTGGAGTAGGAAATATATCAATACAGTCTTACCTAGAACTGGACCCAGCATGCAATCAAACTGATCCACCAGGTAGGATATATACATTAGTGCAACAGTGGAGTGACTATTATAGGGTAACCAGCCTCTTTGTGATTTTCAGACTCATGCCTGAAACTTTAAACTTGGTCTGAAGCCCATGGCTGGAAAGGCCTTAAAGCCTGCTGGGAAACTTATTTTCTTGTTTTGTTAAATGTTTTTGTTGGCAAAGTGCCTTCTAAATAAAGGTATGGAATGTTACCATGAACTCATAGTACCTGTGGTTATCTGCACAGGACTTGCACAAGATGAAGCCAGTCAGAATTCCAGCATGGACTGGGGAGGGCTCATGAGGTTCCACCCTTAGCTGAGGTGATATCCCATCGACGCAGTTGATGGCTGCCTTAGGAGAGAGTCATTTTCTGTGAAGGTGTGGCCATTGGTAGGATTTTCATGCTTCAGTGGATGACCCCACACTTGTGTATATGGGCAGCACTAATTATACTCAGTGAGTTTAGTAAAAAATGTATGAAGTTGATAGGTTAAAAAAAACATATAAAATTGGGGGAACATGTATTAGGAGGATCTGGGTGGGCTAAAGGGGTGTAATGGTGAGTGTATATGATCACATTGTATACATATATGAAATTCTCAAAAAATAAATTTAAAATATTTTTAAAAGTTTTGGGCAGATGAGGTGACTTGTAGGTCAGTTGCTTTTCCTGTGAAGTGAGGAGAAGCATTGTCTGTCTTGGTGGTGTGAGCATGTGCCCAGTGGTGTGTGTGCTGCCTTTATAGTAGCATGCCCTGTGAAGCAAGCCTGTGAGCTGTCATTGTATGTCTGGTAAAGGCAGTCTAAAGATTTACTCTTAAGTTCACAGACACATCCCAAGATACAGAGTTGGGGTGATGAGACTGAGTGATGTAATCTAAGTATTATATATAAAAAGAAAATGACCAGGCTGGAGACTTAGAACTCTGAATAGGTGTTCTAAGTAAGAATCAGTAATTCTCTGTTAAGAATCAAGTCTATGAGAAACTGAGATCTACTAATTGATTGGCTCATAAATATTTAGGAAGTTTCATTCAAAAAAGAAAAAGATGAACCAGCCCTAATTTTAGCCTTTCTCAAACTTGTATTGAAACAAATTGATTCATGAGAGCTACCAGCTTCAGCTCTCTCATTCGTGGTGAGACCTGTGTGTGTGCACATGATGTGGGTCTGTAAGGCCCCAGGGTGTGGCATGGCTGTGAGTAAGCAGTGCACACGTCTCAGGCATTCTCTTCTAGCACTCAGTTACAGAGAGCAGCTAGCTAGTCATCCTGGTGCCTGTTGAAACAGAGGCACTCAAAGTAGATTTGGTCTTTGGGGGGCCCTGCCTTTGCCAAATGTCATTGTGCGTTTTTGAGGGCCTTTAAAGTCCAGCTGCTTTTACGTTTGCTTTTCTACTCTCAAACAGCTTGTCTTTCCCTGGGAACAAACTGTGTGATGGTTGGGAACTCCTGTGTTGATCCAGCCCCTGTATTCCCATGAGGCACAACACAGCGCGCGCGCGCGCACACACACCACTTGTGATCTCACATCTCAAGTTGTCAGTACAAGGAAAGGGACCAGTGTGGTCACTTTGAAATAGGAGACAGCATAATGTCTACTTTAAATAAACATGCCTGAAATTATAAGACACCGTTTGAATGACAAAACTAGATTTTCTAGGTGGCTGTAAGAGTTAGGTATGAGTGTAATGGACCATTGTGTAGTATAGCAACTTCTTCCCTTGATACACTGGGGTATGTTTTACTGTTCTGTGAGCCCAGCCACTGTAGTGGCCACTGTGGTTGGGGGCATAGTGGGTTGCCGTTAGTTAGTTTCTGGGACCCAAGTGTAACTGTGACACAGTGATACTCATTGTCCAGATCAACTGCGGGGAGGCCATTCTCTGATAAGGAGGAAGGATGTTTGAGACCCAGCACTAGGGTCTGTTTGCACCTGAGAGCAAAGGCATGGCCGTCCAACCTAGATACATTTGTTCTGCGCTCACTTGCTGGACATCCAAACTCCTATCAGTTGCCTTAGACTTGAGGGTTCTTGGTGTGAAGGTGGAGCAAGGTGTGTGTGGATTAGCATATGTGGAGGATTTCTGTCAGATGAGTGTTTGGACACCCAGCTGATGTCTTTGTCTGCATCGTTAGTCCTCATGTGACAAGGAGTCCCACTCTCCTGCACAGGGCTTTTGTCTCCTAACAGTCCTGGGAAGGAAAGATACTTAGAGAGAGCATTTTGTGACTGCTGGTGATTATATCTGCTGTGTAGATCTTGGTTTCATTACTCTCATATATTTTATCATTTACTGTCTCTCCCAGTTGTCAGAATTGTGAACTATATTTTTATTGTGAATGTAGTAAAAATCACAACAGTATCATAATTTTTTGACAGAAGTTGTCTATATAATTTTCAAACTTGTATAAATTCAAATTCTCATTTCACAAATTTGGCATAAATTGTTTTCATAGTTTATAATTTCTTCCTACAAAGTTATCACTAGAAAATGTATATATTTTAATAGTATGTTTTCCACCAGTTCTTGTTTTCATATTTTTGGAGTTAAAATTATTAGCTGGAAATTTCGTGTTACTTTAAAATGTTGAGAATAATTCAATTTTGAACTTAGGCTGTTTGCTCTGAATTCTTTCATTGCAAAGAAAAAGGAATTTGCAAGACCCAAACTTCATATATAAATAAGTAGCCGTTTAAAAAGATTCTGTCCATGTGCTTATCCAGTTACAAAGCTTAAACTCATGAAGTTTGTATTTTTAGAATGATAAGCAAATGTTTTAAGATAGTTTTTCTTGAAGAACGTTTTTAAATTCTAATCCGATTTCAAATACTCACTCAAGCCTTCATTCCGTGGCTTGGTGGCAAGAAGCAAATGTATTTCTCATCCCACAATAGCAGTTTAGTATCCACATTAAATAGCATGTGGGAAAAACAGCTCTCTGGACCAAACGAAGTTTTTATATCAGACCTTTAAAATTTCAACAGAATTTAAACATTATTTAGATAAAACAATCATGTTACAAAGACGACTTTTAACAGGATCAGGCCACCCACAGTGTGGCTATGGTGTGCAAGCCACCCAGTGAGACGAGGTGAGTTTTTCATCTTTGCTTAAAGTATAGTCACTAGACCAGATAATGTAGAGACTTTTTACAAGCAGGTCAGACAGCTGAAAGTAGTTTGTCCTCTCTCTCCTCTCTCTCTCTCTCTCTCTCTCTCTCTCTCTCTCTCTCTCTCTCTCTCTCTCTCTCCCTCCCTCTCTCCCCCTCTTTCTGCCCCCCTCTTCATCGTAGCTAATTAAAAATAGTTCACATGTTGCAAAATTTAAACTATTTTTGTTTATAGCATATTTTGCCCTAGAAAAACAGCATTCATTAAAGTGATACATATAATTTGTACTTTTTAAAAGAAAGAATCCTATGAAATGTCCTGTTTGTACCCAATTTTATAAGATTCAGCTGATTTAAGAAACAGTAATGATGCTGTGTTAAGGTTTTGTCATTCGGGTTTATGTAATTCTCTGTGCCTGCAACATAGAGGGATAATTCTGTCAAGAAGCAAGGTTAGCTGTAATGACTTTTTTGAAAATTTTTTCTGAACACTGTTTCCTGTATCTGGTTTATTACCTGATAGTTTGATACATAATTAATAGAACTTAACTGTGTGTGTGTGTGTGTGTGTGTGTGTGTGTGTGTGTTCCTCATTGTTCAAAATAATGAAATAACCCAAGCCCCCACAATTGTTTCAAAATTTAGAAGAGTAAAATAAATATAGATTCACATTGGAGAAAATTACTTGGGCTTAGTAAATGTTGTTGCTTTTAATTAGATAGCATTCTTAACATATGAAAGGACTTAAAAAACAAACTTTATTTTAGCCAACTATGAACGATCTCTATATAGGTAGTTTTTTAAAAAGTCTACTGAATTCCAGTGTAAAGATACAGTAGCAATTGAACATTTGTATTTAGTGTTCAAATTCCGGTCACTGTCACTTGTATGCCTTTTTCTCTTTTGAAAACAGGAGCAAGTAATACTGCTGACACATTATTTCAAGAAGTGTTAGGTCGAAAAGACAAGGCCGATTCCACTAGGAATGCACTCAATGTGCTTCAGCGGTTCAAATTTCTCTTCAACCTTCCTCTCAATATTAAACGGAATATTCAAAAGGTAGAGTCTATGTGTATGTACAGTTATAGATGCTGCCAATGTTAAGGATGCATTAAGATGTTTTATATTAACCAGTGTGCTTACTGTTCTTTTCTGATGATCTCACAGTGTGTTTCTTCTTTTCAAGGGTGATTATGATGTGGTTATTAATGATTATGAAAAAGCCAAATCACTCTTTGGGAAAACAGAGGTGCAAGTTTTCAAGAAATGTAAGAATTATTTGCTACTTCTATGTGGAGTGTATATTCTACAAAGAGTGCTACTTGCATCTTAGACCTTGTTTATGTGGTGCTTTCTTTAAAATGTGAAACAGTTAGTTCAACATTACCTCCCACATTTTCTTCCTGCCGTGTAGTGGGAATGAGCATTTACGGTGGGTGGGGTCAGTCTCAGATACTCTTTGCTGTTTATTAACCACAGTGCTATTGAAAGCTTTCATACTAGAAAGAAGCAGCGACAAGCCTTTTACAGATGTGGAAACATGCAGTTCAGTCTTCCCTCTTCAAGCTAAAACAGTGCGTTTGTGAGTTCTAATCTTACTCTAAAACAAACTCAATACTTTAAAAAATTACTCCGAATACCAGGTTTACAGGAAAAAAAAAAACTTAAATATCTTATGGTTAAAAACTTACTAACTAGGAGAAATACCATAGGTCTTATTAAATTAAAAAAATGAAACCCAGAAGGTCTCAAAAAGCAGAATTTATTTCTTTACTGTGGTGAAATTTACATGCAGTGAAATGCACAGACCTTACATGTTACAGGTCACTGAATTCTGATGGATGCTTATGCCCTCCCATACACTTGGGACGGTATGTTATGACCCCTCCACAAAGGTCCCTTGTGTCTCTTTCTCAGTCAAAAAGCAACCAGTATTCTGCTTTCTAAATTTGATTTTAAGTTCAGTTCTGTAAATCTTGCATCTTTTAAAAATAGATTATGCTGAAGTAGAAGCAGGAATTGAAGATCTAAGAGAATTACTTCTAAAGAAATTGCTCGAGACTCCATCAACTTTACATGACCAAAAGCGTTATATAAGGTAAAACTTTTGCAAGAATTGTGACATATTGAGTATATTGATGGGATATATTGTGAAGCCTGAAAGGTTATCCGGGGCAGTCAGGAGACTGGTGAGATGGTGAGAGGAAAGACAATAGAAATGTGGAGGTATCTGCTGTAGAACATGGATATTCCTTCAATATGAATAAATTGGGAGCAGTTATGGGGAGCTCCCTCTCTGAAGGAAAGATGACCTGCCAGCTATGTCAGTGGAAAAGCAGTCTCATTGCTCAATCACCTGTTCCTCCTGCTGAGTAATGGTGACCATCTGACTCCCAGGTGGACTGGGTGCTGTACCCTGCAAATGCCATGCTGCATAAGGTGGGTGCTCCACTGTGGTTTAGTGCACAGTACTGCTAGGTGGGAAATTATAGATCAGGAATGTGCCATGCTTGACGGTAGCAAAGGATATGGAAGGTTTTCCTTTGAATGTATGTCAGTTTTTAAGCCTGTAGTGATCATTGAGAAAAGTAGTTGTGGGAATATTCAGTTGGGAATACTGTAAAAATAACGAGCACAATTAGAAGAGATGGACCTCCCAGGGTGATAGAGCAGCTGAGGAGTCAGAGCTTGTTTGTAGGAGTGGGCCTTTCATTCTGGGCAGCTCACATGAGTCCTGCACTTGAGTTTATTCATCTGCAAAGCGAACACCACAGGCAGCAGAGCTGAGTCTCAGGGTTGGTGAGAAGTTGATTTATTTAAGGAGTTATCTCAAACCTGGCACGTTAGGAGCAGGCAGTAAGTTTTATCTGTACATAGCTTATACCTGCACTTGGAGATGAAACATAAACCATAAGATTTTTGTATCCGAGATTTAAAAATGCTGACCTATTTTCTGCGGGCTATCTTAAGTGTGGTGTGTTTTCAGAATAAGCCATTATTTTCCAAGTTCAATGATTTCTTTAATTAATAAAATTTATTAAAAATTCAGTAGCTTGAAAATGAAATATAATATATACATATATGTGTGTGTTTGCCTGTGGTCATTGAAAATACTGTCTGTAGGCCTGGGAAGATGGCCTGGCCTGAACACTGTCGGGAGGGACTAAGGACTGCATTTAAGATGGGAATGGTGAGAGCAGATGTAGGACAGAGGATTTAGCAGTGGAGCCAGAGAGCACTGTAATTGATTGCTGCTGCTGGGAAATGCAGGCCCTGTGCCCACACTGGGCTGGCTACTAACTGTGTTTCCTTTCTGGCCAAAGGGCCCGAGTAGGCTGAGGAACCCGAGCTTGTCCAGCAGACACACCAGGACACCTGCTTTTCTGGTGCCAGATCCCCCCCTTGCCTTTCTTCGGCTGCCTTTCTGAGGAAATATATACACGAGGAACTTTCCTGACTTGCAGAATTGCAGATTTAAAGTGGGAATAAAACTGGCGTGAGTTAGCCAAGTGTCTGAGGGAAGCTTCGTTGTGCCTTGGAAGGTTAGCTCCCTTGTCACATGTGAGCAAGCTAAATTTGCTTACAGCAGTACGCTAAACTCCTGGGTACAACACTGAGAAGGCACTGAGAAACCTGATGATTAATTTTAAAATTTACGTTTCTAGCCATTAATGAACAGGAAAATAAGATCAGAGTCAGGTCAAGTCTGTTTGACTTTTATGTCTATGGTGATAGGTCCCGTGAGCACCAAGTAAAGCCAGACAGCCTGGGCACAGCTGGGCGTGTCGGAGGGTCTCTGCCATGCACACTGCTGTACTGCCTAGCTCTCCCCAGGCATAACTGAAGGCACCCTCTTCTCTGTAGCTTAGTAAGAAGCAGAGCTCACCTCTCTTCTCTCTGTGGCAGTGTGGCCCTACTCCCTCAGCAGAGAGGGTGGCTGAAAATGCTTTTGGGTCTCCTTTGTTTTGTTTTCCTGAGGATTAAGCCCATTCTCATTGAAAATGTTCCCCCTTAAATTCTAAAACTATTAATCTGTGCTCATCAGAATTAAGATTCTTTCCCTCCCTATCCTTCTAGAAAGCCTTTTCCAAAAATGTCCTCTTATATGTCATTTAAAAAGAAAAAGCAATAGCCTGCACCATCTAAGCAAAGATCTTTGTAATGAAACTGCCAGTTTTAAGCTTGGTGTTAAAAAGAAACTTACTGAAGTCAAGAACAAAACATCACACTTTCTAACTGAAACATTCTCTAGAATTTCTGAGACAATAACTTCATTTTTCTTCATAAAATGTTTTTTCATGTAAGATTAGAGGATTATTAAGAATTTCAGGGCCGTCGTGTCTATGTTAAAGAGATGTACAGTTTTAAGTTACAAAGCCAGTTTGCTGGCTGCTGCTCGAGGGCCGAGTGCTGCCCTCCTCAGTCTCAGCCAGTGACAGCGAAGGAAGCAGCTCTGTCGGAGAACATTGCTGTACTTCGTAGTGGACAGCGATCTGGAGGGTGAGTGACAGTCCAGGTGCTGCTCTGCAGTACCCAGATGCAACGCAGCCATGGAGGGAGATTGGTGCAAGTTACTCTCAGCAGCAAAGGACAGAACGTGTTTCTCAGGGAAGGAAAGACACAGGCTACTGTTTACTGCATTTATATCCCAGACAATAAAAGAGAAAGCTCTGTGGGAGAGGAAAAATCAGATTGGATTTGGGGAGCTTGTTTGGATTGAATTCCTCATACTAAGGTAAATGTAATTTGCTGGAATGTGGTTTCCTTCTGAGGAGTGTGTTCTCACAAATGAAGAAGGCTCCTAGGTGCCTTCTTTATATGAGTAAATTCTTCCTTTAAGTTGGCGTCCTCCTTCTCAGCATATAGACATAGCTGTTTGCAGCCCCTGGACAGTTGCAGGGAGAGCAGGCAGCCATTGTAGTGCTTTGCAGGCAGAGTTGCTGCTCTTGGGGAGTCAGGCCTCTGAGCCATTAGCTCCTGAGGGTCAGGGTTGGTGTGGGGCATTTCTAAATGCATGCCAGGTTTCTGCTCAACATCTTGTTTGTTGTGAACTTATTACAAAATGGATATGTTTCTCCTCTAATTAGCTGCTAATTGCATCATGTCTGAGTAATGAGTGCCCACTACTAAAGAAATGTGGGTATGCCCCCAGTGATTAGGACTCAGCTAAGGTCACAGCTTGTAACCATCAATGAATGTTTATCATGGACCACAATTTTTTAACCTCAAGACAAAAGAAGCTAAGGGTTAAAAATTATTTTAGGGTAGTAAGTTCATTTGAACTTGCTTCTGGAGTTGGTACATGTGTGTATTATGTAAAGGCTAGGGCCAAACAAATCATGTTTGAAAGAAAAATTTCAGTTGAAGTATATTTAAATTTTCTACATGGATGTGGGTATTTCTTGCACAAAGAAAACTTTAAATATTTTAAGAACCTTTGAAAGTTAAGAAAGTGTCCATCTGCACTACATTTTATAGAGAAATAGTTTTTCAGTTGTGAATTAGTTTACACCCTGGAGGTAAGTGCATGTTGTCAAAGAGAGCTCAAATTTCAGTGACCTCTAACTTAAGTCATTGAAGAACAGTGTCACATTGCCATCCAGTGGCCATATTTCATACTAGAGAGGGGGAAATTTTTTCACTCAGTGCCCTCTGCTGGCTCCCAGCTAGGTTAAATGAAATGACTCTCAAGTGATAGAAACACTTGAGAGAAGTAATTCAAATATAAAGTTAGTTTTTCCCTCTTCCTCAAACAGAAAACAAAAACAAAAAACCCACCCCACCCCAGGTTTAGATTGAACCGCTTTGGATTGCGGGGTCATGGTTAATGGTCACTATGATGTGGTGTTTACCACTTCTGAGTTTGCAGGAGTGGAGGAGAGTGGAAGGGACGTCCAGTGGATCTGGTATGACTGATAAATGGAAGTATAATTGCTTCTGACCACTAGTGGTCAGCTGGTTTCTTCCTCCCCCACTCTCTCCATCTGTCTCTCCCTCCTCCCTTCTTCACCCTCTACCTACACCTTTTGTTTTTCTTTAAATAAGAAAGCGAAAGTAAGTTTAAATATAAAGGAGTGTTCTCACCAAATCCTTACAAGTTTTGGCCTTTGTCAAGTTGTTTTTGTCTTTCTTGTTGACTCCCAGGCAAAGAGATCATTTAAAAACCTACAGCTGGGTCTGCTGAGATTGCTCAGTTGTTGAGAGCACTGGCTAGTCTTCTAGAGGACCTGGGTTTAATTTCCAGTAACCTCATGGAAGTTCACAACTGCCTATAACTGCAGTTCCAGGGAACCCAGGGCCATCTTCGGACCTCCATAGGCACCAGTAACTCACATGGTATACATACATAATGTAGGCAAAACATGATACACATGAAATTAAAAAAAGAAAAACTTTACAACTTTATCATTTTCTATCGAATGAAAACAGTTTAATATATTTCATTATGAACAAAGTATTGAAGACAAATATTGGCAAGTGTTTTAATAGTTTGTTAGGTTTTTATCTTTTCTTTCAAAAATGGTAGTGATGTTACAACACCAACCTTTGCTTTTGCTGTCATAACAGGAGGGACCTTGCGCTTTGCTTTTTCAGGTATCTCTCTGACCTCCATGCCCCTGGGGACCCTGCTTGGCAGTGTATCGGAGCGCAGCACAAATGGACCCTCAAACTCATGCAAGACTGCAAAGAGGGCCACATGAAGAGCCTAAAAGGCAAGGGATTCTCTTCCCACGTACTTGCTTGTTAATGCTTAGTAGTTAATGGAATGGTGACCAGCTTTTCTGGAGATTGGTAGCTGTCTTTGTTGTTGTTGGCCCACCACCCCACGTTCAGCACTACACCAAAAAGTGGATGCCAAAAGTAGGGGAGAGCACTCTTAATAAGTCTGTAGTTTTGGTTGTCTAGCGATATTGACAAAACTTTATTTTATTTTATGGGAGAGTTAAATTTTACAAGGGGTGGACATGATGCTGTAAAACTGTATTCGTCCTTGATAAGTTCCCCTCTTCATCAGACATATCTGGAGTCACTTGTGGATCAGGTGGATACCTAGTGCTAGGTAGATAGTGGTGAATGAAAGAGAAGCAGGCCTTGCCTCCTGGAGTCACCGCAGAGGAAGGGTAAAGTACTAAACATGCAGCTAGGCATTAAAATGCTGAGACAAGTGGTAACAAGAAAAACAACAAAGATTTTGAAGGAAGGTAACTGAGGAGATTATTTCAGGAAGTTGGTTTGTGAAGATAGCTTACAGAGAGAGGCTCTATATTAGCTAAGAATTGGAAGTAGCTTCCCAGAAACCTCTAGCTTGATAAAGGAACCACTGCCCAGGACTCTGAGGTAAGTTTAAAGAAAGAAATTAAAGCTGTGTTTGTGTGCAGGCTTGTTGATGTTTCTTTGTTTAATTCTGTCATTCAACAAATACATGTTGCTGGCTGTGCTTCGGATACTGTTAGTTATCAGTATAGCCACAAGGATCTGCTGAAGGAGACAGAGGTAATTGGCTAGGTGGAATGCTGTAGAATCTGTCATTTCCTAAGACAAGAGAAATTCTGAGTGGCATGGCAGCTTATAAGAGCAAGGCTTTGAGGGTCAGTGAAGGAAGGAAGAAGAAAGGTCTGAGTTGGATGAAAAACTATTCTAGGAAGAACATAAGGGAGCAGAGACAGCCTTGCATTCTCTGTGGCTGGAACTGAGCCCTGCTAAAAGCTACAAGAGTTCAGGCTACAGTTAAGAAGATCAAGTAATACACTTTATTAGCTGCCTGGAGGAGTGTGGGGATTGTCCAGAGAGCAGCGAGGGGGGCATGGAATGACCACAAGCAGGGAAACACCCGATCTTTGGCTTCCAAGTGAAGAATGGACAAGAAGGAGTAATTCTGTAACAAGGTTGAGGAGATTGGCAGACAGGTGCCAGCAGCTGACCTAGCATAGGGTGAGGAATGTGAACTATGAGGCTGGGGTCAGGGCTCTTGGGGAACTAGAATGGATATGACTAGGGCTGGAAGTAGGAACAGGAGGAAGAGATGGAGGAATGGTGCCTCCTAGAAGTCTCCATCTGCCTGAAATAGTTATTAGCATGGTGGTGCTGTTGAGAACTAGGGAACTTAGTGCTTCCCCCAGCTTGAATTTGACAGGTGAGTTTGGATAGTCTGTCATGAAGAAGATAGATCTATCCAAGAGGTAGTTGGGATTAAAGATTCAGAGGCTTGGAAATAGTTTGTACCCAGATGTTCCCTTGAAATTCATGCATTTATTCATGATGATGGAAAAAGAAAGAAAACCAAGGACAAAATCCTCAGTAAATGGCTGGGAGAAGAAGAGAAGCCTGGAACGGCCACAGTGAAGAGGTAGCCATGGGGACAGCATGACAGCAGAGTTTGAAAAAACAAGGATACGGAGGAACAAAGAGCTTCCAATGGCTTGGACACTGAGTCGCTTGCTGCTGGTGTCCTTAGGAAGTGTAGCTTCTGTGCCTTAGATAACTAGAAAGGGAATAGTAATGGCAACCAGGTCCCAGGAATATGAGGGAACAAACAACACAAGGCCAGCATTGTGACATCATGGAGAGGTGGCCTTCATTTCTAATATATTTGCCATTAATGTGCTGCCATGGGTTTATGTAACTTTCAGTTCCAATTCTGTTTCTATGTTTTATACTTTGGAAACCCCATGTATTTTGAACTGATATCACAACTTCAGTTGTCATTACTTGTTTTATATTTGTTGCAAGAGGAGATGAAAGCATATGATATGGACAGTTTTTAGAAATCTTAACAGTGCAGTCAGCCAGTCATCTTTTAGTTTACTGTATTCTGTTGACTGACCATCAGAATCCCAGAGTGATTTTAACATTTGTCATTTACTAGTACTCATGGGCATGTCCAGCCTTTTGGCATTCTGACAGAAAATTGTGGTCTACAAAGTTCAAGTTCTCAACTTTGAGAGTTAAAAAAGCAAAACAAACAAATCTATCCAACACGCAGGTGAACAAAACAACAAAAAAATCCAGTCTTATGTAAATGTATGGTTATGTGATAGCTACATTCATGGCTATCATGTGGCTCAGGCAACCCACACATTAAGAGATTGGATGTGCCTGCTAATTTTCTGACTGCAAAGCACAGTGTACAGGTTACATGCAGCCAGGCTGCATCATCAGTGTTCTGGATGTCCTGCTAGAGGCACAACACAGTAGTGAGCAGACCTGCTGGAGCTTTGGGTCTGTGGAACATGTAATATTTTCAAATGCTGTAAGTACATGTTTGATGGTAATTTTGAAAAGATTGGTAAGTGCAGAGAGCCTTTCATGAAATCCTATTGCAGGAGTACCTAGGCTGGAGGCAGGAGGACAAGAAAGGGTTCTGGAGCCATGATCATGGTGTTCAACACTGTCACTGTGTGCTGGCGGCACCAAGTGTGTTCTGACAGTGGATTTTCTTACCTAGCCTTCTTAGAAACAGTCTGAAGAGAGAATTTAGTAGGAATGTATATGAATCTCTGGGATATTTCTGTAGCCTTGTTTGAAAACAACATCTCTGAAAGTCTCATGCCACCTCTGCCTGAGAGAGCTGATCACCAATATTTTGTCGCTGAAAGATCTGAATCTTGTTTTTCCTCCATGCTAGGGGTGGAAGCGCTCTGTCTCCTAACTGCATGCCTAGCCCCTTTCCTATTGTCTTAATGTTATGTATTGCTATATACATTTGTATTTATGTACTGAAAACCAGCATTTCAGAGAAAAAGTGAAAAAGCTTGCATGTAATCAGATCCCTCTAGCTTTTTTCCTGAAAATGTGTGTAGAACTTCCTCATTAATTGAGAGAATGTTAGTTACAAGCTTTACCTAGTTCATTTCATAATTGTTTTTCTTAATTGAAAGTAAAAGATGGTGCCTTACAGCTCTTTGAACCTACTCTGCAGACTTCATGGCATTACCATGTAATTTCCTAAACTCAGTAGGCAAATTTAAGTGAAAACTATTGTTGAAATTAATTTTTCCTTTAGTGTTTTGAATATGCTTAAATATACCTTTGTTGCCAGTAAATACTAACGTGAATTATTTAAATAGTTTTTAAGCAATAGTTTTTATTCTCTGAAATTTCCTAACATTTATATAATGTATATTGACCATATCCATCCAACGTTATCTTCCAACAATTTCCCCTAGTGCCCCAACCCATATCCCTCTCAACTTCATGACTTCTTTTTATTGTTCTTTGTTATTGATAACCCCAAGTCCAAATAGTGCTGACTGTAAATAATTTTAACATACAACATTTAATTAAAAGATTGATGTGATCTTTTGAAGAAGCAGTTTTTATTCATTTTAGAAAATCACATGCATGCGCTTGCACACACACAGTGCTGGGAACTAAATTCAGGACCTTACATATACTCCTAGCCACCAAGCATATTTGAAAGCAAGATACACACACACACACACACACACACACACACACTGACCCCCCCCATATGTGTATATGTGCATGAATATATATATTCACATACATACACAGACACACGCATACACATGCACTGACCCCCCCCATATGTATATGTGTATACACACACATACACACACAAAAAAAAATTTCTCACATACCTACCTTAGTTTAATTAGTTGTTAACATATAGCTGATCCTTCACCTGCTACTTCCCTCTTACTCATTCTGTATTAGTTGAAGTAGGTCACATAATTATCTATAAATTTTTCAGAGGTAAGGGATATTTAAAATTTTTAAATTAAAATACCAATATCAGTGCTTGAAATATCAGTAATTTATTTCTCTTTGGGGGTTCCTTGTTTGTTTATTTGTTTTCTTTTGAGACAGGATCTTTTTATGTAGCCCAGACTGGCCTAGAACTTGCAGTAATCCTCTGGTCTTAGCCTTCTGAGTCTTGGAATTCCAGTTGTGTGCCACCATTCCTGATGCTTATGACTTATTAATGACAAGTATCTGTTAATTTTCAAGTAGTTTCATTTTCTCCAGTATCCTTTCTACATTTTTATGCCTTCCCTTTTTACACTTGATCTTAGCTAAAAGCCAAGAAGCAAGGGTACCATCCCCTGTACACAGTGTAGTTTGTTTCCTGGCATAGAAGAACCATCACTGGGAGAATACATTGGCTTTGATCCTTTGCACATGGATGTTTTCATGTTAGCATTTTATGTGTATGTGCCATTGAATATGTTGCCCCTTTAGCACACTTACAGTTTGACAGGCAGTATAATGATGGTGGATGTCTTAAGTTTAGAGGGAATAAACAGTTGTTTTTTCATGTAATCCATATTTGTTGATGAACTCCTTTAACAGATACTTAGACTTTTCTTAAGTAATGTGCTGTAATGTAAGGCAAAGTGGAAGAAGGTCCACTAAGTATGTGGGTCCTCCATCAGTCATACTTTCCTAATGGTGATGTGGTGGATTTGGAGGAAACTGTAGCAGTGGCTGACAGCAGATCCATTTCCTTTGTGAGGAGGTGTCACACGAGCCCATGACAGACATACCTTCTCCGTACACTGAAGATGGGAAGAAGGAGCGCATGTCCAGATAATGTCTTTGTTGCTTGCCCTTGCCAGGCCTGTGAATCACAACACATCACTCCTCATCTCCCTGGTCTGCACTGTTGCAGCAAGTATTCCAACACACTGGATTTCTCTGGTGGGAAGGCAAGCTGGCCATGGGCTATGTAGGAAGACCTGTGCTGAAACTTCCCAAGCTAGATGAGCCGCTTCAACTTGCTGTGGGTTTGGGTGTTCATTTTCTGTCCTAGGTGGATTGGATTAAGGAAAGGTTGTACAGTACTATTTAGTAATCTCGGAAGTGGTTTTCTTTGTATAAGTAATTGCTCTGAGTTGACACTCTGGAGAAGATGAAGGTGATGCTAGAACGGGCCCGGAAGTAGTAGTTGGATCTGAGCAGGATGCCTCTTCCTTTCCCTCTTGTGCTGTAGGACTCAGGGGTGGCAGGGGTGGAAATAGGCAGTGCCATCAGCGTACCTGATAGCACTTGTGGCTTGATTGATCTGTCAGAGACAGAGTACCTGATTGCCTGGCAGATGTGAGCTTGGTGGTATTGATTGTAGCTCTCTGTTGAAGGCTCCTGCATGTGGGAAGGTGATTAGTATTCCAGCTGTCAGATACTGCCAGATACTGTAATACAATGCCTGTATTTCATCTAGAACTCTGTTGTCAGAGTGCCATGGTTTTCAAAGGTATCTTCAGCAACATCATTTCAGAATGAAAGGGCGTCTTTTCAATCGAAAAACAAGGGTCTTCAGGCTTCCTATTATTGTCACTGCACTTAGACTCTAACTCTGGAGAAGAGAAATGGATCCAGTTATTTAAACCCAGACAAAACAGTGGCTAAGAACTGAGACATTTTGTGAAATAAAACCCAGTTTTAATGGATAGACTGAATATTAAAAGCAGGGAAAGAATTCTTGGCATCTTTTTGACAGTGACCTGTATTGAGGACTGGGGTAGGCCCTCCTGAGGACTTCAGTTGTTACTGTATCAGTAACAACATGAGTGTTACAGTTGCCCTGGCAGATGTTGCTTATTAAAGGAAGACAAGGACACAGAGCCAGTGGGAGGGCTTAAGGACTTCCTCACCTAGCTGGCACCCCAGATCCCCTCCTCCCCTCTCCCCTTCTCTTTCCCCCTCACCCACCCTGGTCCTGGCCCTGAAGCCCAAGTGTGATCTTTGGACTTTTCTCTATTGAGGAAAAGTGTCAGGGGATAAACCAATGTTTTATGTTGGAGAAACTTCAGTATTTTTACTTTTCTCAAAATTTAGTGATTTGTTTACATTATAAAACCCTATTTTGAAAGTTTAAATGCAGATGGGGGTTTGAGTACTGTGTTTTCCAGCCTGAACTGAGTGACCATCCTGCTTCCGGTGCCCTGAGTGTAAAGTACCCAGTGCTCTGAACTATTGCACATGTTAAACTTTTTGCACTGCATAAGGATTGGTCTCTAGGAATTCCTATGAAATAGGTCCAAAATTAGAGTATGTCTTAAGGTTTCCTGGCAGGAAAAGCCTTTGGTTAACCCCCTGCTGGAATTCTCAAACGGACTTTGAAAGGTGGTCTTCAAAGGTGTCTTTTTCTTTGTTCCTAAAGTGGCTGATTTTAACTCTTCAGAGCAGCTGGCTGTCTGGTAAACTGGGGGAAAGGCCATGAGCTTGCTCTGGCATCTTGGAATCTGTGCTCTGATTAGGACTTCCAGAAGGACTTCCTAGAATTAGGGCTCAGTGAGGGACATTTAAAAGAGGAGCCAGAGCTTATGTAAGCAACGAGTTCTTAAAAATAGACACACAACAGAAGGAAGGAACATTCAGACAGGGCTAAGGTTCTTTGAAGACTTGGAGGCGCATGTCACACCTGAGTAGCCTTTTCTTAGTATTCACAGTGGCATGTGGGCTGTAGGCAGTGTGCTCAGAAGTGCCTAAGACTCGAGTGCTCAAGGCCCAGGGGTTGATGCCCAGCACTGTAAACCAAGCAGCCAACAAAATAAGATTTTTAATGATTTTAAACACGTAGCAGATTGTTAAATACTCGCTGAAAAACTAAAAATACTTGTTTCTCCAAGGACCTTAAGATATAAAAGGTTCCATTTTCAGTTGAAGCTGATTGTATTTATACAGTATAACTTAACTATGCTTTTATTGATATTTATTTATCTAAAATATAACCTTATATACACATTTTATATATTAACCTTTTAAATCGTGGAGCTAGTAATAAAATTCTGATATTGTCCTAATGGAAGAATAGGTTGGTTTCCTTGTATTAGATTAAATCACAGTCCCCATTAGGAAATTGTTAGCTTCATTGAATTTTCTTTAGAATTATAAAAAAATATTTCCTTACTTGAGGCAGTAGATATATGTTGTACACATATTAAATATTTTAATAAACTACTTTTTATTTGAAAGTTGTAATGTGGTTATGCATAGGAGGGTTCATTATGGAGTTCATTTCCTGGAGACTGAAGGAAAGTGGTGTTTCTCCTCAGTGGTTGCTGAGTGATAACAGTGTGTTTAATTTGGCTTCAGAAGAGGGAATGTTTAGCAGGATTTGGTACCTGCTTTCAATCTGGCAGCTCTACAGGAACACGCAGGATAAAGTGGATGCAGGAGAGGGAAGCCTGGGAGGTGCTGAGCCCAAAGTGGTCTTCTCCCCAGCCAGGAGAGGGCAAGCGTTTCCATTCTCCTGTCCTCTTCAGGAGGAAGAGCATCATGAATTGGATTCAGAATACCCACATTAGAAATTGCCACTTTTGTCTGAAAGTGACATAGGCATTTTTAACACGATTGTTGATTTATATATATTTGATGACTATCTTAGTTTACTTTTCTGTTGCTATAAAAAACACTGACCAAAAGCAGCTTATAGTAGAGGGAAGGGTTTATTTCAGCTTACAAACTGTTGTCCATCATTGAGAAATCAGGCAGGAACTTAGCAGGGCAGAGGCAAGAACCATGGAGGCAAGAGCTAAAGCAGAAGCCATGGAGGATTGTTGTTTTCCTGCCTTACTCTGCTTGCTTTCCTATCCCACCTAAGACCACTGCCCCGAGATGGCATTCCCCACAGTAGCCTGGGTCCTCCCACAGCAATCATTAATCAGAGAATTCTGCACAGACTTGCCTACAGACCAATGTGATGGAGGTATTTTCTTAATTAAGGTTTCTTCTTCCCAGATAACTCTAGCTTGTGTTAAGTTGACAAAAAAACTAATGAGCTTAATGACAATTTTACCTTTCAAATAAAAATTGAGACCAATAATTAGTGCCAGTAATTTTGACACTTTAAAAAGTGGTAAAGACTAAGAATGTGGTTTGCCTTTGGCATTCTGGGTCTGCACAGAGAGGTGAGAATTGCCGCATGCCATAGGGAACAGCTGGAGCATGTTCTTTGGTTGTAAGAGCACCTTTCCATGGGGTGCCCCAGCAGCTGGTTCTTTGTGGTTTACTATATAGCTGGAAGACTTCTTGCAGTGAGAGCCGCTTTATGATTAACTAATCCCGTCCTTTCTAATAGTAATTAAGTTTAACTCTAAACACCAAGTACACATCAGTTCAAAATGTGTACATATTACTTGGTAATTTTAAAATGGTGACTTCTGCAAGTGCTTTTATTCTGTATTCTGTCATTTTTATAATTCTTTGGCTTGCATAATATAAGCATATTTTCTCTATATAATCTACTTATGACTGCTGTAAAGTATAAGATCTTAATAAAAGCACAAATAATCCTTGTGGGTTATTCCTGTACCCGCTTATTACAAACTGTGTAACTGGCCAGTTAGCTCTACTAGTGTGTTGAGTGTTCACATCTTTAATTTTGTTTTCAAAATGCATTTCCTTTTCTAAACGATTGTTTTGGATGATGGTGAAACACATACCAGAAACAGGACCTAGAACCAGCCTGGGAAGCCCCACTGTGAGTGAGGTAAATGTGTGGTGACGGTGGCTCCCTTGGATTAAATTATTCCCTTTAAATTGAGGAAATCTCTCTGTTGGAGCTTCAAATATATAGAGTCAGAAGATCAAAGAGCATTTTTATCTGTTGACACAGGTCTAATTCGTGAGGAATTTGTAATTTCGCCTTGATACACCCACCCCCACCCAGCCTTGGCATTGAAATTCCTCTGTGTGATGCTTGAAAGGAATCCTATCCTGCCTCTGCCTGGAGGCTCCTGGCCCTGCATGTTTGGTCAACAAGCAACAGTGGGTGGTCGGGCCACAGCGCAGGACAAGGGCCCGCTGTGCACAGGAAAATGTCTTCAAAGGTGTTTAAGGGTGGTGAGGAAGTAGGCTGCCCTCCTGAGTCTGGGGCCGTGGATCCCTGTTCCCCCACTATTGTAGACTGTGAGAAACTTGCCACAGGAGGCAGGAGGCATGAAAATACAGTGAAAGTATTCACCTGACTCCACATCTGCAAGCTTGCATTAAGTACTCTCTTGCCCTTTACGCTCTTTATGTATAGAGCCTGTAAAACAATTTTAACCAATATTTGCATTTAAAATAGGAAAATCCTTGCTTTTTAAAATTTGATACATGATAATCAGGATATATGACACATGTTAAGGTTTCCGGAAGCCTTTGGAGGCTTTCTTTTTTATAGTCTTCTGAAAGTCCTCATCACTGTTTTGAAACTGATTGTTAAAGTTCACACATTACATTTGTGAGCTTCACACGAGCTCTTTTTAAAACAATTAAAAGCTGAAGAGCTTTTTTTTTTGTTTTTTGTTTTTTTGTTTTTCGAGACAGGGTTTCTCTGCGTAGTTTTGCGCCTTTCCTGGAGCTCACTTGGTAGCCCAGGCTGGCCTCGAACTCACAGAGATCTGCCTGGCTCTGCCTCCCGAGTGCTGGGATTAAAGGCGTGCGCCACCACCGCCCGGCAACTGAAGAGCTTTTATCTAGTAGAAATTCTAGTTTGCAAAAATAAAATCAGAAAATTTTCAAATATATAGCAAATTGTGCAAAATTGTGATGTGACTGGGATTGACTGCCTTTAGTGTTCCTGGGAAAGTAATTTGTGCTGCCACTCCCCCCCCACCCCCACCCCCACCAAGACAGGGTTTCTCTGTGTAACAGCTCTGGCTGTCCTGGAACTCACTCTGTAGACCAGGCTGGCCTCAAACTCACAGAGATCTGCCTGCCTTTGCTTCCCGAGTGCTGGGATTAAAGGCATGAGCCATCATGCCCAGCTGCTACTTCTAAATACAAATTTCCAACTGGTTTTCTCTTAATAAAACAAGAGTTCTGTTCTGTGTTTATATTATTTCAAAAATAATTTCCAGATTTAATGTTTGTTTCAAATTGTTTATATCTGCATGCTTCAAATTAGAAGAAAGAAACATATAAAGAAAAGCATTCTTTTCCACAAATTGATTGTCAGCAATGAAGAAATGTCATCGTGTATGTGTTTATGTAAAGCGTCTTTAAAGGTCTTTTTCTTTCAGACATTTGGTAAAACTGTAAATTAGACACTGATTTGTGGAAGCTGGGGATGCAGCTAGATGCTGAGGTTTCCTTCTAGAATTGTGTCAGTATTGTTGCGTGTACCACACAAGCTGTTAGAAGGAAACACTGTGTTCATGACTTGTGCTGCAGGGCTGTGTTATCTCCAGAGTCATCTCTACATGGTAGTTCTTCAGTGGATAGATTCCACAGATCTCAGGGCAGGGAGGTGACCTCATTCATTCATTCATTCACTCATTCATTCATTCAGGGCATAGTTTGCATCTGTGTTCAATGTGAAGTGTAAACTTTATAATCATATAACACTGCTGGTCAAGCCCCAAATTGTAGAGCTGGGGAGCAAAAAAAAGTATATTTACCATTTTGTTCATACTAATGATGCAGTTGAAACTCTGGATCATAAAATCGTATTTTAGAGGTAGAATAGTTTCATGGTTGCATTTTTTTTTTTTTTTCGAGACAGGGTTTCTCTGTGTAGCTTTGTGCCTTTCCTGGAACTCACTTGGTAGCCCAGGCTGGCCTCGAACTCACAGAGATCCCCCTGGCTCTGCCTCCCGAGTGCTGGGATTAAAGGCTTGCGCCACCACCACCCGGCCATGGTTGCATTGTTAAAGCATTAATCTTTGTAGCTCCATTTTTCAACATACTGATCTGCTACTAATATCCATATAACTTCTTCTTCACATGAATTCCTGCCCCTGTTCCTAATGTGGGGGGACAGTTATTAAATAAATGTAATAGCCTCATATTTGATGATGAGGCTTTTAAAGTTTCCTGTGTGCTGGAGATGTAGCTCAGAGGTTAAGAGGAGACAGTCCTGATCCCCAGTACTGCCAGTAACCCCCCACCCAATTCTATTCAGCATAAATCATAAGAGTTTGTTTTCTAAGAAAATTTATGTCCAAGAAAACAATTGGTCAAAATTCATGTTAATTTAATATTATTTTGAAAAGAACAGGGCCAAGCATGGCATTACAAAGCCTTGTTCCCTCTCGTCTACAGACGGGCGCAGTGCAATTACTCTAATAAGAGCCTAAGCTTGAGTGGCACTGGAGACCATTCTCCTCGGCTGATTCCCAGTGGCCAGGTCCGTAAAGTATCAAAGAAAATAGGCAAAGTGACATCGTCTTCAGTTGTATGTGCTTTAAAAAATTACTTCATTTTCAATTATGTATGTGTATGTGGGTCTGTGTGTGGGTTTGTGCACATACATGCCAGTGTCTAGGAGGCCAAAAGACTCCCCTGGAGCTGGTCCAGTGGTCTGCAAGAGCGGCAAGTGCACTTAACCACTGAGTCCTCTCTCCTGTCCCAGTTGTGTAGACTTTGTATAATGAAGTTATTTCAAACCCATCATGAGGTACTTGTATTTTAAGGTAAAAACAATCAAGGGGGAAAAGGCTAACTTTTTCTGAATTATTTTAAAGTCTTTTGCTGATTTTATAGTTAAAACAAATGTGTTTCTTTTGTTCTTCATTGTCTTATAGGAATACTCACTGTCAAACTAACTTCATATTTGTAATCATTGAGAAATAAAAGTATTGAATCCTGTAACTGAAGCTTCAAAAGAATCGTCAGAATCTGCGAGGCTTTTTGATTTTTAACATGATATAGTTTGTGATAAATGGTTTGTTTTAAATAAATGTTTGAATAAATTTCCTCCCCAAAGCATAACCCTTCTAGTTTCCTGTAGCACACTGTAAGATCTTTCTTTTGTCAGAGCAAAGAAACTAAACCTTGGGGAAAGAAACTCATTCCTTGGTTAGTGCCCACCTCTTAGTTGGAGGGTTTAAAGTTTGCTTGCAGCCCTGCAGCGCCACCTTCTGGTCATTCAACTCACACAGCGCTTACAAAGATGTTCCAGGTGCCAGTTGGACCTGCTGGGCAGGGCACATGTTGTTTCATCTAACTTCTCTGAGTTATCCTTACTGGTAATGCTAATGACCAGTTAAGAAAGTCTTTCCTGTGTAGCCAACAGAGCACTGATGAAGTGCTTTCTGATGCAACAGAATATCCCAAATACAGATTCTGTTATTAAAGGAATGATAAACCAATCTTTAAGTTTCAAAAGTCAAGCCTTGCTTAAACTCCAAATAATAGAAAACCATTTAAGTTAAAATAACAGTTATAGAGAAAAACATTTTCTGAGAATTCACTTAAGCAATGGTAATTGTAATATTTGTAGGAGTGTAGATAGTTTATTTTCATGAGACCTGGAAATGTTTCCTTCTTAATCATAAATATATAGCCTCAGATCCTATAAAAGTAATGTACAACATATATTTATAAAATAAATGCATTTTGTGAAGTTTTTAATACCCGTGTTTATAAACATTAGGAATTTTCAGGTATTTTTAATATGTTACTAAGTTTAAGCCCCTTTACATTTTTCTGGTACATCAGAAAATTTGTGTTTTGACATTTCTTGAATTCCATAATTAGTAACAGTGAAGACTGTGTAAACTACAATGCAAAATGCCATAAATCATGAAAAGTTTCACATAGGTTTTTTTATTTAATGTGGAAAGGAATCAAGTATAAGTTGTTCCATCCTACCTGACTTAGCTCCTTTTGCTGTTACCATTCCAAAACGCTGTGCATAGGCAGTTGTCAGGGACAAAGGTTTACTCCTGGTCAGTCCATGATGGTGAGATGCAGGCAGCAGATTCTGTCCACAGTCAGGAAGCAGAGAGCAGGGAGTGCTTGTGCTCAGCTAGCATCCCGTACAATCGAGGACCCAACTTAGAGAATGGTGCTGCCTACTTTAGCATGGTCCTCCCATCTCTGTTAACCCAGTCAACATGATCCCTCGTGGCTATGGAGGAGACTCACCTACAAGGCCATTCCAGATCCTGACAGTTATAGCAACCGTCTGATAGCAACCATCACACAGTTGTGGCATTTATGATGTAAATATGTATTTGTGCAGCAATATGAGAAGCAGGGGCCAGAAGCTGGTAGTTTCCTTTCTAAGCCTGGATCTTATTTTGAAGACGTTGACTTCTTAATGTCTACATTTGTAGTTTAGCCACATCTAATTTTGCTGTAGTCATTCTTTTTTAAAAATTAATTAATTAATTAATTAATTTTACATCCTGGCTTCAGTTTCCCCTCCCTCCTCTACTCCCAATCTCTCCCCCTGCCCTTCTTCTGTTCCTATCTTCCCCAATCCACTCCTCCATTTCTGTTTAGTAATGGACAGGTCTCCATGAGTATCACCAAAACGTGGCATATCATGTTGCTGCATTCATCATTAAATTATTCATTAACTGCACCAAGATGTCTCTTAGAACTTTGTTTTAAGTTAGAATGGTGGATCGCATTTTCCCCATGTGTCATAATGGAATGACTCTGTAGATCTGTTGAGGGCTATACATAGCTCGGTGGCAGAACACTTAATGAGGTTCTGAACTCAGTCCTCAGCACCATAAGAAATTTAAAAAAGCGAAAACTATTTGGAGAAAATTTTATTTAAATTCTGCACGTGCAATGATTGAGCAAGAAATAGCCTTGAAGAAGCTCTACATTAGCTCAGACCACACAGTAATAAGTAATACCATTCTCTCTTCTAGGTAACCCAGGCCCACACAGCCCCATGCTGGACCTGGATAATGATGTACGCCCCTCGGTGTTGGGTCATCTCAGCCAGACTGCATCACTGAAGAGAGGTAGCAGCTTTCAGTCTGGTCGGGATGACAGTGAGTTATTACCCCTACCTCTACGTGATCATTCATATTTGTACACCTCTGAGGGGATGTGGTAAAGAAGACTCCATCTCATACTTAAGAAAATTGGCAGGTGGTAAAAAGATGAAGGAGAATATGGTACTCTTGAGTTCCCCCTGCTGCATGGGGTGGGCCCTGGAACCACACTACTTGGGTACAGGCCTGGGTGACTGAGCAACAGAATGCTAAGTACTTGCAGCCCTTCTAGCACTCCAGAGTGTCTGACAGCACTGTCCAGCCGCTGTGTCAGCCTCTGCCACTGCTGTGAACTGGGACAATATCATTTACCCACTAATCTGCTGTAAAAATCCGGTGAATTAAGCTTTTGGAATCCATTTGCTGTTTTTACATACTAACTGTTAAGTCATTTTCCCATCATAAAATGGTTTCAGTTACAGTACTTACTACTGGATTTAAGAAAGGAGCTGAGTTTACGCTCTCTTTTTTTTTTCTCTTGTGTTTTTTGTTTGTTTGTTTTATCCCCGCCCCTATTTTGTTTGTTTTTAAGTCAGCGAGAAATCAGGATTCCCTCTTTTTCTTTGGTGCTACAGAATGCTTTTTACGATCAGCTGCTTTGAGACTTGTGTGTGGAGTGTGTGTGAGTATGGGTGATTAGATGTCTGCACTGCCCGCTGTATACATGCATGCGTAGAGTGCACAGGGACATGTTGGACCATTCAGAGCTCTGCCAGCTCCAGTGACCACAGGGACTTGGGTTCTGCTCATGTTGCTTTCATTTATTTCCCAGCAAAGAATACATGAGATAAGGAGACAGGTTAGTGTTGCACAGTAGGAATGCAGAGCAGAGGTCAGAGAGCTGCATGGTAGAACCACAGTGCTTTGAATACTGTTCTTGGAGAAAATACCATGTAACTGCTATGGTCAGGCAAATCTTTAATGCTTCAGCTTAAAGAGTTTAATTTGGGAGCTGGGGTGATCGCTCAGCAGTTAAGAGCTCTTGCTGTTCTTGCAGATGGCTCAGGTGTGGTTCCCAGAACCCACATGGTGGCTCACACCCATCTGTAACTCCAGTTCCAGGGGATCCAATGCCCTCATCTCATACCTATGGGCAGCAGGCACCATGATGCACATACATACATGCAGTCAAAACACACACTCACACAAGTCATTTAAAAATGGATTTAAATTAATTTCTTTCAAAGATTTTCTTGTTTTGGACCCCTTACTCTCCTGGCCATGGCCTGTGCATTCCAGGCAACATGCTGTCTGCCGTTTGTAAAATAGTTTGGCGTTATCATTTACTTTTAGGGAAAATAGCCATGTTGTCAGATGAAATCTGCTTCTTGGTAGACTTGCCTGCTCTAGAAACTTTGAAGGCAGAGTTTGCTCAGTTATTCAGCAGTCCACATAGATCAGGACAGCTGTCTGATAAGTTCACAGATAGTCTTGAGGTTTCCACTAGAGAACAAATCAAAGTTTACAGTACCGTTAGATATAAAGAACTGTACCTTTACTCGTGAAAATGAGTTTATCCCCCCACAATATAGAAATGCTGCCTAGCATGCAGGGGCCCTAAGCTGGCAGAAGGAAGCCTCAGTGGTTCTTAAGCATATGCAGGTCCGTGCTCTCATTCATGGCAATAACAGTTTTAAAGACAGTTAATATTTCAGCCCCACAAAGCCCCTGGGGATCTTGTTATGTTTTGTCTTGGGTTTGGGGGCTTGTTGGTGAGAGTATCACAAAGCTGCTGCTTTCCTGTTTCTTCTGCAAGTGGGCAGACACCCTTCACAGGCAATGCAATCCCTTCCCAATGTTCCCTGTAGCTGTACTTTTTGAACCAGCGGTTCTTGGGGGATTTATTCTTTTTGCACATGTGCTAAGTGAAGAGGATTTCTTTTAGTGAAAGCATCAGTTTAAACTAAATCATGAAAGATAGTCTTATCTGTTAGAAGGAAGCTTATTAATTTGAATAATTTCAAATGAAATAGTCTATATCTCAGAGAAAGGAAGTGCTCTCTGTATGAATATGGAACTACAGGAACCAGTAATGAGAAGTAGAGAGAGCAAACTTCGTTTCAAAAGTAATTATAGGACATTTGAGAGTGATGAGAACATATTTATATTTGCTTGTATATATAAAAAGCATTTAGCAAAGAGTTACATGAAACCAGTAACAGTGGTTCTTTATCACCAGCATGTAGGGGAGGGGCAAGAGTTAGCCTTCCACGTCTGCCATTGAAAGCTTATTTTCTGGAGGTTTATTATCAAGTCAGGATGGTAATAAACATTTAAAACTAAACCAGCCTCACCCTCCCTCACTGGAATACAAATGTCAGCACTTTCTGTCTGGTGTTTCTTTATCTCTGTCTGCCTTCACTCTTTCTGCCTATTATGGAAGGACCTACGGTATGATGCAGGCAAGACAAATTTCTGACACTGAGCCACAGGGCAGCCCTGCCTAGGTTTTCTTGTAAAGAAGCCTGGGTTTGGCAATAGAGTGAATGGACACCCTACCCAGAGGCTGAGTAAGGGATAGGACTGGACCCCACAGTGCTCCTGGTGGCTGCTGTGTACTGGCCTGCCTGTGGCTGTGTAGGAAGCAGCCAGCAGGCAGCAGGGAGGTAGAGAGGACCCCATAGGCAGAGGGCACAATGATCTCATAGCTAAAGGTAGGAGAACCGGGAAATGGCCTGTATTCTTGAATTTCTCCATTTGTTTTCTATTGTTAACCGAGGTTTTAGTACACTTTTCATCTTATACTTCTGTGTCACGGGATGCTATTCTTTATGGGATTGCACTTGAGTGTGTTCCTGATTCTTGACTGAATTTTTACCACCTAGGGTGTTTACTGATAACTTCCAGCAGACTTAGATTTGTCTCTAATCATTGTCAGCAGGCCTTAACTTGGCCTTTTCCTCACTGACTGAGGTTTGACTTTTATTTATTTACTTTTAAGTGTTTTATTTTTAGAGGTTTTTTCACTTTTATGTGTTTTGCACCACATGCATGCCCAGTGCCCCTATAGGTCAGAATAGAGTGTCAGATCCCCAGGAACTGGAGTTACAGATAGTTGTGAACCACCATGGGAGTGTTGGGAATTGGACCCCAGTTCTCTGCAAGAACAAATGCTCTCAACCTCTGCGCCATCCATCCAGCCCCCATGTTTGGCTTTTTAAAGAGGAACTAACACTCTGAGGAACAAAAGTGAGGCATTGTCCTCCCAGGCGCTGGCAGCTGTACCCTCCCTGTGCCTGCCATTGCCAGTATGATGCTGAGGGAAATGCCTCCTTGTCAGAAAGAAGGGAAGGGGGTGAGGGTGGGGGCGGTCACTGTACCCCAGTAGGTTTTTCTTCCTGATTCAAATATGTATTCATAGTGTTATTCTTTTATCCTTTAGCATGGAGGTACAAAACTCCCCACAGAGTGGCATTTGTTGAAAAATTAACCAAGCTTGTGTTAAGTCAGCTGCCTAACTTCTGGAAACTCTGGATTTCGTATGTTAATGGAAGTCTTTTCAGTGAGGTAGGTATACACTTCTGACTGCAGGTGGAGCTGCTCTTAAAACTTAAGGTTTTGTGGTTCTCTTTTCAAGACTCAGAAGTCTAACACCTTTATCCATTTTCTCATATTTTTTAAAATTTATAAACTTTATTATAAAAGAAACTCTCAAATAAATAAAAACATAACCTACAAAAATGAGCCATTTTCACATTTTTAAGATCAATCAAATGCATTATAAATCCCTGTGACCTTGGACTTGTTATGTGATTGTCTGGAATGTAGTTTTCTTATTGTAAACGGGGACTAGCAAGCTTCCTTGGCTCAGCAAGTGGTTCTGAAGGGTAAATGAGGTACACATCTAAAGAAAGAAGACTAGAAGTTGTTTTAGAGATTCAGAATCGATTGGAGTGCCAGTCAGACCAAACTGTGTGGATGTTGTTATGTATGACCATAGACAAGGAGGAACCCTGGAGCTGGGCCAAAGATCTGAGTTCCCAGTGGAAAGAACTTAGTAATCACAAATCATCTGGTCCCTTACTTTGTACGTTTTATAAACCTGTACACTTTCAGGGTCAACATTTAGTGAGCATCTTTTTAACGTAATGTTTTCAATTTATTCCTTGAGAATCTCACATATGTATATAATGTATTTTGACCATATCTATACCCTTTCTCCCTCTAACTCACCCTGGTTGCCCACAACAGTCCCCCTCCCAGCTTCATCAAGTAGCCCTGATTGCCTGTCTCCCACTACCACCCACAGAGCCCAGTGTGTGATGTCTATGCACATGGGAGTTGGACATCCACTAGGGTCAGGTGTAACCTTCCGGGACACATATCTCCAAAAAAAAGGTTTTTCTCCCTCAGCAACCAATGTCTGTCAGTAGCTCTTAGGGTAGGGTTGGGGCCTCGAGAGCTGTACCCTGTCCTGCTTGAATTTCATGGGCTTGACTTTGTGTAGGTCATGGTTGAGTAACCACAGCCGCTGTGAGTTCATGAGTGCAGCAGACATGGCGTGCCCAGAAGGCAGCACTTCTCACATCACATCACAGCACTTCTTCCTGGCCTCTGGCTCTTCAGTCATCCTGCAGCTTCTTCTGTAGGTGGCCCACTTAGGGCTGAGCATTCAGTCACTTATTCTTGGCACTTTGACCAATTATGAGTCTCTGCCCACTACAGAGAGAAGCTTTTCTCCTCAAGGTTGATAGCAGCACAATTACTAGCCTATTTCCTGAGCAATTGAATTCACATTCAGAAAGACTTTATCTCTATCTATTTTGAAGTGTGCTCCCTCTTTTTCCTCTGGCAGTTTCAGAGTGTCAGGTTTCATGTTGAGGTCCTTGAGCCATCTGGTGTTGAGTTTTGTACAGATGAGATATAAGGATCTAGTTTCATCTGCTTGTAGGTGTTGGATTTTCTTAGTGCAATTTGTGGAGATGCTGTGCTTTGTCCAATGTATGTTTGTTATCTTTGTCAAAAATCAAGTGGCTATAGGTATGTAGGCTTATATCTGGGTCTTCTGTTATTTTCCATTGACCTCCATGTCTGTTTTTGTACCGGTGTTGTACTGTTTTTATGACTGTGGCTCTACAGTATAGTTTGAAATCAGGGATGATTATACTTCCAGCAGTATTATCTTCACTCAGGATTGCTTTGGCTCTCTGGGATCTTTTTTATTGCCATATGAATTTTAAGATTTTGTTTTTCTATTGAAGAGTATCTCTGGAATTTTCAAGACTTTTAACAGAAAAGGATGCTGGATTTTGTCAAAACTTTTCTGTGTCTATCAAGATGGCCTTGTGATTTCTGTCCTTGAGACCATTATGTAATTTATAACATTAGTTGATTATGTGTATTTAATGATCTCCAGACCTCTGGAGTAAAGCCCACTTGTTTGTGATAAATAAATGTGTTCTTGAATTGGTTGGGAAGTATTTTTTTAACATAATTTCCTTACTGACTCTTTGGGAATTTCACATCATGTACCCTAATTCAGCTTACCTCTTCGTCCCCCCCATATCCTCCTCTTACTCCTGCAGTGCTCCCCAAAAAGAAAATTAAAAAAAAAAAAAACAAAAAACCTCAAAACAAAGCAGGCAGGCAAACAAACAAAAACAAGAACAAACTCTTCGCTTCTCCTTCTTTCCTGTTTCTCCAGCACCTCGTCATCCGTCCTGGTGGCATTTGGGCCTCAGTGTGTCACATAGTCTACCCTTTTGTCCATTCAGCTTACTAGCAAATGTTCATCGCAGTGAGTCACTAGTCTGTCTGTTCAAGGCTTCTGGTTTCTGGTACACCATCTCACTGAGTTCTCAATGGAACTCTTCTGGGATATTCCATGGCCTGAGTCATGGTGATCCTGTGGGTATTGTTCCATAGGACTGGTCCCTTCATGAGCTCCAGCAGGTCCTAGATGGAGTAGATGTTAGGGTGGGCCAACCCAGGCTTGACTGTGGGCCTGGGTGGTAGCTGAGCTGGTCAGTCTAGGCCACTGGGGCCACCTGCCTCAGGTGAGAGGGTGGAGGCTGCTCCCCTACACCCATGCTGTCAGGGGTGGTTCTCCCTCAGCTGTGGTGAAGGGTGGGGCCATTTCTCCTAAGAGCAAGGGTCAGCTCTCTCATGAGAGAGAGGGCCAGCTGTCTTGCTGCAGTGTCCAGTGAGAGGCAGGGCCAGCTTTCCCTGGGCCAGCAAAGGGCAGGGCCAACTCATGATGGACCTCTGATTTTATCACTCATGGTTCCTATGGCCCCCTGGCATGACACGGGCCACAGATATCAGCACAAACCCCAGCTGCAGCTGGACCACGGGCCCAGATGTGGCCCTAGGCAGTAGCTCTGCCTAATTCAATACTGGTTCCAGGTGGAAGTGGCAGCCACTCCAGATCAGGATGACTCGGGCAGTAGCATGGCCCCCTGACAACAACAAGGCCACAGGCCCAGACTTCCATGTGGCCTTTGGTGGCAACATAGACCTCAGACTTCAACACAGACTGTGGCTGTGGTAGGATCAACCATGGATCCAGACATGGTCCTTGGCAGCAGCTCGGGTCTAGATGTCACCATGGCCCCAGGTGGTGGCAAAGGCCACCCAAATTGGCATGGCCCAGTGGCAGTGTGGTCCCTGGACACTAACACAGCCCCATTTGGAAGTCCAGACCCCTGGAATCAGCATGGCCCTTGATGGCAGCAGGAGCCGGGGACATCAGCTGAGACCTGAGCTGCAAAGGAGCCATGGACTCAGACATGGCCTCTACGCCTGGACGCCACAATGGCACTAGGTAGTAGCATGTGCCACTCATATCTGTATGGCCCCCCAATACAGCATGACCTTTGGGCACCAACATAGTCCCTGGTGGCTGATCAAAACCCCAGGCAACCACACAGCCTTTGGTTGCACCAGGAACCACAGACGTCGACTCAGACTCTGGCTGCTGTAGGACCATGGGCCCAGACATGGCCCTCAGCATCAGCCCAGACGTGGACAACACGAGGGCCCCTGGTGGCAGCACAGGTCACCCAGACCAGTGTGGCTCCGACAGTGGCATGGCTCTCAGACCCCAACAAGGCCACTGGTTGCAGCCCAGGCCCCTGGCTTCCATGCGACTTTTGGTGGCAACATGGGCCACAGACGTTAGCACAGACCCTGGCTGTGGTAGGACCAAGGACCCATCCATGGCCCTTGGCTATAGCCTGGCCTGGACATTACCATAGCCCTGGGTGGCAAGCAGATCTCCCATATCACCCTACTTCTCATCACTTTCATTTCTTCCTTTCTGCCTCTTTCCACAGCATGTGAACCATTCCGCTTCTCTTCCTCTTCCATTTCTCCACCACATATTTGCTCATTATGATGGGGCCTACCTGACCAGCACCTGAAGGCACTGAGTGGGACCATGGATGTCTTCATGCCAGCCAGGTCCTTGAGGGCCCCAGCTGGCCTGTGTCTGGCTAGCTCCTGCCTGAGCAGAACTGCATCAAGGGAGTCTTGCATGTCTTCCCATCAGCCAGGACCTTGAGAGCCCCACTCCCCCAACCCCACCCCACCCCCAGCTGCCTATGCCCTTGAGTGATCAGCCTTAGCTGTTTGGGGTGGGGGTGAGTTTCTTCCCACCAGGTTAGAAAGTATTTTGATAATTTTTAGGTTGTTGTTCGTCAGGGAGATGGATCTGTAATTTTTGTTTTTCTTTAATCTTTGTTTGGTTTGTATATCAGGGTAATACTAGCTTGGTTAGAAGAGTTTGGTAATGTCCTTTCTATTATGGGATAGCTTGAGAAGTATTGGTGCTAGACTCAGCATGGTATAGATCTTTTTAAAATGATTTCATCTTGGTTTAATTTTGATAAGTCACATGCCTGTAGGAATCCATACATTTCTTATAGATGTTCCAGTCTAGTAGAGTATTTTTTGTTTCTTTGTTTTTGAGACAGGTTTTCTCTGTGTAGCCCTGGCTGTCCTGGAACTCGCTCTGTAGACCAGGCTGGCCTCAAATTCACAAAGATCCACTTGCCTCTACCTCCCAGGACCTGGAATTAAAGGCACAGGCCACCACCACCTGGCTAAGTTGGTTTTGTTGTTGTTGTTTGTTTGTTTGTTTGGTAATACAACAGATAGCTCTGAAATTCAGAAAACCATTATGTATTACCTAAAAACAATACTAAATTGGAGCATCAGCTAAGTGATACCTGCTTGTTTCCTAGGTTCGTTTGCTTGGAGTATGAGATTCCATCCTTTTATCTGAAGGTACTGTCTATCTTTTAGGGGAGGAACATTCCTTGGAGACAACAGATAGATAATCCTTGTTTTTTGATTCAGTGTACTAGCTTGTGCTTTTTGAACGGGGAATTGAGACCATCAGTATTCTGAATTTTGTTTGAAAGCTGTCCTGAGTTCCTACCATCTTGTTGATCTGGTAGTGTTTTGTTTCTTCCCTTTTTCTCTTGCTTAACTATAGTTCTAGTATGGCTCATTCTTTATTGTGCCCTTGTCAATGGACTTGTTTTTCTCTTTGGTCTGAAGTATCCCTCCAAGTGTCTTCTGTAGAACATAGTGTCATAAATTCCTTTATTTTGTTTTTGTCATGAAAAGTTTATTGTTCCTCTAGTTATGATAGGTCACTTTATTGGATATATATTGTAGTCTGTGTAGATAGTTGTGGAAGCCATCTTGGCTTTTAAGGTTTCAGATTAATAGTCTACTCATGTGACCTGGTGTTCTCTCTTGTTGCTCTCAATATCCTTTTTTTTTTTTTTGTCTGTATGTTTAATGTTTTTATTATGATCTGACATGAGGAGGTTCTTTCCTGGTCTTGTCTGTCTGGTACCCTAAATGCCTCCTTTGTCCGGAGTGGCATTGCTTTTCCTAACCCTGGGTGTTTTCTATTATTCTTTTGAAAATGCTTCCTGTGCCTTTAGGACAAGATTTTTCTCCTTCTATGCCAAGTATTTTTGGTTTGGGGCTTTTCAGAGTGTCAGGTGTATCTTCAGATGCTCATTAGTACCTTCCTATTTGTTATCTTTGTCCTTGTTGGATTGTTCAGGCTCTTCTACTTGGCCTTAACCTCAGATACTGTCCTCTCCTTCCCTGATTCATTCTATCACTGAGACTCCATAGAATTTTTTTTTTAACTTGATGGTTTTGTTTCAACATTTTAGCTTTTCTCTTAGTTGAATTCCTCCTTCATGTCATCTATCACCCTCCTTATTTTTTTCAGCTATTTGCTTGTGCCTTTGAACATACCTGAAATCATTATTTTGAGTTCTGTGCCTGGGATTTCATTTAACTTACTCTCACTAGATGGCATTGCTGTAGGGTTAATAATATTTGGAGAAGCTATGTTGTCTTATTCAATTTCTTTTGTTACTGCATTATAATTTATACATCTGGTGTTATTTTGTCTTGTATATTATATTATATTTTGTATATTATATTATCAGCTACTGAAGTGTTCGCCTTGAGTAAACAATGCCTTGAGTAAGTTGTTAGTAGGGAGAGCAGCCACATCTGCATGTGATTACCACTGTGCAAAAGTCCTATTAGCCGATTCATAACAGTGGCCCCTTTGACTTCAATGGCTCCTGGAGGATAAACAACCGAGAATGGTATGGAGTGAACTTGGATTTTAGTTAATACGATTAGGAGTGGGAGAGAAGTAGGATTGATAAAGAGAAGAGTTGAGGATTAGATCGACTTAAAAGAATTGAAGTGGGTAAAGTAGCTGGGAGGGGAAAGTTGGGATACTGTTGGGTCCACATATCATAGGAAGTATTAAATACGTGGAAGGTTGCAATCAAGAAGGAAAAAGATGAGGAGGTATGTATGAGAGAAAGAAGAAAAGGTGTGGGAATGAGTGAATATTTGAGATGTGGCTGAAGAGTATACTGAATGCCATAGTAAACTGGATGGAAAAAATACACATCAGCCCTAAGGCCTTACTGAACAATAGACAAAAGCAAAACCATCCTAAGTTATACAGTCAAGAGTGTAATAGAAAGTAAGCAGTAAAAACAGCACTTATGGACTGGTTTGCTGGTACAGCTGCTCTGAGTTCAAAGGTGAAGTTCTCAGATCTCGAGCTCTAGCAGGTTCCTTAGGGTGCTGTGTAGAGGAGAGAATGGGAGTCTGTGGTCTCTGCAGACTCAGCAGTCTTAGGATTCTGGTGTGTCAGGGAGGGGAGGTTGTAAGTCCTTTTCTGTAGTTCTCTTTGGACCTCTGCACTCCACCCTGGCCTCTTCTGGCCTTGCAGGTCTTGTGTATGTGAGGAGCAGCACTTCCCTTGCCATTTCTCACGTTTATTGAGTGTCTTCATCACACTGTACATCTGTCCCCACTTAGGAGGGTGTGAAAACTATGTGCATCGTGCATCCAGGAGAAATGCACTTTGAATTGTAATCACTTTATGGTCTGGTGAGAAGTGCCATTGTTATCTCTTCAAGTACAGATATTGAGGAGAAACGACTAGTACTCCATGGAAAGCTGTGTGCTAAGTTATTCAGAATGCAGTCCAATGGTAGAGTCTTGTCTAAAAAGCAGTAAGCCCAGAGTTTGATCCTGGGGTCATGTCCTCATCAGAATTATCCCAGTATTTGAAACGACATTGACCTGGCACGTACAGGTATAAACAAGATCTAATAGCATCAGAAGGTAGTGGACTGATGAACTTCTACAGTAGCACAAAAGAATGTCAAGGTAGATTAATGCATATGAACAACAAGTCCACTAGACAATGAATTTGAAGCCATGTTACTTATTTCCAGCCAAGTGTTTAATTCCAGTAATTTGAGTTATTTCTCTTTTTGTTTTGTTTTGTTTTGTTTTGTTTTTGTTTTTGATCAAGATAGAGTTACTCTGAGTAGTCTTGGGTATCCTGGAACTCACTCTGTAGACCAGGCTGGCCTTGAATACAGATATCTGCCTGCCTTTGTTTACTGAGTGCTGGGATTAAAGACATGTGCCGCCACCACCCAGCTGGATTTCTTGTAGATGGCACATCTCACATGAAGAGTAGTTGCTTTGTGTCTTTCAAGAGTCATAAAATTGACAAATGGTTTTGATCTTTTGCTAACTTAGTTAAAAGAGAACATACTTCCTTATTCTACCTAGTTAGAGTAAATATATAAATCTTTTGTTGTAGATGAAAACTGTGACCTACTTTAGATTTCATGACGGCATACTGTTGAAATGAAAATAAATGTATTTTAATTAATCTACTGAATTGGCTATGCCTGTGATGTTTCTTTCTCTTTATGTTCATAACTTTATTTTAAAGTTTATTGGAACAAGTATGAATCTCTTCAGAAACTCAGCATGTTTTTAGAGCATTTATTCTCTATGGAGAAGCCTGGAAGCCACCACAGGAAAGTAGCAAGAAGTAGAAGAGTTGAAAAGTGTGCCTGTGCGGTCAGTCTATGAATGAAAGCAGAAACTTGATTAAGTGGACATTGGGAGAAGGCTGGCACTTAGATAGTTGATAATAGAGGAGCTTTCAACACACTTCACTTAAATGTCCTGTTTTTCTTATTGTAGAACTATGGTGGTTTATTAAGAGTTCATTCGTGAAAAGTTTCTAGCAGTTTAAACAATAGTCACTTTTTAAAACGATTTGGGCCCATGTGAATCAGAACAGTGAAGTCTGCCGTTGGGCTTACCACAAACTGGTTTTGGTCTGTGTGTGCAGGAAAGAGCTGAGGCTTTAGTTAACGAAATGGGTGATAATACTGTCTTTCTGTGGGGTTGCTTCAAATGTAGTGTATTTTAAAGCATCAAATAATTGGTAATCATTAGGAATCAACATTTTAAAAGTCCTAGAACTTTAAGCAAATTGAAATGTTATTAAAAGCTAAAAAATTAGATTTGCTTTTAAATAGGGCAGACCTTATGAACCTACATTCTATATCGGGATTGCTCAGTTCTGTAATATCAAAACATTCATAAACTGTTCCCATCACTCAAAACTCTCAGCCCCTCTGCTCTCCATTTTGTTGACAGTTAGGTCTCTAGGAAAGAACTGAGTTCATCAGGCTTTTCAGGAGCCAAAGTGTAGCATAGTGTAGTGTAGTATATAGTATAGTACATTATGTATAGTACAGTAAGTATAGTATGCTATACCCTGGTGTCTGGCTAGTCTGTTACAAGACTTGATACCTAGGTGATTTGGGAAAGCATTTAGATCAGTGCAAATTGAAGATAGGAATGCTTCTGAAAGCGTGTTCAGAACAGGATCTTAACCACAGTATGCCAGGTACTGATGCACATACTTTTATTTACATGCTATGCATCTGCACACACGTAGCATACATTCATAAATGCATTCTAAAGTACTCATACCATGTAAATAAAACAGTGACTGAGATAAACTTTACTCTCTTCCTCTATTGAAGAAGCCAATTAAAAGTTCATTTTTAAGAATTCATCCTAATGCTGTGAATGTCTATGAAAAGAACAAAGCCAAGCTTCTAATGAAGATGATCAATGGGATGCAGAGGAAAGTGGACTCAGAAGACATCATTTCTCAGCTGAGCTTTAGCATACAAGAAGTAGACAAAGGAGCTCACACAGCACATGTATCACCAGGGGAAGGCTCCGAGTGAGCCCTGGAATTCACAGTCCTAGCAGGCTTAGCTATCAGTGGGTTGGGGTCAGCCTGGAAGCACAGTGGGCCAGCTGCCTTTTGGAGAGAATCATGGGAAGAAGCCATAGGGCTGTGTTTCAGGAGGAGTAGGGATGGGAGAGTTGTTGTCAGTGGAGGTGGTGTGCAGGCCTTGCTGGTGGATCGTGGGGAGAGATGAAGGCAAGCATTCAGATACAGCAATGAAACAGGTTTCTGGCTAAGAAGGTGCCATTCACAAAGTCCTTCTTGGAGGAGACTTGCCAGGTTTCTGTTTCTTACTGTGCTACATGTGAGGTTTCTGTGAATTATTCAAGAGATAGTAGGTAATTGAGAGCTTGGAGTCTCAGAGGTTTTGGGCTACAGATACCTATATGGGAGATAATATCTAAAATTATAGGCAAAATTAGTGAGAGAAGATAGAAGAGAAAAATGTGTCCCAGCTAAGATCTGACAAATGATAGCGTTCAGAGGGCTGCCGTGTATCACTTAGTGAGCTGGACAAAGCAGAAATGAGGTGGTAGAGCCGTGTGGTTTGTCGGGGGAAGAGGAGCATTCTTGGTGTGATCCCTTTCTTGCTGCAGCAGCAGCTCACCTGTGCACATGGCTGCCCCCTTGCAGCATTCAGGCTGACCCAGAGCTTGCTTATCATTACTGAACACCTAATCTTAGCACTTCCCTGCTTACTACACTTTGGGTATTTCTCATTTGTATTGAAAATCAAGATATAAAACATCTTGTTTTGCAAAGAATTTGAAATGGCAGAAGGCAGTGACCCCAGGAGTTAGCTTTTTCAATGATTATGAGGTAAATTTGCGATTTACATTTTTAAGTTTCAAAGTAAAGGTATATTCTTACAAATTAAAAATGATAAAACCTGCACAGCTTAATGTGAAATTTTAAGACACATAAGTTAAAGGGTATGTGCTGTATATATGTTGAATACTTGTTCTTAAAACAGTCTAACCCTCTTTTTACTCATTCATGTCAATAATGTTCATGTATAAGCCAGCTCCACATGCTGTGTCTCTAGCGTGTGTAATATATATGCATATATAAAGCATTACTTATATTCTCACATTAACTTCAAGGTAATATTGTAATGATTTATGATATGCCTATTCTTAACTTGAAAGGTCTTTTGACGTGTCTTTGACCTTAACCAACAATACCTGAAAATTTAAACTTAACAGTTACGTTTTGTATTGTGTAAATGAAGTATCAGAGTTTATTTTTGTAGTGTTTAATTTTGTTATTGCTTCTTTACCTAAAGAGGTCATAAGCTTGTCCTTTGGGGGTATTTTATGTAGTAATATTTGGTTGTCAGAACATTATTAATATGAAACTAGAAGAATTTCTGTTGAACAGATTTCTCTTAACTATAAAAACTATCCACACATTAAGTAAAGAAAAGCATAGGCTTTATGAGTAAACAGAAATAAATAATTCTAGAATGGTAGAGTGTATTCTGTAAGGTACACTGTAAAGAAGACAGTGATTTATAAATAAAAATAAAGTGACAGGTGCAGTGCTTTTGTTTATATTAAATATTTACAGAAGATATGGAGCAGATGTCCTGGGGAGCATTCCATTAATTCAGAGTTTACTCTTCGATTGTTCCTGTGCCAGACAGTGAGGCATGATGGGAAGAACACCATCATGGACACCATACACTGTGGTTTAATTATATAGATTGTTGATGAAAAATGGCACACCCAATTCACCTACAAAATTTGTAGTCTCAACTTGATTATTGGTTTCGTACATAGATTTAGACTAGAACTTAGAAAGAGGCAAGCTAACTTCTTTTAGAATAAGAAAGGTTTTTCTGGTTATGTCTTAGCAATTCATTTAATCAGGTTAAGTTTCATGTCTTCATGTATAGATGTTAAAGCATTTCTTAACTTTTCTAAGTTATTTCTAAAAGAGAGCTAATATTTGTTTGTTTTTCAATTTCTAAGACTGCTGAGAAGTCAGGCCAGATCGAAAGATCAAAGAATGTAAGGCAGAGACAAAATGATTTCAAGGTAAGTGAGAGATGAGAATGTCAACTTTTCAGAGTACTGAGTTTTCTCTCCCAGCATTACTGAAGACTTTATAGGCAAGATACATTTTATCATTCAGCACAGTCTTTACCAGATTATCATAATGTAGTTTTGCCTTTTATTTTCTAGAAAATGATTCAGGAAGTAATGCACTCCCTGGTGAAGCTGATCCGGGGAGCCCTGCTCCCACTCAGCCTCAGAGAGGGTGATGGAAGGCAATACGGAGGCTGGGAGGTGCAGGCAGAGCTCTCGGGGCAGTGGCTTGCACATGTTATCCAGACCATAAGGTAAGTATGGACCCGTGGGAGTCATGCTCAGTGAACGGGCTTGGCGGGTTTACGTATATCTGTTTGCATTGGTGCTTTCACCTGTCAGTGAAGAATTAACTATCTCTCTGTCCTGCTGCTTCTCCTATTTCTCACTTATAATCTAACCAAGCTGCTATTAAACATTCCTGGTGTCCGTGCTGGATGAGAGTGTCGTACTGTATGTGCACCCATCTTTGCTGGGACCCTGTACAGACCCCGCTGTGCTCTCCACTTTCAACCTTCAACCTAATGCTGTTGCTCATAAACTCTATAAGGTGTAATTACGGGATCGTCCAAGCAGTGGCAGGGGTTGCTTGGGGCCCCATTTACTCACTTGTGTTGGGTTCTATTTGTTTGCCAGGCTGACTTATGAATCACTGACTGCCCTGGAAATTCCCAATGACATGTTACAGATTATCCAGGACCTAATTTTGGACCTCCGTATACGTTGTATAATGGTGACATTACAACATACAGCAGAAGGTATGTTAGGAAAATTAATAACTACTACTCAACAAAGTTACCTGAGTTGGCTTCCTTCTAGCTTCCAAAGCCTTGAAAAATAAGAGAAAACTAGTGTTAGGGAAATTTCCATGTATTTATTCATTTCTAACTGTAGAATAGAACTTTCTCTTTTCTTTTTTAAAGTGTGTTTTAAAAATAATTAGGTTGAGATTTAAGACACTGCAGAAGTTAAGGTGGATGTACTTGAAGCTAAGAATTTAAGAACATCTTTATAGCAAATTTTAAATAGAAACTGCTGGATAGAAAAGTTTATGTAAAATATGGACCCTGTTTAAAAACATGCGGATCTTTTCTAAGTAAATTTTAAAATTCACATGAAATCAGAACACCATTGGCAGTGTTTCTATGGATACTAGAAATTATACATGCTTTTCTTTATACTTTAAAACTTTTCCAGAATTTTCTATATAGAGCCACCAGAAGGCCACCAAGTTATTTTTATAAAGTGACCATTGAAATATTAAATGTGTTTACAAAAATAGAAAAACAAGAACATTGTTATAAACAGCATAGGCCATTATCGTCTGCAGCCAGGATTTTAGTTGTGGAGGGCCCTGCACTGTAGAATTGGTAGTTAATACATTGTATCAAAGGAAAGAGAATGGAATCCAGTTGAAACATTCCCCTCCGCCTTCACCTAAGCAAGCCTCCCTGCTGGAAGTTTGGGCAAGTGTCATTCCTCAAGTGAGAGCCAGCATCCATTCAGGAATGGAAAAGAGACTCACACTGAAGCTAAACCACAGAGTCCAGAGCAGAAGTATTGCAGGGCCTAGTTTTCACTTGTGAAGAATACTGAGTAACCACTGTTGTGCGGTATCTATGCTCTAGAAGGCTCTAAATTAGGCTGTGCTGTTAAAAAGAAACTAACAAAAAACCCAAAAGTATGTGCATGAGCATGGTAATGACCCATGCCTTTAATCCCAGTGCTGGGGAGGCAGAGGCAGGTGGACGTGAGTTCAAGGCCAGTCTGATCTACAGGGCAAGTTCCAGGATAGACGGAGCTAAACAGAGAAACTATCTCAAAAAACAAACAAAAAACCATTTTGTTAGAAAATGTAAACAATACATAACTAAGTCTTCAAATCTATCAATACTACATTGTATATCTTTTTTCACAAACTTATGTAAAGTAATTAAAAGCCACAACCCATGGATGTTTTTGTCTCTGTTGAAGTTCAGTAGATAATTATAATAGAAAGTATTTGTGTCCTTGTTTTCCACGTAGAAATAAAGAGATTGGCTGAAAAAGAAGATTGGATTGTTGATAATGAAGGACTGACTTCCCTAGTAAGTTTACATTATTTTTTATTGTTAGTCATTAGTGTTTGTTATATACAAAATAAATGCTTTTATATTAATAAGGATCATACTCATTTTACATTATAACTCTAACTAGCTTCTAGAAATCGTAACATAATCTTAAAATCTTATTTCCCAAAGTCGGTTTTACTTACTGCTGATCACAGATGTTTAAAATGAATGAAAACAGTGAGTCATGTAGGCCTGTATCGCTACTTGTTTGCATTACATTTTAAAACTAGAGTATCTTAATTCTGCAATACTTTTTTTTTGGTTTTTCGAGACAGGGTTTCTCTGCGTAGTTTTGCGCCTTTCCTGGAGCCCACTTGGTAGCCCAGGCTGGCCTCGAACTCACAGAGATCCGCCTGGCTCTGCCTCCCGAGTGCTGGGATTAAAGGCGTGTGCCACCACCGCCCGGCCTAATTCTGCAATACTTAACGACTTGACGTTTTCAGAAAAGCAAAGTAGAAGAATGGTGGTTCGGCCCCCCAAACTTAAACAAGCATAAGCCTCTGCAGACAGCTACACACAGGTCAGGTAGCAAACAGACTCACCATGCTTTTCTTGGGTGGGTTTAGCATTTCAAGTACCTTTGAAAATGCATTTCATAATTTTGCATGCCTGTCCAAGGAGTGCCCTAACAGTCTGACAAGGACTGTATCACTGCCGAGACAGAGACTACCTAGGAGGACAGTGATTGCCTTTGTTCCTTACACTGGCTGGACAGCTTGGCATGCTGCCAGGGCCCAGGGTCACTGTTTGTCTTTGTGACCCTCTGCACTGGTTTCTGGATGGCTGTCTTTGTGGTTCCTTTAGGCCTTACTCCTGTTGGAAAGAAAGTAGCGCAGTCTCCCAGCAGCTGCAGCCACTGTCTTCAGAGCCTATTGGCCAGAAAGCGTCCCTATGCCCCAGGAAATAGCTGTTTAACAATGTAGCCACTGCTGGTTTCTTCCATGTCCTCCTTTGCAAGGGAGAGAAAATAAATTCTGAGGCTGGAACTTAAAGTTTCTGCCAAGAATAAAGTGGATTTGGTCCCACAAATTATAAACCACTGGTAAGTAAGGAACAGAGATCCACACACACAGCATTTTTCCTTTTCCTGGAGTCTTCATGGGCTCTGAGCAGCCTTACTTTAGATGTTGGGGCTGGTTGTCTCCTAACGTTCAAGGCTCTGCTCCAGTCAGTATAAATGGATGTTAGTGTTCCCTGAGTTTAGAAGAGACACGTCCACCTCCAGTGTTTTCTAAGTTAAATCATGCGAGAGATGAGTTGGGAGAGTTCATTATTTTTAATAAATCACTTATGATTCTATTACAGAGGATCTCTAATTGGTTGTATTTGTTCTGTTGATTGCATTATTTACATTTAAATAAAAAGTATTCTTTGATTGGTTTTCTCATTAAATCTGTAGAGAAAGAATATATATAGTACTTAGCTCATCACTTTCTGAGATACATAAAAGACTATAAGATAGTTTTAATTGTTGATTATATGTTGAAGTCATTTGAATATTCTGTTTTATTTCTGTGGCTGTGTTAAAATACTCATACCAAAAGCAGCTTAGGGGAAGAAAGGAATTCTTTTTTTTTTTTTGTTTGTTTGTTTTTTGTTTTTTTGTTTTGTTTTGTTTTTGAGACAGGGTTTCTCTGTGTAGCTTTGCGCCTTTCCTGGAACTCACTCTGTAGCCCAGGCTGGCCTAGAACTCATAGAGATCCGCCTGGCTCTGCCTCCAGAGTGCTGGGATTAAAGGTGTGCACCACCACTGCCCTGCTGAAGTTCTTTATTTTACAAGTCCAGGTCACAGTTCATCATTGAGGGGAGTCAGGGCAGGAACTCAAGGCTGTTCCACACAGCATTGTTTTCAGTCAAAGGACTCACTTCACAGCTAGTTAAGTCAAGCAAGAACCATGGGAGAGAATGTTTGATTGTAGCCAGAAGTTTTCCTATGTCCCACCCAGTCCCACAGCTGCTCGGTCCCAAGTAAACACAAGGAAGGCTTAAATTAATTACAAACTGTATGGCCTATGGCTCAAGCTCCTTGCTAGCTAGCTCTTACATTAACCTTTTTCTGTTCATCTACATTTTGTCCTGTGGCTTCATGGTATTACCTGTTCTTTCATATCTCACTTCTCCTGGTGGTGGCTCTCAGCTTCTGCCTAATTCCACCCTTCTTTATCTCTCTCTTCAATTTGAATGTACCACCTAACCTTATTCTGTCTTGCCATTGGCCAAACAGCTTTATCAACCAATGAAAGCAAAACATATTCACAGCATACAGAAATATATTCCACAGCACTTCCCCTTTTCTGTCTAATCAAAAAGAAAGGTTTTAACTTTAACATAGTAAAATTACATATAACAAAAGTTATCAAGCAAGAATTACAGTTACAATATCTACTTTATTTGTATTTGATATAATTAAAGAAAATATTCTATCTATCCTATATTTGTGAGTCTAAAGTTTTATATCTAATTTACCCTTTATCATAACTAAGGAAAACAAAAAAGGGGAAATGTGGTGATATATTGTGTATCAAATAAAACTTGACTGAAGATCAGAGGACAGAGCCAGGCACAGAGTTAAAAATAGAGGTTCAGGCAGTGGTGGCACCACCTTTAATCCTAGCACTTGGGAGGCAGAGATCCATCTGGATTTCTGTGAGTTCACAGCCACCCTGGACTACATGAGATTGATTCAGTCTAGGAGAGAAATAGAGCCAGGCAGTGGTGGCACACACCTATAATCCCGGTACTTGGGAGTCACGTGTCTTTAATCCCAACACTTGAGATCTCGTGCCTTTGCTACAATATTTGGGAAGCACACAGGCTATTAATCCCAGCACTAGGAAGGAACTGAAATGGCTGGGTGGAGAAAGGCATATAAGGTGTGAGGAGACAGAAACTAGGTCCTTTTTGGCTGAGAACTGGGGGAATTCAGTCAGAGAATTTGTGGAGTTGGCGAAGTGAGATATTGCTGTGGCTTGTTCCTCTGATCTTTAAGCATTTACCCCAATATCTGGCTCCAGGTTTTTATTATAAGACGATTTAGGATTCAAGCAACATTTGATGTCTGGCAGCAGGCTTATATTCCCATTAGCATTTTGTACAGCTGTTTAGGGTGGTGTTGCCCACAGTGGGCTGGGCCCTACTATATCAATTAACAAGACAACCCTCCACAGATATCAGTGGGATATCAGCCACTAATGAAATAGGTGTAGGAAGTTAGACATAAAGTCATCATTCCTAATCATCAGGGATATGCAAATCAAAAGGACTCTGAGATACCCTCTTACACCCATCAGAATAGCTAAGATCAAAAACACTGAAGACACTTTATGCTGGAGAGGATGTGGAGCAAGGGGAATACTCCTACACTGTTGGTGGGAATGCAAACTTATACAGCCACTTTGGAAATCAATATGGCACTTTCTTAGAAAATGGGGAATCAATTTTCCCCAAGACCCAAAAACACTCTTGGGCATATACCCAAGGAACGCTCAATCATATCACATGGGCACATGCTCAACTATGTTCATAGCAGCATTGTTTGTAATAGCCAGAACCTGGAAACAACCTAGATGCCCTTCAACTGAAGAATGAATAAATAAAATGTGGCACATATACACAATGGAGTACTACTCAGCAGAGAAAAACAATGACATTATTAGGTTTGCAGGCAAATTGATGGATCTAGAAAAAAATCATCCTGAGTGAGGTAACCCAGACGCAGAAAGAGAAACATGGTATGTACTCACGCATAGGTGGATACTAGATGTAAAACAAAGATGACTAGACTGCTACTCACAACTCCAGGGAGATACAGGGATCGCCCAACGACAGAGAAATGGATGAGATCTACATGAGCCAACTGTACGTGAGGGAGGGTAATGAAGGGCGAGGGTCAGGGGAAAGAGAGCTTAGGGGAGCGGGAGATCCCAGCTGGGTCAAGAACAGAGAGGGAGAACAAGGAAAGGGATACCATGATAAATGAAGACCACATGAGAATAGGAAGAAGCAAAGTGCTAGAGAGGCCCACAGATATCCACAAAGATACCTCCACAATAGACTACTGGCAATGGTTGAGAGAAAGCCTGAATGACCAACTCTGGTGATCGGATGGCCGAACACCCTAACTGTCGTGATAGAACTCTCATTCAGTGACTGATGGAAGCAGATGCAGAGATCCATGTCCAAGCCCCAGGTGGAGCTCTAGGAATCCAATCGGTGAGAGAGAGGAGGGATTATATGAGCAAGAGATATTGAGACCATGATTGGAAAAATCACAGGGACAAATAGCCAAACTAGTGGAAACACATGAACTATGAACCAATAGCCGAGGAGCCCCTATGGAACTGGATCAGCCCCTCTGGAAAAGTGAGACAGTTGATAAGTTTGAACTATTTAGGAGGCCCCCAGGCAGTGGGACCGGGACCTGTCCTTGGTGCATGAGCTGGCTTTTTGGAACCTAGGACCTATGCTGGGACACTCTGCTCAGCCTAGGTGATGGGAGGAGGGGACTGGACCTGCCTGGACTGAATCTACCAGGCTCTGCTGACTCCCCAGGGGAGTCCTTGCCTTGAAGGAGGTGGGAATGGGAGGTGGATTGGGGGGAGGGCAGGGGTGGGGGTGGGAGAAGGGAGGACAGGGGAATCCGTGGCTGATATGTAAAATTAAATTAATTATAAAATTAAAAAAATATATATAAAAGGCAAAAAAAAAAGGGAGAGAGAGAAAAAAAAGAAATAGGTGTAGGAAGTTAGACATAAAGTCACCTTAATGCCCATGCTTGATCTCTGTCTGAAATTAGTTTTGTACAAAGGAAAAAGAAAGCTATATGTTCAGTTTGAGAAGGTTAAAGTCCTTGTTTCATTAAAAAAAAGAACAAAAACTGCCCAATACTCAGTCCTCCAGCACAAAACAGGTGCTGGCTTTAGAGCCTTCCTGGCCAGTAAGTCAGCATGCGCAGCCTCCTATGGCCTGCCCCATAGAGTAGAGCTGTGCTGGGTAGCCTGGCCATTGTAAAGGGACCCTGGAAAAATGACTAGACTGATTATTAGGGGAACACGGCTATAGTCTGTTTTTAAAACTGGATTTCTGTAGTGTAGTAATAATCATAAGATAATTAATTTTGTGTTTGACCCCACAGCACACCACACATACACACAAAAAAGCCACATGAGTATACACAGGGTTAAAAAGAATAAACTGTGGGTCACGTGAACAGACAATTGAAGTGGCGCATCTGGAGTCAGCCAAAGCATCCTCTAGTCAGGTGCAGGTGAAGAAGGCAGCGTGGTGGGCTTGATGATGCTGATGACTTTTGTAGCTGCTCAGCACAGAGCTTTCTCAAGAGGAAAGGAGGGTCAAGATGGAGCAGGAGCCCACATCCCAGCTCTGAGCAGTTCAACCCATTGTGTGTTTGCATACTGAACCTTTGAAGGGGACAGACTAATTCATATTACCTTGACCTTTACCTAACCCCTGTGGGGAGACTGTTCTTCCTTTGCTGTGCCTGGGATTAGGAAGGATCCCTTGTGTGTTATGGAAGTGAGCGCTGAGCCTTTGAGGTCATGGCTGCTCTAGCATCTGGAATGTGTCTTTAGCTAGAACCTTACCAAGGCTCCTCAACAGCTCAGTGGAAAGTGCTGTTTTGTCAAAAACACATTCTGCCTGCCTGCCTGCCTGCCTTCCTTCCTTCCTTCCTTCCTTCCTTCCTTCCTTCCTTCCTTCCTTCCTTCCTTCCTTCCTTTTTTCCTTCCTCCCTCCCTCCCTCCCTCCCTCCCTTCCTCCCTTCCTTCCTTTCTTCTAACTTAGAGAATTATTTTAGAACTAGAGCGGTTTTGATGACTTCTTATAGGTGGGTGACTCACTGACAACAGAGAGAGAGGAGTTTCTAGACTAGGAAGAGCAGTTGTTTAGACTACTGTTTACTTCTGCCTTGACTGAAGCTGCTCTCTAAACTGTCTAGTATTTCCTGCCCATTCATGGTATTAATATGGGTGTAAAGATTTAGAAAAGCTAGTTCAAATCCTAATACAGGATGTCTAAGTGAGCACGGATAAGCACCAGCATCTCACTGCCCACAGGTGACATTCAGTTTTTATTCTCAGTATTGTGCTTGCTATTTTTGTTTTAATATCTTAGATTGCTGTGCCTACTGTGGAATGTAGGTTAACTAAGCAGGTCTTCGTCTGACTGGTTGTTTTTTCTTTGTTTTATAATCTTTGGGATCAAACCCCAGGTTTCCCACATGTTGGGCAGTAATGAACAATGTGACGCCTGATGCTTTTTGTGCATCTGTGGTTCAGCCTAGTCTCCCTTTCCCACTTCGACTTTAACTCACTCTTCATGGTGCCCCCAGAGGTTTCAAAGTGCATCAATATGTAGTGACACTAATACCAAGGCCCTATTTTAGTAAAGTAAACTGGTTTTGTTTGGGTTTTGATATATATGGATTTTTCTTCTGCTTTTTCCCAAACTTTTAAAACCTGGTGGCTCTGGTTCTTACTGCAGATGTCCTGTCCAGAGTCGGTCATTCAGTGTTAGTCTGTCTTGGCCTTGCTCAGAGCCTGTGCAAATCATAGGTCCTAAGCCCACCTCTGCACTGGTGTTCAGTGCTGGCAATCCACTGTCCTTCCTGTGGCCCTCAGTCCTTGTGGTTTGCTGTCCCCTTCTGTGCCATGATGTTTTCATACCTCTCTTTCCCTGTTCTCAGGACTTTGACCATCATGTCTAGAGAGAAGCCCCTCTGGCATCATTCTTCTGTGAGCACCAGTGTTTTCTCCATGATGCTTCTTATTGTTTAATTTACAGTCTATCAAAACAAAACCAGACCTGTGACTGTCATGTTGGTGTCTCTCAACTTGGAAAATCATGTAATGAGAATTCTGTCTATCAGATCCACTCATGTGAACTTCAAGTGAACACAGAACACAGGCACTAGGATATTGAGATCTGTTCCCACTTTTCTTAGAGTCCCTTTGATTAAACATATGTGTAAGTTTTTTGTCTTTTCTTTTTCCTCTGTTTTTTTGGTTGGTTGGTTTTGTTTTTGTTTTTGTTTTTTCTTTTTTTTGAGACAGGGTTTTTCTGTGTTGCCCTGGCTGTCCTAGAACTTACTTTGTAGACCAGTCTGGCCTTAAACTCAGAAACCTGCCTGCCTCTGCCTCCTTAGTGCTGGGATGAAAGGTGGGCTACAAGTTTCAGTTTTTGACCTAGTCTATGTAGAAAATGAGTGCAATGACATATTTGACTTCAAGGATCTAGTACCCCTCCAGATAGTTGTTATCTGGTTTAATAACACTAGGTTTGATTGAATAATATAAGAGATGGCCCACCTAGAAAATTGAGCTCATACATAATATCCATGCAATATAATCCTCAAGTATGAATGCCTTGCATTTGCTCCTTGTCAGTTTCCCATGAAAAGAGAATTTTGATGAAAATATTTACTCAGTTCTAGATGAATTAGAAAAGCCTTAGTCTGAAAATGTATCCCTTTTAAAACATGCCAATCTCAGCCTCAGTGAGTGGAGACTCTGGTCAAATCGCGTCTTTGTTCTTTTCTGTAACTCTGGGGACTTGAGCTTTCGGCCGTATTCAGCTCCATAAATACATCTTCATAGCTAGTGCAGCATCTGTTTTTAAGGAGGTTTTCTTTCTTTCAGCCATGTCAGTTTGAACAGAGCATCGTGCACTCCCTACAGTCACTGAAGGGCGTTGTCGAATGTAAGCCTGGAGAAGCCAGCGTGAGTTTCTGTTCTGTTCTACATGTTTTAGCTGGTCTAAGGAAATCCGTGCCTGGTAGGAAGGGACTGGGAGGTGAGAATGGAGGGGAAACTGTGGTTGGGATGTAAAAACAAAAAGAAAGGAAAGGAAAAGAAAAGAAAAGGACAAGAAAAGGAATTTCCTGCCTGAGAATCAGAGTAAACAGTAGTCATTGATGTCCAAGAGCTGTTTTGTCTTCCCAGATGCACTCATTTAGTTACCTACATAAATGTGTTGAGTTCTGGTTGCAGGGTGGGCTGAGCAGTTAAAAATGAGTCTGCCAGCTTTGAGCAGAGCAGGGTTCTTGTGGACTGAGGAATGACTGACTTGGGTATGTCAGCCAGTCGGGATCAGAACTACCATAGTAGGAAGCTACCTAAGGCTAGCCCTCGAAGTAAGGTTGATGACACTCCGGGGGGGTGGGGGGGGGGTTCTGTGGTTTCGCTTTTATATCTAGCTTTTCAAGCAAAATGTTTTGTTTTCTTAGCAAATTTAGAACTTTTTTTTATCTAAATTCTTTCTCATAGGTATTTCAACAGCCTAAAACGCAGGAGGAGGTTTGCCAACTAAGCATCAATATCATGCAGGTAACTAAAAGCAGTGGTATAGACTCTGAAGCCATGAACTGATTTGTCATTCACCGTTGATAATGTTCAGATCACTGTTAAATAAGGGTTCTTTTAAAATCTCATCTGTGTACATAAGCATTTAGAGTAAGTCGGCTATACAGATGAAGCTTAATGTAGGATTAGTTCTTGCTTGTTTTAGCAATACCTGTGTATTTCATTGATATTGTGTTCTGTCTATTTTCATGGTACTTTGTATTCATTTCCTTTAGATAGCAGAGTAAATTAAATAAAAATTGGTTGCTTATAATTCATCTAGAGTTGTAAAGTTGTTTAAAAACTTTTGGGTCCAATGCTTCATAGGTACATAAATGAAGTTGAGCATGTTTGTGAGTAAATAAGGAAAAGAAAAAGAGTCTTTCTCCTAAAATGTATTCAAGAACATAACAATTGACTTAGACAAGGTGCTTTTAATATTCTGTCACTTATGTAGACATTGATGGGGTGTGTATATTTCTACTTCTTAGTTCACATGTACACACACAGACATACATACACACACGCACACACATACACACACACACACCTACTCACCTACATTATTAGATACCTCTCTCCCCACCTCATTTTTTATGGGCCAGACAGTTCAGCTTTAATTTATATAAAATTGTTTTAATATTCCAATAGATTGATACCTGAAAACTCTTATCACTGAAACTTGCTATTTTTAATCCAGGTTTTTATATACTGTCTGGAACAACTGAGCACCAAGCCTGATGCAGACATAGATACTACTCAGTAAGTAAAAATGTAGTTATGCATTTAAAAGTAATATAATATAAGACGTAAATTCCATACTGAGGTGGGGTCTCACATGTAATCTAGGTTGGTGTGAACTGATTATATGCTTTGGCTGCCCTCGCTCTCTGCAATCTTAAGCCTTCTGAGACCAGGCCCAGCCCTGACTCTTGACGGACACAAGTAGTTCTCTCCTAACACTGTCACATGGAGCAGCACATAGTGCTGTTGTCCTTAGTTTCTAACGTGCAGTTTTCCAGCTGACACTTAGTATGTGGCAATCTTTCTGGATGACACTTGGCATGTGAAACTCCTATGCACCTAAGGTTCCTGTTTAATACAGATAGTATCAAAATAAGTGTTTGAATCTAATTTGCAATTTGAGAATTTTTCCGTTTACTTGTGTTTTAGTTAGGGTTTTTATTGCTGTGAAAAGACACCATGACCATGGCAACACTTATCAAGGAAAGCATTTAATTGAGGTAGCTTACAGTTTCAGAGATTCAGCCCATTATCATCATGATACAAAATGGTGGTGTGCAGGCAGACATGGTGCTGGAGAAGGAGCTGAGCGTTCTACAACTGCTCCAAAGGCAGCAGAAGGAGAGACTGTGTACTGGGGGTAGCTTGAGTATATATGAGACCTCAAAGCCTGCCCCTACAGTGGCACACTTCCTCCAACAAGGCCACACTTATTCCAACAGAGCTACATCTCCTAATTGTGTCACTCCCTATGGGCATTTAAACACATGAGTGAGTCTATGGTGGCCATTCCTTTTCAAACCACTGTACCTAGCATTAACTTTTGCTTTTCAGTATATATAACTATCATCTCCAGTGACCAAATACTTTTTTTAAAATTTGTGTGTATGTGCACATACCCAGTGTTTTTACCTGCAAGTGTATGCATGTTTGTGTGTGTGGGGGGGGGGGAGGGCTCGTGGCCAGAAGTAGATGATGATTGTTTGTCTCAAATATGTCTCTGCCATACATATAGGCTGGGTCATTCATTTGGACCCAGAGCTCACTGACTCAGCTTGTCTAGCTGGTCCATTTCCACCTCACAAATCCTGAGAATACAGGTGAACTATCATATCCACCTGGTATTTACATGGATTCTAGAGATCTGAACTCTGCTCCTCGCATTGAGGGGCAAGCACTGTACCCACGGTCATCTCCCCAATCCCACGTGTTTAATGCTTGTAGGTCTTCTTTGACTTGATTGCATGTATTTGATTCATTATCTCACTAGAACATTGTGTTACATTTACAGCCAGATCTGTGATCTAGTTAAATCAGTCTTTTCTTATTACTTTAAAATTTCTGTTTCCTACATTGCTGGATTCTAATGGGTAGTGCAGCATTTCTGAACTTTATCTTCTAATCATTCAAATATATCAATTAATGCTGTTTTAATTACCATTTGTTTATATTTCAACTCTTCAGATTGGTATCTTTTTTTGTTGTTGTTTTGTTTGTTTAGTTTGGTTTGGTTTTGGTTTTTTGAGACAGGGTTTCTCTCTGTAGCCCTGGCTGTCCTGGAACTCGTTCTGTAGACCAGACTGGCCTTGAACTCCCAGAGATCCTCCTGCCTCTGCCTCCTGAGTGCTGGGATCACAGGCATGTGCCACCACCTCCCAGCTGTGGTTGGTATCTTTTTATTATCTATTTTGAAGTATTATTTGATATTCATCATGTTAGATGTCCATATGAATTCAAGTCAGTCAAGTTTAAAGAAAAATTCTGCTAAGGTGTCTCTTCTGATTCTGTTAAATCAATAAATCAATTAGTGAGTTACTTACCCTGCTCTTGTGTAGTGGGTAGCTAAGTGCTGTGGATATCACTCTATATAAATAAAACACTGATGGCCAATGACCAGGCAGGAAGTAGGTTGCCAGGCAGGAAGTAGGTGGGACAAGGAGAGAGGAGACTTCTGGGAAGTGGAAGGCTGAGAGGGGAGACACTGCAGCCACCACCAGGAGAAGCAGCATGTAAAGACGCCGGTAAGCCACCAGCCACGTGGCAAGGTATAGATTTATAAAAATGGGTTAATTTAAGATATAAGAACAGTTAGCAAGAAGCCTGCCACAGCCATACAGTTTGTAAGTAATATAAGCATCTGAGTGATTATTTTATATGTGGATTGTGGGTCTGCAGGGCTTGGTGGAGCCTGGAGAGAAGCCCTCCAGCAATAAATGGCACCCAACATGGGGCGCCAGATATTGGGGAAAATTATAAAGGCCACTCCACGTAGTTAAAAGGAAGATTTATTTAGTGGATGACTTACAAATGAAGGAATAGATAGGTTGCGGGGGTCTGGAGAAGGTGTATCACAATCCAGCGGTGTTCTCTGGAGCTCTGTTCAGTCAACCTCCACCGTCCAGGGTCCAGGAACAGAGAGAGCGCTTGCCCATCCAGGTCTCGGGTCTCCAGACGCCTCCCTTGGCCCCGCCTCGTAGGCGTGACAGTTGCCAGAGTCTCAATGGGGGTTGGAACTTCCAGAACCAAGCTGGAATAGCTACCCACTACACTCTTGCCTTTCACCTTTTTATGTTTTTGATTGCTTTTGAGTTATCAACTAATTTCTTAGCTTACCTGTAAGTAGGTCACTGTGAAAGTGAGCTTCAAACCTTCCCCTGGAAATTCTGATAGTCAAAAACATTTTAATTATATGAATATTATTTGACATTTTCCCATTGATAATTTGTTTTTTAATTTAATACAGTCAATTGAGTATTGGGAATACTTCATATAAGTTTTATATGGCCCAGGATAAGAGGTTGTCCTTAGTGCTTCCTTGTGATATTAATAGTGAAATACAAAGAAAATGTACAGAAAGTTGTACAGCTATTTTTCTCAAAACATTTGAAGTCATTGCAGTTTTAAGTCAGTTTTAATTGTGACTATTCTCTTGTCTCTTCTGCATTTAGTCTTTCTGTTGATGTTTCTTCTCCTGATTTGTTTGGAAGCATCCATGAAGACTTCAGTTTGACTTCAGTAAGTAAAGTTCCAAACACAGAAAGTAAAGTATGTCATGTTAGAAGGAATGGCTATGGCAGTCAGTCTGTCATTTGAACGGAAAGCATCATCGCATGTGAGATGGACTCTTTGGACACTGAGGGACACTCTAGGACTACATTATGTTGTATAAAGATTTGTGTGTATTTCACACTGAAAAAAATCTTTAACTGGAGTTAAACATAAGACCCAACACATCCACTGCGTCTTGAGTGTTAAAAGCGCCTGGTTGTTCATTGGTGCTGCAGAATTGCCTGCATGGCCTGGGAGGAGGCAGAGGACAAGGCATTTCCTTTGTTTTATTCGCCTCTTGAGCCTGATGAACTCCGCTTTTCTCTGCCTTATTTCTGCAAGTCTCCTGTTTTATTTGAATGTAGGTTACATGGCAAAGTCAAAACCAGATTCCTACAGGCAATCTAATAGAGGCATTTACTCAATTCTCAGTTGAGGTTCTTCTTCTCAGATAACTCTAGCCTGTGCTAAGAAACAAATCAGCTAGCACAAGTGGCAAGAGCTTAAGGAAGCCATAAAGTGGATTGGAACCAGGCTTCCCTTGTGAATCTAGGAAGGAAGTGGGGAAGTAGGGGTGGGGCTGAGGGAAAAAGCCTTTGAAACTAAGATCCCAGCAGCCATCAGGGCCAACTATGCTTTTGTTTCCTTGGTCTTTTAGAAGCAGCCGAACTGATACACAGTGATGACCTTTGTTCCCTTCCTACCTCCCAGCACACACCGTGGCACCCATCATTCATTTCTCAGCTGGTTTGTGGGCAGCCCTGATAGGGAGTGCTGCTCTGAGCCTCCCATCCCTTTTTAGGGATAGAGAGGAGAGAAGGTGGCTCCGTGTGGTCCTCCTCCCAGAAGGTTCTCAGCAATCTCCCAGGGTTTTGCACTTACTTTTGCTCCTCACAGCATCTTTACCTGTCCACTCACTTCCTGAGATACTCATTGGTTTCCAAAATTTGTTCCAGTGTTCTCCCCAATGGAGGGGGTCTCATCAGATCTAATTCCTCTTCTCAGAGGATCGAGATCCTCTCAGGGCTGTGCTAACCAGAATAAAAACTGGTTTGGTAAGAAAGATCTAGATTTAGAATCAGAAGAGTCTCCTTACTCAGTCAACCCTCAAAGGGCAAGAGTGTTCATTTCTGGTGCTGTCTGGGAGTACAGAGAAGTAATGTATAAGGCCCATTCCTGCATATGCAGGGACTGCAGGGCAGCTGAACTGTTACGGTCAAATGCATGTCTCTCCACCAGGTGCTGACAAGCTTCAGATTAATATCCGAGCTAAGAACTAGACTGTGCCTTTCTTCTGTTCTTCCCACTTTCATTTCATACAGCGTTTCATCTGATGTATATGATGAACAAATTATACTCGCTAAGAGTTAGTCTTCAGATCACTGAAGTCGTTCTTCTCACTCTACATACATGCTGTAGTGGGGAAAAGCAAGTCAGGACAGCTGAGGACCAGGGCAGGAAAGACCTGCAGGCTCAGTCAGCTGGAATGGAAGTTCAAGTCTACATGAAAGAGTGGTAACGGATGGGTTCCAGCCAGTTGACACATTTGTGGGCTTCAGCATGTTGGGAGCGGCTGCTGGAAAGTCATTTACTTCATGCCCTATAGAAGGAATGTGTCTTGATGTGACAAGAGGGAATATGGCTTCACCATGCCCAACTTGCTTACTTTCCAGTATTGTTTCTGCCATGTGTTCACTATGGAAAAATAATGTCATATAGAGTATGACCTCCTCTGGCCTTTTTCATATTCCATTTCCCATCTAAAAGTCAATTCAGGGCCACCTGCAGCATTTTGTTGTCTGGGTTACTGTAATAGTTCTCCAATCTTATATTTATGTCTGTTGATGACCAAAACTGGTGGTAAGTAGGCAGCATTGTGCCGGAAATAAAGATAGGAAATTGTAATAAAGAAGTGAGATGATGTTGGGCATTTGGCTGAGCTCAGTACAATTACTAGAAGGTTTGCTTGACTATTGACTTTAGAGCCTTTATTGGCTTCAGTTCCTGCCATAGTCCACATGCCTCAAAGAACACGATCCTGTGTTTTTCTGCATTTTTCCCCCTGGAGTACTTAACTATAAGTTACTCTGATTCTGCACAGAAAGAGTAACCAGCTGTGGGTGAGAGCTGTTCCTGGAAAGTGGCTTTGCCTTAGTTTTAGTCAAGGGTCTTGACTGAAAGCCTGGATGAGTCACTATTCCAGAGAATGCCTCCCACCTGCAGGAACACAGACCTGGGCTGCCCTGCAGTGAACCACAGCAGCAGTAGGGCCATTCCTAGAATCTTACGTACAGATATAGTTCTTCTGAACTATAGAAAGCCTGTTGTATTCATAGCATTGCTATTGCAGTCTAGTAACTTTGTAGGAAATTGTTTAGGTAGGTAAAGCCTTGAAGATGTAACAGCAAGAGGCTCTCTTCCCTGTTCCTTGTCTTCCTGGGGTGGGGGCGGGGAGGTGCTCAGAAACACTTATTCCCCATTCAAAGGAGGCTTTTCCTGAATATAGGAAACATTCCCACAGGCCCTCACAGGCAGAAACTCCTTGAGGGAACAAGGAGCCCTGCCTGCATATGGATAATAGGACATTGAAATGTTCTCAAGTTGTGAAAGATTCTTAAACCACTTTCTGATAGTTCCTACATTTATGTACTTATTCATACTATCAATTTGTGTGGTCTTTGGTCTACATAAAATATTCAAGGAAACATTTGACTTTTTTCTTCGGGGCATATTGGACGTAGAACTCAGAGCCTTGAGCATTCTAGAGAACAACTCATTGCTGAGCTGTACCCCAAGTCTCTGTTTAACTCTTCAGTGTAAATGTAATAATCAACAATTGGTGGAATTGTATTATGTTTTTCTGTGTGTCAATTTTAAGAAATAAACAGCAAGAAAATCAGGGCATTGGGTTTAACTGATGTTAAAGGGCAGACGCCTATCATTACACTTACTGTGTGATCAGGGATCAGGGTTACCTTTTGCATTCACCAGTACTGTCAATGTAAACTTCTAATGGCCTGTTTGACTTTTAGGAGCAGCGGCTTTTGATAGTCCTGAGCAATTGCTGCTATTTAGAACGTCACACCTTCCTAAACATAGCAGAACATTTTGAAAAGCACAACTTCCAAGGAATAGAAAAAATAACACAGGTGAGTACTTTGGTATTCAGTAGACAAGTCCAGTGCTTTGCCACACAGTTTTCTCAGCGCCTCTTTGGCTCCCCTACGCTCCAATTCCTCAGCCGTCCACACCCATTACCCTCACCTGACCTATCAGGGAATGATTTCCTTCCTTGCCTGGAACTGTTAATGTAGCACTGCTTTTTTCTGGAGCAAAGCTTTCTCCTGGTTGAAGTGATTTGCTTAACCCTGTCAGAGCTGTTCAAAAGTCAGGCAAGACAATTAGGAGAGAAAACATCAAAAGTAAATCTTTAAGAATCTTGCCATATGGCTCCTGTTGGGGTTAAACCTTTAGGCACTACTGACAGCACCCCTGGTCCTGACTGCAGGGAGACCTCTTCCTGTTAATCTAGCCTGTTCCTCCCCTCTTCCTCTCCCTGTCATTGAAGCCCTGCCTGACTGTTTAAGCCCGGGCATGCGCACATCCTGCTCTCTAGCCTCTGGCCCCTTCCTTCCTGGCTTAACCAGAACTTGTATGTGCTTTGCGCTCCGCCTGCTGGATGTAGGCAAAAGTGTATGTGCAGATCGGTGGGCTGCTGTCATGTTTGAGAATGTTCACTCTCTTGTTTATAATTTTTCACATAAGCAGCAGAGGAAAAAATGAAGTACCTTGTTGTAAAGGTTGCTAGTTCCTGAGCAAAGTTTATCAGATTTCTAGGTAAAACTGAGCCAACTGTCTAATGCCAGTGCACTTTTCTCAGCGAAGAAAACAAGCAAGATAAGCATCTTGTTAATCATGTAATCAGTTTACTCTCAGTGGACGATCTACTTTTTATAAATGATGCTTCCAGTTCATAAACTAGCTTGGGTTTTTTTTTTTTTTTTAGAATGAAAATGTCAGAGTGGGTGGCTCTGTCTTGTTTTCCTGCCTTTTCGTAAAGATTAATCACCCTGCTGATAAATGCTGTGACTTAAGGCTTTGAGGCCAAATGTCTACTTTATTTCCAGAAAATTTTCATGTTCATAATTACAAGATCTGTGGAAAATGGGTACTTTGTTTTTATTCAGTCATGCTAATGTGTCTATATAAAGAATGTTATTAAAATATGTGAAGTGATGAAGACTTGCATAGGTTAGAAGCACTGTGATTTTACTCTCAGTTTTTGTGAAGGAATAAGCAGAAATTATGTTGCCTTCGTTTATACTGTTAAGCAGAACGAAGCTGGCGCAAAGGAAGGTTTCTGATATCTTTTCCTATCTTTGTCTAAATCACAGAGAAAGGTACTATGAGGACCCAGGGACAGCTCAGAAGAAGCAATAGGGTTTTTGCCCACTCAGCATTGTTTTTAAAAATTACTTCTTGAATGTCTTGAAATTACTCGGTTGTGTCTGAAATGAACAGAGTAACGTGGTTTGGACCACAGCACACCTGCTCACTCTACTGTGGGCCGAAGCTCTTATTTCCATGGTGTCAAGCAGGTAAAACCCACTTGCTGTTCTGAAGAGAAAGGGTCACTCACAGCCCTTATTTTTCACAGTTCCCTTTCCAGTGACAATAACTCTAGATGCCTGCCAAGAAAATCATGGGGAGGTCACTGTGGACAGCCGTCTCTCCTGTTTCTGTATGGTGGGTCATGCTCTCTTAGAGGGTCTCTCTCCCATTTCACTGGATGCCAGGCCTTCTCTCAGTTCCTACTGTGGGCTGTGCTGCCTGGTGGGGCAGGAGAAGAGGCTTTTCCACGATTGTTCCTCCTCCTCTCTCTTCCTCCTTTCCTGCTGCCTTTCCTTTTCCCGTCCCAGTTTCTTATTGGTGCTCTGCCAGTAGAAGCCTGAAAACAACCGTTTCTAAAATTCCTTTCACCTTGTTTCTTAATTAATTGTTTAATTATCTTGTTTCTTTTGTACATTTATTATGGTGTGCATGCCATGACCTTCCGGTGGAGGTCAGAGGACAGCTCGTGGAGCTCTTTCCCTCCTTCCACTGTGTGGGTCCCGGGGCTTGAACTCAGGTCATCGGGCTTGGTAGCCAGCACCTTTACCAGCCCTGTCATCTCTCTGGCACCTTCATTTTGTCTTTATCTTCAAAGTAGAGTTGATTTAATATAGAAATAGTATATACATTATTAAAATTGAAAGGTAGAATGATTTCACAGATATAATTGTATTTACTTTTATGGTATTTTTCATGTGTATTGTTATTCATATGTATGTGTTCATATGGGGGGGCGTGTCTGTGTAGGTCACAGGCCAACATGTCAGGGGTTTGACCCTCTTTTCTCCCTTATTTTTTGAGGCAGGTTCTCTCATTGAACCTAGACCTCACCAATTTGGCAAGGCTGGTTGGCCATCAAGTCCTGGGTCATAGGTCCTCACCACTGTAACTGGGATTCAAGCTTAGGTCCTTATGCTTGTGTATGGAGCACTGACCCAGCTAGCCATCTCCCCGGCCCCTCGTATGATCTTATTTAATGTAGAATCTCTGAGAAGTAAATGAGGATGATATTTTAGTTCTGTGATTTTCATAGGGGCAGAGGTGCAGAGAGTGTGTGTGTGGACTTCACTTGAAAGTAGCAGGGACTTGAAAATAACGCTTTTGATTCCAAGTCCTGAGTGCTTCCAGCCTCATATTATATCCTAAGGCCAAGAATGGAACAGGTCTCATGATGATATACCCCAAGGAAATGAAAATAGGATTTAGGATTTGTATAATTGTAGATTCTTCCTGACTTGAGAATGCAGACATTGATCAAGTCTGGTATTAAATGCTTCTAACTTCAGAAACTCCACTCAGGAGGGTGAAGGAGACAGTTTCTTTTTGTCACAAATCCAGAGAAGATCCTTTATATCCAGCCACCAATTTAAAGTATTTTCTATTGCTTGATCCTTATGTACTAGATGTAACATAGTTTATTATTTTTAGCTTAACTGAGTATACTTATTTGATATTTTAAATTTGTGGCCCTTTGAATGTATTGATGGGCATGGATGCAGCTTTGTTTCTTTCCTGCTGTGTTATATGTGTCTATGCTTGTTTTAGCTTCCCCATTTCTTCATCAGAGTACATTAAGTTTTGCTAAGAAGCTCTTTTTGTACAATAAATTACTTGTAAATTAATTCATCTTAGAGTTTAAGGTTCTCTAGACAAGTAAGTTGAGCAAATGTGTTCCCTCGTAGCAAATACTGAACTAAAAATTTGACTGTTTAGCTGCCTCACATTCACTCCTTCTATGTATGGGAAAGGCAAAGAGATCCATACATGTATAAACACACAGTGGGGGCTGAGGATGTAGCTCGGCAGTAGAGTAGGTTTGCTTGCCTCATGGTTCCATCCACAGTACCACAAGAAAAAAAAATGAAAAAGTGTAGGAAATGAGGAAGGAGTGAGGGTGAAGGGAGAGGAAAAAAGAGAAATATACATTAGTCAAGTCAAGAACCTATCATTGACAGCGTAGTCTCCAATGCAGACTTTAGAAAAGCTTTCAGAAAAGGAGATGAAAGGTTCAGGCTCAGGACATGGTTTCAGAGGTAAGAGAGACTGGGTTGCCTTCTGTGTCTTTACAAAGCTGTGAAGGGATAGGAACAAGTGAGTGCAATGACCACCTCTCCGGGGTAGAATGGGAGGGTCTCAAGTTGGAAACCTCTCATCTGAGCAGGTGAAAGCACCTATCTTTCACTATCTCTACAGCACTTGTATACTCTGAACGTGTGGTTTTTGTTTCCTCATCACCCTGGCACAGTTTCTTTTAGTGATCAAATCTACCCACAGCTTTACCATTAATGCCAGTGATGCCCAAAGGCATGAACCTTCCACCTCCTCCCTGGACTCGATGTCTGTTTCCTACCACACATCTTCACTAGACATTCCTAGTGGGATTTCAGAGCTTCTGACCAGCATCCCCAAGCTAAAGTCCTCTTTCTTTTGATGTCTTTCCTGTCAGAGACAGTCACCATTGGGTCAGCCAGCCAGAACCCTTTTCTTTATTGATTGATATAGCTGTTTTAAATGTTAGATGCTAATTATGTATATTTGTAGAGTACAGTGTGATGGTTTGATCTGTGATACATGGTAGAAAGATTCAGTCAGTTTAATTAGCATTTCCATCCACTCATTAACCATGTTTTGTGGTGAGAACATTAAAAATGTATTATCTGGGTAATTTTTAAAGCTAAAATACTTGTTAGGTACTCCATGCTGTAGTTCCCTGAACCAAATTCCTCCAGTCTGTGAAACTTCAATCTTCATGCCTTTGATCAAATCTCTCCTTTTCTCATACCGCAGCCTCTCCTCCCATAGTTTCTGGACAGCTGTCTGCTTTGTGTCTATGAAATTGACTTCACAAAGATAACTATTCTTCCTATAGGTGAGATTACACAGTATTTGTGTTCCTGTGCCTAGCTTATGCCACTAACTACAGTGTCCTCTATTTTTATAAGGCTGTGTAGTAGTCTGTGTGTAATTACCACCTTTTCTTTATTTATTCATTTGCTTTTGTGGTTGTTTTTTCTTGAAATAAGGTCTTATATTTCAGTTTGGCCTCAAACTCAATATGTAGTTGAGGATGACCTTGACCTTCTGATCCTCTGTCTTCATCTCTCAAGTGTTGGGATTACAGCATACATAAATATAACCAGTTTTATGCAGTGCTGGGGACTGCACCCAACACATGCTAGGGAAGCATTCCACCAACCGAGTCACATTCCCAACTCGTCTGTATTCTTCTGCTAATGGGAATTGGTTTTGACTGCATCCCTCATGATACTTTATGCTGCACACTTGTCATCTGAAGCCCCAGATCTTCTGGATCATCCTCTACTCACTTGCACTCCTGTTCTTGTCTTGAGTCTGGCCTTTCTCCTCATCTGACCCTGTTGTATTTCAAGAACCTGCTTTGCAGATGCACTTTTTATCCCCTCCCTCCCCCCCTTTTCCCCTGATATCCAACTCATCCTTCACAGAGTATCCAGTGAGCATCCAGAAACAAATCTGACTGTAGTTTTTCCTCCTTCCCATATTCCTGAGCCTCTCCTTGCCTGGAGAAGGAAACCTAAATGCCCCTGGCTTGTGCTTGTGGGGGCTTTCATCCCTCTCCCAAACTTTAGAGTACTGTCATTCACCTCATTTGATCCATCCGTCTTTCCCATTCATTTGTTCTTTCAGCTACTCATTCAACACCAGATTCCTGTGCTCTGTTGAAAGAACATTTGCCTGTGGCTTTCCCTGTCTGTGAAGATTGGCCTTTCTTTAATTAATCTCAGCTTGACAAAGTCTTGTTGCCTTCTGAACCATTGACCTTTTCATCATGTGACATTTCCTTCCTACCACTGGATGGTACCCAACCGTACACTCTCATTAGCTCATCAGCCATAAAACATCCTCCCCTTTAGTCTCCACAGTGCTTCAGCTTTGCCATTGTTCATGGATCCTCATCACTAGTTCTCAGTACTGATTAGGGATGTTTCTTCAGCTCTTTCATTCATTATATCTTCACGTGTGTCTCATCTTGCTGAAATTGACTGTTCATTAGAATTATATTTCAGTTAGTTCTCATCTCTAGAAACTTGGTTTTTCTGAGGAGTAGCAAGGAAGGGAAAACAACTAACTTACTGTGGAATGATTTTGAACACCAGTGGTAGAGGTAATTGGTAGTGAAGTTCTTCAAAGTATCCTTCAGATGGGGGTGAGGGGCTAAATCCAACAGTCTATGAAGGTTCGTGATCACGCCATTGAGAAGGAGACTGGAGCGAAAGAGTAAAGCCTCATCCTTGGGTATAAGATGGGTTACAGAACAGTCACAGAAAATGAATACACCATTTGGGGTGGAGCTATATTCACCACTCAGATTTAGTAAGTCCCTGAGACCCACTGCAAGGGAAGGCTAGTGGCCAGGGCCATTGACTTGCATCCTGCGTCATCCTCTTTGCTTTTTTTCAGTTAATAGTGACACCTCTTATTATCAATTAGTTTTTTGTTCCAAATTTATTTATTTATTTTATATTTATTTATTTTATTTTACAATAATATTCAGTTGTTCCAAATTTACTTATTCATTTATTTATTTTGGGTTTTTCGAGACATGATTTCTTTGTGTAACTGTATCTGTCCTGGAACTTGCTTTGTAGACTAGGCTGGCCCCCAACTCACAGAGCCTGCCTTTGCTCCAAAGTGCTGGGATTAAAGGCATGTGCTACCACTGCCTGGCTCTTCAAATTAAGTTTTGAAGATTTATCTTGCTGATATATGTCTGTATATGCCATGTATGTTTGGGTGCCCACGGAGGCCAGATGAAGGCATTAGCTCTCCTGGGGTTGGAGTTACAGATGGTTGTAAGCCAACAAATGAAAGCCCTGGAAATTGAACCCTGGTCCTGTAGCAAGTGCAAAGCTTTTTAAAAGAATGACCTCGATTGACTTTTGAGTTTGTCCATTTTCTCATTGTTATCAGACTTCCTGGAATAAAACTGTAATAACCTCTTTTTAGCCTGCCAGTGTAGTGTATTCACTTTCATTTCTGTTACTGGACATTTCCCCCCCACCCCATTTTTTAGGGAGTAAGTGTGCAGGAATGTGTGTATGTATGTTCATATGTATGCAGCTATATTTGTGTGTGTGCAGGTGTGCATGGTTTAAATGCACTTGCATATAGAGGTCAGGGTTCAACCTCATATGTCATTCCTTATGAGCTGTCCATGTTGGTTTTTTGAGACAGAGTCTCTTACCAAGAACTGTTGCTCACTGATCATGCTAGGCTGACTGGCTAGTAATTTCCGGGTGTTTGCCTGTCTCAGCCTCCCCATTGTGGGTATTAAAAGTTTGTGTCACCACAACTGTCTTTTTATGGCCTGGATCTTTGACATGAGTGGCTTTCTAAGTAGATACATGACATTTTCTTTATCAACTGAGTGGTCTCCCAGCCCCAGCTTCATTTCCAGAATGGCCTTGCCAGAAACTTTGCTTTGCTCCCCTTCCTCCCTGCTCTTCCTTTTCCCTCTTCCCTTCTCCTCTTCCTCCCTGCTCTTCCTTTTCCCTCATCCCTTCTTCCCCTTCCTCCCTGCTCTTCCTTTTCCCTCATCCCCTTCTCCTCTTCCTCCCTGCTCTTCCTTTTCCCTCATCCCTTCCTCTTCTTCCTCCCTGCTCTTCCTTTCCCTCATCTCTTCCTCCCTGCTCTTCCTTTTCCCTCATCCCTTCCTCCACTTCCTCCCTGCTCTTCCTTTTCCCTCATCCCCTTCTCCTCTTCCTCCCTGCTCTTCCTTTTCCCTCATCCCTTCCTCCTCTTCCTCCCTGCTCTTCCTTTTCCCTCATCCCTTCCTCTTCTTCCTCCCTGCTCTTCCTTTCCCTCATCTCTTCCTCCCTGCTCTTCCTTTTCCCTCATCCCCTTCTCCTCTTCCTCCCTGCTCTTCCTTTTCCCTCATCCCCTTCTCCTCTTCCTCCCTGCTCTTCCTTTTCCCTCATCCCTTCCTCCTCTTCCTCCCTGCTCTTCCTTTCCCTCATCTCTTCCTCCCTCCCTCCTTTCCCACCTGCCCTCTCATCCCCTAGCGCTTTTTGCAGCACCAGGTATTTAACCCAGGACCTTGCACATACTAGGCAGGTATTCTACTCCTGAGCTACATCCCACATTTTTCTTTTTTCAAAAAACCCATATACTTTGAAACCTATGTTTGGTATTAATGGTTTTCCAACTGAATTTGTTCCCTTCCACTTTATTTTCTATTTTATTTGCTGCTTGGGAGTTTAAACCATTAATTCTAAGTCTTTCTTCTTTTAAACTTCTCTCTTAAACATCTGCAGCTCAAGTTTCTTTCCTCGCTGCCTCATCTCCACATGGGTTTAGGTATGACCCCTTTCTGTTGTCAGCCACTTTTTGCTTAAGAATTTCTTGTTGAGGGCTTGGAGGGGGCCATTCCTAAGGACCAGCAAGTCTTTGACATGCTAAGCATATGCTCTACCACTGAACTGTACTCCCTACCCTCTTTTAATATTATTTTAGGCCAGGTGGTGGTGGCACACACCTTTAATCTCAACACTTGGGAGGCAGAGGCAGGCAGATCTCTGTTGAGTTCAAGGCCAGCCTGGTCTACAGAGCAAGATCCAGGACAGGCACCAAAACTATTACACGGAGAAACCCTGTCTCTAAAAACCAAAAAAAAAAAAAAAAAAAATTACTTTAAAGAATCTTTGGAGCTGGAGAGATAGCTCGGTAGTTAAAAACACTTGCTGTTACAACAGAGGACATTGGTTTGGTTCCCAGTACCCACATGGCAGCTCACAACCCTCTGTAGCTCTACTTCCAGGAGATCTGATGTCCTATTCTGGGCCTCCGCAGGCACCCCCATACAAGTGGTGCACATAGATACATGCAGACAAAACACATAAAACAAAAACATTTTTTAAACAAATACTTATTTAGAACTTATATTTCACTTTTCTAGGATGGTTCTAATCTTTTCGGTTTATATTTGTAGATAGTAGGCATGGAGGACTTTGGGAAAGAACTTAGATTCATTTTCTGCCACTGTTTTCCTTCTTCCCCAGTCTGATTTGTTTGACTCTAGGTCAGTGCCCTTTCTCACAAATGTATATGATACATTCCTTGAATGCTTTCATAACCAAATGTGCATTTCTGCACTTAGTTAAGGGATCGACATGGTTCTGAGTTTGGGTTCTTTTACTCCTGTAGATACTTGCAGTGATCTCAGGTTTGAGGATGGCATTTCAGAACTCACACTGATCCTTTATTCTCTGTAGGTGTTGCTACTTTCTTCTCAAAACATGAAAGATTCTCACCTCCCTCTGCCCCATATTCACTTAGAAACTGAAAACTTGTAGCATGTGCCTAGATATGTAGTGTCATCAGTCTAGCTTGGAGCTCAGCGATCTGCTATAGCTCAAACTGGCTCAAACTCCAGTGAAAATGTCGTCTTTGCTTGTGGAGTTGGTGCTCTTCTCTTGTTGCTCATTTGTCCCCCTTGACTTTCTGTGGGTTTGTGTTATACAGCCACCTGGAACCCGTCTTCCAGCTTTAGATTTCTCTGTGTGTCACTTTGTGCTTTGAACGACAAGCTGCCTGTCACTTCAGTCCCTTTGGAAATTATATGTCATGTCTCCATAAAATCATGTTCTGTGATTGACTCTAGCTCCCTTCTGAAGGATTGCCATTGTGTTCTGTTCCTGCTGTTGCTCTCATCACTGGTTGGTGGGTACTTGGGTTCCTAGTAAGTAAACTCCTTAGATGTGCATTCCACTTTCTTGTCAGTTTGTTGAAGTTGAGGTATGGTGTTCCAAAAACCTGTGTGTCCCTCGGGTAAATGGCATGAAAGAAGATTGGCCATGCTCCACTACAGAGTACCCTGGGCCAGCACACCTTTGTTGTCAGATGGTATCTTAGTCATTTGAGTGCCATTGAAACTAAGCCCACTCCTGTAAGGCTGATGCCAACCTCTCTGTCTGCTTTGCCCTTACTGCCAACAGGAGCTACAGCTGTCCTGTGCTGAACTATGCCTACTTCTGGGCCTCTGCAATACTCAAACCAGGACTCTCTAGTAGCATCTTTGGTGTGTTGTTTGAACCACGAGGGAGCAAGACCTGTATTTTGTGTCTGTGTGGAGTAACTATAGTATAAATTCAGACTGCTCAGGTCTTAGACACATCTCAGTCTTGCCAACATGTGATTGGAGGATGCCAGGGTAGCCACAGACAGGTTATTAGAGCAGGATGCCTTGAAATGACATCACTGATGTGTAACACTGCAGTTGGTGCCCTTTGTATTGTAGGTTACTGGCTATTTAGTATTTATACTATGTGGGCGTCTGCTGGAGTCCACCTCCAACCTGCTCCCACCTTTTGAAGGGTTCTTGGGCGGAGGAGAGAGGAATGAGGAAATATTAGATAGATTGGGAGAAGGAGATGATAAGAAAGACAGACACAGGATAGCTTCGGGAGGGCCCTGGTTCAATAACCAGCCATGCTAGGCGGTTATTCAAAAGGACTTTTTATACAAATGCCAAGGGGAGAGGCAAAAGACCTCCCTCTTGCAAGATCCAAGCACACTGTACAGCCAAGTGTAGACCCTTCAAAACACCTGGTAACTATGCCCATGGTCAAATCATCCTATTATGCAGCTTGCTGGGTAAAGCAAGCCCAGATTCTCTGACCATGAGTAAGTGCCCACTAGGAAGCCTCTGTGGTTCTCCACAATACTACCAGTTTGCTCTGCCTACAGAATGAAAGTTTAAAGTATTCTGAAGCATAACCTCTACTCCATAGATGGGAACTGTTTCTTACTGTGTAAAATAGCCACTCTAATAGTTCTTATTACTAAGGTAGATAAGCTGGAAACCTGAACTTTGTAGACAATGCTCTTTTTAAAATACATTGTATATTTACTTGCATTATTTCATTTTTCCTTCACTCTTAAATGGGTATCTTATACTCTTTGTTTTGTGTTGTAGGTTAGCATGGCATCACTGAAAGAACTAGACCAACGACTCTTTGAAAATTACATTGAGCTAAAAGCAGATCCTATTGTCGGATCCTTGGAACCTGGGATATATGCAGGCTATTTTGACTGGAAAGACTGCTTGCCTCCAGCAGGTAAGTCTAGAAGCATTCTCGGCTTCTCCACATGTTAGCTAGGGTGATAGTTGTAGATAGTCTTCTGTCAACCAAGATGTGTTTAAACTGTTTTTCTTTATATTCATGCTTTCATATTCCTACCAAAGATAGGACATTTGTTATTTTTACTACTGGTTTAAATCATTTGTGATAGTGGAATTCAGTACTATTCCTTATGCATACGTAGTAGCTTATTCTTTACCTCCTGAGAACCATTAATTATACCTTATGATCATGGGTGGCTTAGAGATGCAGAATGTCTTCCTACATTACTCCCTTTCCACGTAGATATTAGAGTGACTGACAGCTTTATTCTGTGATCTTGTGAGTGTTGGCAAAAAAATTTAAAGAAATTTAGTCCCTTGCAATACCTAATTGTTGCTGAAAGTGTAAAAGATAGAAGGGAAACGTGCAGAAATAAGATTATTACAGTAATTCAAGGAGAAAAAAATCAGTGCACAGGATGGTTGGTGGTGGAGTACCAGTGTTAAGTTTGTGGGATAGCTGAAAGCAACTTCTGTCACTTTAGATCTTTTTTAAATAGCTATTGCTTTTTCAATCAAATAAATATTTTAAATTACTCTATGTGTGTGTACAAGTGTGTGTGTGTGTGTGTGTGTGTGTGTGTGTGTGTGTGCACCATGATCTGAGCCCTCTTATAAACTTTCTGGTTGACCAAATAGTTGTTTCTTTTTCTAAACTACTATGGACTGCATGAACTCCTGTTTCTGTGGGAGTGGCCGTGCTGATATTAACCCCCAGTTCCTCTTGGGTCTGCCAGTGGCTGTTGGCTAAGGAGTTTGTCCTGATCATCATTCTCACTGTGATTGTCCTTTTTATTATATGTCACTCTTACTAGATGGCAGTGAGCTTATTTACTGTTGAACTATCTTTGGTTTTTATTGTGCACTATTTACATTTAGTAATTCCCAAACCAGAATCATTAAATACCTTTTTAATATGAACATGATTATTTAATTTTTAAAACAGCAACTCCCTTTTTTTATTAGCATGCAATCATTGTACATGCTTCTCTGCGGTGTTTTCATACAGGTGTATCCTGGACTTGTACCATACTCCCTGCCCCTCAATGACGGTCTCTTGACATCGTCTCATCTCTCTTGCTGATTCCCTTCCTCACACCAAGTCTTCCCTTCCTTCTGTTTTCACATCATGTGTGTTAATAAAATCTAGACTCTGCATGTGAGAGAACATGCAACATCTGTTTTTCTTACAGTGGCTTGTTTTGTGATAACCTCCAGTTCCATCTGTTTGCCGCATAACTTCATTGTTCTTTATGAGCAAGTAAAACTCTACTTTCTTTTCTTAATTGAAAATAGATCCTGCTCTCATACTATACATCCCGACCACAGTTTCCACTCCCTCCACTCCTCCCTGCTCCCCCCTCGTCTCCCCTCTCTCCTTGATCCAGTCCGCCTCTGTCTCCCTTCAGAAAAGATCAGGCCACCAGTAGACAACAACCAAATATGACAAAACAAAATACAATAAGACAAGACAGAAGCCGTCAAACCGAAGCTGGACGAGTCAACCCGACAATGGGAAAAGAGTCGCAGGTGCAGGCAAAAGAGTCAAAGACACAGCTGCTTCCACTGTCAGCAGTTCACACAAGCAAAGTAACAGCCACAGCATACACGCTGGGGAACTGGTGCAGACTCCTGTAGGCCCCGTACTTGCTGCCTTAGTCTCTGAGATCTCAACCAGCAACTTAACAGCACACCTGAAAGCTCCAGAGCAAAAAGAAGCAAACACACCCAAGAGGAGTAGACAGCAGGAAATAATCAAACTCAAGGCTAAAATCAATAGAATAGAAACAAAGAGAACAATACAAAGAATCAGTGAAACAATGAGTTGATTCTTTGAGAAAGTAAAGATTGACAAAGCCTTATCCAAGATAACTAAAAGATAGAGAATATCCAAATTATAAAATCAGAAATGAAAAAGGGGGCAAAGCAACAGACACTGAGGAAATCAAAGGCATAGTTTAAAAACCTGTGCTCCACCAAATTAGAAAATCTAAAAGAAATGGACAATTTTCTTGATAGGTATCACTTACCAACCAAGGTTAAATTAAAATCAGATAAACAACTTAAATAGACCTCTAACCCCCCAGGAAATAGAAGCAGTCTTTAAAAGTCTCCCAACCAAAATAAACCCAGGCCCAGATGGTGTTAGCTCAGATTTCTGCCAAATTTTCAAAGAAGCACAAACACCATTACTCCTCAAATTATTCCACAAAATAGAAACAGAAGAAACATTGCCAAATTCATTTTATGAGGCCACGGTTACCTTGATACCCAAATCACATAAAGACTCAACAAAGAAAGGGAATTACACACCAATTTCCCTTATGCATGTAGGTGTAAAAATACTCAATAAAATATTTGTAAGCTGAATCCAGGAACATATCAAAAAGTCATCCTACGTGATCAATTAAGGTTCATCCCAGAAATGCCAGGATGTTTCAACATACAAAAATCAGTAAATGTAATCCACCAAATAAACAAACTGAAAGGAAAACAAAACATGATCATCTCACTAGATTTGGAAAAAGGCCTTTGACACAATCCAACACCCCTTCATGATAAAGCTCTTGGAGAGATTAGGGATACAAGGGACATACCTACACATAATAAAGGCAACCTACAGCAAACCTATAGCCAACATCAAATTAAATGGAGAGAAAGTCAAAGTGATTATTCTCAAATCAGATAGTCCACTCTCTCCGTATCTATTCAATACAGTACTTGAAGTCTTAGCTAGAGCAATAAGATAACTGAAGGAGATCAAAGGGATACACACTGAAAAGGAAGAAGTTAAAGTATCGTTATTTGCAGATGACATGATAGGGTACACAAGTGACCCTAAAAATTCCATCAGGGAACTCCTACAGCTGATAAATACCTTCAGTAATATGGTGGGATACAAGTTTAACTTAAAATCAGTAGCCCTCCTATATACAAATGACAAATAGAGAAAGAAACTAAGGAAACAACACCTTTTACAATAGCCACAAATAATATAGAATATCTTGGGATAACTAACCAAGCAAGTGAAAGACTTACATGAGAAAAACTTCAAGTATTTGAAGAAAGGAATTGAAGAAGATATCAGAAGACAGTAAGATCCCCCATGCTCATGGATCAGTAGGATTAACACATTTAAAATGGTCATCTTACCAAAAGCAATCTACAGATTCGGTGCAATCCCTATCAAAATTCCAAAACAATTCTTGACAGACCTTGAAAGGACAATTCTCAACTTCATATGGAAAAACAAAAAACCCAGGAGTGCTAAAACAATCTTGAGCAATAAAAGAACTGCTGGAGGTATCACTATCCCTCATCTCAAGCTGTAGTAAAGAACTATAGTATTAAAAACTACATGGTATTGCCATAAAAACAGACATGTTGATCAATGAAATTGAATTGAATACCTAGACATAAATCCACACTCCTATGGACACCTGATTTTTTATAAAGAAGTCACTTCAACAGAAACCCTTTCTTTATCGCTGTTACAGTCACCCAGGCTGATCCTAAAACTTGAGTTGTACAAAGAATGCCACAGCAAATGGTTATGGAGGTGTGCGTGTGGAGTAGACTTAGATTGCATAGCAGTATTTTTAGTGTTCAAGGACCCTCCACCCTGATTTCTATGTTCCTGAGCTAATTTAACTCCCTTCCCAATCCTCTTTAACATTTGTTGACATCATTTTCTTGATAATCATTGTGGCTAGGGTGAAATGAAATCTTAGTGTAGTGTTTATTTGCATTTCCCTAATAGCTTAGCATCCAATGTTTTCTTTTCTTTTCCTTCTTTCTTCCCTCCTTCCTTCCTTTTTTTTTTTTTTTTTAAGACAGGGATTCTCTGTATAGTTTTGCTTGTTCTAGAACTTGCTTTGTAGACCAGGCTGGCCTCGAACTCACAGAGATTCGCCTGTCTCTGCCTCCTGAGTGCTGGGATTAAAGGCATGTTCCATCACTACCTGACTTGAATATGTTTGAACACTAAAGACAAATTTGAACACTAAAGACAACCTTGATATTTCTTGATACTGCTTTCTAATCATTAAAATGAATGTTTGTGGCTCTGCCTTTTCCTCTGTGCTCTCATTCCTCTGTACTACTATAAGAAAATGCCTCCAGCTAGGTAGTTTATGGAGAATAAGGTTGGGAGTCTAAAATTAAGGTGTAGATTCAGTGGTACTGTGTAGCTGTGTCCTTCAGAGAGGACAATGCCTGTATCCTCACAGGAAGTGGTAGAAGAAACTAACTTACTCTTCAAGACCCTTTGTAAGGCACTCATCAATTTACCTTTCTAAGTGATGTTCATGTGACTTAATATTATTTGTAATTATCGATACACTGTATTGCTGCATTAATTGTAGTCAGTAAGCATAATGAATGTGTGACTAATATCCAGCTCTGAGTATACAAAAAAAGGTAGAGTTGATGTCAGCAAATAAAATTATGCTACACCATTAATGAAGCATTTATTTCAGCTGAATGTTTCAGTATTAATTCCTATAAAAGTGAAATATTTCTGCTAACACTTCAAAAGGATCAGTTGTAATGACAACTTGTAAACTATAAGTGAACTTTGAAGTATTTCTCCCTAAATACCTTCTGGTTTCCTAGGTAATGGAACCCAGCAGTCAGTCCCCTCTGTTTGCACCTGTGTGTGCCCCTCTCCCTCCCTTCTTCCCTCCCTCCCTCCCTCCCTCCCTCCCTCCCTTGCCTGCCACTAGGCTGTGGAGACTCACTATACCCTTTCCTAGGCCCTAGCCTCTCTCCCTGTGAGACTTCATTGGAGAAAACCAGTTGTTTGTTTGTTTGTTTTGCAAGCAGATGTTAATCAGAGATAGCTTCTTGGGTAAGGGTGGTAGCCCATGTCCACTTTCCCTTCTCAGCACTGGGACACAGTCTGGCTTGAACCTGTGCAGGCCCTGTGTATGATGTCACAGTCTCTGTAAGTTCATATACACATCATTCCTGTTAGGTCTGGAAGACACTGTTTCCTTGGAATCACCCATCCCCTCTGGCTCCAGCAATCTTTCCATCTCTTCTTCCACATAGCTCCGTGAGCCCTGAGGGGATAGGTTTGATTACACCATCCCATTTAGGACTGAGTGTTCCCAAACCTCTTATTCTCTGCACATTGTCCATTTGTGGGTCTCTGCATTCATTCCCATTTGCTGTAAGAGGAAGCTTTTCTGATGATGACAGCTGGGCAAGGCACTGATCTGTGGATATAGCAGTGTCCTTAGGGATCGTCTTACTGCTTTGTTCCTGTAGCAGAACAATAGTATTGGGTTTTCCCGGTTCCTGTGGTCTGCCCAGGTTCAGGTTCTTGGCCACCTGAGCAGTGTCAGGTATGAGTTCCATCTCACAGAGTGGGCCTTAAGTCCCATCAGAGTGGTTGGTTACTCCCACATTTGTGCCACTGTTGCATCCACAGACCACACAGGCAGTCACCATTGTAGATGGAAGGGTTTGTAGTTGGATTGGTGTTTACTTTTTCCTCTGGCAGCATGCAGAATACCCTCCAATACTTCTGTGAACACTAGTCAATAGGAGTGAAAGCCTTAATTAGACACCCACCAGCTTGACTTCTCCATGTTCAGTGAAATATGGAAGTGTTGTCATCAGCAATAGGGTTTTACTGTCAGTTTATAGAGAGCAACCAGTGGCCTTGGCAATAGCCTGAGATGTTTGGAGGTTTCCAAAAGCTCCCCACCCCCAGACTCATGGACATAGTCAGCTTCAGCGCTGGTCATGAGCTGACCCACTGTCCCTCTCCAGCCTCATTGCTCAATATGAGCTATTCTTGTAACTAGCACCCAGCCATGCAGTTATTCTCAGTCCCAGTGTGTGGCATTCTTTCCCAGAGGTCCTTGTACATAGTGTTTCCTCCACTGGACTTCTCACTACCCTGTCAGCTCCAGCTGAGGCCTCTTGATGGGACACAGAGTACACCTTCAATTGCTTGAGCCTGTCCCAGGACTTCTCCCCTGGCTCTTTGCCCTGCCTGAAGTTGTTTTATCCTATGCTGTGTCCACCCTGTAGGACCCAACTCACAATATGCATTCTCTAACAGACTCTTAGCAACTAGTGTGTTGATTCACAAGAAACACTCTGACAAAGTTCCTCCAGCAAGGTACAGTGAGAAAATTAACAGCAATTAAAATGCCAATTAACACTTTAGTTTTTAGGTGAATAGATATTTTCAACAGAATGTCAGATTGAATCAACTATTCTTTTTTTCTTAAGAATTTTTTTGTTCATTTTATATACCAACCACAGATCCCTCTCTCTTCCCCTCTCCCATGCCTTCCCCAGCCTATCCCCCAACCCACCCCCCATTCCCTCCTCCAAAAAGGTAAGGCCTCCCATGGGAAGTCAGCAAAGCCTGGTACATTCAGTTGAGACAGATCCAAGCCCCTCCCTCTGCATCAAGGCTGTGCAAGGTGTCCCACCATAGGTAATGGGCTCAAAAAAGCCATCTCATACATCAGGGATAGATCCTGATCCTACTGCCAGGGGACCCCTTAAGCTGACCAAGCTACACAACTGTTTTATTTATGCAGAGGACCTAGTCCAGTCCCATGGAGGCTCCACAGCTGTTGGTCTAAAGTTCATGAGTTCCCACTAGCTTGGTTGGGTTGCCTCTGTAGGTTTCCCATAAGGGAATAGGATGGTCAAACTGGAACAGGGACAGAGTAGGAGAGCAATGAAAGAGATATCTTGATATAGGGAGACATCATGGGGATAGGAAGAAACCTGGTGCTAGGAAAGTTCCCAGGAATCCATAAGGATGACCCCAGCTTAGACTACTAGCAGTAGTGGAGAGGGTGCCTGAGCTGTCTTACCCCAGTAATCAGATTGGTGAATACCCTAACTGTCATCATAGAGCCTTTATCCAGTAACTGATGGAAGCAGATGCAGAGATCCACAGCCAAGCACCAGGCCAAGCTCTAAAAGTCCAGTTGAAAAGAGGGAAGAGGGATTCTATGAGTAAGGGAAATCAACTATTCTCATTCAGTAAATGTCAAAGAAGGGAACTTTGTTATTAAATATCATAGCAGTTACAAAAATAATAGACAGTGAATCAGCACTTAGCACTAAGGGTCTCTCCTAAAGGCAGCACCACCTCTCTAGAACACTTGTGATAATTCTTTGAGCCTTACAGATCATATGTTATATGTTTGAGTACTTTTCAAAAGTAGATTTCTTCTCTGGGTGTGGAATGTGTGCTAATGCTGGGTCCACTCTTCCTGGGTTCCTGGACTCCTGCTGTGAGCAGCTTAGCTCAGTATGAATGCTGCTTTCGATGAAAACAGATGCCAACTGAGTGAACCTCATCCCTGAAGAAATGCCCAATTCTTTATCCTTCTCTATCCATAACTCTGAAGGAAAAGCTTTCATAACTCCCAGGACGTCTCTTGTTTCACCTAAGAAGTTTTGGGAGGCTGTTTTAATGGTCCTATATTTGATCTGTTCAAAAAATGGAAAAGAGTTTTCTATTTTTGAAAGAGGATAAGCCTAGCTCTTCATCTTTCTAGATCACAACTTCATTGGTAAACTCACTTTGTTTTTCAAACCTTGTCTCCTTTTAACAAACAGTTTAATATATTATAGTCAGTGCCATAAGACCATTTGTACAATGCTTTGGACATTTGGTTATAATTTCTGTGTCTGCCAAGCATTTTTCAATAAAGCTTAATTTTGGCCTTACTTGTCCTCAATGTGTAATTGATTAACCTTGAGATGGACTGTGGCCTGCATATTTCTTCTTTGCATGTTTTATCTGCTGAAGTATTTATTATGTATTAAATTGATAGCTATAAACTATGTTGTAAGGGTAAACTAATGTCCTATTGTGCAAATCTAACTCATTCTTTTAGGTTTTATCATAGAAAATTTCAGAATAGAACAGAACAACAAATCTTGATTGACCTGTTGGCCAACTCCAGCAGTTACCAGCCCTTGCCCTGTGTGTTCTGTCTGCACTCCTGGACTCCTATTGCCTCCAGGATCTGTTATTTTGAAGTAAATCACAGATATTAGATCATGTCATTTATATGTAAATCACATAAGGATGACCATGAATTAGACTAATTTTTCCAAATGAAATATAACCAATCATAATACTTTCATAAGACTTGGAAGAAAATTAATAGTAATTCCTTAATTTCACCAAATGCCCTGTCACTGTTCAAATTCTAGATGCTTATTACACAGAAGGTATTCACAGGTTTCCCTTGGGTTTCTGTCCTGCTTTGGTTGATGCATCCTTGCTTTGGATGGTTGGTTGGTTGGTTGGTTGATTAGTTTTGTTTAACTTGCTAGGGTCTCTCTTTCCAGCATATTTGTTAAATAAATTAGAGTCTTCGTTGTGTGGATTTTTAGAAGTCCTAGATTTTAAGATTGTTTCTCTATGCTGTTATCTGTCCTTTGTGTTTCCCATAAATTAATAAAAAGGTGTTAGGTTAAATTCTGTTTCCATGTAAGCTTACTTACAGTGGAAGCACCATAGTTCCAAGGTTTTGTTGTTATTCTTCTTGTTTGTGGTGTTAGGGTTGAGAATTGAATCCAAGTGTTATTTGGACCATCCTTTTAATGGTTCACCATGAACTTGTATCTAATGATTCATCCCCACTGAAGATTGCGCCATGATCTCTTATTTCTTTTTCAGTGTGTGTGCAAAGAGTGGAGAGTGCATGTGCCCTCACACAGGTGTGGAAGTCAGCAGACTGGCCAGAAGCAGGCTCCCTCCTTCAAACTTGGTTTTATTATGCAGGATCTCACTTGTTTCTGCCACATTGCATACTCCAGATTAGCTGGCACAATAGCTTCCAGAAGTTTCTCCTGTCTGCCTCCCATCTCACTGTAACAGTGCTAGCTACTTGGGTTATGTGGCTTGAGTGCAGGTCATCAGCAAGTCCTTCACCCATTGGGCTGCCCCACCTGCTCCTCTTTCTGTTTGTTTGTTTGTTTGTTTGTTTTTTAAATGTCATTGTTAGTACTTGAGATACAACTCAAATATAAAAATGACTCTCTTCCTCCCTTCTACTGGATGTCAAATCCAGTGCCTACACCTTCTGCATGTGAGGCAAGTTTTCTACCACACAGCTACATCCCCAACCCACTGTTATGGGGAGAACAGACATTAGAATTAAAGGGGATATGAAGGTTAAAATAGCTGGCCCAGGAATGCTGAGGAAGATAAACAAGGAGGAGGCTGGGTATGAGATAAGCCAAGCCGACTAGATAAGAGGATGGACGGGGTTCTGGGAAGGCAAGATTAGTGCTGGCTAGTTCCCACAAAGCACCCCCACCCCTACCCCAACTCCCACTTTTCATGGAACATAAACAGGGTGTTGTATTCCTTCATATGTTCCTGCTTCTAATGCAGCTAATAATATAGTTTGGTAGAGCAAACTGTAAAAATGGGTTATAACATTTATCTTCCGTTTGGTCCAGGAAGAGCATCCCACGGACAAGGAGTTAAACATGAGGTAACCAAGGAAAACTAGAGCTACATTTTGGTAACCGTGATAAAAGAGCTAACTACCCATTGGCAACAGAGGAAAAAGATCCATGATAAACTACACGCTGATACTGTAAATGTGAGAACAAAGGGAAGAGTCTAATTCATGGCCAGCAGACCCAGCATCCTCTAAGCCCAACAGTCCTGCAGGGTGCAGGCCCTGCAGTGCCGAGAGGGCTAATGACTAGCAGACAGTCAAGCTCAGCAGCAGTAGAGCAAGTCAGAGACAGACAGAGTAGGGCTGAGCTCGGGAGGGCTTCTTCCCTGACTGAGTTGAGCAGCTCAGAATCCAGTTGAGCCAGGGAGAAATACACAGAACAGTGGTGCCCTAATTGGTTGGGCTTAGAGTAAGCCCAGAGAAACTAACCAATCTCAATAGAAACCATCTCAGTCTTCGTCAGGTTTCTCTCCTGAGTCCAATATGAAGACCCTTGAAAAACCGCCCAGCAAGTTTTCCCCTCTCATGGGGCCCCTCCTATGTGGGAGCTCATCTCCCATTTCTGGAGACCCTCTCTGGGCCCTCCGGAGTTTCAGGTGCTTTCTGGAGCTATGCTTTCTGCTACAGAGCTTTCATCTTTCTCTTTAAGCCTTCTCTCTGTAGTGGAAACTCCTTTTAAAATCCACCTTTCTGCTTTTCCCTAGACCTCAGTCTTAGAGTCAGTAAGCCAGGACCTGGAACAGAACCACTGACTCAGTTGAAGTTGTGGGTGACAGGAAGTGTCTGGTGCCCTAATTCCTGAGTTACGGCCACCTGAGGCAAGAATGTCTCTTCCTTTCCCTCCATTTCACCTAGATAATCTATTTCTTATTAAGGGTTGCAAAGTATTGACTCTTAGCTAGCAAACTAAACAAATTTTCAAAAACCTTTTCTCCATAAGTTGTTTGGTTCCTTCCTATGGGAAGGACAGGACAATGTGTCCTTTCTTTAGCCATTTCCAAACAAGGGTCACCAACAAGATAGTTTTAGCTTTAAAATTTTAGGGACTCAATCTGAATTATCTGATGTTTCATTTCATTGTAGTAGTAGTAGTTGTTGTTGTTGTATTTGTTTACTTATTCAATCCCTGGAATAGACTTCTGGTCTCAAAGGCTGTTGTCCCCATGATCTTGTGTTCTGATGTAGGACTGTGTACCACATTCAGTTCAACAAGGACCAGCCACTGGAAGGCAGGAGGGATATGAAAGGAAATCTTCCTCTCGGTTCTCTTCCTCTTTCTACACAGTATCTCTACCTACTTGATCATGCCCAGACTTCTGTGGTCTCTGTTAGGAAAGCTCATCCAGAAATCTCTTCTGTAGTTGGCTGAGCAGTGTTCGTACCTAGTGCCTCTTATGCACCACGGATACCATGGTTCTGTTTTGGAACTGGCACCTGCTGAGCACTTCCAGAACACCACTATTCCTGTCGGCCGGGTGGTAGAGGCTGTGTCGCTGCTCTCTGCAGCCGTCCCTTCCAGGTAGTGAGGCACTGGAAAAAGTATATGTGTATGTTCTGTAGTAATCTGTATCTGTATTGAACTGTGGAACTTAAGCTTCTGCAGTAGTATGGAAAGTGTTAGGGATTTCCCCCCTCACTTTACCCCGTTTTGTCTAGCTATAAATCTAAGAGGCTCTTTCCAAAACTGATTTCACATTTTACAGCCTTTTGCACAGCAGTAAACAGTAGGGTAAAAGGAAGAGGTCCTGCGAGAACCCTGGTTGGGCATGCTTTTCTCCATGTGTCTGTTCAGTGCTCCTTTGTAGCCTGTTACCCTAGGTTAATGCTAGCCCTGAACTGGCTGTCTCTCTTCAGTAGTTCTAACGTCTAAAGTGTTCTCAGAGCATTTGAGGGCCTGACCTGTGGTGCTGTCTAACTAACTCAATCTGCTGAGAGCAATCTTTGTCTAGTGAGCAGACCCATTTCTCAGATGGCCAGCTGTCTGCACAGGGGTACAAGCTCTGTGTCTGAGAACAAAAATTTACAGCGAATGTTAAAATTTGGATTGTTGGTTTCCTGTGTTTAATCTGGGAGTTGCCATGTTATCACCAGACACCTATTCACAACTAAAGCCTCGTTCAGTAGTCAGAATCCTGGTCTAGTAAAGCAGATTTGTAGAAAACCCTCTAGGCTTATTCACTGGTGTTGAAGGTGAGGCTGGCTGACACTTGAACATTGCCATGAGATTTGGATGGGTGGGTGTACTGCCTTCTGTGACATAAGCAAGTCCACGTTGTTAAGTTGAACTGGGAAAAGGGTCAGTGCTATGCTTTCCTACTGATTTATAACACTCATCACAACAGAAAGCCAAAGTCCAGATAGGTTCCAAATGTTAAATTTGGACCACTTACAGGGTTTATGTCACCACTGAAGGTGCCTTGATAGTGTAGCCCCGTTTCCTGGATCTAAGAGATTAGAGTCACAGTAGTGAGGCTCAGGACAGAATTGTCTGAAAAGAAACCCAGAGGTCATTTTGTCCTCAGCCCAGATGCTTAGGGCCACTCATGTGTGTGTGTGGGGGGGGGGAGAGGAATATTTTTAATGGAAAACCATTGTGTAATGGAAATTGTTGCTAGCTCTGCCCTCCCCAAGATCAGGGTGTCTCTTCCCAGCTAACACACTGTAATTGGAGTGGCTGCAGTCAGCTGTAAAGCTGCTCTTGGCTTTTAGATGTATTGTGTAACATGGGTATTTTGCAACTCAGGCTGGTGAGTTGTCCTTGTTAGTTGGATATGTGCACCTTTGCATGCTAATGTATGTGCACATGGGTGCACACAAGTGTGGCAGCCTGAGGTTGCTGTTAGGTATCTTTCCTTGGTTGCTTTCTTTATGTTTTTGGCCACAGGGTCTCTCACTGAACCTGGAACCCATTGTTTTTGCTAGGCTGGCTGGCCAGTGAGCTTCAGGGATCCACTTGTTTCTGTTCCCTTAGTGCTGGGGTTCTAGGAGTGTGCTGCCACCTTCAGCTTCTTTACATAGGTCCTCATGGGTGTGCAGTAGATAATTTACTGGGCATGAGAGATGACAGAGCCATCGGGGATACTGAGGAGACAAGAAGATGTGAAGCTATGGCTTTTCTTCAGTTGCTTCCACCACCCACATTTCTTAGCCCGCCTTTCTGGATTTGGGATGTTTTTAAATTTCTTTGCTTTTCTTTGTATTACGGAGGTGTAGGGTAAAATAGATTATAGCTCCTAGCTACTAATTTTGAGCAATTAAAATAATTCTGAGAGCTGAGTTGGAAAAAATAAATCTGTATTTCAAGTATCCTCTCCTTTATATATAACTGTTATAAATTTGTTTCTGGTTTGATGAAAAGCAGCACCATTCAGATGCTTTTTTATGTGGCTAGAACTAAAAGACAGTTTTGTTTAGTTTTATGTAATTTTTTAAAATTTCCTACATGTGTATTGTATTCACATCATTTCTACCCCTCCCTCTTCTCCTCCATCTCCTCCTGTGTCCCCACAGCCCCTCTTAAATTCATGACCTCCTCTTCTTTCACTGTTCTTTAGTATATTTTCCACTTAGTGTTGTTCGTGTGTAAATGTGTTTAGAGCTGACTACTCGGGGTTGGCTGACTGATTCTCCCTCTCCTGGCAGCTGTTAGTTTCCTGTAGCTTTTCTCCTAGATCTTGTGAGATTTTTTCCCCACCCATGTTGTCATGTCAGCTGGTATTACCATTATGAAGGTGTGTGTGTGTGTGTGTGTGTGTGTGTGTGTGTGTGTGTGTGTGTGTGTGTGTAGGCCACCATGTTGAGACTTCATGGATACAGCTTCCTTGTCATATATACTATCTAAGGTATGTGTGTGTGTAGGCAACCACGTTGAGACTTCATGGGTGCAGCTTCCTTGTCATATATACTATCTAGCAGCAAGTATCTTCATCCTGGTTCTCACAATCTTTCTGACCCCATTTCCATGATGCACCCTGAGCCTTAGGTACAGGGGTTGCATTATAGATATATCAGTTGGGGCTGGGTCTCACGTTCTGCATTTTGACTAGTTGCATTAGATAGTCTCCTGTTGCAGAAAGAAGTTGTGTGTGTGTGTGTGTGTGTGTGTGTGTGTGTGTGTGTGTGTGTGTGTGTGTTGGGGGGTGAGAGCTGCTCTTACCTGCAGGTATTAAGTATTTAGAAAACAGTTAGAAATTGTATTAGTTGAGGAAAATGGCAGGTTCCTTTTTAGGGTCTGTGTCCCCTCCAGCCACTAGTAGTTGGCTAGGTTTACAGTAGCAGGCATGATTTCCCTCCTATTGAGTTGTCCTTATCTGTAATTAGACATCTGTTGGCTACACTCAAGACAGAAGCACCTCTATTGTGTCATCGGGGGTATCTCGTTGTGCTGGTCATTGTTGTTCCTAGGCTTTACCAATGGGTAGGACTGTTGATTGCTTTTCCCTCTTGACAGCTTGCACAGCATCTTCTGGTACTATGAGAGTTAGTCTTCAGGGGTCAGGCTTTCAGGACACTTGCATCTCAGTTCCTCCAAGTCCTGTGTTTGAAGTGTGGGTGTCTTGCCAATAGGATTTTACCTTTAGATTCTGGGAAGCAACCAAGGGCTACAGCAATAGCCTATATTATTTTGAGAGTCTTTTGGATTCCCCTGACCAACAACTCTTTAAGGAAGGATTCTCATGTCTATTACTGGGGTTTCTGTTAAATAGTCTATAGCTTTTGTGGGGAGTGTTATCATCCCAAGTGGCATAAATTCATCTTATAAATTATATTTATATGTGTGTGTTTATGCATATGCACATTATATATGTATTTCTAAATAAAACAATATGATTCCCTATTGCTTTTTCAAACATCTTTGGTATTTTTAATCTAGCCCCTTTTCCTCTCCCCTTGAATTGCTTTCCTCCCACCTCCCCAGTTAAAGCCCCCCATTTCCCACACTTCCTTCTTGTAGTAGCTGTTAGCCTCCTGCAGAGCTCCCCTCCCCACAGTCCTTTTTAAGGATGATTAATTCAGAATGGAACTTCCATTGCTTATCATCTCTGTTTTTTATGTAAGATAAGTATTGGTTCCTTTCACTTCCCCTTCAAAACTCCTTCAAGGATTCTTTTCATCCTTCATGTCTCCTCTCTACCTCTCTGCCCTTCCTGTACAATCCTAGTATCTGGAACCCCGTGGGTCTGGACCCTACTGAAGCTTTCCTCCAGTATCAGCTTCCTGAAAGCTGAGGTGGGAATCTGCATCACCCAAGGAGCCTCTAGTAAACCATTAGCTGCATATCTGCGAATGGCCTGTGCTTAGATGGAGCAACAGCTGATAGGAATTTTTGAGAGAGCAATGCCTACTCATGTTAGAATTGTCCTCACTGTCCGTGTCTTCTACGGAGCGGCCCCTACTCATGTTAGAATTATCCTCACTGTCTGCGTCTTCTGTGAAGCCATCCCTACTCAGATTAGAATTGTCCTCACTGTCCGTGTCTTCCATGGACCAGTCCCTACTCAGACTTTTGCTGTGTGCATCCTCCAGCACCACAGATAAAGGTACTTAGTATCTAATGAAGTAATCACTTCTAATGTTCTGCTCTCTCCAACTAATGAGTGAAAATCATTGAAAGCCACCCGCACAGCACAGCAATTAGCCATTGTGATTGCTATTTATTCTGAATGCCAAGGTGCCAACTTCTGTACCTTTGAAAATAAGATCTTGAACATTTCCTAAGAGTCCATAATAAAGGAGAAAGCTAGAGGTCTGGGGTGGGCAGAGAAGCCTTGGACCCCCCATTTTGTAGTTGAAATGTCCTCTTAGCCACGGAGTTGCCTGTGCTTGACAAACCTGGAATTTCCCTCTCTTGGCTTCTCCAAAAATACCATTATCAGCAAGCTAATTAGTGTGCCCGAGGGGCAGGAAAATGGCTTAGCCTAACAACCTGGGTTCAGGCCCAAAGCCCTACCTACATGGCAGAGGGAGAGAACCACTCCTGCAAGTCGTCCTTTGATCTCCACGTTCTCATGACCACACACACAAAAGTAGATGCATAAAATACTTTCTTAAATGTGTCTGATCTACGCACTGGATAAGCAGTAAAAAAAAAAAAATAGATACTTTGAATGAAAACCTCAGCAAGTGGCCATGTTATAAATATTTGGAACAAAATGAAGCAGTTTGTGTCTATCAGAGCAAGTTAATAAAACCTCCATTGTACAGGATACTCAGAATATGCCTTCTTTTTTTGATCAATTGACTTCAATTTTCTGATAATACCACAAACTAATAATCAGAATGTTTGAGTGACAGCCACAGTAAATTCATAAATACAATATACTTGAAAACCCATTCTTGCTTTTTGAAATTGCTGTCATTTCTAGTTGCAAATGCTGCAACAGCCTGTGATTATGGTGACAAGGACTTTGGGGAGTCTTCTGTAGAATACATATCATTTTTATAGCAAGTTTGTGTGTTAAAGAGCTTTAATAATAGGTTTTATAAAATTACAGAAACTATCTTTACAAGCTTTAAATATGATGGAAATGAAAAATGTAATATCTTGTACTCTGCTATTGGGTGGTGTTAAAGAAAAGAAAAAATAATGGTTTGCATTCTTGGGCTTTTATTTCTCTTCCTTGTAGCTTGGTGCTGTGGCTTATGTCTTTCTATTATGCTGGGAAATGGGTATACCAATAAAAAAGAAAAAGGTCTGGCAGTTCCTGATTTATCTTCATCAGAGGCAGTGCTGCTTGTGTAAATGAAAGCCCACGTGGAGCAGCCCTGAAAGTAACTTATTGAACAGGGATGCCCTTCAGGTGGGATTGTCACCCTGCTGCCCAGCTCCTCCCTAGATAACTGATTATACTACCACAGATTGGCATGTGCAGTGACCACACTACAGCTCAACATGCATGTGAACAACGGTGACCACCCACTACAGATCAGCCTCTGTGTGTGTGTGTGTGTGTGTGTGCGCGCGCATGCAGTGACCATCCACTACAGACCAGCGTGTCTGTGTCTCTGTGTGTCTGTGTGTCTGTGTGTTTGTGCAGTGACTGCCCACTACAGAACAGACAACATGTGTGTGCATTCACAGAGACTGGTGTCAGGAAGGTTGTGCCATTGCACATAAGCAAGGGCTGCTGTAGTCTGCTGGAGATCCTATTTCCTATCCTTATCCTGCCAGTGCATGTGGGGCTATGCATTGTGGAAGCATGTGGAAAATCAAATTGTATACAATGAAATTACATAGTTCATTATGTAGAAGTTATATTTCATTTTAAGAAATAAGGAAAAACTCCTTTGAAAGACCCTGAGAGCTAGGGATAGTGATTTGGTGAAAGGTAAAGGTACCTCTTTCAAATACACCTGCATTCCTTAGTGTGATGATTTCTCAGAACGGAAAGCCACTAAATCTAGACAGCAAAATAAATTGGATTTGGAATCAGACCTTCAGTTGATTTAAACATTAACTCCAGAACACTTCTCATACTGTATAAGTTTGAAACCATCTATTGTGCTACTGTTGACTAAACACCTGGTCCCCCCTGGGAGAGGGTTCTGTTCTATCTCCCTACATCTGTAACCTTGAAAGTTTATGTTCCAGTGGAGCTTCCTGAATCTAGAACAGAGCCACCACAGTGATGAGACCCCATTATCAGTGCTGGACATAGCATATGACATATGTTTTTATAAAATAGACATTTTATATTTAGGTCATGTTACAGACTTAGATGTAAATATACATTTGTTGAGAGGGTTAAATTTTGCCCACCTTTGATTTGAACAATCCGATAGATTTGAAAATCTTTCTTAGGTTGTGCCTCCTGGTGGCAGGTACCATGCCTTAATCACCTTGGGGTGCTACTAGCAAGTCCCTCATAGGAATGGCAGAGATACCAGCAAGAGTAAAGGCATTGCATTTCTTTGGCATTAAAACTCGGCTTGAGCTATTGCAGGTCACTCAGGATGCATTTGCCAGAGTGACAGGTGCACCACGCTTCACGTAAAGGCAAAGAGCAGCTCAGTGGTTGGAGTGAGAAAGCCATGAATTAATACATTGGAAGGAAGACTGCATTATAAGGAGTCAAAAACAAAATCCTGAGCATGAAATGAGGAGTCAACCACTCCACTATCTTGAAAAATCTCTTGCTGCCCTTGGGCTATGTGCTTTGTCCTCAGAACCATTCTGAAAGTTGTTAGCACAGCTCTACAAATGCAGGCTCAGGCAGGTGGAGAACTTGCAGGGAGCTGAGACACACACTCAGATCCACTATCATGCCCTTTCTGCTCAGCCTCTTCCTTCTGCCACTGGATTCACCAGGGTGCAAGCCCAGCACTTTGTAGCTTTAATACTCTGATCAGATGAGTGGTTGTACAAAAACATTGGGACTCTAAAGACAGACATTTCTACCTTGATTTCTTACCATGGGAGTGAGCTTCTCACAGCTACTGACTTTCAGTTTTTACATGACTAAAGCTTTAATTTCCAGATCTCTCCTTTGATTTAATGACTAAAACTTGCAACACTGGGCTATTTCTTCTTACCAAAGATCAGCATATGGAGCTAGATGTTGAGGATGATGAGGGCCGCACCTAGTTGCTTCTTCCACCCCGCGGTGGTACTCCACTGCTGTCCTAAGCCCATAAGCAGCTCTGTACTTTCCATATGTACCAGGCTGTGGATGTGATCCGCATGGCTCACATTTCATCCCAGAGGCCACAGCTCAGTAGCCTGCTTCCCGGCCGTGCTTCCATCCCAAGTGTCGGTGTTCAGTTTTAGTGAAATCATCATCTCTTTAAATGGGTCTCCTTGAGATTTTGAAAGTTTGAAAACAGTTCCTATTTATGCAATATTAATTCCAGAAGTGGCAGCTCACAGTGTGAATGAAAACATTCATTTGCATGTAGAGAATGAATCTTATTTTCTTGGTACTTTCACTTTTCCAATTGAGGCTGTCTTCTAATGAAAAATTTACTGGGGGTTAGGGGTAGGGGCCATGGGGGCTGGGGTTGTGTGACCAAAGCCCAGTTGAAACAGGATAGTTAATTTTTCAATTCATGGTAATTCTATCTCCTTTTAAGTCTGATATTCAGTACATCAGGTTTATGAAGGATGGAATGACTTTGTGTGCTAATTGTATGAAGTATTCTGTAATGTGTTATATTAGTGTGATTCATGGTCCCTTTAACTCACCAAGTAAACTTCTGAAAAGGTGTGAGTCTGTGTTCCTCTTGCCTATTTTTAAGTTTGAAAGCTGTTTGTCTATGCAGTTTATTGATGTTAAGCTCTACTGAATTTTATATGCATATATATGAATATAAAAGTATATATGAATATAATAATAAACCATGGACTCATTAGCATTTTCAATGCAGGTAATGCTTTCTGTTTTCTAAAGGATTGACTTTTCCTATGAAACCCACCATACTGATCAGTAGGACAGCCTGCTGACAAAAGGATAAAGTCCTGGGGTAGAAGACAGAACAGCGTAGAGGCGGAAGTTATTCCCACGCTCATAGGAGGGCCACCTTGCCCTTGGGTACACATTTAAACACTTGATGAGGCAGTGTAGGGCTGTGCACTCAGACACGCAGACCCAGAGCGCCGGCAGAAACTTGCTTTCCCCTTTGTAACCAAAGCTCCCTGGCTTGTGTGATATTTAGGCTCTTTTGTCTGTTATGCCAATATTGATTGGGTTCTGGCTACCCTTTTCTTTTCTTTCTTTCTTCTTCCTTTTTTTTTCTTTCATAGAACAGGCAGTAATCTTGATGAGCCTTTAGAGTATCATTGAGTAGATAATTTACTTGAAAAAAAATACCCCAGGTTTCTTTCATGTATTGTTTCAGTTTGACAATTTAAAAAAGTACATTGTAAGATATTTATAGTATTTTTTTCGATCTATTTCTGTCTGTAGACTAGGAGTACTAACTGATTTAGGGCACAGGGGTTAAAAACAGGAAATGTGGTATATGAAGTAGGTTGTCTCCAGACTTTCCAATTCGATTTCTTCAAGTATTACTGGGGAGTGCCGAGTTTCAAAACAACATTAGGCAGAGTACCTTGAGTGAGTCTGTCTGTAGAGAAGTAATGTCAGTTGTGCCAGGAAATGCTTCATGGGAAGGAAGGTCCACATTCTTGGTATAGGTTCGCATGATGTAGCGTGCTTTCTGTAACTCCTTCAGAGACTTCACACAGGCAGAAGAGGGGAAGGTTTGCGTGTCTTTGGCACATCTTTGACCTTTAAATTTGGCTTAAAATTCTGCTTGATTGTTTCAATGAAAAGTTTTGTCAAATAGCTGTTTAGGAGTTTTCACTGAGCCATCACAACTAAGTTGGGACACATTACAGCACCAGGCAACTCATGGTTCAAAAGCATGAAGAAGCAAGAGTTCAGTTTCCTATGGCCTTTTGAATGGCAGCTGGGCAGAATCTACCAAGATTGAAAAACCTTTGAACTCAGCAGTTCCACCTCTGGATTATTCTATGAGAATACATGAGCCACGTGGTACATACCTGTAATCTCAACACTCAGGGTGCTGAGACAGGAGGATTACTGCAAGTTCAGGGTCAGCTGGTCTACAAAGGCTATATACTATATGACCCCATATCCATGGCATTCTGAAAGGGCAGAACAGTGGAGGGAGTGAAAGCTTAGCAGCTTCAGGATTAGGAGAGAGAGTCGTGAAGGAGAGAGGCAGCGTTGAAGTCCAGGCTGTAAAGACCATCCACATCACAGTGGAGCGGTGAACATATGCCGCTGAGAATCTATTGTGCGTATCCAACAGTGGCCGTATTGCAGACTGTGGCCTCTGGGCCATCACTGTACCAACTGTACCCCTTTAGTGAGAGAGAGGGCCAGTAGGAAAGCTGTACTTGGCTGGGAAGGTACCTGTTCCTTGAGGGAGCAGGAGTATATGGGTGTCTATGTATTCTGCTTGAGATTGCTGAAGACCCAACTCTGCTCTGAACAGATTGTTTGACTCTTCTGAAAAGAATATGATATAATTAAGTTTCAAGAAGAGAACTGTAGTATAGCCTTTAAAAAAAAATACATATATTCCTAGGCAGAAGTCTGAAAGATTATACCAAATTGTACTGGGGAAAGTAGTGAAGGCATTTATTGAACTTTTAATTGTTATTAAATAAACTTACACTTCTGTGTTTATTTCAGCAGACATTTAGTTTTTTAAATTTCAAAATAAAAGAGTAATAGGAAGAAAGGCCTGATCTTTCATGTGGGTACATCCTCAGCAGTTTGCCCAGCAGTTTTTACTAATGAGAAGAATGACATCTGGCTGTGTAATGCTTTGTAGTTAATAGAACATGTTCCCTTTTTCAGAGAACTCAAAGCTCCAATGAACTAGCTCATTTCCAGCCACCCTTTAAACACTTGGGTGCAGTACGCAGTAGACGCTGTCACATTGTTGCCTGGCAGCATTCTCCCGTAATGAACACACAGGAGCACCGGTGTCCCTTTGACAGTCCGTGGTGTCATTTGTCACCATGGTGCCATGCTCATGTGCAGCAGCCTTGCCTTTGCCAACCCAGCTTCTCCTGGTTGCCTGATTAATTTTATCTCATGCAGCTCTTTTCCTATTTAAGGATAGTTTACTGGGCTCTTTTTCTTGTAAGACAGTCAAGTCAGAGTATTTATTATGTTAAACCTGGGTGTTACCTCACTCAGCTCTGAGCTCTGTGGAGAAGGTCTTTGTTTTTTCCTCAGGATCTGGCATGGTATCTGGCATGGAATACTAATATTAAGCGCTCGCTGTGTTTTTAGTAATAGTGTACCTACCTCCCCCCCCCCAATCATGTGACCTTCCTACATGAAAAAGAAGAATCTGACAAATTGATCAGGAAGCTTCTTTTTTAACTTGATGTGTGCAAACACTGTCCTCGTGGGAGCTGTCAAGTCACACAAGCTCACTAACAGGAAGCCCACCATACAAGCAGCAGCCTAGAAGAGCCCGCTCAGAGGAGAGGCAAACTGTTCTCCTTGGGGAATTTCCACACTTCTAATTAATTGCTAAGTGATTGTCTAGGTTCATACTGTGTGGGTGGGGACACTTTGTTGGTCAAATATCATGACACATTCTAATTTCATATTCACAGCAGAGAAGGTCGATATTCTGAATGCTCAGAAACTGCTTCTCATTCCCTCACTTAAATAACATGGAAAGTTGTGGGGGTTTATCTGAGCAGAGCTGTTTTAAAAACAACACTCACAACTACATCATAATACCCTGGCACTTTCCTGCAGCTCTAAGAAACAAGTCAGTGTTCTGTCTTTACCCCTGTGCACACTGTCAACACGGATGGCCATCCTTTCCTAATCAGATCTATACTGTCCACTTAACACTTCATGGCATACTGCCGTCGGAATGCAAACTAAAACCCAGGGTTTTCTAACACACACACACACACACACACACACACACACACACACACACACACACACGGTGTGCCCAAGGTGTTCTTATCCACCTGAGCATTGCCGTGGTGTCTAGCACACCATGGGCACTGAGCACAGCAGTGCTTATCGTTTAGGACGAGCAAAGCTGGTTTGGGGAAGCCAATTGGTTGAGTCTCGGCAACACTGTATTCTGCTTTCTTTAACTGTGTTTTTAAATGGGCCCTGGTGCTTAATCTCAAAAATATTGTCCTTGCTTTCCTGTGTCCTATGAAAAGTAAGAGATGTCCTGCCCTGCCAGAGGACATCCTTATAACAGGCTCACATACATGTCTTTAGTTAGCAGCCTGCTGAAGGCTGAGGCTATTTAACTATGGAGCTTAAATCTTACACGTGGTACAGTTTTTCTTTAATTATTGATTTTCTAGACACCATTTCTATACAACATTCACTTAGCAGTTCATTTAGACACTTTGGCCCTAAAAAATCTAGTGGTCAAACCAGACATCATGGTCTCCCCTGGCCATACTAATATATGATATTCTGCCATTTTTTGAAAGCCAAAGCAAAATATGAGAAATGAATTCCACTAATGTATCACCTTCACACTTGGTGTGAAACTGGCACAAAAGTTTTATCAGAGACAGATCCCCTATCAGACCCCACCACAGCCCCATTGGAAGTCATGTCAAGCCGCCTGTTGCCACCATGTGTTACAAACAAGTTTTCAGCGGTTAATCAATTCCTATACTGCTGCAGCTGGAGGGCAGTCACCGTGGGTAGAGTGTGCACATGTACACCTGGAGTTTCAGAAGATACAGTGCAGTTAGTGCGTTGTATGCCCAGTGTGCCTGTTAGCCAGCTGCTGATGTCTTTATCTGAAGCGGTAGCCCTTGGAATGTATACCTTGCTTGCGACTCAGCAGAACACTTCTTCCTCCAAAGTGATCTCTCCTGGGGCTGCAGGCTGTATGTGCTCTGGCTACTCCTACACCACACAGTGCTCTTCACACAGGGTGGATGGGTGCTCTTGAAGAATGAGGGAGCAAACAGCATTTTTATAATGACTTGACTTTGTTAGCAAAGGACACACTGTAATCACTGCCTTTCAGAGTTGGCAGTCACTTGAGAGGCAAACTGAGTTGTCTGAGGTCATGTGGTTAGTGATTGGAAAGTCACAATTTGGGTCCTAGATGTATTTTTTGTCACCTCAAGGAACATAATAATTAGTCAATTGTCAATAATATTAAAATAGAATAAAATGTGACAAGGACAGAAAACACCATTGGCCACCAGAGTAGACTGCAGTGTCTGTGCTCCTCACGGTCATCTGTCCTATAGAAATAGCCTCCTCACCAAAAATCAAATTCTGATCCTGCCCCAGGCACCAAAGCCAAGGGACCTTTGGAATCCATCCTGCCTTCCACCTCAGGAGGACAGCCATTCATTCTAGACAGTGCATATCTGTACAGCTTTCCTGAGATCTTTCTTGGGTGACATCTCTTGGCTTCTGCCTTCCTTTTCTTTCCTTTTCCTTGAAGGAAGAGATGGCAGGTTCTGTCGTTGTCCCTAAGGCCACAGGTGAGGGCCAGCCTCCCATTCCCAAGCACCGTTTGCCCACAGCATCCACGGTGTAGACACCAGTGCTCCAGATGCTTGGTCCATTCTGGGAAAGGGCACAGAGCTGCCCGGAACTGTGTGTGTTCTCCTGCCTGTCACTCACCTCTAGACTCCTTACAATGCTGAACACAGACAACTGTCACAGGCTTTTAGTTAGGAAATAATGACAGGGAAAGGTATATATGTGTTGATGCTTGCCGTGGTCTACATGTTGCTTGAGTCTGTGGGCATGGTGTCTCTGGATATGGAAGCCCAACTGTACTTTTCCTTTGCCCAGTCATCAAAAAGCACGTTTGCCAGCTGCTTGCCTCCACATGATGGGTCAGGCAGACTGACTGTTTCCAAACATAGATGCTACCTGGGCTAGCCTGTCGCCGTGACTTTTTTCTACCTCTACCTCAGTACTAGAGTTTAAACAGCTAAGAGTTTCACAAAATGAAGAGAGCAGCCAAACTCATTTACAGATTCCTTGAAACTGGTTTTCTTGGCGACCTAAAACCTTTTCATATAACTGCCTTGTATGAATTTGCTACATGTGCTTATAGAAAAAAAAACAACAGCAGTAAATTGTGGTCAAACTTTTGGTTATTTTGTGGTCTTCTTTCTGGGATTATCAACATATTCTCCTTTAAGGGCTCAGTGCTGGATATGTACCTAGTAGTTCACCACATAAGAATCCCAGGAAATTTGTGTTAACAAATGAGTGAATATTTGTAGTCACTTCCTTTGAATGAATTATATAGTTAACTTGATAATGAAAGATACTTTTTTGATGTAGTGAGTTGTTCTTTGGAAAGAGAAAGCCTATGGTTCATTTATTTTTTCAGTATTTTTTTTCTTTTATTGAAAATAGATTCTTTTCTCATGCAATAAATCCTGATTATAGTTTTCCCTTCTTCTCCTCCTCCCAATTCCTCCCTTCCTCCTCCCCACCCCCCATCCATTCCCTTTCTGTCTCTCATTAGAAAAGAACAGGCTTCTAAGAGATGATAATAAAACATGACAAAATAAAATATAATAAGATGAAGCAAAAACTTTCATATCAAAGTCGAACATGGCAACCCAACAGGAGGAAAAGAGTTCCAAGAGCAGGCAAAAGAGTCAGAATATTTTTAACCTTTTTTTTCTTTTTCCTTTTCCTTTTTTTTTTTTTTTTCAACAGACTTCTCACTGTGTCCTGCCTTGGCTGCCTAGATTCTAGGGTTTTCAGGAATGCCCCATCCTAAGCAGCTTGGTTTTGTAATTGTTATTCCTGTAGCATATGCATTGCTTTGGGAGGTTAATATTTTGCTTTAGCAAGATCCAGCTGAGGCTGGTTACCCTGTGCAGAGGTGGTCAACATCAGCTTGTCACTAGTGCCCTCACTGGCCTGACACATCGCTTAAGCAGAAGAGCTGTTTCCATCCAGCCTAAACTATCTGTCCCTTCTCTGTCCCATCATGTCCCTTAGCCCCAAAGCAGTTATTTGGTGTTTTGTGAAGAGAAGCAGTTTTTTTCCCTAGTCATAGAGATAAAAAACTCCAAAAATTATAGAATTTATTTTTTCAGTATTTTTTTCTTTTATTGAAAATAGATTCTTTTCTCATGCATTTTTCCCCAAGGTTAAGACTTCTTTTGCTATTCATGCAAAACCTGTAGTCGGGCTAATAGGAGCCTGATTTCTCTGCTGGTGTTCTTACTGTTCTCTGTCACAGCTGCATCTTTAGAATTATCTTGACTAATCCATGGCTGTCTCTGATATGGAGTATTTTGTTGGTGATACTTAATGGTCTTGCCAGATGTTTTTCCTATCAGAGTCAGAGGGAGAGTGAATTCACAGTATACAGTTGCTGGGCATGTGACTGCCTTGCTTGAGTTGAAGTTTAATTTTTGGCGTAGTGGTCAGCACTCTAGCCCCACTCTCACTTTGCATTAAAGAGTTCTTAAAAATGTAAAACTGCCCTGAGATTTCCAGTCATCATTGCTGACATCTGCCTTACAGTGGCACCAACAGAGCTGGTATCCCAGGACAGAGGCTGCGGGGTTTTAACTCCTAGTTCCTTAGAGCACCACCAGTCTCCCTCTGAGGTATAGAGATATGAACACACAATCCCACAGATTGCCCTATATAGAGAGAGATGAACACACAATCCCACAGATTGCCCTATATAGAGAGATATGAACACACAATCCCACAGATTGCCCTAGACCCCAGACAGTGGCCAGAGTGTGAGTGGTGTACGTTCTGCTGCTCTGACACCTGGAGTGATGCTCAACGTGCTGTCCAGAGAAGGCCTAGCTCTGCAGGCCCAGCTACTTTGACTGGAAGCAATTGCTTTGTTCTGCAAGCTAGGTATTTCACTTTCATAGGTCTCTTGTGTTCTTCTCTCTGCTTCCCTTGGATTTAACCTGTAATCCCAGCCCTCAGGAAGGGGAATCAGAGGGATCAGTTCAAGGTCATTCTTGACTGCATAGTGAGTTCAGGACCAGGTTAGACTGCACAAGATCCTGTCTCAAAACAACCAGAAAATGTTGATTACAGCTCATGGTCTGTGCATAGCCAAGCTATGCATGAGAGAATGCTGTCCTTCAGCCTTTGTGGTTAATTCTAGAAGACAGTCTAGAATATTCCACTCCAGAAGAAAGCTGTCATTTTGGAGTTACAGGAAAAAAGCACCGTGCTTTTGCATTTTTCTTACACCATGGCAATTTCTTAAGGAGCATGGTGAACAGTAAAATATGTGTGTGGTCACCGTTAATATTCACTGCAGTCTGACAGAAGAGGTGCAGAATCTACACTCACTCGACACGTGGGAAGGCCTTCTCACCAAAGTCACAGCTAGAACGGAGCTGCTTCAGAAAGCTCTGACCACATACTCTGCACCCATAATCTGGGTGCTACTGTTAACTTGAAGCTATGCTCGTTAATTCAGGACTACATTCCGATATCTTTATTTTGTCTAGTCTTTAACCTGCCTTATAGAATCAGGTCTAATTAATTTTGTGACAGGCTTTTCCTGTGTGTAGTGGGGTGTTTGGCACATGGGGGGAAGGGGCACACCTATGTATCTTGTTCTCGCACTCTTTGCCTTACTCGCTTGAGTCGGAGTCTGTCACTGAACCTGGAGCTAGGCTGGCATCAAGGAAGCCCCAGTGATGGTCACATCTCCACCCCAACCCCCACAGAACTGAGGTTAAAGGCACAGCCTTGCCCAGCCTAGGGTTTTTTACATGGGTGTTTGGGTTTCAAGCATGAGTCTCCCTGCCTGCATGGCCAGCACCCTTACTCACTGAGTGATCTCCAAGACCTTAAGGTTTTCTTCTTTGAAGTCACTCATGGGCTGGAGAGCTGGCTCAGCAGTTTAGGGTACGCTGCTCTTGCAGAGGGCCTGTTTTGGTTCCTAGCACCCATGCTATGTGGTTCACAACTCCAGTTCCAGTGGATCTGATGCCCCCTGGCCCTCTAGTCTCAGCGGGCACCGCACATTCATGGTGCACGTAAACACACATACACACAGGAAAAATAAAGTGATTCCTCAGAATCAAAACTTCATTGTGTATAATGCTGCAGTGGATGTCTAACAAGAATCATACAGACTTCAACACCCCCTCTTGTCCTCTGCACGTTGTCTGAAATGCATGTGAACTAGAAGGATACTTTTAAGTTTTGATTCTGAGACCAACTGATAGTAACTTCAGAGCCACCAGTGATAAGAATGAAAAAGAGTGAAAGAAAATGTCTCATTTAAGCTGTTTTGGTTTTAACCTCTCTGGAAATGTCCTTTCACCGTTTTTGATCTCCAAAGGAAATGGACAGTGATGGTGTTATTTTCAGTTTCACCTCAGATTGCTCTGGTAGTTGCATGCTGATGCTGCAGGGCAGAGCGCTGGCTGCGGATCTCCCTGAGTACTTTTCCCTCCCCCATCTTGATTTCAGGTGTCAGAAACTATTTAAAAGAAGCATTGGTGAATATGATTGCTGTGCATGCAGAGGTAAGCTGTCATTAACTGTTCCTACAAAAGCAGGTAAATGAGGGGGAAGAAAGAAAGAGAAGTGAATTCAATTATTATTCACGAGAGAGGTCTCTTTTCCCCCTCAGAATGTATCTTGGGCATGTAAGTAAAATAAAGCTCAACTTTCTTGTGTGTATGTCTGTGTGATTGTATCTCTCTGTGTGTGTCTGTGTATATATGTCTATTTACATGTGCATCTGTGTTCATGATGTGTGAGTGTGCCTGTGTGCATGCACGTTTATATGTATGTGCATCTGTGTCGGTGTGCATGTGTGTTTGTGTGCATGTGTTTGTGTCTGTGTATGCATATGTCTTTGTGTGTGCATATGTGTGTGTGTAACTTAGTCTTTTTCTGAAATTGTCCATGTCTTCTGTAATCCTTAACACTGAAGTTAGTCAATCAGTTGTATTGCTTCGGGGTGTGTAGATGTTGCTGCCCATGGTCCACACAAGCTGTCCCCCACAGTTATCATCTGAAGCTTCATACTAGCATCCTCACCGGACATCCTAGGCGTGAGAGTCGTTCTTCTGAGGTTCATGGAAAACAAGCTACCACCATGGGTGCCACAGCCGCTGTTGCTGCTGTGTGTTCATGCAGTGATCTCAGTCCAGTGCGGGCTCTAAGGGCGGCTCGCAGAGCGGTGGGAAGCTGGAAAACAAAGCAAGGCCAAGCCAGTTAGCACTGTGGCTCAGGTGCCCCTTAGCTTAGCTGTAGGCGTCCAGGCAGGTGCTTAGGTGGCTTTCTCCCTCTAGAAGATTTGGAGGCCTTCATGGTATCTGGAAAAATATGGATAAGGACAGCAAAAGCCAGAGAGCGGAGCAAGCAGAGGAAACAGGGGTGATACTGCCTCCTCACTTTTCACTTCTTAGGAAAGGTGCTTGTGAGTATCTCTCTAGAAAGGAAGATCATATGTGATTTAACTATGGCAGGAGTTGGTCTCATAGATCTCTGTAATTTTATTAAACATACTAGATAATTCTTGTGTTAGTTTCTTTTAAGATTAAAGCATTAAAAGAAATGGCTGGTGGGTAGGAATCCTGTTTGCATAAAGCAGAAGAACTAAGGACATAAGGACTGTAAGGATCACTCTGTTCCTATCTTGATGGTTGGCTATTAGCCATTATCAGTAGCTGTGAGGTTATTTAAGTATCAGCCTTTCAAGTTCCCTTTCAGTTTAGTCCAGTAACTAAAATAGAATTTCACCAGTACTGTCATTTGTAATAAAATTTTAAATTGCCAAAATTGTTTGTGTTGACACAAATGTTTAATTTACACTAGCGCCTCAAACTGGGAACAGGCAAAACTAAAAAGAGAACATGCTTTAATTGGTGAATTAGCAGGGTAAAATACTAAACCTGCAGATATAACTTCGTCAAATGTTAAAATTTGAAATAGGGTCACCAGGATGGCTCAGCAGATAAAAGTACTTATTGCCAAGCCTGATGAATTAAGTTTGATCCCCAAAACCCATATAATGGAAGAGAGAACCAATTACCATAGGTTGTCCCCTGACCTCCACATACATGCCAAGGTGTGTGTGTGTGTGTGTGTGTGTGTGTGTGTGTGTGTTGTTAAATAAAATTTAACAATGTTGTATGTCAAATAAAAAGAAATAATGTATTTATAGCACACAAAAAACTGGAATGTTTATCAATACAGTTAATGAAACTTATATTTATTTATAAGACACAGAGTCTCACTGTGTTGCCCAAGCTGGACTCAAACTTCTGGGTTGAAACTCTTCCTGCTCACCTGTTTGAGTAGCCAGGATAGCGGGTGCACAACACTACACCAATAACCAGCTCACTTAATCTTTTAAATTGTGCAAATACTTACCCAGAGGTTTTATCCCTTTTATGAATTTTGTTTCTTATAAGACAAAATTTTCAAAAAAAATTTTTAGTCAACATCTGCAGTACCTTTTTTTAAAAGTTGTTTTTGTCATTAATCAGTAAATGTAACCAAAGTATACATCTGGGGACTGGAGAGATGACTCAGTAGTTAAGAACACTTGCTGGGACCAGGTTTGGTCCCAGCACCACATGATGGCTCATAACCACTGGTAACTCCAGTTCCAGGAGATCCGAAGCCCTCTTCTGAGCTCCATAGGCACCAGGCACACATGTGGTACACATACATATGTGTAGGCCAAACACTCACATACTACACAATAAAATAAATCTTAAAAACAAAAGTTTATGTATCTTCCATTCATAACTTTGCTTTTTCAAAATTACAGCTTAGAAAACTTAAGAGATGTGTTGTTGTTTTGTTTGTTACTGTGTTTTGACGGACAGGAGTCAGGAAAAGTATATGTAATGCACTGTTTCTCTTATTCTAAACCTCCCACCAGGTGTTCACTATTTCCAAAGACCTGGTGCCACGGGTCCTGGCCAGGGTGGTGGAAGCAGTCTCCGAAGAGCTGAGCCGGCTGATGCAGTGCGTCTCATCCTTCAGCAGAAATGGAGCACTGCAGGTACCCAGATCCTCCGATTCCATAGAGATACATGTTTTTAAAAAGGCAACTGTGTGTTAGCTGCCTGCCTTATAACACAGCTGGCGTTTCCAGTGCCCCTGCTAATTTCAGAGGTACACACACGCTGTGCAGCATGCATATATATCCACTGTGCATGCACACACATACATACTGACACACACACTGTGTGTGTGATCTGTGCAGTTCCCAGACATTCTGTTTCAGGCATTAAACCAGAAGAAAACCTTCAAGAGTTTTATAAAACTATTTGAACACAGATCCACAGAGTCCTTCCATGTCTTTCCAAAGCATTCAATGCTGTATACTTCAGAGGTGTAAATAGTTGTCTCCTCCTCCTCCTCCTCCTCCTCCTCCTCCTCCTCCTCAGTGAGGTAACTGTTGTGACAACACAGTGCGCCTGTAGAGGAGACAGTGGCCTCCTGCTTGTGAGCTTTCTGTGTATTGAGACAGTGGGTGTGCATTTGAAGAGGCAGTGGTGGCATGGGGGTGGAGCTTAGTGGTGTAAGGTGTGCTTGCTTGTATGGGACCCTGGAGGTTACTCCTCAGTAAAATACACATGCATGTGCACACACACGCACTAAAAAAAGATATAGGGGCAGTTCTTCAGCTGATAGCTGAGGAAGCTCTCTCATACATGCCCACTGCAGTTACCACTTGCAAACTTAGCGTCTCTATTTAAATAAACATCACAGTTGATGACCCCAAAGGACACACTGGCACTGAGGGAGCAGACTTAGAAGAAATGGAACTTCAGCCCATTTCCCATTGTTTCTGGATGTTTAGCCTGAAAGTTGTTCCACTTCAATACAGCGCTTCCCATCTTTGTGGTTTAGATTTGGGAGCAGCCCCAAACACAGGCAAGTGTTCCAGAGAGCAGCATCACAGCTCTGTGAGCACTGCCCACATTCCTGGCTGGTCCTGTAAACACATGTGCTTAGTCCGATTCCACTCTGACCAAGCTGCCTCAGACTAGGAAACTTAAGTCAACATGGATCTACCGCTGGGCATGGTGGTCCACACCTGGAATCCCAGCTCCTCAAGAGGCCAAGACAGGAAGGTGTCAAATCAGGGTTTGTGTGGTCTGTACAGTGAGTTCAAGGCCAGCCTGGCAATTTACCAAGACTGTCTCAAGATTAAAAGGTTGGTGTGTGGCTCAGCGAGAGTGATGAATGGTGCACAGCCCCTCATTGAAGCGCCACAGTGTCTTCCAAAGCAGTGACTCTGCTGTCTATTAACGAGGCCTTTTGTTACTTCCTTGCCCTATCAACACTTGTTAACGAACCACCCTGTGGACCTTGGCTATTGTCCCAGCTGTGGTGTCTGGTGCTGTGGACTGTGGTCTCACTTTCCCCGTGGCATCTGTTACTGGGTGGCTGTGCTTCATTTCGATGACAGCCAGCTGATTTCCCCTTGGTTCCTTGTACTTTTGCATTTTCCCAGAAGACCTGCCGAAGTCACAAAAATTTACGCTGTTTCTTCTAAGAGCTTATAGTCCATTTTTGTCTTTATGTTTAGGTCTGCCTGTGGTCTGTTTGGAGTTATGTTAAGAGAGGTTTGGGCTTCATTCTTTCATGTGTGGATCCAGTTGTGCTGTTTCTGTTCGTTGAATGGATGTTTATGACCCTAGTGGAAATCAGTTGGCTTTATTCTGCATTACTGAGCTCTGTGCCTGTCCATGTGTGGAGGCACACTGACGGGACTTAGCATAACCTGCTGCGTGAATGTTGGAAATCAGAAAATGTGAGGCTTCCAAATCTGTTGTTGTTTTCCAACATCATTTTAGCTTTTCTGGGGCCTTTACATTTCCTTATCAATTTTAGGATTAACTTGTCAATTTGCATTTTTTTCTTAAAAGCTCATTCGTGAATTTAACAGTGATTGCATTGACTTTTTAGAGCTTGGTTTTACTGGAGAAGAGACTACCTTAAAGAATGTAGGTGCCAGGAAGCAAGCCCAGCCACTCCGGCTAATGTTACACACACACACACACACACACACACACACACACACACACACACACACACACGCAAACTAAAAAGCAAGTACTAGTCAGGTAGTAATTATCATGCGATATGTCCATCTCCTCCCCACACAGTCATATCTGACAGCAGGATTAAAGGACACACTGGGATATTAGTGCTGTTCTCCGAGAGTCTTTTCACAGCAAATTGTCACCGTGTTGTTGTTCTGAGCAGCCTGGGCTGCAGTAAGCAGGCTTCAGGCCGTCTCCTCAGCTCTTGCCATCATTTGGTAACTGACACTTGTCACTCTTGCCTTTCTCCCATCTTTAGGCGAGACTTGAAATCTGTGCTCTGAGAGACACTGTAGCCATTTACCTGACCCCGGAAAGCAGGTGAGATGCCAAGTGTTGCTGCCTAGTTCTTTTTACATCAAAATGGCTTTACTTGTGTACAGACAACTTACCAAAGTGAGATGCTCTTACGTTTGTGTTGCGATAAATCTGATACGTCATCAGAGATTTTTACTAAAAGGACAAGCCTGCAATAAGACAGTGACACTCAAGGCCACTTCTTTAGAGCACTTTATAAATGTAATTTTTTAAATTCATTACTTATAATCTTAGTCTCTTAAATAATATGGCCAAGTATGACATACTCCTTTAAAAAGAAAGACAAAAAAAAAATTAAATCTTCATCAGACTTGAAGGACAGTTTGAGTGTTGTAAATATCAGCGTAAGAGGAAACCTGTGGTTTCTTGCAAAGTTTTGTAGTGGAAATTTGATGGTAACTTTTAGCTGTTTTGAATGAAAGTCAGGATTTCCTACTATTGAGACATCAGTAGGTGAAATGAGCAGACCTACTGCCCGCATGCTCAGAACTGTTGGCCACAGCCACAGCATTACCGGGGAAGTCAGTCTGTGCTGTGAGCACGAGGGCAGTGCGGGACCGTTCATGCATCCCCAGCCTTTGACAGCATGGCTGTCACCAGGACAGCTGAGAACATTCAGTATTTTCTTAACAGGCAGAATTATCTTCTTCCTGCTTGCCATGGTGTACCACAAACCATTTCTGGATGATCCTATGTTCATTGTTTAAACACACCTTTTCCCAACCACTCCTTTTTCTGCCTAAAATGGTAACGTGGGTGCCTGTTTATCTCCTTGAACGTAACACTTTGGAACCTAGGTTCAAGATAATACAGATTGAGTATCCTGTATTCAAAATACTCAGGGACCAAAATATATTAAGTTTTAGATTGTGTGGGCGTGTTGGAATATTTGAGTTACATAAAGAGTTATCTTGGAGATGGAACTCGGGTCTAAACAAGGAATTTATTTATGTTTCATTACATCCATACACATGACTTAAGATAACTTAATACAGTTTCTTTTGTTTGTTTGTTTGTTTTTGTTTTGTTTTGTTTTGTTTTTCAAGACAGGGTTTCTCTGTAGCTTTGGAGCCTGTCCTGGACTAGCTCTGTAGTTCTAGCCTAGAACTCACAAAGATCCACCTGCCTCTGCTTCCCGAGTGCTGGGATTACAGGTGTGCACCACCACCGCCTGGCTTAATACAGTTTCTTAATCATTTAATGATTGAGGGCCTGGAGAGATGGCTCAGTGGAAAAGTACTGGCAGATGAAAACCTCAGTTTGAGTCCCAGTACTTACATGGTGGCTCAAACCGTCTGCCACTCAGTCCTAGAGGATCCAGTGCCCTCTCCTGCCCTCCACACCCATCAGCCATGTATGTGGTACACAGACGTACATGCAGGCAAAATACCCATGCACATAAAAGAAAATGAAAAAGAAAAGTAATTTAGTGTTTAATAATGAACCTCCTATTCGATTGGTGCTTAAAACATTTTAAATCTTGGAGCACATTGGATTTCAGATTAGAGACGCCCAACTTGGGGACTCTGAGACAGACCTGTGAGGTTCATAGCATGTGTCCGGGCATCTCCTGAGCTGTTAGTGTCCTACAGATATTAGATGCCCGCCATTTTCATCCCCATCATCTTGTCCTGACAACAAAGAACAATGAAGCAACATGTTCCTCTCAGTTAATCCAGCCTCATGGGAAACAGGATGTGATAGAGGAAATAGGAAGGGACTTCTCTCTCCCTCAGGAAAGAGGAGAGCCCACTGAACATGGAAAGGCAGCCTACTATGCCAGCCGACACTGTCCCCACCCACCCACACTGCTCCTCAGCTAGGGAGAATGGAGGATTCCTAGAGGCACTTTTATCATTCTGTGGGGACTTTCAGTCGGTTTACATGCCTTTAGGTCAAGATAACATTGTTTAGACGTTCGTGTCCTGGTCGATTGAAGAATATAGTTTTAATATAAGATTGAAGACTTCCCTGATCAGTAATGATTACATGTATTTCTTCAACTCCACTAGAAAAGTAGGCCATGAAAAGTTCAGAACTGTTCTCAGGAGCAGTAGTTATTATTAAATAAGTTCTCCAATGTGATCCTCACTCCTCTCCTTCTGATTCTCTTGAAAAAAACTAAAATACTAAATAGATAGTTTTTCAGTTCATTCATTTTACCTTTCTCATGTAAAGATACATTGTTAAAATTACATGGAAATATCTTCCTTTCCTGTCCATGTTAATTCTGATAAGAACTAGAAACTGTCCCATGTCCACTTTGAGAAGACATGGCTATAAGGACACTCTGTCCTTGTCAGTTGTGACTGTCTGAGGACTGTTGTACACCCATCTCTTACTGCCCTCCTGCTTCACAGTTGCTCTAGCTATAGTTTTTTTTTAAGTCCTCCCTCCCCCAACCCCCACCCCGTCTCTGCACAGTCACAGCAGCCTCACTGCTCCCCTGAGCAGCATTTTTGTATGGGTCAGACTCCACTTCCTGGCTGCGTCTCTTTGGCCTGCCCCTGAAGCCCTGCCTGTCTGCCCACCATAGCCTTTCTTTTCCTTTTTCTTTTTCTCTTGTTTTTCACTTTTACTTTTTCTTATACATCTCCACTCAGTTTACTGGCCTTCATTGGTTTTCTTTATATTTCCAATGTGCTTAAGGGTATTTACAATGATCTTCTAATGAATTCTGCTCAGCACTGTGGACTTCTGAGCTGATGTGCTTTTGTGTTTCAGGTCTAGTTTTAAACAGGCCCTGGAAGCCCTGCCTCAGCTTGCAAGTGGCGCGGACAAAAAGTAAGTTCTGTGTGTTCTCCTCAGCCCTCTAGCTGAGCCACACAAGCTCTGCTGGCCAAGGACCCACAAGGAGTCTGAGAGGGCCCGGGTGTAAGGGAGTGTAGGTTACCCTGTAATGTGGCCTGCTGGGTTCCCCGTGCCTCACTGATCTTCCAAATGACAGGATCAAGTCTGTCTTTTAGGTTTGACTTTTGCTGCAAGTGGCAGGTTCAGAGAACATGAGAAAGCCATGGACTTAGTCAGCTGCAGCACTGGCTTCCACGTTAAGAAGAGCGATGAGGACCATCCTCTAATCTTGACTCCTGTAAAACCGAGTGTTAGTCAAGCTGCACACATGATACAGAACAGCTTACATACATCCGGCCTCAGCTCGGCGGAGACTGACCCTGTAGCTCTTCACCTTGTCGCCCTTCCTAAAATCCACTTGCCTTTGCCTGGGGAAAATGCACAGTGCTGGGCTCTGTGCACAGCCCAGAGAAATGCTGTGCAGAGAAAGTGCTTGGACCAGCTGTGGTCGTGAAGAGTGCCTGGGCTTGGGGAGAGGGGGGCAAAGCAGCTTTCCTTAATGTGTGACCCCAGTGCAGCCCCTTGTGTGTGTCTCCACACAGACAGGCAGGCAGCAGAATGGTGCCTCACAACACAGAACACCCTGCTTCCAATCCCTACTTGGTTTTTGTTTGGGAATTCGTTTCAGGCCCTTTTCATTTCTTTAAAATAAAAGATAAAAATAGTTACCACTGTTCTTAATACATGAAACGTGTTTCAAAAGGATGCATCTGAGCATCAAGAACAACCAAGATTGACACTTTGAGCTGATCTGCTGTGTGTTTCAGGTCTTGTGTGCCTGTAGTGTTAGTGCTCAGGAGCAAGCAGATTGGGAGGTCTAGGCCAGGATGGTTCAACGGTTCAAACAGCTGCCGTGGAAGTCTGCTAACCTAAGCTCTGTCCACAGAGCCCATATAAAAAGGGGAGAATCAGCTTCTCCACGAGTTGTCCTCCAGCCTGCATGTATGTTCCTGTGCCCACCCCTGTCTCATGCCATACACACATTCTCTTTCACTCAAAATAATAATAAATATATATGTTAATTTAAATTTCTAATTCTAGAACTGAGAGTCTGTCTCAAAATTCCAAAAGAAAACAAAACAAAGACCCAGAAACCTAGTGTGTCTTAGATCAGGACTGATAGACTGTGGGGATGATGTTCCAGTATTGATCATTATTCATCGTGACAGGCTCCACTGATCTTCATGGTATCAAGCACAGTTCTAGGTTCCATCTGTACTAGATGAGCTCTGAGAGTCCTTCTGGCTTTAGACATATCTAAAGTATTTCAGACTAGGGAAATGGACATGGCATGGCATTTCCATTTCCCTTGTCTGGAATACTTTAGATATGTTCATAGGGACATGGCATTCTCTAGTGGAGGTAGAACTGACTTAGGCCCTGCCATGCCCAAGTCACCACATCTGCTCACCACTGTGCAGACAACAATAACTGAGTTGTGTAGAGACTAAAGGAAAGGGCTGGCACCAGAGGGATGTCATAAAAGGAGTAGGGCTGCAGCCTACAGATAGGCTCAGTTTGGTAAAGGCGCTTGGTACTGGATGGTCCGCAGCAACATCATAAAGGTAGGAGAGAATTAACTTCACAGAGTTGATCTCTGACCTCCGCATGTGTGATGTGGCATGCAGGCCAATCCCCCCCTCATGCACACAATAATAACAATAAATAAAATGAAGTGGAAAATGTAATGAGTAGAGTGAGAGAAAGACCTGTCTCCTGGAACTGTCCCTACTGTGTGTGCTTGCTAACAGTCATAGAACTGGACAACACAAAAGAGTGAGTTTTCGTTTCTCTTGATTGTTAGAGTAATTATAAAAGAGTAGACCTAAGCATTACCCTGTTTGAGGAAGGACTCTAGAGAAGGATGTAGAGAGAAAATCTAAAGAAAAATAGAGACTTGTATTACTGTGTTCTCTAAGCAGCCTCTTTCTTTTTGGTTGAGATATTTCCATTACTGATTAAGATCCCATAGACTGGCTTTTTTGGCTTTCTTCTAAACACAGCATGGCAGTCAGACCTGGCCCACCAGCTCCCTGCATATTTGCAGAGTTGCTAAGCTAGTGTGATGGCTATTCTTGGTTGTCAGCTTGACGGCCAGGGAAAGGGGAATCTCTGTTGAGGAATTGCCTCCATCACATTGGCCTGGAGCATGTCTCCGGGGCATTTTCTTGATTGCTAATTGATGTCCACTGTGTGTTGTACCATCCCTAGGCAGGTGGGCCTGGCCTCTGTAAGAAAGGTGGCTTGCTATGGTCCTGACAGCAAGCCAATAAACAACATTCCTCTGTGATTTCTGCTCTAAACTCCTGCCTTGAGTTTCTGCCTTGGGCTCTCCAAATGATGGATGGATGTAACCTGTAATCCAAATAAATCTCTCCAAGTAGCTTTTGTTCACACTGTTCTATCACAGCAGCAGAAAAGCAAACTAGGGAAACCACTTTATCTTAGAGTTACTATTGCTGTGATGGAACACCATGTCTGTGAGCAACTTGGGGGGAAAGGGTTTATTTGTCTTATTATTTTATGTCACTATTCATCATTGAAATCAGGGCAGGAACTCCTGTGGAGTAGGAACCTGGAGGCAGGAGCTGATGCAGAGGCCATGACGGAGTGCTGTTCTCTGGCTCGCTCAACATGCTTACTTAGCTTTCTTTCCTATAGAACCCAGGACCACCAGCCAGGGACTGTACCACCACAGTGGGCTGGGTCCTCCTCCATCAGTCAGTAATTAAGAAAACACCTTACAGGCTTACGACAGCATTTTCTCATTGAGGCTTCCTCCTCTGATGACTGGTTTGTGTCAAGTTGGCCTGCAGCTAGGTAGCACAGACCTTTGCTGTCAGAATGCTAAATCATCTCCTCCCTTCAGGTTACTAGAGGAGCTTCTCAACAAGTTCAAGAGCAGTATGCACTTGCAGCTCACCTGTTTCCAAGCTGCGTCTCCAACCATGATGAAAACATAGTGGCCTGTGGAGGAAGAGCATCCAGAGACAGCAAGTGGGAGACCGTCCGTCCTCTTCCTGTGCCAGAGGGATAGATAGCCCGTGCCCAAACCCTCACGGTGTTTAACTTCTCTCTTTTCCCCGAGAAAAAGATGTTGGTGGGTATTTCACTTCAGCCTGTTTAAATACCCCTATTTTAAATGTACATAGAGACAAGTTTTGTTGTTACTAGCTTTGGTCCTGTACGGCTGCATAGCATACTCTTCAAAATGTGTTTTCTTTGCTAAGTGTTGCATGGTGTGAGCTTCAGGGTCTTCTCCAGAATGTTCTGGAATGGCCCGTGGTGTGTGTGAATATGCTTCTCAGCACCCCTTCACCGCCAGTGTTGGCAATCTCCAACCCAGGTGAGGCATTTGAGAAGAGATTTATGGGCATGGCTTTGGAGCTGTGTCCTAAACCTAAAAATCATCATTTCATACAAATGCTTCTAAACCTAATTTTTTAAAGAAAAATATATAGTCTACATATAATATTGTTAAATTTTGGATAATTTAATGTCCATAAATGAACTCTGAATTTTATAGTCTGACTTTAATTTTTCTCAGTGCTAAACTGTGAAGTTTCTGCTTCTCACTCGCCCTTAAGTTGATCTGTCAGTGTGCAGTGGTGTAGTCAGGGCGCACAGGGACCTGCATGTGGAGGCCTTGTCACACCCACAAGCCCCGTGGAAGCCCTGTGGTCTCCTGGGCATGGCAGCACTCCTTCCCTCCAACAGGTCACTCCTTCTGCCCTTCCCAACTTGGAAGTGTCCCCTCCACAGTTGGGAAGGTGCTGCTCTGTCACAGCCGTGTTTTGTAAAGATTGGAGGTGCCCCGGGTCACCACGCATTAGCAGTGACTCCCTGCTGCCTGGCCTGCACAGTGGATTCAGGTCACGGTGACCTGCAAGGAGCTCTGTCAGCTCACTCCATCCTGTCTTCGGCTTCAGTTGTAGTTCGCTTTTCAAAATGATCTACGGATAGTGTAGACTCCTCTCTTTCAGTGGACAGAATCCTAGTTCAAGTAATTCCAGAATACAAGTGTGTACACAATATGGATTATTTGAGGTTAGTAAATGTATGTATGTTTGTTTGTTTGTCACAGTAACTGGAAATACAGATTTAATCTTTGACAAATGTGCTGATAAAGCTGATAAGTATGTGTAACATTGTCTTCTTCTCTCGGTACACTAGTATTATATCTAACATAACCAAACTAAATTTCAAAACGGAAATACGGAATGACTTGTTATTTTAAATACTTAATAAAGACAGTACACAAAGCCAATAATCTTCCTTCTCTAAAAGATGTTATTTAGTTGAAATTTTACCTCTAAGTGTCTTTACTTCAACATTTTTATTAACTCTGTAATTGTTTATATTTCTAATTTTAATATTCACAATAAATAGTTGAGTTCTCTGTTTTATTCTGTGTTTGTGTCTTCATTTATCAAATGTCTTATCAATTTCGTTAGGAATGCACCATGGACACTAAGTTACTCCATCCCAGACACTGGTTAGGATGGCCTCATAGGCAGCCCTAGCAAGAAGTAAGTGCTTCTGAGACTTTAAGGCTGGGAGGTGGCTGGAGACCCATGCTTGTACTTAGAACATTCTGGTTTCCTGGCCAGGCATGAATTTCACCACAACCCACTTCTTCCTTCCAGATCAACACAGTTTTTGTCATCCTTCCACTGGGGCCACAGTTCAGGCACGAGGGCTGATAAAACTCCAGCAACTTCGAGCATGTAAACATGTATGGCACAGAGACTGGAGAGCAGTGGCATAAAAACCCCATACCCAAATGAGGGAGTTGAAGACAACTTCCAACAAGTCATGGGGGACTTCTTGGAAGAAGGGGATTTCAGAAGCGTGAGTTGTAATGAGTGGTGAGTTTGGGGTGAAGAGGAGACAGCAACAGCACGACAGGAGTGAGAGGGAAGTGGAGAGGCAGACCAGTCCTTGTGACGTGTGACCCGCTCTTCCTTAGGGAACATCTGATTTTAGTAAGTCCATGCCTGTGCGGCTCCACACGGCTTCATGAAAGTTACACCCTGGTCTCACCTCTAGGACTAAAGGACTACTAGAAACAATTTGGTTTTTCTAAGACTTTCTAGATCAATGTACCCTGAAAGTGGCATGTTCTAGAAATGATTTGGGCATTGCAGGACAAGCACCACTGGCAAGCACAGCCCACTGACTCACCTCATGTTTCTGTCGGCCCAGCACGCAGTTCCCCACAGAGCATGCATGGACTACGGTGCATTATGGTTCTGCTTTGAGTACAAAGTAATGGTGTGTATTTCGGTTTTGAATGTGAGCTGTAGAAAATCCTACTAGTGGTTGTAGTTTTTCATGTTTCAACTACTTTAAAATAAAGATTAGTAGAATATGATTTTTTTTGTTTTATATGCATTGGAGTTTTGTTGTGGGTGTCAGGTCCCCTGGAATTGGAGTTACAGACGGTTGTGAGCTGCCATGTTGGTGTTGGTAATTGAACCTGGGTTCTCTGGAAAGCAGTCAGTGCTCTTAACTGATGAGCCGTCTCTCCAGCCCCCAATATCAGTTTTTTTAAAGTCTGTCCTTTTGATTCTCTCAAGTTTCCTCAGTGTCTGTTATAATGCCTCCATTTTCATCTAATTTTGTTCATTTGTCCAGAGGTGTATCGGTCTTGTTAATCTTTTCAAAGAACCAACTCTTTATTTCATTAACTTTTTGTGTTGATATTTTCTTTTTTTATTTCATTAATTTGAGCCCTGATTTTTTTGATACCTCTTCCTAATACTGTTTTGTGTGTGGTATTTGTTCTTGTTTTTTCCAGGGCCTTCAAGTTTATCATTAAACTATTCATTTGAGATCTCTAGTTTTTTAATGTAGGCATTTAGTACTGTAAGCCTGCTTCTCAGGCCTACCTTCATTGTGTCTCATAGATTTTGGATGTATTTTCATTTTTATTCAATTCTAGGGATTTTTAAATTTCCTCCTTGATTTCTTCTTGCCCTGATTATCATTTAACTTCACTGTTTCTCTGTTTAGTTTTTGTCCAGGTGACCTCACCAGATATAATGGGAGTGAAGTATCAAAGTCATCCACTGTCACTGTGTTGGGGTTTTTCTATGACTTTTAGATCTAATAGTATTTCTTTTATGAACTTGTTTGCACTTGTGATTTGTGGGTATTCTGCTTTGCTTTCTGCTGCTTTGATAAACATCATGACGAAAAGCAGCTTAGAGAGGAAAAGAGTTGTTTCATCGTGCAGGTCACACTGTCCTTCACTTGGGCAAGTCAGGATAGGAAATCAAGGCAGGAACCTAGAGGCAGGAACTGAGCAGAACCAGGCAGGAATTGTGCTTACTGGCTTATTCCTCATGGCTTGTTCAGCCTGCTCTCCACCCAGGAGTGGCACCTTGCATTGTGAGCTGGGCCCTCCCACATCAATCATTAATCAAGGAAATGCCCCTCACACATGCCCACAGGACAATCTAATGGAGACAGATCTTCTGTTGAGATCTCTCCGAAGCTATGTCTACATATGATTACATATGTTTACATAAACTAACCACTGCAGTGAGTATATGCTTAGAATTGTGTTATTCTCTCGGTAGATTGCTCCTTGATGAGCATGAAGTGGCCCGCCATGTCTCATCTGACTAGCTTTGCTCTGTAGTTTATTTTATCAATGTTAGAGTAGCCACACTGCTTGTTTCTTAGTTCCATCTGCTTAGAATGCCTTTTCCATCAGGCAGTGTTTATGAGAACCTTCTTCTTGCAGTAAATGGCAATTAATACAGATGCCTACAACTGGTAGTCATCTAGAGAATAAGAGACTGGATTGCTCAGCTCTAAGTGGGATGTTTATGTCATATCTCCTTTCCCCCAAGGTTTAGGGATTATCAAGGAAGAGGGAGGAGAAGGCTTGTAAGGGCCACAGGTAGTGAACATCTGCAGGATCATTTGCTGGACATGACAGGGACATTATTTACATTAACTCATAGCAGCTGTGACTGCATGCACAAGACCTGTGCAAGATCAAGCCTGGCAAAATCCCAACATGGATGGGAAGGGGTTTATGAAGGCCTGCACCCCAGCTGAGCAGCTGTTGGCAACAGATGGCTACTCTGTGAGGGAGAATAAGTTTTCTTCAGGGATGGGGTACTTGAAAGGCCTCCCATGCTACAGTAGATGGTTCTGCACCTGTATACATGCAGGCAGCATTCATTGGACTCCATGTGTTTTTAAAAACTGCACATTAAGTTGGGAGAGAAAGGTAGTAGGGGAGGAATTGAGGAAGAATTGAAGGACATGAAGAAGGATGGGGAGTCAAACACTTATGCATGTATGAAATTCTCATTAAAAAATAAAGATTCAATCACCATGGTGATTTGAATAGGTATGGCTCCCATAGACTTGTGTGTGTGTGTGTGTGTGTGTGTGAGAGAGAGAGAGAGAGAGAGAGAGAGAGAGAGAGAGAGAGAGAGAGAGAGAGAATGCTTGGCTCAGAGGGCGTGGCACCCACATATTAGGAGGTGTGACCTTGTTTGGAGGAAGTGTGTTGCTGTAGTTAGTTAGTTAGTTAGTTAGTTAGTTAGTGGCCTGTCCATGACCTCCGTGCCACTTCTAACAGCTTTAAATTGTTCTTTCTTCAGTTTTTCAGTTTGGGTCACTGTGGATGTAAGAATTTAGCTCTCTCACTGCCGAGCAGTGGTGGCACACGCCTTTAATCCCAGTACTCAGGAGGCAGAGCCAGGCAGATCTCTGTGAGTTCGAAGCCAGCCTGGTCTGTAGAGCGAGATCCAGGACAGGCACCAAAACTACACAGAGAAACCCTGTCTGGAAAAAAAAAAAAAAAAAAAAAAAAACAGAAAGAAAGAAAAAAGAATTTAGCTCTCTTGTTATGACTTCCCTTCCCTTCCTCCAGCAGACTTGCTTTGGGTAGGTTGATATTCCCTGACTACATTATTAAGCCTGTGCATGTGCTGCCCAGGCCTCGACAGTAACCCACCCATCCTTTTCTGACTGTGCTTTTCGTATTTTCTGTGTATCCTGGGTTGTTTTCACTTTCTCAGAAACTACCACATCCCAAATATTCCGATGTCTTTGTGGTGTATTTACAAATGTATCTTTCTGGCAAGTTCCTGACAACTTGGCAAGCAGGTCCCCATCTGCACTGAGCTGGGCAGGCCTCCAGCTAGCACCTCATGCCACAGTCCACATCCTGAATTCACCCTCACTCCTCTTCTGTGCTGGGTCAGCCACTTTGTGCCATTTTGGTTTGCTCCCTCACTTGGTAGAACTGTCCTCTGGTAACTTCCTGCAGCAGGAAAGTGTTGGAAGTCAAAACTTGGAGGCTTTCATATCCGAAGACAATCTGTATTGGTTCCTTGGATGGATGTCAACTTCTGGACTGGAAATCATTTGCCCTCAGCATTCAGAAGTCTGCCCAGTTGCCCTCCAGTATCTGCTCCCTCTGTCTGCTTACAGACTCTCCTCTGCCTAGTTTCTGAAATCCATGATGCTTTTCTGGATCCATGTTCTTTTGTTCCTACTAGGGAGTAGAGCATTGCCAATTCTGGGAAATTTCCTTCAGTTGTTTCTATACATCTTCAACTGCCCTGGATGGTTAGTTAATTCGGTTATTGTTTGCCTTCATTCCTCGTATTTGGATCCCCTACCTGTGTCTTAATGTAAAAGTCTTCTCCTTGTTTTCTGTGCTTACTCTACTTTGTGAGAATCTTTTAACTTAAGCCCTTTGTCTTCTGACTATTCTCTTAGGACCTACTTATTTATTTCCCTGGAAATAATGATAATACTCTAGGAAGGGTTCTGTTTTCATCTAACTGTACATTGAAATAACCACTGTGGACACATAATGGTATTTAAGAGTAGGGGGTCTCTAAAGCTGATTGAGGTTGTGATACTGTACAGTGGGCGGGGCCAGTCATCCTGGAATGAGCATTCAGTAGGGAATCTCCAGTATTATCACATTTGGGTCATTTCTCTGGGGCTGGTCAGATTCCAAGGGAAAGATAATAGAGTTTCATGTGAGGGAGCCCCTGGGAGCCAAGTGAGGAGGAAGTCTCTGAGTCATTTTTCACAAGCAAGAGCCTGCTTGCAGTGGCATTCCTAAATTCTCTGCATTTCCTTGCCCCCCCCCCAAAAAAAGAGCCCTGACCTCTGGGGCAGAAGGTCAAGATGTCATTGGGTTTTGACCCTGACATACATTCAGGCAAACACTCATACACGTAGAAAAAAATAAAATCTCTAAGCAGTATTGATTATAGTAAGGACTTGTTAATATTTTATGTGCATGATTATGAGTTTTAAGCAACTGCTAAAAATAAATAATAAAACAGACTAGAGCCCAGAGTTAGACCTCCACAGATATTGCCATGTGGTCTCAAACAGTAGAGCAAAGGTGTATGCAGTGAGGAAGTCTTTAAAACAAATGATGTTGAGACAACTGAATATCGAACTGGAAAACGTGAATAGAGACACAGACTTCTCAGTCCTCACAAAATGCATTCAAATGGATTATACATCTAAATTTAACATGAAAACTAGAGAGCTCCTGGAAAATAACAGAAAAATTCTATGAGTTTGTGATCATGACTTTAGGGACAGCAGACACTTAAAATTGCCCAGACTTGCAAACAACCTGTATGACCTGTGGGTAGCTGCATAATGAAATGGTCCATCCAGACAGCGCAAGAACATTCAGCAGCAAGAGGCATATATCAAACTTTGAAAAGACAGGGCAGAATCCCAAATGCATATATTAACAAACCAACAGAGAAGGCTGTATGCGTGTAATTCCAGCCAGTAACATTCTAGAAAGGAAATGCTATGAAGTTCTCAAGAAAATTGGTGTTTTCCAGGACTAGAGGGGAGGAAGAAGTGAGTAGCCAGAGCTCAGGGTTTTTAAGGCAGTGGAACTACCTTGTGTGCTATGCAAATGCAGTGATGGATGTCGTCCTTGCACATTTCTCAAAACCTATAGAAAACGCAGTACCTAGCCTGAACTCTGCGCTTCTGAGTGGATGATAATGAGGTGTCGTCAGTAGATGGTTATTGTAGCAGATGTGCCTGCCATGCGGCAGGTAATGTTTCTTGGGTGGAACTAGGGGTCTGAAAGGCCAGTGTATGTGGGAACTCTATAGTTCCCACTCGGTTTTGATGTGAACCTAAAACATCCCTGGGGGAAAAGGTGTTGGAAACGATAGATAGTGGGGAGCCCCCTGTATTCCCTGGCTTCACACTCATAGATAGGGTCAACCAACGGCAGGCTCAAAGTAGTCACAAAGAAACCTCTAAGAGGTTTCAAAAGCAAAACTTGAATTTGATGTGCCCCAAGCCCCATGCTGAGTGGGCACAAACAGAGGAGTGTGTCAGTTCTCTGCCGTCCTGTTGCTGTTTCTACTGCCCATGTTCCCACAGCTCTTAGTACTAAGTCACAATGGTCACTTCTGGGTTAGACATTTGCAGACTTCTTGTCATCGCTCCCTAAACGATGCAGGTGAGAACTAAGTACCTGACATTGATAGAGGACTAGGTGTTACATATGCGTTGAAAATGATTCAAGAACACAGGATGCATGCATGTAAGTTGTATGTAGAAACAAGTCACTTTTCTATGAGAGACTTGAACACCTGTAAATTTGCATATCCATGGAGGTCCTGAGACTAATACCACAGGAGTCCTGAGGGACAGCTGTGCATATGATGTCTTTAGCCTTTAAAGGTCTTGGGTTTGCTTCAAAACTACAGGTGGGTGAAGACATAGAGTAGGCTATCGATAAGGAAATGATGAGCAGACATGTAAGAATGAGTGGCCCAGAGCCAGTCATGGTGGTGTCTTGAGTCACATGTTACATACTTCACTATGAGAAACTCAGATTACACTTTTAGATTGTTCTAAAGGATAATCAGTTAAACAAGGGCAGGTAACTAGTATCAACTCTTTTCATAATGGGAAAAGATGATGGCAAAGCTGCTGGGTATTGGGCACCAGCAAGGGGCAAAGGGATGTGTAGCTGTGTCTAGGCACCAAGCAGATGTGGGCCAATGGCTTATGATGGTTGATCTTTGTTGTCAGGTTGACAGAATTTGGCACCACCTTGGAGACACCTCTAGACATATTTGTGAGGGTGTTTCTAGGAAGGCTTAACTGAGGATGAAGGACTCTCCTTGAATATGGATGGCACCATCCTATGTGCTGAGATCCCAGACTGAATGAAAAAGGGAAAAGGAAAAAGCTAGGTAAACTCCAGATGTGTCTCTCCGTTTCCTGACTGTGGATACAAGGTGACCCGCCACTTCATTCACGTACTGTTATGCCTTCCTGACATGATGCAATGTGTCCCTTCTTAAACTGGAGCCAAAATAAACCTGTCCTCCCTGAAGTCACTTCTTACCACGGATTTGATCACAGCACCAAGTGACTAATGCAGGGGTGTTTCTTAAGAGTCAATGTTCATTGATCACTTTATGAGAAATCATGCCTTGGGTTAGCAGATGAAACATTTTTTCCCTTCCGTATTATTGTCAGTGACCTGTACCAGCAAATATCAGAAAAGAAATCTCCTTACAAGACATTGTTTTGTATAAAGAAAAGTTATATCCTTTCAATTAAGGCTGCTAGGAACATTAGTGTATTCATTCATTCATTCATTCATTCATTCATTCATTCAACAATCCTGAGGTCAAGCCCAGGATGCTAGGCAAGTGCTCCATCACCAAGTTACATCACTAAGCTAGAATTAGCATTTTAATGAATATTATTAGACTCAGAGTAAAACTTAATAATTCGATTCAGAGAGAACTGCATTGTAATTCTCTTTACTGAGTAAAATCCCATACCTTTGACATTCTGTGGGATGACAACCATGAACTCTGACTGTAGCACAGGAAAAGCTACCCAAAGGCACAGAAATAAATGGGACCTCCTGAAACTGAGAAGCTTCTGTAAGGCAAAGGACACGGTAAAGAAGACAAAATGGCAGCCAACCATGGCAACTCTTAAAAAGAAAACATTAATTGGGATGGCTCGCTTACAGTTTCAGAGGTTGGATCCATTATCATCATGATGGGGAGCATGGCAGTGAGCAGGCAGACATGGCGCTGGAGCTGAGAGTGCTATATCTTGCAGGCAACAGGAAGTCAACTGACTGTCACCCTGAGGGAAGCTTGAGCAAAAGAGACCTCAAAGCCTGCCCACAGTGACACACTTCCTCTAACAAGGCCACACCTCCTAATAGTGCCACTCCCTTTGGAGGCTATTTTTCTCTTAAGCCACCACACCCAGATATGCAGAAAGGCCTACCGTTCCCATGGCTTCTAGTCTGCATCCACTGTAATGGACCCAGTGCTAAAGGTGCCAGAGGCACCAGAGGGGACATTGCTCTTCTGGTCTCTGGTCCCAGAAAACTGAATCCAGAAAACAGCAGCTCCTGGAGTGACATGGGAGATGGTTTTCAGGAAAGGGAAAAGATCCCCAAAGTCTACTGCAGTTTCTGGAGGATGCCTGCGTGCAGCAGACTCAGAACAGGTTAGCTGAAGACAAAGGCTGTGATTGAGCTGAAAAGCCGCATCCGAGACACAAGGTGACTGCAAAGAAAGCAGGAGCCAGATCAGCCATTACTTGCCATTCAGAGTGTCAAGGACAAATGCCAAGATCACCTGGCACACGCAGAATAGAAGGAAAAATTGGAACACATTTTCAAAATAATCATGAGTCAATGGACACTGACCCCCAAATGATCCAGATGTTGGAATTAGCAAGGGACTTCTTAAAATTATTTTTTTTAGCCGGGCTTGGTGGCGCACGCCTTTAATCCCAGCACTCGGGAGGCAGAGCCAGGCGGATCTCTGTGAGTTCAAGGCCAGCCTGGGCTACCAAGTGAGCTCCAGGAAAGGCACAAAGCTACACAGAGAAACCCTGTCTCAAAAAAACCAAAAAAAAAAAAAAAAAATTATTATTTTTATTTTTGAGATTATAATACATCATTGCTCTATCCCCTTTCCTCCCTCCAGACCCTCCCATTTGCCCTTTCTTGTTCTCTTTCAAATTCACGATTTCATTTTTCATCATTTGTTGTTACATGCATATATGTGTATACATATGTATTCCTAAACACAGAAATACCACCTGCTCAGCCTAGATAGTGTTACTTGTGTGTATGTTTTCAGGGATGACCATAAGGGTAAGTAATTGTTGTTTAGAAGAAGTATTTTAACTGTCCATAATGAAGTAAAGTAAAATATTCTAGCCATCAGTTAGTGGGAAAATCTCAGCAGAAAGTAGAAAGATAATGAAAAATTTGGAACTGAAAAATAGTTTATGAAATAAGGCAGTTTGTGTGGAGTTAAGTAGTTGTGGAACTCCTGTCCTCTGGACATAATGTGGCTATTGTTTCCTTTGAACTGTCAGAAACCGATTGCTCAAAGGGGACCCCCACAAAACTGTCCATTAACTTTCCATCATAGCCAAGGGACGGGCTTAAGGCTACGCCCCTCACTACTGCAGATGTCTAGACAGTTCACTGTTGCTGGGAAGGTTTCTGCTTCAGTGGGATAAGCTATCTGTTACTGTAAAGAGCCCTAATCAAATTCACTGTTTCACGAAGCTAGACTTGAGGAGAATTCTTTCTTTGGTCTGTGGTTAGTGACCTATCTGAGGCGAAGAGATATTCGTTATCTTCCTAGGAAAGAGTTCTTCACAAAACTTGGCACTTGATTGTGAGACATGACCAAAGCAACACTGAGTTTGGGAGGGGCACCCCCGCTGTGGGTGACGAGGTGTGCATACAGTGGAGCCTCTGCAGGAGCAACCCCAATATGGCCATTCCTGGTGGGTCCCGGAATAGCATGCCTTCTTGCTGTGGTGGCAGTTCTGTTGACCCTGCTGTGGGAGAAAAGACAGGCAGCTAAGCCTCCTCTGCCTGGAGGAGGAGTGTCCAGGCTGGGAATCCTGGGGTGGCCGGCTGCTTCTATGTGGGTGGGGTAGCATCTTGACAAATAGGGGATGTCCCCCAAACTGCAGACTAGAGAATCTATTACAGTCCCTAAAAATGACACTTTAAGGTTGTAAACAGGGTGTAGCTTCAGTCCTGTGGCCCTTTCTACGAGCAACAAAACATGCAGTTGAGGCTCGGCTGTGTTCCCCAAAAGAACTTTCCCTCAAGGGGGGTGGATTACAATGAGATGAAGACATGCAGGTGCTACCTTTGGCAATAGCTTCTGAACTGATGGGAAAATGAAAAGTAAAAAGAATGAGATGAGGTGCTAGCTTGCCATTTTTGGTGGCCAGGCCAGGGGGAGCACAAAAGGGAAACAGTCCACATGAGATCTGTGCTAAATAGGCCCTCCTGGATCCCAAACTCCTGGGAAGAACTGGCAGTGAGGACAAGATAGGGCTGAAGTGACAGAAGATACATCCCCCCTAGCCCCCCCAACCCCCCGTGGTTGACCTTCAGTACAGAGGAAGGGAAAACCCATGGCACTCCTGGCAAAGGGGAGCATCAGTCTTGGCCCAGGAAACTGATAATGGGGAAACAGTCCCTAGCTAGCCTGGAACTCACCAACCAGGCTGGCCTGGAACTCTAGAGATTCTCCTGCCACTGTCTCCAAAGTTCTAGGATTAAAGGAATATGCCACCACACCTGGCATGGAATTGGGAAATACTCTTAAACAAGAAATGAGTGAAGGTCTCACAACCTAGTTCATGAAGCTACAGGACAAGGAACAGATGGGATCAGTCTGAGCATAATGTACCTACCTATCCCTCATGAAGACAAAGCCTATGCGTTTGAGGAAAGAGGAAGGAAGGCCTTGGTAGATGCACTGACTCACCAGAGCCCTGAGGACAGTGGTTATCAACCTTCGGGTCTCAACCCCTTTGGGGGTTTGAACAACCCTTTCACAGGGTTTGCACATTCGATATCCTGTATATCAGATATGTATAGCATAATTCATAGCAGAAAAATTAGTTATGAAGAAGCAATGAAAATAATTTTGTGGTTAGAGTCGCCACAGCATGAGGAACTGTATTAAAGGGTGGCAGAAGTAGGAAGGTTGAGACCCACTGCCTTAGGGCCACTTTGTTATTGCTAGCTGAGATCCCATGAGTATCAAGGACATTCATGATAAGAGAGCTAAGAGTCAACATGGCACAAAAGAAATTTGAAAGCAAAATTACTTAGGAGTAAAAGCTACCGCATCGATAAAAAACAATTTTCTAAGAGATAAAATGACTTAATGTAACCTCGGTAGAAAATTTTTAAATTTCTGGAATTTGCAATTAGTATTTGTATTAGTGGATTTTTAACAAAATTTCCTCAGGATTGATGAGTTAAACTGGAAAAGAATAAAATAAAATAAAAATAAAAAATCATCATCATCTAATTGGAAGAAAATCTGAACAGCAGTTAGCAAGCTCGATGTGGCAGAAGTTCCAGGGTCTTCAGTGACAAGTGACTGGGCAGCAGCCACACAGCAAGTCTTGAAGAGAGCAGTGCAGTCTCCTGCCATAGTGACAGCACGCTAGAGACCAGTGACAGACAGACAGACAGACAGGAACTGCAACCTGCACATCTGGGGGCTTCAGAACCCACTTCCGGTTACTGCAGGAGCCAAAAAGAGAAGCCTCCAAAACATAGGAGAATCAAGAACTGGGCTAGAAAGCTGGCTCAGCGGTTAAGAGCACTGGGGGGCGGCTCTTCCAGAGGACCTGGGTTCACTTCCCAGCACCCACACCGTGGCTCACAGCCATCCCTAACTCCAAGTCCAGGGAATCTGATGCCCTCTTCTGGCCTCCATGGGCACCGGGCACAAACGTGGTGTAACTATGCAAAACACAGATAGACACAGCATTGAATTTTACAAAGAGAAAAATCACGCACGTTCTCAGGAAAATGTGTGAATCAAGCGAAGCCATCCGGGGAAATGTGCGCCTTTCATTGCTAAGATGCAAGAGGAGAAGCTAGTGAACATGAGCTGGGTGTCAAACACAAAACCTGAAAAAAATTACAAGAGTGAGTACAAAGAAAGTAGAGGGAGGGAGTTAAAGACAGCGGTGCAAAGGAAAGATGAAGCGGTGATGGCCGATAAAACATTTGACCACATCTTAAAGGAGACTAGGGACCACATTTGGCACGGTGGGCCAAAGGAGGGAAAGTAGAGGCTGAGGCTAAATGTCTGGGATGAGGAGAGAAATGATCCCGGAAGCTCTTCTTAAAGATGGCATTCCCAGTTAGACAGATCTCCATCAGAGCAGGCTGTAGACCTGGGCCAGTTCGGCAGGGCAGGAAGTACAGATACCAGTGAGCCACCTCTCTCCCCACCGACTATCTCCTAACCTTCTTGCCATCCTAACAGAACAGGAAACTCAGCTGCCTCACCAGGGAGCCCCTCCCCCACACCACTGCAAACAGCCACCTAGAGCTTACTGCAGGTCCTCATTGAAAGGGGTTCTTTTGAGAATGAGAAGCTGCCATGTGGGATTTTTCTTTTGAAGGTTCATTATCCTGTGTTTGACAGTGCCAAGTCACAACATGAAACCCTATTATATGTGAGCTGATGGGTAGGATATTATCAAGGTGGCATTTTGAATAACAAATGGCTCTTGAAAAATGTAAGTTCCTAGCCAGAGCCTTGGGAAAATGGGGCCATGTGTAAGACCGTAACTGCCTGCTTCTTCTCTCTCCTGGCATGCAGATGATGGCCTGCCCAGATGCATGGAGCTGCATTCATATGCCCCCTAACCCTCCTTATGGGTCAGCTTCTCCACAGACATTCACTGATGAAGGAAGCGGGGAGGGGAGGGGAACCCGGTTATTTCTCCTGCTTTATTTTTCGAGGGAAGGGGAACGATCCAGAAGTATGATCTAAGAACATGGACACCAAGACTGGAATTACCCACTGGACAGCATCAAGTCTTGGTACTCGGAGAAGCCCCGGCTTCTGTGCTTTTTTGCTAACTTCCCAGGGCTTCTGAGATGTGCACAGCGGAGGGCTTCAGCACCTCCACTTTCCCGCCCCTGTGATGTGTCACCTTAGGGTGTCCCCTGGTACCTTGCTGACATTAAGCAGCATTGTTCCAAGTTGACGCCGATGAGCATTCACACTCAGGTCTTTCCAGGTCTCCAGTGCAGTCCTTGCTTTACACGTGGAGACTGAAGTACACTGAGGTCAAATGACCCGCCCAAGGCCGGAACAGTAAGGAACAAAGGCAGCCTCTGAGGAGGCTTGCAGCACAGCCCAGTCACCCAGCAGCCCTCTGCTCTGGCTCGGAGTGACCTTAACGCAGCGAAGCTTTGCTGAATTGGAAGCTGTCTCCCGTGGTGGCAAAGGGCCAGCACAGAGCACGTGTTTGGGCTTGATGGAGTCCTGGTCAGAGCGAGAGGCAGCCCCAGGCAGGTGGGTGAGTCCCTGGCTCCAGAGGTCTGGAGACGGATCACATTTGCTCTGCTCATAAGAAGTGCAGAAGGCTGAGGAGGCCTCCCAGGAAACAAAGCGTCCATTCTTGGTCCTTGGATTGGTTGCTGTTGGCAAGTCCATTATTTCAAAGGAAAGAAGCAATTTAACCAGAGAGTGAGGCTGCTAGAAACTCTGAAGTTATTTTCCCAGCTTTCTGAACTTCCTGTTGGGGTTTGAAGAAATTGTGGGTTCTACTCAGATGCTAGCAGAAACCATGGAGAGTGGATGTGATTGTGCTTGTAAGTGATGACTAGAGAGATGGCATGGGACAGGACTCCAGACAGCCTAGGCTGAAGGGGCAGCTCACAGAGACAGGTCTACTGGATAGTCTTATGTCAACTTGACACAACCTAGAGTCATCTGAGAGGAGGGAACCTCAATTAAGAAAATGCCTCCATAAGATCAGGCTGTAGGTAAGCCTGTACAGTTTTTTTTTTTTTTTTTTTTTTTTTAAATTAGTGGTTGATGGTAGAGGGCCAAGCCCATTGTGGGTGGTGCCATCCCTGGGCTGGTGGTCTGAAGTTCTATAAGAAAGCAGGCCAAGCAAGCCATGGGGAGCAAGCCAGTCAGCAGCTCCCCTTCATGGCCTCTACATCAGCTCCTACCTCTGGGTTCATGCCCTGCTTGAGTTCCTGTCCTGACTTCCTTTGTTGGTGAACAATGATGAGGAAATATAAGCCAACTAAACCCTCTCTTCCCCAAGTGGCTTTGGTCATGGTGTTTCATGAAGCAATAGAAATCCTAACTAAGATAGCAAGGGACAGAATCAGTGTAGAGGTGTCAGGGCAGAGGTAGAAGGAACACATGGCATCACAGTCCAGCATTTAGAAAGGAGCTCAAACAGCCATTGAACAGGTTTTTAGGGGAAAATCTTTCAAGCCAACCTTTCCAGTGGATGCCACCTTAGCTTCAACAGTGCAACCCCTGGTATTTGCAGGAGAGCCACCGTGCAACTGAAGAAGATGCTGGTGATGGCAATGTGTCTTATGAAACAAGCTAATTACTCAGCTGTGTAAGTCCCAATACAGATACCATCACCATTGACATCCCAAAGCCGCTCCTGGCCTACATGTCTGCACAGGTGTACCTATATTTATCCTAGCTTCTGACTGGGACAGCACCTCATAGGTGTAGCACATGGCACTTTTTCAAGAACCTCCAGGTACCAAATTTCATCAGAATATTTTTAACACCTGTATTTTTGAACAGAGGAAACAGGCCAAGAGAATACCTATAATCAGTCACCAATTCATTTGAGAAAGGGATGAGAGGAAAAAAACACAACTCGTGGAATCTTGGTGTAAACTTTAATGGAGCCTTTCCTACCATGGGCCTAGAGCTTGATTGAAGAGGACAAGAGAGAGTTCCCCTTGATGGTCTCCTTGGGATTAGTTGCTTGCCCTTAGCTCTTGCACAAACCTGAAGTCTAGAAGGAGGAGTATTCCTTGGAAGATGTGTGTGTGTGTGTGTGTGTGTGTGTGTGTGTGTGTGTGTGTGTGTGTACATGCCAGAGGGCAGAATAGAGCTTGGAGGACAGCCTTAGGTATGAGTCTTTGCCTTCCCCCTTATTTGAGATACAGGATTTTTGTTGATGTCCTCTGCTGTGTATGCCAGTCTAGCTTGCCCACAGCTTCCAAGAATTCTGTTCCTGTCTCCCACCTTGTGTAGAAGTGCTGGGATTACAGGTGTACACTGCCTCATCCAGCTTTTATGTGCCCCTGAGGGTCTGCAGTCAGGTCCTCATGTGCAGCAAGCACTTTGCCCACTGAGTCTTTCTCCCGCCTCTGGGGGGACTGGCCATACCCACATCAGAACTCATAGTCTGAATGGGTTGTGTCTTTACTGTAGTTTGAGTCTATATTATAACTGCCAAGCAAAAGCATGCAATGAGGATTTGGATGTAATCCGAGGAAGCTTACACATGGACTGGGGGTTAATGATATGTCGAAGTCAGTTCAAGTCTCATGTCATAATGGTATTGTCACATGAGCATGGAGCCTTATTCTCCATGTGCTACATGTATGCAGGCATGAAATGACAGGCGTTTGGCTTTGTGTCAGTGACGATGCGACAGCATGAAGCCTATGGAGATCAATTACACATCCTTGGTAGATGGCAACTTTGCTTCCTAAATGTCAGATAATTGTGTTTTGCATATTTTGATTTTTTTCAGAAATTCCCTGAACATTGATTTGAACTACAAAGAAACATCACACTTTACCAGTAAACAGTTCTTCTGGGCTGGGTGTAAACAGCTACTTATTGCTTATTACACTAAGGAGCCACTGCCATTGAAGGACCAAAGTCTGAGACATCATCTCTAATAGACCAACAGTTCTGACCTCTGGGGTTGATGTTTTAAGAGCTTCCTTAACTTGTTTTTCTAAATCCCATGGTCAAGGCTCCACCAGTGTTCCTGAAGCCACCTGACTCCCAGAGCTCACTGTGTGGGACCATGATGGGTTCCCCAGTGACAGATTGACCCAGAGGATGGAGTGGCAGGGTTGAGGGGGTTGTTGAGGACAGCTGGTCATGGGACATTGATCATGTCTCTAAATGAAGGCTCATCTTGTTTGCAGAGCTTGAAGTGAGCAAGGTAGAAGGGGCTGCCTGCAAGGAAAGAGGAAGAGGAGGTGTCCCAAGACCACCCTCACCTCTGGTGACTTGGATCTTACCCGGAACACCCAGCGGGTTCTGCGGATAGGCATTAAGCTGACAGTTGCCCCTCTCACGCTCCCTACAGTTTTAGAGAAAAGACATTTGCTAATAAGAGGCACTGCTTTTCCTGCTTTTCCTTTTCAGGAAAAACACAACTCAGAGAAAATTCAGAGTATGCTGAAGCATCCCCTTCAGACCATTCCAAGTCACCCCCAGTGGCAGTAGGGGCAGCTTTACCACATGTAAGAAGTCAGCCCCAGAGCCTACGGGCCAACCCGCACACTCTCTCCACTCGGGGGAAGAGTCTGTCTTTATGGATTATAATTCAGTGCAACCTACCACCTTGTCTTTGTCTACAGTACTCTCTCTAGCTAACCTCTTGCTGTAGGAAAGTCACTCAGGCCATGAGCCATTAAGCTTGTTAAGATGCAGTCAATATATGTGACAAGCCTGGCCTCCACTACCCCACCCACACTCCTGCTCGCCAGCTGTGAGGGTCACCACCTAATGGAGACAGTGAAGGCCAGGTTGAGAGATGTGCTGTTTGGTCCCCAAAGCAAGTGGTTCTACCGCCATGCCGATGGGTTCCAAGTTCCTCCCTACCCCCAGGTCGAGTGGACTGTTACTGTTTCATTTCAGAAGACCTCAGTGGCGTTCCATCTGAAGAAAATGTCATAAATACTTTGCTTCACTCCGAAAAGTGTTTATTTATTAAATAAAAAAGACAATGCCTTTGATAACTTGCCTTACAAATCAATCTCAAGTAATTCTGAATATTTTAAAAGCATGATGATACTTATTTGAAAAACAGACAAAACCAAAACAAAACAAACCAAAACAAACAAACAAAAAAAAAAAAAACCCAAGGAGCATTAAGCCATTAAGCATAAAAATGTCTTAAGTAAAAACAGGGTTTCACAAAACTCTGTCAGCTCTATGAGTAGGAACCCTCAGAAAAACATGGAAAAGAATTAAAATTTCGTATTCCCAAACTAGAGATTCCCTAAGCCTCCCTTGGCTCTGGCAGAATTTCTGCTTCTTGGGCTGGCAAGCGTTGGATGTTCTGGGCATCATGTCTGCAGTCCTCTCGTGCACATACCTTTACTCTTCATCGGGACAGCGGAGCATGGCCGTCGGATTTTTGTCTTACTGGAAGTTCTGCTGCAGAAGCTGGTAGTCTGAAGCTATGGCTGAAAATGTCTAACAGGACAACACTGGAAGCTGCAATGTCCAAGCAGGCCTTCCCTCCTCAGCTCTAACCCCGAAGAAGCAAGTCCCAGCACCAACCCCAAGTCAGTCTCTGTGCCTGGTGGGGATGGAGCAGGTCATTGCCATAGCTCTCTCTAGGAGCCACTTAAGGTGAGTCATTTCCAGATTCTGGACAGCCTTTAGTCATTTTGTGAAGAGCTCTGTAAACTATGAAGTATCCCACAACCATTATCTCCCTCTCTATCGGATAGCTGGTCTCTCCCCACAACAACCCACAACAGAATTCTTCTGCTGGCACTTTCACCCTCAGAGGGCCGTCAAGATGCAGAGCAGAGGTGGCAGAGCATGCTTCCCACCTGACTGGCTTCCTTCCTCCATCCCACTCAGCAGCGCCTGCAGTCTCAACAAGTACCAAGTGCACTGGGATCTGGGGACAGTAAAGTCAAGCCTCCTGTTGGTGGCTGCGCTGGAACTTGCCCCCTGCAAATGGCATAGTGGCTTTCATTAAAGTGTTATACAGATCTGAATGCACAGTCTGTATTTAAGTTCTGCATTGGCTCCAGTTCCCATGATTCTACAATGCTTGTGGGGAAAAAAAAAATGTTGACATGAAAGGAAATCAAGAGTGTGTGGCCACCCTCTGTGATCTTCACAATTCTGTTTGTCTAAATGTATCTCAAAATAAATTGCAAGGAAGAACTGAGTGCCATTTAAGCATGTTGGAAGTTAAACCGATGCTTAAGCAGCTCTACCCCTAAAGAGCTTTAGAGTATGGGTGCCTCATCGGGACCAGTCCCGGCCGCAAGAGGGATGGTTTAGAAAAGTACCTGGAGATGAGCAGGTGCTCTCACATGGTTTCCGGTGAGCTTGAAGAGCCCTGGACTCTGGGAGCCCTGTGGCCCTCAGTGACCCAGCAACCTGTAGCGCAGCAGCTCCCAACCTGTGGGTCATGAACCCCTTAGGGGTCGCATATCAGATACCTACATTATGATTCATAGCAATAGCAAAATTACAGTTATGATGTAGCAACAGAATGAGTTTATGATGGGGGTCACCACAACACGAGGGTCGCAGCATTGGGAAGGTTGAGAAGCACTTCTCTAAGGGAATTCATGGGGCCTCCTCTTCTCTAGTGACAAGTGTTTTGTCTCCACTATCCAAGAGAATGTCATGTTTCGGAATGTCAGAGCCAAGCTCTGCAAACCAGGTCCCATGTCTCCCTTTGTCCTTTTCCTTCAAGATCTCCGTTGGCCAAAGTTTCCTTAGGTTCTCGGGGCTCTTGAAGTCTCACATCATTTCCCTTACCCACCTCAGCCTCTCCTGCCCAGCCCAGGGCACATCGTACATTAGAGACTATGGGCTATATTGTGAGATCCTATCTCAAAGGAGAATTAGATACAGTTAACATTAACATCAGTTAACATTCCTCTCACAAAGAAACTTCTAGACATAGATTTCTTCCCTCACAAATTTTTAATATTTAAAGAAAAATTAAACTATTTTGAAATAAAAATTCCAATATAGTTTGGATCTGAGATGAACCCCAAAGGTCCATGTACTAGATGGTTGGTTCCCCAAGGAGGTGGTAGACTCTTAAACAGCAGGGCTTATTGGTGTGTCCTTGAAATAGATTATAGCCCCCCAACCTGTCTCTGACTCTGTGCCCACCCCCAGCCATGATGGAAATGGTATTCTTCCACCATGTGCCAGGCTCTCACAGGTACTCACTACAGTGGAAACCAGTTCATCACAGGCTAAGCCCTCCAAAGTGAGCCGGGGAAAACCTTTCTTCTTTGTAATAGGATTGGTTTTCAAGTGTTTCTTGATGTGATGCAATGCTATCAGCTCTCTTTCAGAACACAGGAGAGGACACTTTGCAACTCATTCTCTAGTTCTAAGATCAAAGATGTACGGAAGAAAAGAAAGTTACTGACTCGCGTGGGATTCACGGTCTCACCAAATGAGAGGCTAGAGTTTGGTCCCCAGTGGCTACAGGGACGCCAAGGGCCCAATGTTCTGTCATGTTCTGCTTGCTTGCTCTTGTTTTAAAATAGTCTCCTTAAGATCCCAAGACAGTTGCTGCAGCAAGAAGTGTCTAAATTCAGGTCCAAGAGAGGGAAGGGCATATTCCTGCAGTGTCTCTGCTCATAGGAGGGTGGAGTCCCCTCCAGAACCCACTTCATCTGCCAGTAAGTGTCACATCTCCTTTTGGTGAGAACTCACTTACTTTAGGGGCCTTCCCTAAGTGGTATGGCTTCTTGGAAGGAGAACAGAATTGGGTCTTCCTAGTGGTGAAGAAGTAGCAGGTGGCACTTGCCTGTGGCCCTCCCTCCAGGCTGTCATCTAAACTTTGGTCCTGCGCTCCCCCTCACATGAGCACATGTGCTCTGCACAGCATCCTTCTCACAGGTGTGCAAGCCTCACTAGTTCCCACTAAAATCATTCTCCCCACTCAGGACACCCCAACACTTGCTGAGTCTCTCAGTCCCCCCCCCCTTATAGTCAGTCGCTCCTTGAATCACCCAAACTCGTCATCCTGACAATTCATCTTGTCTCACTGACGTTCATCCGTCACCCTCAAACTGCCAAGATCACAGACTCAGGGTCCTGGCCGCATTCCATGAACTCTAGCCCTCACTGGCTTCCCGGTCACTTTTTCTCCCGGGCTTCTCCTCCTCACCCCTAAGCCTGCGTCTCCCTTTCTCCCTGGCCCTGTTTTGTGCTGTCCTCCGATCTCAATTGCCCTTGCCCACTGAGGGTTCGAAGATGACCTCAGGCGTTGTAGCCGTGCCTCGGCTCCAGGAGGTATTTCAGTGCAGCTCCTTTGGCCTCCCGTCCTCAGATGCGTGGTCACACACGTCCACGCTCAGGAGCTTCCTTGATTCTCCCCTCTGTCTCCTACCCACATCTGACCTGGTCACAGCCATCCTTCTGTAAGGCAGTGTCATCCGGAGATTTTCTACTGCTCTCATGGCATCCTGACGGGCACTTGTGGCGGCTCCCTTTCCTGCCATGGCCTCCTGACCAGTCAGGGCATCCCTCCACCGTGGAAGCTGGATCTCTGCCCACCTTTGGCACCCTGGCAAAGCTGCTGTCCTGCCAGTCCAGGCTCTCTCCTTTGCCTCTGCCCCTTTCCTGGGCTCCAGCTGCAGCTGGGCTTTCCTGGCCCCCCCTGGAAGCGCCTCCCCACCCAGCCACACACCTTTCTGTGCTTCTGGGTTGTTCCTCTGATCAGGCCCTTATGGGACACTCAGGAAATATGACTGGTTCCCGTTGGGGGTGAGGACCCAATTTGGGGACCTCAATTTCCTCAGCTGTAAAATGAGGGTTCGGTTCAATAGGCTCTAGGCTTCTTTGCAAGAGGCAGGTTCTAGAAAAGTGAGGCATTGCCCTAAGAAACACCAGGACCGCACAGCTCTGAGAACTGCAGTCCATCTGCTCATGGTCCTGAAGGCTGACACTCAAGACAGGGCCGCTTGCTCTGGAGGCCTCTCTGGCTTGGAGGTGGTGTTACTTCCTTGCGTCCTCACCTGGTCCCCCCCCCCTCGGTGTGCTCCTGTGTTCTTTTGTCTTGCGAGTGTGAGACTTGTGTGTGTGTGTGCATGCGTGTACAGTGTGTGCACGTGCTTTAGATAAGATCTATCCTTGGCCTAGGACGCAATGATCGGGCTCGGCTGGCTGGCCATCTAAAATGCGGTGTTGAAGAGCGAGGCGGTGCATCAGCCCCCTGCCTGCCCACTGCCCCTGGGTTTCCCCAGTGCCTCCAGCCTGCCTCAGCCTACCTTCCACTGAGGGCTTCTTGGTTTCTTGTAAAAGACGAGATTCGAGTAACCCTGACTTTATTCCCACCTTGTTTCATAAACAGGACAGGGAAATGCCAGCGACACGCAGGCCGTTCCTCAAACCACCTTGTTTTTGAGCTCAGCGATGGAAACACACCACTTCCTTCCACTGAGTCAGGCCGGCCGCGCCTCTTTTTCGCAGAGCTGCGGCAGCTGCCTGTGCCAGCTAAACAGGATTGAGCACTGCATCACTGTTTCCACCAAGAAAGTTGACTTTCCCGGTGGAACTCAGTCACTGGGGCTGTGGCTTGTGTTTCTGTTGTTGTTTGGTTTGGGTTTTTTCTCAGTTGCATAAGTCATTCACTAAGTAGGTTAAAGAGGTGAGGAGCGTGTGCTGGCTGCTGTCCCCAACCCGAGGCAGCTCAGGAGGGCCCATCACACCCACACTCGGGAGGCCACTGGGTCCAGCCTCTTGAATGCCAGGTGGGAAGCTGAAAGGTCCAGGGGATGATGGGTGGACAAGAGGGCAGAGCCAAGCAGTGGGGAGACTGTGTGCAGAAGGCACACGGCCCCTTGTCATCAGCGTCCCTCCTGCCCACCATCCTCTGCTCTCCGAATTCTGTCTACACTACAACTGTCCCGTTGCTTTGGGGAGAATGGGCTCCCAAGCCGCTCCTACTCAGGGCCCTTCACCATCGCCCCCACCGCATGTGGAGGGTGATATCTGCTTGAACTTCCTCTTCAGAAGCACCTCTGCCGTGAGCCCTGCCTCCCCTTCAAGACACGCTTTCCCACTCTCCATTGGTCCTCTTCAGGGAGCCAGGCAAGGAAGGGGGCTCCTGAGAGTTGTGTTAGAGGGGTCTGGAAGCCCTAACCAAGAAACTCAGGAAGTCGCAAGAATCAGAATCTGGGCAGGAGGCCAAGAGACCGGCTCAAAACGTCATCATAAGAAAATGCAGCGGCGTTGGAGCAGGTGGCCTCTCCGATCCCACCAAAGCCGAGCACATAAACTATGGCTAGGCTGTCCTGGGTAGGGTGGTTCCACCCAGGGCCTCATCTAGATGACTGCAAACCCATGTCCTGGGTCATTCCTCCACCCAGCCATCTGCCTCTACCTCCAACCACAGGCTCAGGCCCTGTACTGGACTTTGCTGAAGGCCCAAAGAGACCTCCCGGGTCCCACGTGACAAGCCTTTGCAGCAAACTTCTGTGTGTGGACCTTGCTGCTCCCGCTTTCAGGGCTGGATGCACTGAAGAGCTCCCCCAGCTTATGACTGTCATCAAGCACCCACTGCCCCGGCTCCCTACAGTGCTGTGGACATGGGGCCCTGCAGCTTTAAGGCAACTTTCCTATTCCTGATTGATATAGATCTCCCGACGGCTCATCAACAGCACCCTGTGTTTGGGCTTCTGATCATCTCTATGCCACCACCTGGCCATGTTGTCTGACCTGAATCTTACAGGCTAACAGAGAGTCATTATTTTATTACAGGCGACATATTTCTAGCATGGTCCGCCTGTGTTTCCAGGGCCCTGTGGGCCTGGGCCTGTGTCTCCTCAGAAGTAGCTTCTGGCGCCTCCCAGAGCTGCGGAGGCCACCCCGGGGCATGAGGCCCAGACAGCCCTCCCAGCCTTCCACCTGTGTCTGTTTCTGATCTTCCACAGTTAAAACAGCAGAGAACCAAAGTAGCTGGTGAGTGAGCCAGCTCAGTCATCCACGGGGATTCTAATAAACCCACCAGTGTGCTGCTTCAGACTCTGAAAAACCAGAGGAAGAAAAAAAAAAAAAAAAAAACCAGAATGCAGTCATCGCAGTCATCTGAGAAGGAAAACCAAGCAGCTCACACTGGGTTTCTGTGCGCGCTGGATGGGCGGCTGCCCTTCCACCGTCTGCCGCTCCGCAGGCCTCGCCCTCTCTAGAACCATCTCTTGTTTCCTCCTCACGAGTTGTGGTTTACTCTTTGATTTCAAACTCATTCACCTTCCATTCAGCAAAATCTCAATGGGCATGTTACCAAATCCATTCACCAGCTAATTCCTGGCAGTCCGCTTTGCTGTGTGTCCACCTGGACACCTTGGGACCTCTGTGTCCAGCCAAGCTCTTCAGACGCCACCAACACTTTCTTCCCCTAGACTGGCCCCCTCTGGGGCAGGGGCCACTGCTGGGGCCCCATCTCAGGTCCCAGAAAGTATTTGTTCCCTGGGTATAAAATGCTGTACTACTTAGACTTTCCTTTAATGAACACTTGCCATGAGCTATCACCGTCCTGTACCTCCCCAGAACATGCTCACTACAGCCCTGAGAATACAGCTGTGTACTCTGCCTTCTGCACCTAACAGATGATGGGAGTCAGGCAGGGACTCCCCAAATGCACAGCTGCTCTGTAGCAGGACTCATACTGTGCAGACTTGACCACAACGTGAGGGAGGTGAGAACATCTCACAGCAATGGACCAAAAATGCAGAGGCCAAATCCAAGCCACTCACTGCAGTGGGTCCAAGATCCAAAAGGCCTATTTGGTTTTGGTGTCTAAAAAACAGGGCACCGGTGTAGTGGGGGAGCACATATAAGATGCCCCTATTTTTACATGTGTGCAATTCTGTTGCAATATAGCAAAGACAAACGTAAATTGTTATTGAATTAATTTATGGCTCCTTCTGTCTTTTTTTTTTTTTTTCAGTCAATGAAACCCTCAGAAGGGCTGAGGCAGGAGTATCACAAGATTGAGGCCAGCTTGGGTTATATAGCAAGACCTTGTCTAAAGAAAGAAAGGAGAATAATAAAAGAGGAATCGGATCTGCTGGGAGTGCCAGCCCCTCTCACCTATTCCCACTAGAGGGATGGCCCTGTTTCTGGCAGTGACACAAGGCTGGCGCAGAAGACCAGAGGAGAGTAAGAAATCCCCATGTTCACTGGGCACTGTGACCACCAGGGCCTCTCATCACAGGCCTTAGGAATAGGCTAGTCCTGGGGATCAGTTGGGGGTTGGGAGGGGGACCACCTAGGTCAGGTACTCTTGACCTATTACCAGTCAGCACAGAAGGCAGAGTGGCCAAGGATGTGCAAGTCCCCTTGTCCCAGCCCTTTCTTTTCATTCCACCTGCCAGAGAGAATGTCATCCACTCCGCTGGGTCAAACCTCCTTCCATGGACAGATGTGTCAGCCAGGGTCTCCTGTGTCTGTGTTGGAACCCCCCTCTTTCCTTTTTGTGCCTCCAGCCTGTGGGGCTCAATCATTTCCTAAATGCTCCCCTGTTGTCTCTCACCACAAGGCTGGAGCCATAGCTGAGGAGGACAGGGCCTGCTACGGTGCGGCATGAAGTCCTGTGGACGTCACTACACGTCGATAGTGCCTTTAGGAAGATGACCTGAAATACCAGTATGCCTAGTCCTTTCTCTCCCTTTTGCTTTTCTCCCATTTGTCTGCTTTAGTTGGGTCCCCAGTAGTGAGTCAGAAACTCAAAATAAATACATACATACATACATACATACATACATACATACATACATACACACATACATAAATCCATAAAGTGAGAAGGCTGCACAAGAAAGGAAATGTAATAGCAGCTGAGGAGGGATTATTTGGTGACCAAGCAGAAAGAACATTTGTCACCTGCAATTTGATCACACACAGATCCTAAATGATCTGAAGAGATGGGGGAACCAAGGATGGAAGATGCCACCAACAAGATAAGGAGGAGGAAATCCAGCAAGTGAGCTGGCGTCAGCAGTGTGGCCAGAGAAATGGAGGCAGGACAGCAAGTTCTTACACTCACTGCAGTGGACCGTCAATGAAGAAGTCAGGGAGCAGTAGGTGTGTGGGAATGCCCTGTGCTGGCTTTGGCAGTGACTCCTTTCTGTGGTCAACCTTGCTGTACTTCTTGGGAGTTTATGTATATTGCCTCCATAACTTATTTTAAAGTAAGACTTACTTTATTTTTAATTGTGTGTGTGTGTGTGTGTGTGTGTGTGCGCGTGCGTGCGCGCGCGCGCGCACGCGCGCACGCACACACACACACACACACACACACGAGAGTACAGGTGCCTGTGGGGACAGAAGAGGGCATCAAATCCCCTGGAGCTGGACTTACAGGTAGTTGTGAGCACCCCCATGGGTGCTGGGAAACAAACGCTGGTCTGAACCATCTCTCCAGCCCTTTAGATTTCTATTGTAAGAATTAGAAGAACTGGTTTATAATGTTGGCTTCCTGGGCCAAATCCTTGTGGATAATAAACCTCTTTCTTGTTCTCATGAAGAATCTCTGTGAGAATAGAAAAGACATTTAGGAATTCCATAAGCTTGATGAGCTGTGTGAACTAGCAGCTATAATAATAATTATTATTACTATTATTAGTAACAGCAGTGTTTATTATTATTATTATTGCTTAGAAAATGGAAGGCCAACCATTTAAGACTAAAATAAAGACACTGTTAAGGGCCATGCAGCACCTGTAAATGGAGAGAGTATGTTTATAAAGGAAAATCCCAGCAAAGATAGACAAAGCAATTATATATTACAAAGGTCCCAGAGGTGGGCAATGAGGAAAGGTTTACTGACTTACATTCCAGTCATAGTTCATCACTGAAGGAAGTCAGAGGAGGAACCTGGAGGCAGGAGCTGAAGCAGAGTCCACAGAGAAAGACGATTACTAGCTTGTTCTCCATGGCTTGCTCAGCTTCCTTTTTATACAACTCATGACCTCCAGAGGTGGCATCACCCACAGTGGGCAGGGCCCTCCCACATCAATCATTAATCAAGAAAATGTCCCCACACATTTGCCTACAGAGCAATCTAATGGAAGCATTGTCTCAGTTAAGGTTTCTCCTGCCCAAATGACTCTAGTTTGTGTCAAGTTGACAAAAACTGCTGTGGGTTGGATGTCCTTCAAGGAGACTCGTCATTAAAGGCTGAGTTTCCAGGGTGGAGCCATTTGGAAATGGCAGAAATTTTAGGAATAGGGACCCAGTGTGAGGTTCTTATATCAGGGGGCCATGCCCCTGAAGGGACTGTGGGATCTCAGCTTCTCAATAACTTCCTGCCAGAGATATAAGCTACACACACACACACACACACACACGCACGCACGCACACACGCACGCACGCACGCACACACGCACGCACGCACGCACGCACGCACAAATGCACGCACGCACGCATGCACATGCTCAAGTACCTCCAACTTGCTGTAACTGTAGTGGGAGTTCTTCTCCAGAAGTGAGCTGTTGCAGGTGCCACGCCCCCACACGTCCAAGACAGAGCTAAATCAACTGCCCTGGGTATTTTATTGCAGTAGTGAAAGCTGACTAATGCTTTGAGCTGACTAACAGAGCCAACCTAAATGTCAGCAACAGAAACAAAGTGTGGTGCTTAGTAACACTGCCTCGCTGTCACACAGTCACAAACAAACAACAAAATTGCCTTTATACTGTGATGACAGCCAACACATGAATATGCACAGGCTTTGGAAAGGAACAAAGAAGCCACTTGGGTACGATGTTAAGGAACCCTTCCCAAAAGGTGTGGTGCCGAGGAGCACCCCCACAGAGAGAGGGATGAGCTCCTGGCTTTCCACTCTTTCCTTTCCCGCTGCACTCTGTGATGTCCCAGCACTATGCGGGTGGGGGTGCCCATGAGAAACAGATCCGCCCTCCTAGACCTTAGGACTTAGTTACAACTACTGTGTAGTTGTAACTTGTGAAAGACATACATATGCCCCTCAATGACCACCATCATGACTACCACCCCAGCATTTTCTTCATGATCACTTAAGTGTCTCATCAGGAAACTCACAGACAAATACAGCTATCACAGAGGCTTAGAAGCCATGGAGGTGACCTGAACGCTTTGAGAGAAGATTTTTCAGAGGGCCTGTTTCATAAGACATGCAATCTGTGACCTTGATTTGCTCCCAAGGGTCTAAAAATACAACTGTGCATAAATGGTCCATTGAACAATGCTGGACTCATCCGCGATGATGGGTCATCTCTGGTTGCCCCTTTTGTGAGTGTATGTCTGATGGGAGAGTGGAAACAGTCAGGGCCCCTATGTTGGGAGGCCAGACAATGTCCACACTCAGACTCAGTGCTCCCTCAGAGTGGTGATTTTGCATCCCACTCCCCTGGAGCCCAGGACTGTCCCCTCACATTGGTGGACTTGTGGCTTGGACACAAGGGAAGGATACATGGTGTGCCACTGAGCCCGGGTGCTGACAGCACAGGAGGTGTCCCTGGGCCGTTAGAAGCACATATAGAGCAGGGACACTTTCTGGAAGACCAGGCTTGCAAGATGTGGGACCAGGAGGCTCAGTGATGGCAGACGCAGCATCCCGCCCATGGGGAAGGGGCTTTCACTGTGGCACTGGACGCCTCCTTCCACGGAGCAGCCTCAATGAAGGAAATGCCTCTGGGGCACGGCACAGCAGGAGAAAGCTGTAATAACCTGTCACGGTGAATCAGTAAGGGGAAAATCAGAAACAGCTGTTCCTGCCAGCCCAGCACATGTCCCAGGCCTGGGCACTCCCAGGAGTGGGGCCAGGTACATGTGGCACATCTCCTCCATTCTGAGCCTGCATCCTGACTGCTCCCACACAGGCTGTGACTCAACAGCCATCCTGTCCGGAGAGAGGCTGGTCCAGAACTTCCCAGTGGAGCATGAAAGAGGCCACATTTCTTGAGCTTAAAGTCACAAGAGGGCCTTGTGAGGAGACAGAATGTGTGGGGAGGCCTTCAGTTGGTGCCAGGCAAACCAAGACAGAGGGGCACCCTGCCCTTATGGAAGAGCCTTGAGATGTGTGGTGACACTCTGGGTCAGCTGAGTGGACTGTGGGAGGAAGTAAAGAGGCAGGGACTGAACCGTGAGCTGAGAGCAGACAGGATCCTCGAGCACATAATACAAGTATGTGCCCCTTGATAAGGGGAAGGAGACACTGGCACACTGTGACCTACTCTTAAAGTATCCACATGAGATGACACATATCATTTCCTCTCACATGCCTTCTGTCTTAGTAGGTAACAGAGGGAAGCTATACCTCAAAGAAGTAAAGTCTTGCCACAATGTCCGTGAGACTATCCCCAAAGGGAAATGAAGCTGTAGATGGCCTCTTTGGTGGCCTGCAGCCTCCTGACTTCCCTAGGCAGTGGCAGTCTGGGACGGGATGTTGGAATCCAGCATGATGGTAGGTAGATGGGGTGGGGAGTTGTAATCCAATAGGATGTCATAGAAAGAGAAGGGGTGGGTTAGGATGTGCCTGGAAGGAATAAGAAAGGATCAGTGTAAGAATGGTGTGATTTGAATCTGAAATGGCTTCCAACATATGCAGGCTAATGTTTTATGTGTCTGCCCCCTTGCTGGTGGCATTATTTTGGAAATGTAGGAAACTGTAGGAAGTGGGATCTGGCTAGATCAAGTCGGTTGCTGAGGTGGGCTTCTGAGGGCTACACCTAGCCCCTGGTTCTGTCCTTCTCTTTGCTCCCCAGTCCACTGTGAGGTGAGAAGCATTCACTTCATGTTCCCATGACCATAATTTCACCACGCCTTCTCCACCTGGACAGATTTAGAACCAGAATAACCTTCTCCTCCCCTGAGTTGTTCCTGTCAAGTATCGTGGTCACAGGCACACACACTGATGCATCTGGGGGGAGATGGGATGAGGTCAGATGAGACACAGGGTGTTGTGGTTTGGCTGTCTCCCAAAGGTCCGCATGTCCGAGGTATTGTGGTCCCTGGGGTGGCAGGCTTTGGAAATGGCGGGACCTTGAGCAGGTGAGACCTTGGGAAAGATTCAGAGTGGTTAAGGACTTGCCCTTGAAGATTAGAGGACCACCCCTTCCTCTTCCTCCCTCTCCTTCCTGGCTGCTCCACTGAACCCCCATGGTGTGCTGCTTCCCACAGGCCCAAAGCAATGCAGCCAGTCAGTCATGAGCTAAAACTGTTGTTCTTCATTAAACTCAGTAGCTGCCCCTTAAGCAACAGCGGTCCTAATCGGCGATCACAACTCCACAGCTACCAGTAGCTGTTCGGCAGCACTGGCCATAGCCAGGCAGGAATTCTGTTCCCTCAGGCACCAGCTCTATCACAGCTGCTGAAGGGAACTTTATCTAGATCTCTGTCCCTCTATTAGAACTCAGGATTCAAAGGATGAGGTGAATTTTTGCTTGTCCAGAGAGGATAGCAAGTAGCTAACCTCCTCTCCTAGCTCGCAGCTCCCCCCAAAACAGAGTGTCCTTCTGTTCAGCCCCCACTTAAGAACCCTAACTGCACATGGCTCCTCTCTACCACTTCCAGTCAGCTAGTTGTTGACTCAGCCTCCTGAGCCCAGGTTAATTTTATTTAATCAAACAAATGTAACACACCATTGCATCATTAAACAAATATTCTATAGCATAAATGAATGTAACACATCTTAAATTAATATTCCACAACATAAACCTCCAAAATTGTGAGCCAAAATAAGCCTTTTTGCTTTAAAATGTATTTGTCTTAGTTATTTATTAGATTGACAGAAACCTGGGTTGGGCTGGGCTGGATAGGATAGGATGGGTGGGATGGGTTGGAATACCTGCTTCTCATACTCAGGTAGCCTCATTAAGCTCCCAGCCTAGGAATGACATGCCAAACCACACCATTCCTTTTCAGGGCCATGGTGATATGCCTGGCCCTCAGCCTCAACTGCTGAAAGAAGAGGACATCATCTGGCTGGCAAAGACTGTTCACTAGGAAGATGTGACAAGAAGCAGAAATCTCAGCAGACAACAGAAGTCCTAAGTAGGGAAGTCCGGTCCCAAATGTCCCCACGCTATCAAGCCTGTTGTGGTTTGATTCACAGGGTTCCTTCTGTGAACCACAAATAAGGGCTGGAAGCTGATATGCATGTGTGATGATGTTAGGAAGAGTGTGTTTGGCTGACTGGAAAGTGCTGGACAGATGTCAGATACTTCCTTGCTACCTCAGCCACAGGTCACAGGTCACAGAAGGGTGGTTGCCACAAAGCCACACGTCTCGTGTGGCTGCAGTGAGACGGTCTCACCCAACTGTTGTCAATAAGCTTCTACAACACCCTCTCCTCAGGCTCCTCAGCTTCCAAGGCTCCGTCTGGCAGGAGTGACCTAGCTACACCCTGTCAGCCTATCAACAGGGCTCTCCCGGGAAAATGCCATTTTCTCATGTTTTCTAATATTGTAAGACACTCTTTGGGGCCATGGCAGGGGTGTGATGCAGATGCACAGAGAAAAATCTTATTGTCAGTGCAAATGGATTGGTAAAATGTGTTCGGTGCTCTATTTCAGGAACTAGGAAGACAGTTTTTCCTGCTCAATTCAGGTTAACCCAAACGAGGGAAAATGATAGAAATTTGGATACTGCAATTGCTTAGTATGTTTCTCTTAAATAAGAAATGGGCTGACACCTACGTGCTTTACAATGGATTTGCATGATGTCTGCATCTGTTTCCACACAATCCTGGGGAAGGGGGTGTGTGGTAGCAGTCAAGAACTCTGGCCGTAAGTTGAAAATTACAGGATCTGTTGATGGGTGACCTACAGGCTCTTCCCTCTACTTTAGTTAGTGACAGGTGTGAGGTGGGGTGGGGGGTGGGGGAGGTGGAGAATGTGACCAGTAGTTTAAGAGTATTTACGCTTTCTGAGATGAGTGTAAAGACTAAAATGTAAGGTGTGTGAGGTACCCCTGGGACGGCTGCTGTACAGGTAAAAAATGACTAACGATGTCAGAATTGTTTTTCACAAAACAAACAAACAAACAAACAAATAAATAAATAAATAAAATCCAGAGGACTGGGCTTAACCCAAGTCTAAGTTTGTGGTCCTGATAAGCTGTCAGATGCAGACAGACATAGAGAAAGAGAAGGTTAAGGTACTGATCTCTCTGCCGCCCGCCCATAGCAAGTATGCAAGCTTGAGGGCATCTAGGGATTTCAATGGGCCTTGTTAATTCCTTCACAGAGAACATGCATAACCCACACCCCTGTGCCACTTCACACACGTGTGTGCATTCACTCTCTGTGTCCTCAACTCCACTGCATGCACCCTGAGGTGAGCAGGTGAGGACTGTTCAACACCCTCCTTCTGCAGTCAGGCTGCTCAGAGATGAACTCAAGCTCCTCCCATGATCTTCATGGCTTCTCTGTCCTTCATCTGTCAAGTGGCAGCCAGTTACAGTGACTCTGTAACACCGTTCAGCTATCTAGCTAGCCGAGAGAGAGCAAGAGAGAGAGAGAGGAGAAAATGGATGAAACTGGAGATATTTATGATCTAAGTAACAGGATGTACACATAAAAAGGACAAACACTCAGGGTCTGGGCCACTACCTTGGAGTCCGGGGACCATGCTATTGCTGGACCCATTCTGATCTGAGAGGCCTGTGCTGACACCCAGGGCCACGGTGACAACTGGGCCCAAGCTGCGGATGCTTATTTCTGAATCCATGGTCCTGATGCAGCTGGAGTCTGTGTTGATGTCTGTTGCTGGTGCTACCATAGTGGCCCATGCAAACCATGTGTTGGACCATGTGTTGAAGTACAGGGGCCATTCTGAGCTGGCACCGACCCTCACTGGCCCAGGGAGAGCCAACCCCCACTCATGGCAGAGTAGGAGAGACAACCCTGCCCCTGCTGGCCTGGTCCCTCATAGGAGAGCTGCCCTCTCCCTACCCCCACCCTGGCCCCACCCTTCACCACGGGTGTGGGAGAGCTGGCTCTCCCCCTCACCTCAAGCAGGTGGTCCCAGCAGCCCAGACTGACTACCTAAGCTACCATCCATGCATACACATCCAAGGCTTTGAGTTGGCACTCCCTAGCATTTACCCAATCTGTGACCCACTGGAGCACATGGAGGGGACTGGCCCTGTGGAACCATAGATGTGGGATCTCCATGACTTGGGAAAACAGACGAATATTCAAGAGGAGATTTGGTGAGGGTCCAGCATTGATGGTGGAGGGTGTACCAGAAGCCAGGGCCTTGAACCCAACCAACAATACACTACACAATGAACCTATGCAAGTAAAACTGTTTGGACAAAAGAGTATACTACATGATACAGCACCGTTCCCAATGCTACTAAGGAATGAAAGATGGAGGAGTGAAGTGTTTTTGTTTGTTTTTAATTAATATTCTTATTTGTATTACTTTTTATGTTTTATTTTTATTATTTCTTTTTAGGTTTTCCTTTAAGAGGGAGGATGCTACGAGGATGAAGGGCATATATGGAGGAACTGGGAAATGAGCAGGATTGGGGTACAAGATGAGAAATTCCCAAAGAATCAATAAAAAAAATGTTGTCAAAAAAAAAAAAAAAAGAAGAACAAACACTCATGTGAGGTTCCTAGAGGAGGTAAATTCATGTGAACACAAGGCAGAATGGAGCTCCCCAGGGTTCAGGGGGTGGGGGAGCGGTGAGGAATTGTGTTTAACTAGTGCAAGAGTTTTAGTTTGGGAAAATGTAAGGGTCCTGATGGTGGATGGTGGTGTTAACATCACAGCCACATGAATGGATTTGATGCCACTAAACTAAGTAATCAAAAGTGGTGAAGACGACACGTTTTAATGTGTACGTATATATAAAAAATTGGAGTGTACATTCCCTTAGCTTTCTGTTCCCTACACACAGCTCAGAGCCCAGTTCTTAGTTGACTCTTTCTAGAGAGGGTATGTACTTGCTAGTACAAGATGGTACCAGAAGTGAGGTATTACAGTGATAGACCTGACCATGTTTGGGGGAGGATTGTGGAAGGACTTTGGAACTTTGGGCTGGAAGAACCATTGAGTTCTTCCCAAAAGAGTTCAGTTGGATGTTCTTTGTGAGCTTGGAAGATAAGAATGTTAAGAGCAGGGCAGAAGATGGGGGCCTGGCTTGTGAAGTTTCAGAGGGAAGTTTAAAGACTCCATTAGGGCTGTTTGCTATTTTGGATTAAGATTCTGTCATTCTTGTCATCTGTGGCTGAAGATTTAGCCATGATTAACAAGAGACCAGCACCGATGAAGTGAAACCTTTTTTTGCTTTGCTGGGTCACTCAGTGCTGGTTAGCTAGAGATAAGAAATCAGTGGTGACTGAGAAGAGACCAGCATTGAAGTGAAATTGTATTCCAGAAGGCAGCCAAGGTTGTAGCTTGTGCTGGCAGCTGGATTTGGTGATGTGTAAGAGTCACCCAGGTGGTTTTGAAGGCATGAAGGGGTCATGGCTAGCAACTGAGGCTTGGCACTGCGAGAGACCTGGAGAGGCCATTGGTGAAGGTACAGCCTCAGTGGCAGTTGAAGGCCCAAGACTGAAGGAGTCATGCAGAGAAATTGAGACTTGGTACCATGAAGAGAGCCTATGAGAGATTATTGGAGATAATGCAGCCCAGTTAGTTGCAACAGAAGACCCCAGTGGTTTGGAGATGCCAGTGCTGTGGGATGACCACTAAGAACAGCAGCAGCAGTGGAGTGGAGCCAGCAGGGGCCTAGAAGATGAGCTGTGTGTGCTGCAGAGGCCAGAGCTAGAGAAGTGACCCAATTCCGTTGGAGGAGTCCAGAAGACTGTGAGTGGATCATAGGACAATTGGAATTTGGTTTTGCTTTGATTTGATTGTGATTGTACCCTGATTTTTCCCCATTGAAGTAAGAAAGTATTTTACTGTAGCCCACAGCTGAGAGACTTTGAATTTTAAAAGACTTTGGATTTTAAAAGAGATTGGCTATTTTAAAGGGACTAAAATTTTAATGTGTTTGAATTTGTAAAACTGTGGGACTTTTAGAGTTACTTATGCTTTTAATGTGAGATCTTGGGAACAAATAAGAAAGAAAAGGTTATGGCTTAATGGTGATGTGTTTGTATGTCAAGGGGTCAGTTGTACTGGCTAGTTTTGTGTCTCAAACTTGACACAAGCTAGAGTCATCAGAGAAGAAGGAGTCTCAATTAAGAAAATGTCTCCATAAGATTGAGCTGTGGGCAAACTTATAGGGCATTTTCTTAGTGACTGATGGGGGAGGGCACAGCCCATTGTGGGTGGTACCCTCCCTGGGCTGGTGGTCCTGGGTTCTATAAGAAAGCAGGCTAAACCAGCCATGTGGAGCAAGTCAGTAAGCAGGTCCCCTCCATGGCCTCTGCATCAGCTCCTATCTCTGGGTTCCTGTCCTGACTTTCTTTGATGATGAACAGTGAGACAGAAGTGTAAGTCAAATAAACCCTTTCCTCCCCAACTTGCTTTTTAGTCATGGTGTTTCATCGCAGCAATAGAAACCCTAACTAAGACAGGGTGCAGTGCATTCTTTTGACCTTCACTGCAGTTGCTGGGGAAATCAGCCAACTACCATGCAGGGACAGGTCAGCTGTTGACAATTGGTCCAGGTTTGATTGTGAAGCCCAGGATAGACATTCCTCTGCACCACCACGTGAAACATCTGTAGCATGGCACATGTCTTCCAGGCAGAGCCAGGTTGAGACAGAGGTCAGAGGTCACTGGTTCTACTTGGGGGTGTCCCTATCTATGAGTGGGACTAAGCCTAGGCTGTCCCTCTGAGAGACTGTTCCGAAGTGCCACTCTAGATCTTGACAAAGGTCGGAGGTTGCAGCACATGCAAAGAGGTGGCAGAACTGAGAGTATTGATCTCCTGACCATCTGCACTCTGGTCCTGGGCCCCAGATTTAGCTCCTGCAGCATTGCCAGCCTCCACCCATCAGTGCCTCGGGCTAGTAGAGGTTTGTGTCTCTCCTCTCCTCACTCACCCTAATCAAAAACAAATGAGGCTGCTAGAGGGAAATAGCCTCCAGTGTTTCAGCTCATGCCAGTAGCTATGGCCAAGGATCTGGGGAACCACAGAGCGTTTCTAATAACTGAAGAACTGTGTGTGACCTGGGCGTTTTCCCCTTACAAGCTGACAGTTGATCAGCAGAGAATGAAAATGCACATCATAGAAATGAGTCATAGCTCAACCTTTCCACATGGCCACTCTGCCTCTATTTGACCCTAGGATCGCAGCCTCTTCATGTGTGTCTTTACTACCCTGCCCAGCCATAGGGCTTCTCAGGCCAAGGTATGTATTGTTACCACACTTCATAAAGAAGGGTCAGAACACACACAAAAATGATACCTGTGCATTCTTGCTAGACCATTTCTAACACCACAGTTCTCACTGTGATGATACACTCTTTATTCTGTGGGCACAATCTGAGGTCTACACAAATAATCTAGGTCCAGCTGACTTCTCCCTAAAGATGCTGTTAATGTATATAAAGATTCTCTCCCTCCCTTTGAGAGGCAGAGTTGTGGACAATCCAAGCTGGGCTCTCACTGTCCCCTTGGTTATTTTAGGTTCATCTCAGTGACTCACCAGTAAAATTCTCCCCAGTCAGTTGGCAGTCCCTAGGGTATCACCTGAGTAAGATATAGACTGTTACAGCACACACCTCCAGGTAGGGCAGAAGCCAGCTGCCCCATACTCATGTGGTTCTGAGGCTGCTAGACACCTGTCACATCCAGAAGCCAGTATAGTCAGGAAGGATGGAGCAAAGATATGACTAAAGGAATGTGCCTGGCCTATGGTGAGCATGTTGCAGGGCTTTGGGAACTTGTTCACACGGTCTGACTTTTCCTGGGGACATATGAACTAATGTCCCTTCACCTCAAAGAGGGCACTGATGACAAGTCCCCCCCCCTGCTGTGGGATGGTCTGTATGTCAAATTGCTCTGATTGGTCAATAAATAAAACACTGATTGGCCAGTGGCTAGGCAGGAATTATAGGCGGGACTAACAGAGAGGAGAACTGAGAGAACAGGAAGGCAGAAGGAGTCACTGCCAGCCACCGCCATGACAAGCAGCATGAAAAGATGCCAGTAAGCCACGAGCCATGTGGCAAGGTATAGATTTATGGAAATGGATTAATGTAAGCTATAAGAACAGTTAGCAAGAAGCCTGCCACGGCCATACAGTTTGTAAGCAATATAAGTCTCTGTGTTTACTTGGTTGGGTCTGAGTGGCTGTGGGACTGGCAGGTGACAAAAATTTGTCCTGACTGTGGGCAAGGCAGGAAAACTCTAGCTACACCCCCCAAATGGTCCCATCTATGTCCATCTTAGTGAAACAATGAGTTTGTTGTTACTTATAGAGTTGGCATGGCTCAAAGACTTTGAACATTCCCCCCTTCAAAGGCATCTACATATATCAGCACTCAGAGTGCGGCAAGGAAGAAGAATGTTTGTGGGGAATATTTAATGGAGCTAGAACTGGCCACCTGTTTAAGGCCTAGCCTTCAGGCTCACTTCCACTCTTATGCTCGTCATGCTGGGCAAGGGTGGGCTGCCACATGGGCGGGTCTTTCCCCCATGTGTTTCTCTTTGCAGGCCTTGCTGAGGAGATCCTAAACTCTGGTGGATGTGGTCACACCTACTGTCTCTCAGTCCTTTGTAAAGCTCTTTTTGTCTCTATGAGCATGTGGTTTGAAGCAGCCCAACTCCATGAGCCTGAAGGCTGACACTTCTTGGCAGCTCTTTCTCCATGGTGTTGACTTATGGACAGGATGGAAGTTGTCAGTGTCCACTTCTGTGGCTTCTTGGACTGAGTTCTTATTCATATATATGAATATGTATATATTTCTTTGAGATTTTTGTACAACATGTTTTGATCATATTCATCACCTCTGCCAACTCTTCCCAGATCCCTACTCACTCAACTTTGTGTCTTTAAAAAATACCAAAACCTATTTGTGTGACGCCAATATTCTTGGATGTGTGCTCTTTCACTGGGTTGTGATCATCTTACTGGGAGCTACAGTCTTAGAGAAAATTGTCTCTCCTCCTCCAAACAGCTAACAACTGCCAACAGCTCCATAGATAAGGGTGGGATTTTCTGCCTAACTCCCATCATCATGCTGAGATTTGGTATGGCTTGGTCTTACAGGGGTCTTGTGCATACTGTTGCAACCCCTGTGAGTTCATATATGTTCCTCACCCTGTTGAATCCAAAACACACTGTTTCCTTATAGTCATCCTCTGGTTCTTACTGTCTTTGCACCTCCTCTTCAAAAATGATCCCTGAATCTTGGGAGGGGAAAATGTGGTATATATGTTCCCTATAGAGATGAAGAATTCTGCAGTCTCTCGATCTCTGCACTTTGGCCGGTTGTGGATCTCTGTGTTAATCACAATCTACTGCTAATAGAAACTTCTCAGATGAGGGGTGAGAGATGCGTTGATCTATAGGTATAATGATACATCATTAGGAGTTGGTTTAAATGCTATATATAGAAATAATAGTAGTAGGTGCTGCCCTCATGCCCATGACCTGTCTAGCTGTACATTCTCAGTAGGATTAATGTACCCAATATGGGTTTCATCTTGTGGAGATGGACTTAAATTTAATTTAAAAGTAATTGATTATTCCCATGTCTTTATACCCTTATTTCACTAGTGAGCATGTCTTGCTGGACTTATTTTAACTCACTAGAAAAGAACCATCTGCAACTGCTTGTGATATCCCTCTGCCTTTGAGGTTGGGTCAACCTCTTTGTCTACTGAATAGGACTAAGGCCAAAGCCATAATATAGAGTCCAGTGGACACCAATGAGGAATGGATCATCTCTAAAATGTGTCTATGGACATCTAGGTTATAGTCAAAGAGACTCCAGCACAGAAGTCACCCAATAGCCATGCTAACCTGTGCCCAGGCTCCCTGTGCCAGTCCAGCATGTTTCTCAGATGTCAGTCATGGTAGTGATACCCTCTTGGGGAGTCAACTCATATTCTGGGTAAGTGTGGCCCCAGGAACTCGGGAGACTGAGGTTGATATCTTATCTTCATAAACTGTGGGGCTCCTGGGGATGTCCCCAGCACTGAGGCAGCCCAGGGGTACAACAGAATATTCAGCCCACTTGGAACAGTAAGAACAGAACAGGAAACATCAGAAGGCCATGGTGGGGTAAAGCCAGTGTCTAATGCACAGCACAGCTGGTTACTTGCCTAGGGCCCCCATTTTGTTCCTCATCTTTTCTTTGTATCTTTCTTCTCAGCCTGATTTCCTTATTTATTAACTTTCTGCCTTCCCATGTATTTGTGTGTGTGTGTGTGTGTGTGTGTGTGTGTGTGTGTGTGTGTGTGTGTGTGTGTGTGTGTGTGTGTGTGAGAGAGAGAGAGAGAGAGAGAGAGAGAGAGAGAGAGAGAGAGAGAGAGAGAGAGAGAGAGTTTTTCTCCAGGTAGTGGATTGTTTCAGTGACTTTTACTTTAGTAACTGATTCATGAGACTTTCTTCCAATGAAGTGATGATAAGGCAGGGCCACTGTGTACTATGGTGCAGGTCTATACTGTACAGGTCTAGGGATTTCATTACACTAGAATTGTCATACATGCATTGATTTGCACTATGTAATACTTGTATATGTATTTGGTACAACTTTGTGGTGATTGGCTATTCAATTGGTTTAAGAAGAGGTGTCTTGTTTCTATACTAGTCCACCCAGGCTAATAACTGCCTTATTTACAATCAACAAGAAGTGTAGACAGCAGGCTTTCTGTTTTAGATCAGCTTCAGAGTTTCAGAACAATTATGCACAGTATAGAGTGTTCATCCTCTCTACCCACTGCAGGATCTGGCTGCTTAATGGTCAAGCTGTGATAGTCAAGCCAATATCTCCTGCATAGAGAAGTGTTTGTTTCCACTGAAGAAAGTTACTGAGCACTAATGATCTCTGCCACTGTGAGTCCTGAATACCTCTGAATGGCAAGCCAAGAAAACATGTTTCTAGTGCTTCCACACGAACACCTCTCAACAGTGGTGGCCTCGATGTACCACAGACAGGCAGGCAGCTGGTAAGACACTGCCAGACATCTGGTCTTGTGGGCTTTGCAGGGCTAATTTCTTACCTGAGAGAACCTGGACAAAATGCTAGGAGGTGGCCTTAAGTCTCCCTAGGACTCAGAACTCAGAGCTGTAACTCCCGATTACCTGCCTGAGTCCTCACCATCACAGGCCAGCAGCACAGTGACAGCCATTGATCACATGTGATTACTGATGACTTGACATGCAGCTGGTCTGCATGAAAGTGTGTAGCAAGTACCACCAAAAAATAAGGTAGCCTGAATCCCTAATAATTAAATGAACATGAACTGAAAAGATGACATTGGGTTGCACAGATGTATTGTATCTATATATTTTTATTTTAAGACCTGCTGGGCAATTTACCGTTATAAAGGCAGTTCACTCAGGCAGCTGAATTGTGTTTGTCTATGGTGACAATTCCGGAGTGGGTTCTGCATTGCCACTGCACACCTGGGCCCTCATCCCCATGCCTGCCCTGTGCCTCCATGTTTTGTAGTTGTTGTTGTTGTTGTTTATTTATTGGTTTCTCCTGGGAAAGTGGCATGAAGCTCTGTGACGGCTCCCGGGTTTCAGTAAGTCACAAGATCTGTGTGTGCCCTGTTGCTCCTCCTTCCTAAAATCCCCTGGTTGCAATGGTGGTTTGAGGTTTAGACACTTAACTATCCAGTGAAGAAGATAATCGTTTTCTCATGGTACAGAGAGACGTTTGTAATGTGATTGCTCTTCCTTTAACCCCAGGGGCATTAAGGCCAGGCTGCTCAGGCATGGGAGGACATTTGGGGACCAAGAAATCATTGCTAGTCAGAGTCAACCAACTTTGGTGCTTAGTGACTTCTAGAATGTTGCTTCTCACCGGCTCCTCATTTCTTTATTGTGGTTTATTTCACCAACTTAGGACCTTGATGCAATCACTTCCCTGTAATTTGTAGATAGCATCTGCTTCACTAAATATAGAATCTGTCTCTGTCAGTGCACTTTACAGCCAAGCCCCATCTTGCATGGAAATTAAACAAGAAATTGGAATTACTAATATTGACATAACAGCTGAGTTTAAGATGTCTAAATGAAGAGGACAGACAGCATCACTGGAATAAAGATGTAGAACAACAAAGCATACCCACTGTAATATTTTCCATTCATTTCCAGTCACACACCTTCCATAACAGGTGCCCTCGCTGACACAGTCCTTTGTACATTATTTTTGCTCTCTTAGTAGCCATACAATAAATCTGGAAAATATCTAATGATGGGGTAGGGGCTCCCTGCCTGTTGGACTTAGTTACTTCTGGGGAAGGATGCTACTCTGGAAAGCTTAGGAACAATGTAGGAAAGAAGAATGGCCACCTGTCCCCTCTCTTAGTGCTTCCATCCTTCTCTTGGGGTAAAGAATTGGAGTCTAAGACCTTCCTCACATCTCTGGGGTAATGCTATTCAACTCTGTGCCCAGTTTCTATGTGACTTCTTAAATATCAAGAGACTTTTTCCAAGCCTAGGTGACTCACATAAGAAAGACCTTGAGAAGATGGCATGCTCAGTCCAGGTGGGGACAGGTAATAGCCACAGTGTGATGGCAGCATGGGTGAGAGCAAAGACTTGGGCTGTTTTTCACATGAATGTTATTTTATTCACTCCCTCTCTCCATCTTTGAAGGAGATAAAGTGTCAGGCCTGGAGAAGAGAAGCCTCAGTGGGAACAGGAGTTCATGATATGTGTGTGTGGGCATCTCCTTAGCCACAGTTACATAAAAAAAGCAGGGAAGGAGGATGGAGGGCAGGTGAGACCTAGGCAGATATAGGCAGCCAACGATGTGGCCTAGCCTTCAGACTATCCCTGGGATTGGACCTACAGAGAAGGGAGCTCTGAGATTCTACCCCCATTCCCAAATGAAGGTCCTGGTGATTTTCCTTCTCCCTTTCCTAGATGGATATCTAGGCCATTCCATTTCTTAGCTTTAGTGAACAGGACGGCAATAAACATGGGTGGGCAAGTATCTCTAGGTAGTACTTAGGATCCTTTGGCATCCTCCAATAATAAACGGACTGGGTTATTGGTAGTTCCATTTTTAGTGTTTTGAGAGCCCTGATTTCCATATGCTGATTTCCATAGAGGCTGCATAGGTTCATGTCATCAACACTGACAAGGTGTCTTGTTTCCTGTGTGCTTGCCAGTGTTTGTTGGCGATGGTTTTCTGATTGGGGTGAGATGAAGTCTCAGTACACCTTTAGCTTGCATTTTCCTGATGTTTAAGGATGTTGAACACTTCTTTAAAAATGTGTTGGTCATTTGTGTTCCTTGTTTTGAAAACTGTCTATCCGGTTCTTTAGCCCATTTATTGACTAGAAAAAAATGTTTTTGTGTGTACTTGATTTTTTTTGTTTTTTTTTTTAAGTCCTTTAAATATCCTAGATATAATCCTTTGTTAGAAGTGTAGTTAGCAAAAAATTATTTTGTTCTGTAGTCTGAATCTCCACTCTAGTAACTGTTTCCTTCCTGTGGAGAAGCAATTTCCTTTAATCCTCTTGTCAATCCTTGGGGGTATTTCCTGTGTCACACTGTCCTTTTCAGAAACTCATTGTCTATGCTTCTGGCTTGAGGTAGTTACCTCTCGAAGTTTCAGGGTTTCAGGTCTTCTATTAAGGTTTTTGATCCATTACAGATTTATTTTTGTGCAGGATGAGTCGTGTTAATCTATCTTTTTCAAATGCTTGCTTGAGACACCTTTATCAAAATTATTTGGCTGCTGCTGTGTGGGTTTGTTTCGGGTTACTCTAATCTCGTCCCTTTAGTAGTCTGTTTCTGTGCCTGTGTCATGCTGTCTGAGTCACTATGGTGCTGTACTACAATTTGAGGTCAGGTGTTGTGATGCTTACCACATTGTTTTTTCTGCTTAGGATTGGTTTGGCTGTTTAATGGCTTTTGTGTTTCCATGTGAACTTGAGAATCTCTGTCAAGAACAACATTAGATGCTTGTTGGGAATAGACTTAAACCTGTATTCCTTTCCAGTAGTGTTGTTATTTTTACAATATTAATTTATGCCATTCCATAAGCATGGGAGGCATTTTCATCTTCTAAGGTCTTTTTAAAATTTCTTTCTTCATTGTCTTAAAAGTCTCATTTTAAAGGCCATTCATCTTCTTAATTAGGTTCATGTTTAAGATTTTTTTGAAACTCTTGTGAATAGCTATTTTTTATTCTCTTCTTTCTCAGCTAGTTCCATATTTCCATATAGAAAAGCTACTGATTTTCTATGTTATTTTTGTAGCCTTATCCTATTACTTTACCAAAAATATTTAATCATATCTAAGAAGTTTTTGGTGGAGTCTTTAGTTGATTTTAAGTAAATTCATGCCTTCTGCAAATAGGGATATCTCAAGTTCTTCTTATTTGTATCCCTTTTATTTCTTTCCCTTATTTTGTTGCTCTAGCTATGACTTTAGATAGTATATTGAATAATAATAGAGACAGTGGGGACCTTGTCTTTTTCCAGATTTTAGAAGAAATGCTCCCAGTTTTTCCCCATTTAGTACAACATTGGCTGTAGGTTTTTACAAGGTCTTTACCATGTTCCTTCTGTTCCTAGTTTCTTCTGGACATTTTTAGGTGTTGAACATTTGCAAATGTCTTTTCTGCATCTCTTGAGACAATCATCTGATTTCTGTCCTTGAGCTTATTATATATTTATTGATTTGCATATATTAAACTGCTCTTGCATCCCTGAGATGAAGTTAACTTGAATATGATGTGTTGTCTTATCGAGCTCTTGAATTTGGTTGGCAAGTATTTTGTTGAGAATTTTTAATGGAAATTGGCCTACAGTTTTTAGTTCTTGTTGTTGCATCTTTATCCAGTTCTGGAATCTGGATTTTACTGGCTTTGTTAAATGACTTTGGTCCTGTTCCATCTATTTCTATTTCGTGGGACAGTTTGAGGAGTATTCTGTTAAGTCTCCACTAAGAGTTTGGTAGTATTAAGCAGTGAAGCCATCTAGTTTGGGACTTTTCTTTGTGGGGAGATTTTAAATTACTGCTTCAGTCTTACTGGTTGCTTTGGCATGTTTATGTTGCTTATATCTTCTTGATTTATTAACAGATCATGTATTTTAAAATGTATCCATCTCTTTTAGACTTTTAGCTTTTAAAATGTAGTTTTCAAAGCACCGCCTAATGATCCTTTGGATTTCACTGTAGTCTATTTTAACATCCTCTGTTTTGTCTCTTATTTTCTTGATTTGAGAGTTATCTCTCTTTGTTCTGTAAGGATTATCAAACTTGTTTGTTTTTTCAAACGCTAACTCTTTGATTGGTTATATGTTATTTTCGTTTGATTCTAGAGATTTAAAATTCCTTCCCTTGCTTCTTCAATGACTCATGGTTCATTCAGGAGTAAATTGGTTACTTTCCTAGAATTTGTGTAGTTTCTGTTGCTGTTAATTTCTAGCTCTATTCTATTATGGTATAATGAAGCACAAGGGGTTGTAAAAGTTCATCTGTGTTGTTAAGGATTATTTTGTGGTTTATAATGTGATTAGTTTTAAGGAAGATTCTATGAGAAAATGAGAATACATGTTTTGTATCTTTTAGATGAATGTGATATCTGGTATATTTTAGTTGTTAAGTTTCTTTGCTTACTCTTAGTTTGGAAACTCTTATTTTTATTTCTATTGCTATGATTAAAAACTCTCTCTCTCTCTCACACACACACACACAACAACACACACACACACACACACACACACACACACACACATCACTTAAGGGGAAATGGGGTTGTATTTCAGCTTATAATTCCAGGTTCAGTCTGCCATTGTGGAAGAGTCAAGGCAAAAACATCAAACAGCAAGTCAAATCAAAACTGCAGTCAAGAGGAGAGAGAAATGAATGTGTACGTACTAGCTTGCTTGTGGTTAGGTCATTTCTCCACTCCTAAACAGTGCAGAACCTCAGAAATGGTGCCACTCACAGTAGGCTGGGTCTTCCCACATCAATTAACTTAATAAGATATTCTTTATAGTCTTGCCCAAAGGTTAAGCCCATGTTGACAATCTTTTGTCCAGATTCTCTTCCCAGATGATCCTAGATTTCACTAAGTTGTCAATTAAAGTTAACCATCACAAATGTAGCAGTCTTTCTTGGACTGCCAGCCCCCAAATCATGACTCAGAGACATTATTAATTATGAATGTTTGGCCTAAATTTAGGCTTGTCCCATTAGCTCTTATAACTTATTTTAACCTGTTTCTCTTCATCTGTATTTTGCCTTGGGGCTTTTTAATCTTTCTTTTATTCTATATGTCCTACTTTCCTGCTTCTTTCATGTCTGTCTGTTGCCTGGCTGGATGGGTAGCCCCTGGCATCTTCTTTTCTTTCTCCCTCATTCTCTCTTAAGCCTAGATTCCTCCTCCTAGTTATTCTCTCTGCCCATCAGCCCCACCTATCCCTCTTCTTCCTAGCTATTGGTTGTTCAGCTTTCTATTAGACCAATCAGGTGCTTTAGGCAGGCAAGGTGAACCAGCAACACATCTTTACATACTTAAACAAATGCAGCATAAAAAAAAAGCAATACACCTTTACATAACTAAACAATTATTCTGCAACATAAACAAATGCAACACATCTTTACATAGTTAAATATTCTATTTCACAGCAACAGAGACCTATTGAAAGATGAGAGGCTGGGCATGGTGTTGTTGATCTGATGATACTCTGGTGAATTTTCCTTTACATGCTAATAAACACTTTTCCCTTGCAGTTTTTAAGAAAATGTTTTAAATTGATTTTTTGAGAATTCATACAATGTATTTTGAACACATCAATCCCCGATCTTTCCCTAACTCCTTCAAGAACCACTCCCACCTCTCTATGAATCCATTTCCTTGTCTTCTTTTTAAAATAACACATCATATCCGATTAGTACTGCCATACACTCCTAGATGTGAGGCCATACACTGGAGCTTGGTTGACTTACTAGGTCACACTTTTAAAGAAAATGACTCTCTCTCCCCAAGAAACCATGAACTGTCTGTAGCTCTTCAGTTAGGAGTGGGGGCTCATGATCATCTTTCCCTTCTATGCCATAATGTTGACTGACTTGATCTTGTTCATGAGTGCCACATGCCAGAGTTCTTCTGTGTCTAGGAGACACTGTTTTGCTCTGGTTCTCCTCAGTATCTGGAGCTTACCATCTTTTTGCCTCCTTCTTCTTAATGGTCCCTGATCTTTGGAGGGGTATGACTTGGATGTCCCATTTGTGGTTGAGAATTCCACTGACACTTATTCCCTGCATTTCAGCCATGTGCGACTTTCTACATAAACCACCATCTACTACATGAAGAAACTTCCTAGATGAGGTATGAGAGTTGCACTGATCTGTGGGTATAAAGATACAAATTTTGGGGACAGTTTGAAACTATTCCCACTTAATAGAATAATAGCATTAGGTTCACCCCTGTTGCCTCTGAGATCCTCTACCATGGGTTCTCATTATTCGTAATAGCCAGTACCTGGAAACAACCTAGGTACCCCTCAACTGAAGAATGGATAAAGCAAATATGATACATTTATACAATGGAATATTAATCAACTGTAAAAAGCAATTACATCATGAAATTTGCAGGCAAATAGGATGATATTTTCTAGTTCCACCTGAGTGAGGTAACCCAGACTCAGAAAGACAAACATGGCATGTACTCACTCATAAGTGGATACTAGAGGTAAAAAAGCAAAGGGTAACCGAACTACAACATACAACTCCAGAGAAGGTAGCTAACAAGGAGGATCCTGAGAAGGACACATGGATCTCCTCAGGAAAGGGAAATAGATGAGATCTCCATTAATAAACTGGGGTTGAGGGGGGCAATAGAGGGGAGGGGGTGGGGGATGAAAACATGAAGGAATGGGATGGTTGAGCTGGAAGAGGGACAGAGTGGGAGAGCAATGAAAGAGATATCTTGATAGAGGGAGACATTATGGAGTTAAGGAGGAACCTGGTGCTAGGGAAATTCCCAGAAATCCACAAGGACAACCCCAGCCTAGACTACTAGCAATAGTGGAGAGGGTGCCTGAATTGGCCTGCCCCGGTAATCAGATTGGTGAATACCCTAACTGTCATCATAGAGCCTTTGTCCAGTAACTGATGGAAGTAGATGCAGAGCTCCATGGCCAAGCACGAGGCCAAGCTCCGGGAATCCAGTGAAAAGGAGTAAAGAGGAATTCTGTGAGCAAGAGGGCTCAAGATCATGATGGGAAAATCTATAGAAACAACTGAACCAAGCTCATAGGAACTCATGAACTTTAGACCAACAGCTGTGGAGCCTGCCTGAGACCAGACTAGGCCCCCTACATATGGAGACAGTGTGTAGCTTGGTCTGTGTTAAAGAACCCCTGGTAGTGGGACCAGGATCTATCCCTGGTGTAGGAATGGCTTTATGGAGCCCATTACCTATGGTGGGAAGCCTTGCACCCCCTAGATGCAGCGGGTGGGGGCTTGGTCCTGCTCCAACTAAATGCTCTATGCTTTGCTAACTCCCCATGGGAGCCCTTACCCTTTTAGAGGAGGGGGTTGTGGGGTGGGCCAGGGAGGGGGAAGGCTGGAGGGGAGCAGAAGGAAGGATGAATGGGGGATCTGTGGTTGGTATGTAAAAATGAATTTTAAAATTTCTTAAATTAAAAAAAAGAAAACAAGTTGTTTTTTTTTTTTATTTTACATACCAATCCCAGTTCCCCCTCCCTCCCCTTCTCCTGCCCTCTCATCTTCCCTCTAACTTACCCCCCATCTACTCCTCAGAGAGGTTAAGGCCTCCCTTGGGGAGTCAACAAAGTCTGGCATACTAAGTTGAGGCAGGACCAAGCCTTTCCCCCCTTGTGTCAAGGCTGAGCAAGGTATCCCACCCTAGGGAATATGTTCCAAAAAGCCATTTCATGCACCCAGGATAAGTCCTGTTCCCACTGCCAGTGGCTCCCCAAACAGATCTAGCCATACAACTGTCACTCACATTCAGAGGGTCTAGTTTGATCCCATGCATGTTCCCCAGCTGACAGGCCAGAGTCCATGAGCTCCCACTAGCTTGGGTCAGCTGTCTCTGTGGTTTTCCCCATCATGATATTGACTTCACTTGTTCCTGTGATCCCTCCTCCTTCTCTTCAACTCAAGTCTAGGAGTTCATCCCAGTGCTTGGTTGTCGATCATTGCATCTGCTTCCATCAGTTACTGGATGTAGGTTCTATAATGACAATTAGGGTAGTTCAGGCACCCTTTCCATTATTGCTAGGAGTCTTAGCTAGTGTCATCCTTGTGGATTCCTAGGGATTTCCCTAGCACCAGGTTTCTCCCTAGCCCCCTCATGGTTCCCTCTACCATGATATCTCTTTCATTGTTCTCTCTCTCTGTCCCTCCCTCCACTTGGCCATCTCAGTACCTCCCGTTCCCATCCCCCATCCCTTCCCTTCTACTCCCACCTCCCACTTTACCCAGGATATCTTAACTATTTTTCTTTCCTGGGGCCCTCCATGTGTGTCACTCTTAGGGTCCTCCTTTTTAAACCTAGCTTCTCTGGGGTTGTGGATTATAGCTTGGTTATCCTTTGCTTTGTGTCTAATATCCATTTAAGAGTGAGTACATACCATGTTTGTCTTTCTGGGTCTGGGTTACTTACTCATCTACCATGGATTCTTGACCAGATTTACAGTAAACAGGCATGAGTTTCCTCCTGTGGAATAGACGTTAAATCCAATCAAAAAGTAGTTGGTTGCCTATACAACGTACATGCCATTGTTGTGTCATACAAATCATGACTATATTGTGCAGGGTTCATGGCTGGGTGAGATTGCTTATGACACCCCCCTCCCCCTGTGTAACAACCTGAAGTACTATGAAAGCTAGGTAGTTTCCTAGTCAGCACCGACTAGATTTCTCTGCTCCTGTGACCAATGTGTGTGATGTCTTCAGCAACAGGGTTTCCCCATGAAGTTCTGGTGGGCAACCAACAGCAATGACAATGATCTGCATTGTTTTGAGGGTCTCCAGGACACCTCTGACCCACAACTCAAGGTGAAGTATCTCATACTTGTTACTGGCAGCATATGACTTCAGGGATAAGCATTATTCCCTGTGTGTGTATGAAGCTTGTAAAATAGTAGGTCTCCACATGGCTTTTCAGACATCCTTAGTCACAGCGTTCAATATTTTTACATCACTTACAGCTTTTAATATTTTTTTCTTTGCACACTTGCGATCTAGAACCTGAGTTGGTTGCCTTACTTCATTCATCTACGTTTTAGACTCCTCTATGTTGTCATTGGCCTTTATTAACGTGAGACCATGGCATCTTTTTCTATCATTTCATCTTTTGTTTTCCAGAATTAAGTTGTTGTGAAGCTGTGGAGGCATCGGAGTGGCAACTGTTTCCTGTGTTGTGTATCTTTGTTTTGGTTCACACATCTACCTGGTTGGATGTGTCCTCCAGTTTTTATTCTTTCCTTCACCCTTTTTGTGTGTTTATTTTGTTTCTCCCGAGTCTTGGTGGTGAACTGTCTTCACCTGAACTCATGCTCCCCAGGACTGTTTAGGGAGGAAGCCAACTGCAGTACCAGAGGTGACGGATTCACAGCAGTCCTGGTGCTAACTCGCAGAGAAGACACATGCACTTCATTTGTGTCCCAGGAAGTCTCAGAGATAGCAGCCCTGGCGTACTGATTGTACATGACATGGTTAATCATTTAATGGATATAAATAACTAAGTGTTGAAATGAAGTGGGATGGGAAAAGGAGAGAAGAGGAAGTAAAGTGTGAATGTGTGTGGGTAAGAGGCATGAGATAATAAAGAAAATACTCTGGCATGGATGCAAAGAAAGAAAGGGCATTTATAAATGCCTACATAGGCAAGGTAGAAGCCAAATCATAATCGACTAATTGAAGTACAAGGGTGTACATTTAAAGTATTTTAAGTAAAAAAATTAAATAGAGATAACCTTAGTCCATGGTGCCTCCTAGTTGGAATAATATGTTTTTTTCCAACTGCTTAATTATCTTTTGTAGCAGTCTCTGCTAGATGGGGTTGGGGTGGTGGCTGCAGGCTTTAACAATTCAAACAAGATAAGTCAGTGTGTCCTTCCTAAGGAGAGGCATTTCTGCTGTGGGGACTCTGCTGGAATTCTCCAGTCTGAGATATTCCACTTTCTAATTACAAGTTCATCTCTGCTGTTTAGAGTGTCATTCTTTCCCATGCACAGGGCTTCCTGTGACCAAGGCTCTGAGAGGATGTGGAATGCCTACCTGCCTATGTTGACCCTTGTAACTAGTAGGTCTCTTTCCAGTCACATCCACCTGAGACTGCACCAAGTTCAGCAGCATACTTTCTGAGTTACTATGTAGCTCATCCAAGCAGTCAGTGGTGGGGATTATACCTCTTTTTTTTTTTTTTAATGATTTCTTAGTGGGCTTTATTTTTTTTCATTTCAAAATTTTTTCTTTATTAAGAAATTTTCTACTCACTCCACATACCATCCACAGATCCCCACTCCTCCTTCCCCTGCCCCCAGGCCTCTTTCCTGAGACACTCCACATCCCCACATCCCCCAAATCGAGGTCTCCCATGGGGAGTCAGCAGAGCCCAGCACACTGAGCCTAGGCAGGTCCAAGCTCCTTCCCCCTGCACAAAGGCTGTGCAAGGCATCATACAGCAGGTACCGGATTCCCAGAAGCCTGCCCATGGACCAGGGACAGATCCTGATTCCCCTGCCTGGGTGCCCCCCAAACAGTTCAAACCAAATAACTGCCTTCCATCTTGAGTGAGTCCATAATGGCATATACAGTCTCTGTCTTTAAAGAGTTGACAGTCAGAAGGACAAATCAAGGAACTTGGAAGTTGCCATCAAGCATGGCCAGTGCTGCGCTGTAGACAAAGACCTTACACGGCTTCCATGATTGGTAAGCAGTACTGGGAGGAGAGACGATCTTCAGTTCAACCTTTGATAGCTGGGGCCTAATGTGAGGAAGCTAGACATTGAAGCTGTGCCCCCGAAGGAGCTATTAGGACCCCAACTCTGCCCTACGCCCCATCATGTGCATGTGTTTGTAGATTCTGGCCCCATATTCAGCTCTGTTCTGACCCATCTCAGCATGTCCATAATTCTTAGTTACTGGTCCACATAGTCAACTGCTGTGGATATCACTCTATATAAATAAAACACTGATGGCCAGTGACCAGGCAGGAAGTATAGGCGGGACAAGGAGAGAGGAGAATTGGGGAAACAGGAAGAAGGGGAGAGAGACACTGCAGCCACTGCCAGGATAAGCAGCATGTAAAGATGCCGGTAAGCCACCAGCCACGTGGCAAGGTATAGAGTTATAAAAAAAAAAGGGGTTAATTTAAGATATAAGAACAGTTAGCAAGAAGCCTGCCACGGCCATACAATTTATAAGTAATATAAGCATCTAAGTGATTATTTTATAAGTGGATTGTGGGACTGCGGGGCTTGGGGAACCTGGAGAGAAGCCCTCCAGCAACAGTCAACCATGGAGTTTGTGGTCCTTTATCACGTGTGGTTACCACCATTCCTTCCAGCAGACCTCTCTCAGATTACTTCCAGAAGGCAGAATATAATTCTCTTTTTAAGGGGCTGCTGGCATCTACACCTCACTTGGTCTCATCTTCTGTCTTATTTCCCTAGATTAAGTATTTTCTTTTGCTAAGAGAGAAGGCCAACAGGGCTGACAGAATTTGTCTTTCTCAATGTTTGGGCCATTTTGCTCCCTGATCCTAACGGAGAGAAGGCAAAGCCAGAGATAGAGTGTGAAATCATTTTCAGTGGCACAGAAATGCCACTCTTCTCAAAACCCAACAAGAGTACACATGAGAGGTGACGTGCTTCCGGAAAGGACACTCCAACCTCATGGGAGAGGGCTGCCTAGGTGAGCAGGTGGCAGGAGAAGTCTCCCAGGGGAGAGGAACAGGGTACCTGTGAAGACATCCTCAAGACAGCCCTCTAGCCACTGGCTTGAGCTGAAGAAGGCACATCCTGGTTGGCCTCAGATGCCCTGCAATTCAAAACTAGACATAAATTGAAAAAGAAATGCCTCTGCTGGAAAATGTGAGACATCACAGCCAACCCTACAGTTCCTTCCCAGAAAAATGGCATGCATGGGCGCCATGTTTTTCTGAGATGGGTGAGTATTGCTCATGTGCAAGGCACAACAGTGTTTGTCCTGGAACTACTGATTGATTACAGGAAACCAAACCAACAGTCAAACTTGTGCTGGAAAGAAAACTTTAAGACATGGAGCCCAGTAGAAATATAAAACTACCTAAGAACTTAAGCCAGCAAAATCCCTTCGAACAAGTGTAGGTTCGCGTAGCAGAATTACTTGGTGAAATCCTGGCTGTGTGTGCTGACTTGAATCCATTGATGCTTATGGGCACAGGGAGCTCCCGAAGTAGAAGTACTGGGATAATTGGTTACCATTTAGTAAATTCAAAATTACCCTGATATTCTGGGTATCCTACAGCCAAAATAAAAACCTTTCCCCAGAGTTCTGTGAAGCTCTGAGCTTTTCACAGCCCGGGCTGCAGTTGTGGGCTGACAGGATTCTTCTTATGAGACCAGATGATATGGAAGTTCACAACCATGTCAGGAAAAGAGATTCAGCTGAGAAAGAGATTCTCTGGCTTGGCCTCTCAGAGAGAATTACAGCCAAGTTATTATGGGAAACACCCAGGTTTCTACCTACATCCTGTGCCTGTCCCCTAAAATCAGGATGCTGGCTCACTATATGTTACCCCTGTGACAACAAACTCAGAGGGACTTGAAGTATAAAACAAAACATTGTTTTAATTAAAAACTATTTCGACTGGCTGGAGAGATGGCTCAGCTTCGTTAAGAGTACTTACTGCTCTTCCAGAGGACTGGAATTCTGTTCCCAGTCCCCACATATGTGGCTAACAACCCCTGTAACAACAGCCATGGGGGATCAGATCCCCTTCTTGGCTCTACAGGCGCCTGCAGGTGCATGTACCTGCACATAGGCAAACACGCACATGCACTATGAATCAATTTTTTTCTTAAAATGAAAAAAAAAAAAAAACAAACCAAACCAACCCTGGATTCACCAGGCCTTTCAGAACACAGCTTTAGAGAGGAAATGACAGGGCAGAGGGAGCATGGGGTGAATAGGTGCTCCCCTCAAACACAGCTGAAGATGCAGGCCCATAATGGCACAGTTGTGGAGCTAGCGTGCTGTGTGCTGTCTTCCCCCTCCCTCCTCCCTCCTCTCTCTCTCTCTCTCTCTCTCTCTCTCTCTCTCTCTCTCTCTCTCTCTCTCTCTCTCTCTTCAGCTGAATGCTTTAAAGCTCTGATTTCAAGGACACACAGGCAGCCAGGAAGGAAGTAGGGGTGCTGACAGCCTCACCAAGAACCCAGCAGATGGAGGAAGTATTTCAAGGGCTGTCAGGATGGCATTAAACATGCGCCACAGTCAATCTTCCTAGAAATGCTTTATTTATCAAATATTTAAAAACACACAGTTTGCTTTGTGAAGCAAGTTTACAGCAAAATCCATGGCCTATGCAAGCAGTGCATGCAGGATGGCGGACGTCCTTGCCTTCCAGGCTCAGACATGGCAGAACCCCCAAAGTATGGGCTCTAAGCCAGTCCTGGCCCCTCACAGTTCTCACACTATGAAGTGGGTGCACAGGGCATGGGAGCAGGAGAGCGTGGGTGTCTTTCTCTGTGAGGTTGGTCCACCTTGAGGAGTGGGAAGCGTACAGCAGTGTCTAATAGAGCTGGCCTGCCTGCCTTTCTCTTCTCGTCCACTGTAGTAATCCCCGAAGACACGTTTCTTAAAGCAGTGAAGATAGATCCAGGAAATCGATCTTCCCTGTGTTCATGTGACTGAGCAGCAGTTAACAAAGACTAGGTGAGTCCCCCTTACAGCACAGGGCTCAGCTACTGAAGAGGCAGCTTGCAAAAAGATGTGTGTGGTAGGGCAGCAGCCACTTGACTTAGGGAGATAAATAACAAAAAGGAAGGCTTTAACAATTTCACAATTTCCAACAAGAACAACAAAAAATATTGACCAGTAGGAAGGACAAGACTGACTGGAATGAAAGGGCAGTTAAACCTTGTTTGAATTGTTGTCAAAATGTCACCCATGCAAAAATAAGTTCTTAAGGCAGTAGTGAAGGCCCTTCCTGTGTAGGACATGATGCCCAGACTCCCAGAATCCTCTACTGCTGGGGCTCACACTCAACTCCTCTACAGAGTAAGGGCACCTCACACGTGCCTTAATCAGCTGCCAAACTCAGCCTGCTGGCATTCCTTGTGCCTGGCATACAGCCACTCAGGCGGTACAGCCAGGCCTCTTCACAGTGAAGCAGGCCCGTCGCTGCTACAATCCCAGAGTCTAGCTGCATCTCAAAAGGTGGTTTCTATCACCTTCTTCGTCCAGGACAACAACAGAGGGGTTTGGGGCTTTTAGTTTGAAACTATAGACATTAATAACTGCTCAAGGACAAGAAACAAGCTAACAGTATGCTCCCACGAAACTTGTATACTTTCTCCCTGTGATGGAGTGTTCCACAGCCTCCCTCTTCAATGGTGTCCTCCAACGAGGGCAAACTAAATTCCAGTATGTGCATCCCACTTTGTTTCAATACGGATGAGGAGGCCATTCCTTCCCATGTCAGGAGTGTTCGCCTGATCATTCTGGGCTTCACCTTCCTACGGATCCCTCAAGGGTGAAGCCATCAGCATGCATGGCTGTAAAGTGAGACAAGACTTGGTGGTCCAAACCATTAAACATTTTCCAGAAAACTCAGCATCACTGTTAAAGCAGCATAACATTAAGGAAAAAGAAAAGAATTCACATGGCAATTGGGGTGAAGCATCTGCTTAGGGGAAGAAGAGTCATGGTCACACAGGATGGGGCAGAGAGCTTTGGTGAAGCGCCAGATGTGGGTGTGGTTTAATGTTCTCCAGGATGCTAGCTATGGTTTGGGGCCTTGGGGAAAGAACAGTTCCCAACTTTTTCTTCATTTTCCCTTGGGATAATATACCCCAGAATGTTTTGCATCTATAAGATGTATAAATGACTTCAGTTCACGAGACTCAGTGGACTGCTGGGATGCATCCACAACAAGTAGCTAATGAGATATCTAACCACAGCCAGGCACACTGAAGTAGAATTCCACATGCCACTCAAAAGATGAGGTAAGTCCACATAGTTAGGTACATAAAAGTGTGTCAACACGTTTCCCTCTCTCTTTCTCTCTTTTTTTTAAAGGCAACTTCATGTATGTGTGTAGAAAACTAAAACTAAAATGTATTTTTGGAAAAGCCCAGTAATTTTGAGGCTTTGTCAAACTTATTATTGGCACAAGGAAGCATCTAATATACAAAATAAGCAGAAACAGCCCCCTGAGTCTGCAGCTGTACAGTCAGCTGAACCACGGGTGTCCTGACAGTTCCCAACCTGCGCAAAGGCTCCGCCCCTCCAGTGTTGCCATGGAGACTGCTGATGGCCAACAAAACAAATAGAAGGGGAAATGTCACAGAACTTTAAAAAACTATCTCTAGTATTCAGTCTCTTGATTTCTTTCTCTCTCTTCCTTCCTTCCTTTCATTTCTGAAAAGAAAAAAACATAAAGCCAGCAACAATTCTAAAGAATGAGAAGCAAAACCAAAAGGGGAGACCACAAAAAATGCTTTCTAGTCATTGTTAGCTAGAAGGACATACAAACATGTCCCATCGTATGTATCCTCGATGCTTTTTGGCTCAAGTAGGTAACCACAGAGTTCACCAGCTGGCTGTCAGGGAAGGCCAAAGAGAGGAGCACATAGGATGCAGGGTCCACTTAGAGAGACTCTGCATGGCCTGGACATTGTGACCTAGACTGGGGCTGAGATTCAGGTCCCTTCACTCAGTGGGCGTGATCCAGGAGAACTACAGCTCCTCCATCCAGGAACACATTTCTCTGCGGGTGGGCACAGTAGTCTCCAGTTCAGACTTGACTTCCCTGAGACATGGACCAATAATACTTAAGTCTGCCTTCTCTAGTCAGGGATTCACACTGACACAGTTTTCCAGTCTTCAAGCCGAAGCCAGTCTACACCAGGCTCCAGCCAGCATTTAAGTACATGTAAACACATCACTGATTAAGTTTCACAGTTATAAGCCAGGGCACAGTCACCAAAATACCAGCACTTGTCAAGACCTGGATGACAGTCACTCTTGTGGGACAAGCTCCTCTGTTGAGCAGATAGAGCTGTTTTCTTCACAAATCCCTGCTGTTGTCGTTGTTGTCTTCAACTGTGAACCCACTTCTTAGTTCTTCCAAAGAAAAGGGGCGTCAATCAGCTGCCATGTCAGAGTATTTACAATGAAACAAAATCCTTCATGTGGCTGGCTCAAAGGCTGGCTCACTCTTGAATGGAGGAATGACGGAGGGATCGGTGGTAATCTGGAGTGCTAATGTGTTCAGGTATATCGTAGCCCCTCAGGAAATGTCCACTGTTTTGTTGAGCAAAATAATACAGTTGTTTGGCTAGCAGAGGTTCCACCTTTAATTAGACATTTTTAAAAAAGACATTAGCAGACATTAAAATATTAGTAGACATTAAAAACCAATCTCTTAGCGCCATACAGTTAACACATCATGAAATGTCCCTCAGACTCTAAGCAAAACCACAAGCTGTATAAGATAACATAGCAAAGCATTTTCACGTTCAGAGCCATTTGAAAAGCCAGTTTTGTTTGCCCTTACAATACCTGGAATATAATATCCTGGGAATAGAATTCTTGGTTTTATAATTGAAGCTAAATATGGCATTTTCAAACCAATTGCCTCTTGGAATTTATTTAACTAAATGACTGAACATTATCAGGTGAAATGATCAAATTAAAAGGCTAAATAAAACTTAGGATAAGTTAGGTTCATGAGTCTGACAGGGAGAGGGGATCACCCTGAATGACCAGATGACTGTGCAATATGCACAACTATGCTTATGAGCATAGATCACATTCCCAATCAAAGCCAGCCTTCACCAAGGCAGGCTGAATGATCTGTATCAACCAATCATATGTACATTTAGACTTTGTGTTATTTGATATATAATAACTGATATGGCTTCTCTGTGAGCACCCATATGAATTAAGTTTGTAATAAGAAAACCAGGAGAGTCCATGAGTATGCGCCTGAGTATCTTGCCCATCTGTGGACCACATGGCAGCATTTTGAGGCCCTTTACCTGTAGGCCTGTCCTTGAGTCCCACTGCACCAAAAATCCTTACAATCAGATCGATGCAAGAATTTACTCACTACTTTTAAAATGCTGCTTATCAAAGCTAGACTCACCCACTTGCTTACAATCTCATTTGGTATCAACCACCAGATGGAACTGAGAAAATGCTCACATCCAGGATTATAGTTTTGTTGCTTCTTGGATTTTGTTTCGCAATCAAGAAGGGAGGCTGGATGTTCAACGTCAGTGTCCCACGCCCATCCCCAGCTGGGTCTGGAATCCAAGGCTTTTGTACCAGACAATTGCTTACCACTGAGCTGGATGCCCAGCCTTCAATTTTCATCAAGAAATACTATCAAAACTAAAAATCTCATTTGCATTTAGATAATGTGAATACTTGGGGATGTTACATTTACTTGGTACTGGATACTTTTCTAGATAGGTAATAAAGAAAAATTTTCTAATTATTTACAACTACCTTTTAATTATTAAATGAGTGCTAAACATTATCTAAATAAGCCTGTTATCTTTTCTTTGCAAAAGGTATTTACAGACCATAGTTCATCCATCTTCAACTGGGATAGCTGTGAGGATGGACTGGCCTACCTGGACTCTTGAAAAGACCAGGTATCCTCCAAAGAGCACTTGTCCAGTTATTAAATAACTTCCCAAAGTTCCACAGTAAAAAGAGGGCCTGGGAACCGTCTGGAGGGAACCTACAGAATACAACAGGCATCTGCCCAGTAGGGCAAGTTCTTCCCCTCAGGGAAGCTTTAGGAGAGTAGACAGCATTTTAAAAGCACACGAGAAGCAAAGATGTCAGAGCACAGCTCTTAGTACCAACTACTGAAAATTCCTATAAAAGGGAAGATGAAGAATCCCTGACACACACAGCTGTGGGTTTAAGACATCCACCCTGCTACTTCAGTGGTAACAAACTTGGGCTGGGAGCAGGTTGTGGGTCCCTGAGCTGTGTTGCTCACTGGGGCCTGCTTCCTCCTGTGCTATTTTAAGAGCTGCATTTATTTTCCCAGGTGAGTTGACATTTACTATTCACTTGTCACTTCTCTAAAAGGGACTGCTCCACAATGTGCGACTCGGCAGTGATGTAACTGGGTACTCACATGAGCTGTGATGAGCTTCCTCTGCCTCTGGGGGTCTGGAAACTCCTCGCCGAAGCACAGGGTCACCTGGAATCTTGGTGCTGGCCGGCCATGGTGAGCAAACACTTGCAGCTCTGAGAACCCACAGGGGGGAAAACAAAAAACAAAAAAACTGCTCAGACACCTGGTAAATCGGGCTGAATGAAGAACAAGAGCCACGTGTGATTCTGTCTCCCTAAGTGCAGCCCTTAGGGCAGACCCCAGACACCAAACCAAAACCACATGTTCGCGTTCACATGTGATCTCACACGCTCGTTTTACTTCATTATTCTTGAGGAATATGACCAAAGCATAAGAACTTGGTTCTGCAGCCCTGGACTCACAGAAATGCACAAGGTCAGAGAAAGATATGAGGGAGGACAGAAAGGACAAAGAAAAGTCATCTTGGTGAGGCAAACAAACAGCACAGGCAAAGGAGACATTTCAACTTCAAAAGTCACAATGTTCTGGTGGCCTGCGGTTATTTTTAAACATCACTGCCTAACCATGGAGGCCACGTGGTGTTTGGGCACCAAGGACATCTGTCTCCCACACCAGCTGTTGGCAGCTGTGTCCCACTTGGTACTAGGTCAAAAACTCCAAACTACAGACCTGAGGAGGCTTCAGTCTCACTTTGGGGACAGAATGATGCAGCGAGAAGGGGGCTGATGAGGCCCCTCTGGCAAGGTTGTGCCTCCTGAGGCTCTTCCTACCCGAGAGACATGAACCAGACAAGAACACTGTTGAAAAGAAACCTGCCCATGGCTGGGGGCACTGCCACAGGCAAAGAACTTGCCTTCCATGTGCAAGGCCCTGGGTTCCATCCCCAGCACAGCTACAAAGAACAAACAGAAAGCCACAACCAATCATTGGCATTAACCCTTACTCTTCCTCCCGTCGCTGGCTTCCCAGAATCTTTTCTGCATGAAACTGACATGAAGGAGCTGCCCTTGCAGAGCAGCCCTGAAGATTCTGCCCTTATCTGATATGAAGGCTCAACCCTATAGCCTATAGGGACTGTCCCTAATAGGGTGCAAATCCTGAATGGGTAGATATCAAAGATTTCCATTCCTCTCTGCAACTGAAGAGCTTCTAGAAGCTCACAGAACTGACTTCCTGCTTTTCTTTCTCTTTCCTCTTCCAGAATTCAAATCAAACCCAAATGGTTTAGTCACAATGAGTAAAGTGCATAGCCCCGTGGCTGGGAAGACGCCTACACCACAGGCTAGTCAGAGCAGCAAGTGAGTACAAGTCTCTGAGAAAGCCCACCTCAGCTGCTAACTCAAGAACACTGGGTGGGAAGCCCAAGGTGCAGGGGCTGTTGTTCCTCTCAGCTGCCATGTTCGCTTCCCTGAGCCTCAGTGAGGCTTGGGGACTGTGGAGGCTGTGGGTGGCAAAAAGAACAGGTCCCACTACAGATGAAGGAAACAAAGATGAACAGCTCTTTCTTGTGGATAACCAATAAGTCCTAGAAAGTGAATTTCCAGCCCATGGTGTCCGTTCTGCTATGGCTCCTGCCTCCTGGATCCCCACTGGGAAAAGGAAAACAAGACTTGTGTACCTCCCATCCCTGTCTCTGGCAATTGTTATTGTTCTGGGTTACCTTAGTCAAGCAGAGAATTGGCAGTAGCCTTCTAGGGAAACACATGGGCAAATGTGTGTTTGGTTTTTTTTGTTTCTTTTTCCAAACCCCAGGGCAAATATAGGATGTGCAGACAACCATCCCAAGAAGTTGCTTTTCTTTGCTTTGGACTATGAACACTAGAACTCAACCCAAGGGAGGCAAAACAGTCCCACCAAGGCTTAGATCATGCCCAACTCCAAGGATCTTCACCACGTATCCTTCACCTTTCTTAGGAAAGGATATTTATCAAGGAGCATGTTTGCTTTGGGAAATAAAGGAGCATTAGGAAGGAGTGCCTGAGCAAATCCTGGCCACTGGAGCTCAAAAGGCTGAGGAAATGCTACTAATAGCAAGAACACTGGAGCTTTATGTCTTCACTGTGAATGAATGGAAGGAAGAAGCACACTGAAGATTCAGTTGGCCTCTTTCTGTGTTCACAGCCAAGGCAGAGTAAATCAGTGTCGGTGAGACATCTGCCCTCCTGAAAGGTAACAGCACTAGTTAAAGCAGCTCAGATAAAGAGTCATCCCATGTGCCCACCAAGGAATACACGGATAAGGAGACTGTCATGTGGTATAGATAATAACAGATGATTACTAAGCCTTTAAAAAGAAGGAGGGCCTGTCATTTGTAACAATGCAGATGAGCCTGGAGAGCATCATGCTAAGTGAAGTAAACCGTGCATACAAAGACAAATACTGTATGATGCACCCATGTGAACTCATACAGTTGAGCTCATAAAAGTAGCACTGTATGGGGGTCACCCAAAGTGGGGAGAGCCGAGGAAGCCGGGGGTCAAAGAATATAAACTCTCACTAAGACAAGAGGAGTTTGCTGAGCACAAGCTCAACAATGGTATATCTTCGTGATTGTAATAATGGACTATGTACTTGAAAGTAGCTGAGAGTAGATTTCAAGTAGTGTTCTTACCAAAATAAAAAGAGATGGGCATGCAAGGTGATACACATGCTAATTAGTGCAATGTATCCATAACACAGTGCACATACATTCTAAACCACCATGGTGTGCATGGATGAGAGGAGCAAAACAAGTTCAGGTTCAAGAAATAGAAAGCACAGGGAAAGCCAAGGTGTGGGCTGTTTGGAAAGGGCGTCAAGAAGAAAGCAAGCTCAGGATACAATGGGGAGATGGACAGCAGCCAGCAGAGCAGCCTACTCCCCCAAAGACATCCTCTGCTAGACAGGCAGGGAAGCTAATGGCTTCGTGTAAGCCAGCCCCCGGCTGACTTACCAAATCAAAATTCAAACGATAAGAAGTATAGGTCCTGGAAAACATGACTAGAAGGCTTCATATGCCAGAGATAACGCCAAGCTTTCTCAGCATTTCCCACTTGCTAAAGCTGTTCCTTACACTCTCAGCCTTGGTCCCACCTGCAGTGTGGTACTTTTATAAGGTGACACATCTCATAACCAAGAATGTTAACAATGTGCTTCTAACCTTCTCAATTTTTCTAGGAACCCCTAATAAGCTGTAGTGTCAGCAGATAAATTTGCTGAGAGCGTAGAGCCAGTACAGTGGAACCTTGCTGGGGGAGAGAGGCACGTGCTGCTGAAAACCCACATTTTAATTCATTAGCCAGGTATGATGGTGCACACATATAATCCCAAAGTATCTCCAGTTCTAGGCCAACCTGAGCTACAGAGATCCTGCCTCAAAAAATGACTAATAATGATAATAATAATAATAATAATAATAACTTAAGATATCAACCTGCACCATAGTCTATCCTGGCCAGCTCATATGGACCTCTTTCTGGCCCTTTGCTAATAAGGGGAGCATGCAACAGACAAAGGTAAGACACAAACCAGGCAGAAACCATATTCCTGGGTGAGCTCATTGACCTCAGGAAGAAGACCCCTGCCTGGGGTAGACAGACCCTACAATATGGGACCTTCCTGGCCAGCACCCATTGCCACCCCCATTCTAGCAGACTGTGAGGTGTATTACCTGATAGGAACTGCTGTGTGTCAAAGAGCTTGCAAGTCTGGTCTCTTTCCAGTTTGTTGGGCCGATCACTGCACAGGGCCAGGGGCCCATCCCAGTAGATCCTGCTCTGGCAGAGTCTTTTGGCATAGAGCCCGTCTGGGGCCATCCAGAGGACCAGTCCCCTCTCCAGGTGACTCAACAGCTTTTCGATGTTCTTCCTCTGCCCACTGTCCTCTGGGTAGGGGAACAAGACCTGGTCCAGGTTGCTGACATCATAGGTATGTCCGTGGGAGATCCGGCAGCCTTCAGGGCTAGACGTGGTCAGCTCCTTCACTAGGATGTCCCGGTAATACAGGCAGATGTGCAGCCGGCAGTCTGTGAAGAGAACTCTGGAATCAGTGCTGATGGACCTGGGACAGATACCACAATGCTCAGAGGCCCAAAGACTCAGTGACTACTACACTGATATGAAATACAGCAGGTGGACCACTAGAGTGTCAAGATGCTCCACGAACAAGTAGGAGGTCCTAGGACCAAGGAAGTCTGGGAGATGTTAGCTGCCTTTGTCCCCTGCAGATTCTTAGACTGGAAAGACACTTATTTTTCTAACATGGCTATTTTCAAATGTTGACCTGGCCATTTACTCATCTTGGGGAGGGGTGTATTGCTTGGATTTTCAGCCCAATTTTACTAGACAGCACCTCTGTTATGAAGGTGTTTTGGGATGATGATGTTAGTAGTGATGGCATTTTGTCTAAAATATCAAGTAACACCACTGAATGGGAATTCATCTTTCAGCCAAAATTTTAATTTTGGAGTTCAACCCTAAGATTAATTTCTGCTAGTAAAAACTAGAGACATCTCAGAAGAAAAGCAAATGTGCTAACATTTGGAACTTCCCTAAAGTGTCACCATGATGTTGTTTAAGTAAAAACAAAACAAAAACAAAAACAAAAAAAAAACCCACATAGATATGTTGGAGGTAAGCACTGAAATAAGAATTTCTGGCCTATGAAAACTGATACTTTTATTTTCTTATTTTAAGTCAATGTTCTTGGGGCAGAGGAAAGAACTGATGAGAAAATCCTCTAAGAGCCAATAGTCAACGTTAAATCTCCTGAACCCCCTCTAAACTTTGTGTTCAACTTTGAAACGAACCCAACAACTCTATTTTCTATAGCTTTAAGACAGGAATTTATTGACAGATGATTTTATTGATTTCAGAAACCATTTGAAAACACCACCCACAGGCTTAAAGGGCAAGCTGGGTGTGCAAAGGGCTCCCCAGGCAAAGACGATGCCCGTGGTGGTGGTTGGAACCCAAACAATGCCTGGAAAGAATAGCTTTCTGAAAAGTGCACTCCGGGTTGATAATTAATTATGCAAACCAGAAAAAGAAACCCACAAAACCCTTGTATTCTTCATAGGTTCTGAGACAGCCCACAGCATGGTGTCTTCCATTTCTGCCTCTATAAACAGCAAGTCAGGCAACGCACTCAAAGAGAGGAGGCGTTGGCCATCTGAGGTGACTGGTAAGGCAGGTTTCATTTCATTTAATGTCACCAGAATCACAAGATTGCTGAGATATAAATAGCTATGGATTTCCTACTCTTGGGGCACCCATATAAGTCTTAGATGTTCCAGAAGAAGGTCTTGAGCTTTCTAGAATCAGTGACAAGCCCTGATGCTCAGAAGTGTCCCTCTTCTGCCCTTAAGTGGCTCACAATGTCTCCCTGAGCATCAGATTTGGAAGGAACTAGGTGACCAGACTTCTTTCCCAGTAAACAAGGGAAGTGTCTAAAACTGTCAAAATGTAGTTGATGTTTTCAATCACAGACTTTTAAGGTGGCCATAGGCATGGTGAGAATTCTAATGTGCAAGTTATTTTTAATATTCATTCCCATTTGAAAGCATCAAAAATCATCTAAAGACTAAATAGACATAGGATGCATATTTCAAGTATGTCTGAGCTTCCTTAAAACAGGTCAGCATCTCTAAGTGCAGTCTTAATTAGTAACAGAACTTTAAAATCAGATCAAATCCATGCATGCTCAAAAATTCTATTGAAGTTGTAAGGGGGACAGAGCAATATGGTCCTTTGGGGGCATAAGAACTTCTGAGAGACCAGGGTCCAGAACCAGTGTCCCTGGAAGCAGTTCAGGACCACCTCTTTGTGACTAACTCTGAAAGGACAAACTGCATTTGGTAATGAAAAGCCCTTGTGCCTATGAAGTCTCTCTGCACTGTGAAGAATGTTGGCTGGAGGAGGAGCCTGGCTACACATTCCTAGAAAGCTGAGCAGGTAATGATGTAGAGGTTAACGACTTCTTTCAAATAGTGTTTGGCTAGCAGGTACTCCTGCAGAGATTTCTAATAGTGTTCTTTATTTGCTGTGATATTTGCAGAGCCTGGGCCATGCCTACTCCAGACCCCAGAGCCTGTAAGGTAAGAGTCTAAATCCTCACCCAACCTACCCAGAGGAGAGATGCCACCTCCCTCAGAGACTTAAAGGAAGCGCTACACTCACCTGAGAGCGCCAAGGCTTCAGCAGACCTTATGCTTGGCTCTATGGGGATTCCGGGAGCCTGGGACTCAGGTGGGGCACAAGCATAAAAGGTTCCTGTCACCTGGCAACCTGCATTTGCAAATAAAGATCAGATGACATCTAAACAGAGAGTCCAAGTTCAGGGGGGCTCTTAAGTTGGGAGGAGTCATGCCCTGTCACTTTCTAAGCCAAGCTTGATGGGCTCTAAACGTCCACTACCAACAGAGTGTGTGATTATGAGGCTGAGGCCAAAGTCCAAGTTCAGTGGGAAAAATGCAGGGTGATGAAGGAAGGTGTCACAGCCCAGCTGTGGATGGAAACATGGAGCTTTCTCCATAACTTCTCAACAGGGAAACTGGGGCCCGGAGGTTGGGGGGGGGTATTTGTACCAGCTCACATAGCAAGCTCCCAGCAGGACCAGAATTCAGATTTATATAAGGCTGGTTAAAAAAAAGTAATAAACTATTTGATCCTCATTTATTCTGCTTGCCGTTTGTAAGCTTTGGGGGAAATTGAACCATGTTCCCTGGCATCAGAGAAGTTACATCACACTAAACCAATAGTCTAAGCATGGGTGGCATGCAGGTGCTGGAGGGCAGTGAAATTGTGACAAGGAAATTATTTCCAGGATAATATAAAAGGACTACACGTGTGGTGACCCGTGTCAAGACTTCTGTTTAAATAATGAACTTGAAACCCCTAGAAGCTTGTTTTATGCCTAGCCTGGTGGCACAGGCATGCAATCCCAGCTACTCAGGAGTTCAAGGCAAGAGGATCAAACAGCAATCTAGCCTAGGTAATTCAGCAAGACTCTCCTTAAAATACACAGTTAAAAAAGGGTGCAGGATATAGCTCAGTGCACTCGCCTAAATAAATACCAAATAATGAAAGCTTCGCTGAACATAGTTTGTGAAAATTTCTGTCTCCAGTCAGTTGGTATTTCTTCTGTGGGAGCTCATCTAGTGCCTGGGGGACCCTGAGGGTGTTCTGGAGCCTGACACTCCTTTGTAGAGAAGTTTTGTGAATTGCTTTTGCTCTGGCCCTCCCTTTGTACCAAGAACAGCTACAAATGACTCATCACTGCTCAAGGGACATGAACTAACAATGATCTCCTGAAGTTACAGCTCTCCATCAGTAGTAAAGGACAATTCAGAGGGAGAACTGACAAAATCTATCTCTCTATCCTAACACAACAAAGAAAGCAGAGTGTTATGCAGAGTGAAAACATGTTAACCAAATAATTGAGACAAAAAAAAGACAAGTTTTATAATTCACATCCATCGACATTGGACACTAGTAGATATCCATGCTTTTCTCTATTTATTAAAAATGGGGACATTTTCAGCTGCTTGAATGATTTCTGGGGTCCTTTAATTAAGTTCCCACACAGAGTGATGCCTATCATGGCTCTGAGGACTTCAGCATCTTACAGGATAAGGCAAGATTCCCTCCCCACCCCAACTTCATGTGATGTCTCTCTGGCATCTCTGTGGTAGGGGAAAGCCCTGTGGTGCTGCCCGGGAGGATCACCCAGGGTCACCCACACCCTGAGCCCAGGTTGTTCTTCTGTCTCCTTCCTGGATACATTCCTTACCATTTTCACAAGATGGGCCTTGCCAGTGGTGGCTGCGGGGGCCAAACGTCACAGGACACTGATATGGGATTTCTGGATGTGACTGATCAGGGGCATAATCCCTCCAGCTTCTGTCATGAGGTGGCATCATGTAGTTATGAACCTGCTGACGGAGCACAGGGCATTGCTAAGAGGAAAACATCAGTGGGTGTTGGGGTGCTTTCTCACCACCCCAACTCCTCAGGGAACCCCTTTTTTGGCCAGCAGCCACGTCATTTTGTCCAAAAAGTAGCATGAACTGTCTACCACACTAGGTAGAAAACAGCCATAGAGGGTCTGAAAGCACAGTGAGGACATTGTGTAAATCTGTGATTTTTGTGAGGTTTCATCATAAGGCTGAGCCTGGCATCAAAAACACTGCAGCGAAGTCTGCCCTTTTTAAGCCACCAAAGTGAATAAAACAGTACTGTAATTCACATCGGGGAAGCTTAGAGAAGTCAGCTGCCCTGTGGTTTCACATGATAAAAGTACTACTTCCAAAGTCCTTGACTCCCACAAAAGGTCTCATTCCCAGAAGATGTGACCATCAGTAGAAGAGCACATCTCCATAGGTGGGACACATCAGACTCCCCAACTTAACCACCAGGGAGAGTGACACCACTTTGAAACCGAAACATCCTCCTGTGACCAGGGCTTTGTTAGCATTTGTAGTAGCCATAGCAAATGGTAAGTCCTGCTATTTCCATTTGTGTTTTCCCCTCTCTGTGGAGCCAACCAAAAGACTCAGCCTAACCTTCCACAAGCTCAACAGTCCCCCCATACCTGAGCTGGCAGTGAGCCGTAAGGCGCTGTCATGGGGTAGGGGTGGCCCATGGCCATCTGTGTGTCTTCCAAAGTGAGCTGCTTTGCTCCTGTGTTTGGGGAAGAAGAAGAAGAAGAAATAGCACTAAAAGAAGGAACTGGCTTAACTGAATAGCAAATCTTAGAAAAATACCTGAGTACTTTATTCTTAGAATGCATAGCCATGTTAACCAATCAGGTGGGTTTTTTTGTTTGTTTGTTTGTTTTGTTTTGTTTTTTAAAGCAATTCCCTCTGGCAGTTACTTGTCTCTGATGTTAAACTGATTAAACAAGCTCAGACTTGTGTGCGACAGCCAGAGAAAGCAATACCACACAGGACTCTGTGATCCACCTAGTGGTTTCAGGCAGTGAGCTGGTGCCTAGTTGAGGCACCCTGCATGATTGGAACAAATGCATATTCCTGGCCTCTCATCTAGACACACCAGTCGGAATCTTTGAAAGAGGGAAGTGAAGATCTAAATTTTCATGAGTACCCCAGCAGGCCATAGAAAGAAACGCTGGCATTTTTATTACAATAAATGTGAATACTTATGGGGTGTGTGGTGTGCTTTCCCCTCTAAAAATTGCTTAATTATTAAAGGATATTAGGTAAGTAAAACTTTAATGGATCTTGCAGCTTTTGTTTGGAATTTTGGTCCACATCTTAATTGAATGGAGTAACTGGAAATACCTAACGCCTGCATGTGCATAGCCACGCACCCACGGGCTTTAAAGTCTTTAAAGAAATAACCCTACATTAATACCACAAGGTTTTCACTTATAACCCAGAGAGCATGGGCAAAGAGGCTGCTGGGAGTGGCCACGGGGCAGGAGGTAGCAGTCTTCAAAACAGAAGTAGAAAGTGACCCTGAGTAGGAATTAAGGCTCCGTGAGTGTCCCACTGCCTCTATCCTGTGACCTACATTGGGGAAATCCCCTACCTTTTTTGGCTCCTTCTGGAACAATCCTGTACACCTTGTAAGGGTCGGAGATATCCAGCTGGCTCCTCTCTACCAGCTCCTCAAAGTCATTGCTCTTGTTCAGAGCACATCTTAATCTTGTCTTCCAAGTAGGAGGATCGGGCTTGTCTATCCCTTCGCGGAACTTTCCTTTAAACAGTGCCCAGGCCTACGAATGAAGAGAAGGAAAGGTCAAAGTTCGGGGTCTTCAAAAGGAATCTATGGATTGTGTTTCTGAAAGGAAGATTGGTGTCTCAGATTTGCTGTTGGCCAAAATGTGGAACATGATGATACCGGAGTTCTCTAAGGAAATAACTTCTCACCCGGAACCCTGCAGTGAGATAGGGAGACCCCTAGTCTGGCCTATACGCATCCAGTGCCTGCATCCAGTGTGGACAAGACTAGGGGCAGAACTGTGGAAGGGACAGGCCCCAGAGAGGACATCTAAGAAGTCACACTGAGGTACTTTGAACAAATTCCCGCAGGAAGTCCCCTTTCCCTGCCCGGCTGGCAGGTGGAGGCTGGGGGCTTCACAGTCCAGTGAGCCAGCTCTCTGGGGACATCAGTCCTAAGGGACTCACATGGTGGAGGCGGGGAGCTCCCAGAGGAAGACTTGGGATAGACCAAATCACCCAAAGAACAGAGACAGAAATGGAAGCTTCCAGAACTAGAACCAGACAGTAGGGGAGCCCAAAGAAACAAAACCCAGAGGAACTCAGAAAAGTAGTGAAATAGGGAGCGGGAAGCAGAGTGGTCCTGGTAGTCTGTGGTGGCAGTGACAGGAAACAGCCTAACGGGCTGTGCTACAGGACCCCAGCATCAGGGCACCACTGCGCCCGGGGATGCTCCTGGAGCTCGAAGTACTTTCCTCCACACAAACTTAGTGTAGGGACCTGATTTTCCGTTTGTGTGATCCCCGGAGAGCTTGCAGCCTCTTTCCCTTCTCCCGCGGCTTCTGTCAAGCAGGACCTGATGCTTGACGGTCTGGTCTCTGCCTCCCAGGGCCCACCCAACCTCCCGGTCCCTTGCTCTGGAGGCACAGTGAGTCCAGAGCTGTCTGACTCGCCTTCCCCCCTCTCCCTGCTCTCCCCCGCCCTGGGATCCCCAGTGCTGGTAACCTTGAAGAGGGCGGCGTCCTCCTCGCGGTTGTAGTCCTGCTTGCCCGCGTGCTTCCACGGGATGCGGAAGACGCTCTTCTCTTCGTTCTCCCACACCAGCCCGGGGTACTTGCCGCTGTCGATCTGGTCGATCAGCCACTGGCGGAGTTTCCCGTTGCCGCAGCTCACCGCGCTCATGCCGAACTCTGCTCCCCGGCTGGCCGCCTCCAGGTTCATGCCGCGTGCCAACCTCCTCCCGCGCTCGCGCGCTGCGGGGGAGATAAACTTCCCTGCAGCCACTGTCGCATCGCTCTCGGGGCGCCCTGTCCCAAACTCTTGCAGTGACCACGAGGCCCCCGGAGTCCCTGAGGCTGCGAAGTGCTCGCGTGCAGTGCCAATGTCGCCAGGGTCCCCCAAAAGAAGGTACTTTGGAGAAGGTGTGGGGAGCATCCCTTGGCACGCACCATCCTCAAGGTCGGTCCTCTCACCCCATCTATCGCAAGCTCCTAGACACACTTCAAGTCTTGTGCCACCCTGGGCGTCCCGTCTGCTTACTCACCCCTCTCTGCCCGCTCCACGCTGCTTTCACCCCACTTTTACCTCACTCTGTTTCTAATCTCGCCTTTTCCCGGCTTCAGGCTGCCCTGGCGGCCCCGGCGTGAAGGACCTGGCACGTGGACTAGCCCCTGTCCAGGTCCTGTGCCCATGCCTTGTAGGTGTGAAGCACCTAGCTCTCCTCTCCCTCGGCTTTTTTTTCTCGGACATTCTCACGCTGTCCCCGGGATAACACCGGGCCTATCTACCCAGCCAGAGACAATTAAATGGGCCCTGGAAGCAACAAGTGGAAGTCTGGGTATGGGACTCAAGAAGCGGGAGACTCCAGTCTGCAGAGGGTCAGCGCGACCCCAGGCGGGGATGAAGACGTGACTAGGAACACTGGGTGCTGCGGACAGCAACACCAGCTCCCCTGCGCGGGAAGCGAAGGAGAGCGTGGGGGAAGGGGCTCAGCGCCCCGAGTTTGGAGCTCCTAGCTCTCCTTGGCCATCCGACCTAGGAATCGCGCGCTGGAGCCCTCTGTGAGCTTGGGTCCCTTATGAACCAGTATTGGGAAAGGAGCTTCCAACAGGAGCAGACAGGGTCAGTGGCTGTACCCCTGCGGACAAGCTGCTGCCAGTGCGTGATCCTCTGATCTCAGGACAGTCCCGTTAGCTCGTCCCGCCCAGCCCGTGGGGATGCTCTGGAACGCCCGTTCAAGTAGCCTCACACAGAACCAACAGTGCACAAGTCCCGGGCCAGCGCAGATTGGGGGAGCCGGGGCCCCCTATCTTGCCACGTTCCCTCAGAGCTTGGGCTTGGAGATGGAAGATGGGCTGCTCGTTCCCGCCCTGTCCTCTGTCACAAGCCTCACACTCCTCCTTCTGCCCGACTCCAGGTCTTACCTCACCCGCACTCTGAGCTGAGGGCAGCAAAGGGTCCCAAGTTCAAGTGGTGAAACTCGGAAAGCGAGGTGAGAAAGAGGAACTTTATAGAGCCGGGGGCGGGTCTCGGCGCTGGGCGGGGCGGGGCGGCTCCGCCTGCGAGGGCGTGGCTAGCCTAAACCTGGACCGGCCCTCCATCCCTGGCGGGTGCCGGGCCGAAACAGGGTATCCGGCTGGGACAGGAGCTTCGGACTGTAGCCCACCGGGTCAGAGGCTGTGCTCTTGCGAACAAGCTCTGACTTTCTCCAGTCCCTCTAGTGGAGGGAGCTTGGGACTCTGACACACTCGAAAATCCTCAGCCCAGTGGGACAGTCACTATGGCCTGTTCCAGTGGAGGACCAAGCTCCCAAAGGGAATCTCTGTTCGATACTAGAACTTGCACCGAGACTAGCTGATAACTAGAAACCGCTCAACTCTACCGGCGTGGCCAGGGCGGGAAGTGGTGGAGGGTCTGGAGCCCAGGCAACTTGGTTCTCACAGCACGTGACAGAACAGACTGAGGGGGGGGGGCATCCTTGGAATCGTCAACCAGGAGCCCTGTGTCTCCGCAGTGTTGAGAGAATATCACGCTCATTAAAAAGAAAATAGAAAGGCAAGTCCATAAACCGTGGTCCATATACTGTGTCTGAAACGCTTACACCCTTAGGATGTATGAAACCGATGAATTGAGATGACTCAGACAACGCACTGCCCCCAAAGTTTCAATCGTGGCAACATAAAAGAGATGGGGGATCCCTAAATACTCAGGTAGTTAGCACTTCCGGATGTCAGTTCACCTTAAAATGATAGCTTTAACCTCAGCCTCGTGAGAGGCAGTTACCCAGCAGAGTATGAATGCCCAAACAGGAGTTTTTACTCCTGGCTTTCTCCAGTCCAGCTTGGATTGGATGCCTGCAAGATGTTTGTTTACTTGATATTTTCAGGCAAGCAGTCAGATCGCCAGTTTCTGTATGAATTTAGATCACAGCCACCACAGGACAACCTGGAACGTTCTTAAAGCCTTTTCATTTCACTTATTTCTCGGTTTTTCCTTTAATCTTCTACCATGGGTCCTGGACTTTAGAAGAAACATCTGAGTTGGGCCACCGCAAAACAGACACAGTGATGCCCACAGGTAATGTTTTTTCCTGATACCAACAGGCTTTCTCAGAAATTAACAGGATGCTATGTCTTTATTGCACCCCAGTCAGTTTTCCATTGTCACAGCCTGGGTAGTAAACAACAGAGTTTCGTTCAAAGAAAATTTTGGTCACACCCGTTTTCCCCTCTTCTTCCTTCACAGCTTCATTCATTCAAAAATATTCTTTGAACACCTTCTGTCTGTTGGGAACTGTCCTGGTCGCTGGAGACACATCTCTGAGCAAAGTAAAGATTGCTACTTCAGATAGCTCTGCATTGCCGCTGGGGAATTACTTTTCTTCAAAGAGTGCACAGAGAGGAGCCTGCTGGGAGCAAACACAGCAGAGCAGAGGTGTTTCTGCACTTTCACACATGTATCCTCTGCCTCTACTTAGACCGTTTCAGCCTTTTCCTCACCCATCCACATCCTCTGTTTTCAGAAGTTTGAACAACAGTCATTACAAGAAACCTTTTGAGACTTCACATGGCTATCGCATTTAAAGATATGATTACTAATCTTCAACGCCATCTTCTGGTTTACTCGTTTGTTGTATGGGTGCCCTAAAAGTGATATTTTAACGATGAGGTGAGTGCAAACAATAAACTATACGAACCATTAAAACTTTCTATTTTATTAGCACCCTTTAATTGCACACAGTAATGGGTTTCTTTATGACATTTCCATACACAGATATAGAATACTCAGATCTATTGCCATTTCTTACCACTCGCCCCTCAGGCTTTCTCCTTCGTCCCACATCCTTAAGCGGGCCCCCCTTTTACTTTCATACTTTTGCCCCAACACGTGAACGCATGTGAGACACATGTTTGAGGAACTGGCTTATTTCACACAACACTTTGAGGTCCCTTCCCAACTATTCCTCGTGAACAGCATGATTCTGTTTCTCTTTTTGGCTGAATGAAATTTCCTTATGAAGCACTGAAGTTCTTGGCGTTCGCATCGTCACTGGGGGAGAGAAAGGAGTGACCACGTAGGGGCTGCCAGCTGCTCACTGAGGACTTCTGAGGTTCAAGTCACAGTTGACAGAAAAAGGACAGTCTTGAGAGTAAGAGATCCTCATCCTCTTTCCCACCGAGACTCGAGAATACCGATACGTTCCACAGTGAAGTAGTGGGCAGTCGTTCTAAAATGTGATAGGAAATTAGTTCACTGAGCACCCATCCCAAAGGCAGAACTCTGTAGTCCACACGGAGATTACTTGGGTTTTTTGGCTAAAGAGCCAGTGAGCAGGGGAGCAGGTCTGAAAGGGGTGAACTTTTCATTCACACGTACCCCTTAAGGATGTGGGACAAAAGAGAAAGCCCGAGGGGTGAGACTGCGAGAAAAGCTGAATAGACCTAAATTCAGTACTTTAAGAGTTGAGCTCTTAAAATTATACATTCACATGTAAGAAAAATGGATTACGGAGCCCATATTAGACACCCAAAAAGTCATTATTTGGCCAGGGCTGTCTGTACCTTGGCAGTAGAATGCTTGTCTAGCTCACGACAGGCACTGGGTTCAACCCAGCAACCCAAAGCAAAGCAGTCACCCTTCCAAGAGGCCGAGACCTTCTTTTGGATAAATGTATTTTCTCATGAATTCACTCCTTAAAATGAGAACAATTGGTTTAAAAAAAAAAACAATGAAATTCTGTCCTTGGAAAAAATTAATGTAACTGTTTTTAATCATTTGTAAAAACCAAAAATTAAAACAGGAAAGTTTTTTTTTTTTTTAATGTTCTATTGTTTTGATGCAGGTTGCTTCCAATTAAAAAAAAATCTGGTATCCTGACTCCACATGTGTGAAATGCTAGGTGTGACCACTCTATGGTAAGTGTCAGGGAATGCCAGGTATGACCTCTGACCACTCTATGTAAGTGGCAGGGAGGAGGTGATTAGAGCTCATGGGAGTGAAAGCTTGGATAGTGATCTGACTTCCCATGTTCAAGAGTGATGACAACCGTTTCTGTAGTGTCCTGACATGAAATTACGTACATCACTAGTGTTCACTCACTTGGAACTGTGGCTGTTTGTATCCTATACCAGCACTTGAGAAGTGTCACAGACATAATGACTTTTATCCTTCAACCATACCTGCGTGATGTTCATGGCACCACATAGTTCAATTGTGCACACGAGGAGAGAGATCCAAAAGGGCTATTGGCCATCTCTGTGACTTGCCCATGAGCTCAGCTTTTGTGAACCAGTCTTTCCCATTTATACATCTGTTTGCTGCCCCTGGGGTTAAAGTTAGGGGATGGGGAAATGACTCCGTGGGTAAGAGTGCTTACTCTGTGAGCATAAGGATTCACGCTAAGTTCAAGTCCTTAGCACCCATGTAAAAAGGCTGGGCATAGCTTTGTGTATGTCTAACCTCAGAATTGCAAGGCTGTGAGATAGGTAGACCCCAAGAGCTGAATTGAACATTCTTAATAAAGCGATGCATTATCGGGCAATAATTCATACAACTATTTTTTTATGCAGCCCTGAATGTACCTTCCTAACGGAAATCGCAAAATGCTGAGTGTTTTAGTGATTCTTCACATCTCCAGTTTCAAACATCCCCCAGACTATCAGCCACTGAGAAGCAGAAGCTGCTGTGAATACAGTTAATGCCAGGAGTCGATATATGTGGCTCTTTTTTTATGCAGAAAACAAACCACTTTCAGGCTTATAGGAAATGAGAGTTGTCCTTTTAATCAATTATGTAATAAGGAGTCGCAAAGTCTATGACTCTGGGGCAACATTGGCCCTTTCTTCTATTTCGTCACGTTTGTAAACATCGGGCTGTTCCCTTTCCGTTGCCTTTTGCCATCAGCATTCTAAGAAGTCTCCTTGGAACACTCCTTTCTCTCCGACGTGCTGTGCTTGCTGCGTAAACAGTGACGTGGCTCAAAGCAAGGAACCACTTGATTCTGCCAACTCCTGTTCCCAAGCCAACAGAAATGCAAATGGTGTGCAATCATCGCTGTGGACAGTTTTCTGAAAACTGAAGCCCCGGGTGAAAGGCAAATGGCATTGTCTCACTTCACCCATTTGTAACATTGCTTGACTCTGGATTATTCTAAACTCTATCTGCTGTTCTTTCAGCAGAACACTGCAAAACAGTGTGCCGTCACTTGTCACAGAGGTGCCATTATTTCTGAGGCTGGGGCATTTGGGGTGGTAGAGCATATCTTTCAGGGAATGTTACATTGTGTATGGTCAACCTCAGGCCTAGGGATGTGAGTTCTTTCTTATTCATTGGGCTACTCCAGACCAGTCAGTTCAGAGCATCCTTGGTCACTGGCAAAGAAAAAGGATTCAGGAAGAACCATGCACTGGCTTGTCATGCTGGCAATGAGCAGTATGTATAGTGCCATCACCCATATCCCCTGTTAGGAGCTGAGAGCCACAGCAAAGGAGGAGTTGTCTGGCTGTGATTGGGTATGGCAGACAGAGAGGAATGACTAGGAGTCCTGGGAAGATTCTACAGAAAGAGATGAGGTCTCAGACAGAGCAGGCACATGGGAAACAGGGGTGGTAAGGAAGAGGACATGAGACCTGATGAGGTTGGATCGAAAGATCCAGGTGCAGAGCTTAGGAAATGGTACCACCAAGAATCCACTTCCCAGACTCGCACAGAGGAAGTGTGACTCAGGGTTGGAGGCTCACTTTATGGGCTGAGTGTCTCATATCCAATATATGGATATATATATCTTTTGGTTGGGACCTGTGTTAATATTGTCAATTTGATGACATCTAGAATCATCTAAGAGACAAGCCTCTGGGCCTGACTGTGAGGGACTATCTGTATTAGGCTGATTTTTTTTTTTAAATTTGAGGATATCCAAGCTTGATTTTAACTTTTAGCCCAAATAAACCCTTCGTTCTGTTGCTTTAGTCAGGCATTTTATCACAGCAACATGGAAAATAACTATTGTAGGACCCAACTCTAAACATGTGATCCCTTGTTTTATATGCACCTTCGACTCATAGCCAAAAGGTAATTTCATGCAATACTTCCGTACCAAAAGCCGAGGTTTCATTGTCTGCAGACTACAGAGGCTCAGCCTGTGTTAGAAAGTGCTTGAGATGAATAACACTGAAGTTGAGGGGAGAGAAGCAGAGCCAAGAGAGAGAAACTGAGCAGCTGCTGACCAAGATGACTTCAGTCCTTGCTACAGAGCTCATGTAGTAGGAGGCAGATACACGGTGGGGGAAGGATGCTTAGATCCATGTGTGGTGAGGACCTCATGGCAGACGGTGTCACATCATCAAGAACACATGGCACTATAAATACTGCTCATTGCCAGCATGACAAGCCAGTGCATGGTTCTTCCTGAATCCTTTTTTTTTTTTTTTTTTTTTTTTTTGCCTACTGGATGTGTATAATTTTCATGGCATTATAAAAATTGTTAAGTCAGACTAAGACAAATTGAAGATCATCCACACTGTGCTTCCTTTCGGAAGCAGCCCGTCCTCCCTACGATGCACCACCCAGGCACTTGACCCTGGCTGTTGGTCTCTGCATATCCACGAGGATGGTGTGGGAGAGGTGCAGACAATGGTAGCATGGTGCCTTGCACAAGGGAAGTGTCACTATCCTTTTCATAGCAGGGAGAGCTGAGAGCCCTGGCAATGGCAGCCAAAGAGAGAACCCTTCTTTCCCAAGGGCCACTTGGGCAGTATCTCCAGCATCCATGCAGGATGGTGCAGGGCATCTCTTCATTCCTGTCTTCTCTGTGGGGTTCATCTGCTTGTTTCTCCTCTGTCTCCCCCTCCTCCCTCTCCCACCCCCACTCTTCTCTCTCCCCCCTCCTGCCTCTCTCTCCTCTCCCTTCTCTTTCCTCCCTTTCCCCCCTCTCCCCATTCTCTCCCCTCTCCCCCCTCTCCTCCACTTATCTTTTTCAAAATCTTGACACAGTATATTAATGCAGATTATTCTACAACAAGGGACAGAAAGAGAAACTAAAAAAACAGTTACATTAAAACTTTCGTTGCTTATATCTGATGATTGTGAGCACACAGAAATAGGTCTCTTGAGTTTCTTTGGTCCTGCTGAGGCAGAGAGGCAAAGGATGTGGTTTGTGATCCAAAGCATTCTTAGCTCTCATGTCATTCAAATAAACTGAAGTTATTTCCCACATTAAGGGATCAACATTTTTTAATTTTAACTTATCTTTTAGGTGATACAAAAAAAAGAACCATGAAAATTGTGTGTATTACTAGGGTGTTGTACAGTGTTTTGATACATGCGTGCCCAGTGTTATTTTATACATGCTGTGATAAGCCAGTGAGTACCAGCACATGACATATGATTTGTGTGAGACCATCATACCTCGCTGAAGTTTAGGCAGAAAAATGCCCCATGTGTCACACAGTGGACACTGGCATTAGGGATATTCAGAGAGTGCAAAAGAACTCTCGTGTAAGAAGCCACATTTGATTGGGTTTCTCCAGACCAGGCAGGTGGAGGAAAATTCCAGATAGAGGCATTGGAGGCTAATAACCCAGTTTCCCAGCCTGGTTCTTAGGGAGGCCTCAGGGAGGCGATTTTAACATGGAGACTGTTGGAGTTCAACTTAGTCCATGTTGTACTCCTGCGTAACACAAACATTTAAAATGATTTTTCACAACGAACCAATTTTAGCAAGAGAGTCGAAAGGCTTGTTTCAATGTCAGCATTAGATGGCCCAGAGCAGATTCTTTTCCAGTTGCCCTCCATGTACATTTAAGCATCTGAACATGCTTTCTCTTCAGGATCCTAAGGCTCTCATTTATGAACGCAGCTGATTTTTTTCCCTGTTTGAAGTAGAGAGGGTTGCATAGGCAAGGCATCCAGGGCTCTCTTAGGACAGGACCTTAGCTTTGTGGCAGGGGGGGTAGGGGCGTGGGGGGTGGGGGACATCTACTATGCAGGGCCAGTGGTAGCTCTGGAAAACCATCTTTGGGAGCTAAATGTTGAATTCACACTTTGAATTTTGAACTTGAATGAAGGGCTGACATTTCTTCAGCTCTGTGCTGTTCTCTAGGGGCAGGCCCCCAAGGCAGTGTGGTATGGCAGTTCCACAGACCTTCCACAGCAGTCGGGAAATGTGTAGTTTTTCTTAACTGGACTGAGGCCTGCTCCACAGACCTGCCCTGGCTTTGGATGAGAATCCTTGTCTTTCTAATCTCACAGGGTGGCCATAGCACACACCCTCAGCCCAGTAGCAGCTTGCAGAAGATGGGCCTCATCTCTGATACTCCCAAGAGTTGTGAGGCACCAGGCTACAGTTTCCTCAGTCAGTTTCTACTATGACCAGGTGGGGGAGACAAGTGGGGATTATGGCCCTATTTTAGAAAGGAATAGGTTGAGAGTAGGGAGCTCACCTGGCGTTGCCCAGAAGACCATGGAACCAGCTGGGATTGAGGACAGCCTCACCACAAACTTGGAAGATGCTTTGGCCTGCTCATGATACCTCTCTGGGGTCACCTCCAGGGATCCTTTGTCTACCTTCATTTGCTCCTCTCCCCAGTATTTGGGAGGCCCACCCAAGCCCATCCATTTGGACTGACTTGTGGAGAAGTATTATGTCCCTTAGGTTTCCTCTTTGACTAACTTTTCACAGTTCACAATTACCAATGCCTTTGCCTTACCTACAACCCACCTGGACCTCCTCCTTAGAGAAACAAGCACGAGAGGGGCAAGCATCCCATGTGTCCCCTCTCACACTCTCCTCCGTGGAGCCTTCATTCAGCCTGTCTGTAGCTTGTTCCCACAATCCAAGAGTGAATAAAAGACTTATGGAGTCCACCAAGTGATGCTTGTTCTGTCTCCCTTGAAGTTGCTACAGTCAGGCCAGCTACTCGGCAAGGTTCACATTTTTGATGTTGCTTAGGCATTTCCTCTCAAGCCTTTGGAATTCTGGAAACACAGAGTGACAATATCAATGGTGCTATGGGCATGGACAGAGATCATACTGGGGACATTCAAATTTTAGGGACAGTTTGGACACTATACAAAATGTTAAGACAGAGTGATAGTACTAATAGTGATGTGGCCATAGTAAGAGGTTTGGACACTATACAAACCATTTTGCCAATCTCTAAAGGAACATGCGATTTAGATTACTTTATATAAAATGTGTTGTTTTGTACCAAGCAGCAGCCACAAGCAGTATCAACAGCACAAATTAAAAAAATATATATCCTGTGATCCCCTGTGAGATGGAGTCCTCCTCATTCTGAACTTGTGAGCAACTTGGTACTCTTTTCTTCTCTCCACACCTTCCTGGTCTCTTGTATTGTTTCCCCATGCGCCTTTGGAAGCATCTTCTTGGAAAGGTCTCTTTGCTTAGCCTGTTGGAAGTCTTCAGTGTGACTGAAGGAAACCTGGCCCCTCATCAGCTCAGACCAACTGAGGTTATGACGCTCCACCTGGAAATCGCCTTCTCTTCTAAACATTGTGCTTTTCCCTTGACTCTTTGCAAAAATTGTCATCCAAAGGCAATTTCTTATGAATACATACATGGGCTTGGCTACTTTGTGGCTACAGAATATGTTGTTCTTATTTGATATCATCCACTAAGTGTAAAAGAAATCAATTCATACAGAAGTGGAGTCCTCAGAGGACCAGCTGTGAGTATTCTTATGAATCCTCTTCAGCAGATGCACACTACTGGATCGGGAACAGTCATAGTGCAATGTAGCCCCTGGTAGTGTGATCAGCTGAAAAAATGGATTCTTCTAAGTGGCATGTGGGCATGCACAGAGGGAATGAGCTGCACAGAGGAAACTTAACATGTTGAATTTTAATACTTCATTTGTATAAACTTTTAATTTTATAGCACCTTTTTTATTGAGCAGGTTCATACTCCTTCCTACTTTTTATCTTGGAATCTATAATGAATGGTCACTTGTACATTAGCTTATTTACTTCTATCATTTATAAACCGTAAATCAACATTTTCACCATAGAAACTTTCTGGTTCCTTCAAAGTTTTTTTTTTTTTCCCCATTGAAAATCAAGTACAAATCCCCCCAACAAAGTTAAGTTTCAGGATGTGTTCATTCTGACTCCTGTCTTAGATGGCCACTCACTCCATCAGTATGCATTCAGTGGGTGCTAATACATAAGCCTAGACAAGTTTTCAGAACACAGTTTGTCCCTGAAGACCCAGCAGAGGTGGCACTATCTTTGACATGAGTGTTGTCAGCCTTTTGTGACCAGACAGATGCATTCAACAAACGACCACTGTAGCTTCATCCTCAGGACTCAGGTACCCTGGGGGCATCTGTTATCAAATGAAACTTGAAAATGACAGAGAGCTGTCTGCTGGCTTTTCCATCTGTCCAGCAGGGGAAGACATCTCAACATGCCACAATATTCCAAGAAACTTAACTTTCCGGGGCATGCAGACTCGCTATGGTAGCAGGCCTTTAAAAGATAAATAAGCAGGTGCCTGCACTCTTAGATTTCAGGATCCTGCTTACCTTTCATACTTCCTTCTCTTCTCCTTGATGCCACGAATTATCTTTCGCAAGGGCTAGTAAGCACCTCTCTTTGTTGGCGGTGCCCCTGCTTTGCAGAGGCCCCTTGCCCTGTGTGGGGCTTAGCATTGTTTCACAGGTCAATGAGATAGTCTTCCATATTCAGCTACCTTCTGCAGAGGTAGTTCTTGCAAAAAACATAGTCCTAAAATTGGTGGCACTGCTGCTGGGACTCCAAAGCTCCATATCTTTGAGGTCTGCCTCCCTCAGTTATAGCACTCTGAGGTCTAAAGCTCAAGCTAGAATGGCCACCTGCATGGAACACTGTGATGTTCTCCTGAGGTTCTGTGATTTCTCTCAGCTCTTTATCTCCTGGGAGGTACAAGAGGAGGCAATGAGGTATGGCCAAGACCCAGGGTTGTCCAAAAGAGTATGCTGACAGTGACTCAGCTTGGTACTAGGTACATATCACTCTTCTCCAAAAGGTGTCATTCTCTAGAAAAGTACCAAGCAGGGGAGGAGTGGAGATGATTGAAAGAACCAAAGAAAACATCAGAAAGACTTCTCTTCTGAACTTTGGACTCTCAGGATTTCAATATAATATATGAAGGAAAAGAACATTCCCAGTTGAGACTAACATGGTGGAAAATATTAAAGTATGACGGGGGATGTTAGTAGAAGAGTAAACTGTCTGAGGTAGGCATAGGAACTGAGGAACTGGAAATGGAAGACCATGGAGAAACTCCAAACTTTGAAGGCATTTGTTTCGGACAGGACATTAGTTCTTCAACATCACGGTGATAGGAAACACTCAGGGGCCAGCTCAGACTCTGGGATTCGGCCAGTAGACGTGGGATCTGTGTCTCTATTAGACAGTAAGGGGACAGGAGTGTGGGAAGTTGCCTCAGGTGGTCTAGGGACCACATACTTCAAACAGCACAGTTGGAAAAGAAGTGGCAAGTTTGTGGTTATAAGTGACACAGTTCAACTGGAATTGTAGGGAGGCAAATTTGCAAAACAAGCCTGGATAGAGGTGCAAACTTTGGGAAGTTAGGACATGCTGTGTGGAGGCCCACAAAGGGTTCCTAGTGAGATCTGAGCTTGCTTTACCCAGCAGGGCTGCATTAGAGGACTGCTTGACCACGTTTGTGAATTCTAGGTGATTGGAAAGGGTCTGCACTTGGCTGTGATAGGGGGAGGTCTTTTGCTCCACCCCTTGGCAGTCCTTTAAAATGCCCTTTAGAAGAGACAGACGGGGATGGTGGATAAGGATCCAGTCCCTCCTGAGGCTATCCTGTGTTTCTATCTGTTTCTCTCCCCTCTATCATTCTATCTAAATCTCACATCCCTCACTCATCAAGAGTACCCTGGGGTAAAATGTGGGAGCCAGTCTCCCAGCTGGGCACCCACAATGCTGAAGGAGGACAAGCCTGGGATTCAGAGGGCAAAAGTAAGGGGAGGCAGGACATTAAGGATGTTGAGTGCTGGGGACTGTGGTGTTATTACCAGAGGAAGGAAATAGTGACAAAGATGATACTTAGGATGGAAGACTGGAAGCACGAAAGTTAATATTGATTGTCATCCCAATGAGATGGAGAAAGAATTACCATGAAAACAATCTGTGAAGAAATTTCTAGATGGGGGTTAATTGAGATGTCAAGACCCATCTTGACTGTGAATGGCATCATTCCATGGGCTGAGCAAAAAGGAGAAAGGAAGCCCAGCCTTAACAGGCATATTACTCTGCTCCCTGGCTGCTGCTATAATGTGACCAGCTGCCTCAAGCTCTTGCCATCATGACTTCCCAGAATACCCTGAAACTGTGAGCCTGGACACAGGCATCTAGGATTCATCTGCACACACAGCGAGAACGCGAGGATGGTGAAGTATCTTGAACACAGTGGATACTGTGGTGAGCAGCCAGCTTCTCTATTTTCCTGCCTCTGACTGGTTAGGTCGGGGCCAGGGGGAGGTCAGGAGGAACTAGGTCCCGTATGACCATGGACACTGATCACTTCCCCCCACCCCTGCAGGTCTATTCATCATGGCTTTGGAGACACTCAGGGTTGGAACAGCGAAGGTCACTTCCTTTTGGAGCTTGTAACAGGCTCCTGTGCACAGGAAGGAAATACTGCCTGTCTGGAAGGCACAAGCGCAGCAGCCTGAAGAAAGGGAAACTGATCCTCTTTGGGTGTGCAGGGTGTGGGCCACAGGCTGAGGAGTCTTCCTAGGAAGAGAATGACTTGAGCATTCTTGCCCTGAGTTGGCTTTGAGACATTGAGCTCTGGAAAGGGAACCTGGAGTTGGTGCTCAGCCTGGGGTCTGGTTCCATCACCGAGAAAAAGTCTTGGGAGGCAGGAGGATGCCATGTACCAGCTTTAACCACTTTGGATCTTGGATCAGGCTTGGCATCAACCTGCACAAGGATCAACCTGGTAGCTTGTCTGAGGATACGGGGCTTTCTTCACTGAATCTCAGTGATTTCTCATATAACTGAACATTATAATTCCATCCTAGAGAGTCCAGTGAGGTGAAGGGGGGTTGGCCAAGCTCTTCAATGTCAAAAGAACCATCTGGGGAGTGAGGGTAGCTTCTGCCAGCCACATGCCTCATTAAGAAATCCCCCCCACATGAACAATAAAGAAAAACACACCCACTCGCATTGTCCATAACTTCTTTGGAATGCTGCCTGCCCCCTGCCTTCCTTCAGACCTTTACTCAAAGGCCACTTCCGAGAGAGTCTTTAGGGGTTCCCAGCACTCACACACTGCTTTATCCACAAAACCCTGGTTGCTGGTCACATTCTGCCTCAGTCACTCTAAGCATGCTCCGCAATCACTTCCTCTGACCAGAACACAGGGGTCTTTGATTGTCTTGTCCTCTGGAGTCATCTCCAACTAGAATGTGGAGATGTGGTAGGGCTGTTCTCTGAATGAATGAACAAGTGACTGGTCATTGAAAAGAGACAGCAAATTCACATGCATTAATATGAGAGGAGATGATAACCATGTGGCCGAAAGGGGCATTTTTCTTTCAGTGTCTTCAAAGACACTCATCCCAGCACTGGCTGAGGTGACACTAAGAGGTACTTTAAATACCGAATCATGGGGGACAACTAAATATGCATCGGCACATCTGCACAAGCTGGAAACTTATACTTATGAAAATTTTCGTTAATTTTGGGGAAAAGCTTATGATTTGAGGTGAAGGGAAGACAGCAGATGCAAAATTGCATGCATGATGTGATCTTAACTCTGAGAAAAAGATATGGCAGTTAGGGAAATCCCCAACATGTTACCGACATGGTTGGGGGTCACACAGTATTTATATAAATTTTTTTGTCTTCTCCCCCCTCCACCGAGTTTAACACTCTTTGAGGATAAGCACACAATGTCATTAAGCCTATAAAGATATTTCTTCAGAGCAGAAAATTAGTTCTCAGCAAGCTTAACTAAATCAGGTTGATTTACAGGGAGCCCAAGGGCAGCTTTTCTACCTTTGTTTTAACAGAACCCTCTTCTATGGCAACCCGTTTCTCTTCCTTTTTGTTCGATAGTTGATTCCTGAAACACGTCAAGATGCCATGATTCTATCTTCATCTGAGTGTCTTTTTCTGGATTTCTTGAAATCTGGTTTGGGCTGAGCCTACTGTCCTGCTCTGTGCTAGGTGTTAGGGGAAACACAGATGTAGTAGAGCGTGGTTCCTGTCCGGAGCACACTCTCACATGAGTGGCTCTTCTGCTCTTTACCTTGGAGGAACTGTATTTACCAAAACCACCAGTGACATTCTTCTGGCAAAATTCCAGTGGCCTCATCCCTTTTCTAAGCCTTTAGGCCTCTCAGTGCTTCTGCCAAGGTGGTCATCCCCTCATGACATCTCTCCACTGTGGTCACTGGGGTGTTTTGCACCCTCAATTGCGCTCACGTCATGATCCACCGAGCACCAAACATCCTCTCCTCCTTCTCAGACCTCTAGGCCTCACTAGATAGCCCAGTAGGTCCCAGGGAGCTGAATCAGTACCTGAAGGATTGCCATCTCCACCATGCTGTCTTCATGTCTGTTGACCTTCGCTGCTCATCATTGTCCCACAGAACCTCACTTCTGCCTCTTGCCTCCAGCCATTCCACCTCCTGGAGATTCAATGCTCTCTGCAGAGCACAAGGCAGGCCTCTCACCACCCAGCTCAGGCTCTACCACAGCTTCCTTTTTCTGGATGGTGCTGCCTAGCCTACTCACCTTTAAGGGTCACCTGAAGTTAACATTTATAGAGCATGTCGTATCTATGGGTACTCTGAAAAATATTTGCTAGCCAAATTGAATTTTTTTCTCTTGAAAATTTATTGTATAGAATAACGGATTCCATTATACATTTATATATATATATTACCTTGCCAGTCCACTAACCTCTTCCCATTCCCTCATCTTCTGCTTTCATGTGATCATACACATGTTTGCTCATTTGTGTATCTTGCAAATGATTTAAAAGCATATGTTATATTGTCTTCCTTCCTTCTCCTAATTAACCTCTCCTGTTCACTCCCTTTAGACTTCTTCCACCTTCTCACAGTATCCCTTCTTCTTCTATCCATATATAGTTATTAATATTACTTAGACTGAGCATATGAGAGAAAATTATGTTATCTCTCTTTCTGAGTCTGGCTTAGTTTGCTTAACATGGTACTTTACAGCTCCACTCACTTTCCAGCAAATGACAGAATTTCATTGTTCTTTCTGGCTGAATAAAATTCTCTCTCTCTCTCCATATTAAAGGTGTGTGCCACCACCGCCCGGCAAAATTGTACATATTTATTATTGTTAATAAACTTTCCATTTCTTTGACAAAATGTATGATATAATTAACTTCAAAGGAGGAAAATTTTGTTTTGGATCCTGAGTCAGTTCATAGCTCCTGGCCCTGTTTCTTTGGTTCTAAGATAGCAAAGCATGCCATGTCAGAGTTCTGTAGGGGGAAGGCGGCCCTATCACGACAGCTGGGAAGCACAGAGACAAAGACTTCTGCGTCAATAGCCCCTTCGAGTGGTTGTAACTATAAGTGGCCCAACTTCCCTCCTCTAGACCCCACCTGCTAAGGTCCTGCTCCCTTCCAATAGCTGGTGACCAAGCCTTTACACATGGGCTTTGGGAGACATTCCAAACCTCAGCATTGACGGTGCATGGTAGTGTGCGCATGTACTGTGGAGCAGCTGAATTAAACTGGCTCATCCGCATTTCCTCACTTGTTTACTTATTTACCAAGAACACTTCTCTACTCTTCAGCAATTTTCAAGTATGTAATTCATTGTCTTTAACTGTAGTCACCATGTAGCTCCCATGAGTTTGCTCTTCTTTTCTGACTGACATTTTGTGTCCTTTAACTAACATCTCCCCAGTTCCTCCCCACCCACGGCCCCAGGCTCTGGTAACCACTCTTCTGCTCTTTGCTCCTGACTTGGATGTCTTTGGCTTCTGCACATAATGTGACTCTGCAGTGTTACCCTTCTGTGCCTGGTCTATTCTGGTCTATTTCACAACATGAGGCGTCCACATTCATCCCTGCTGTTACAAACAGCAGGACTTCATTCTCCTATGAGCCCACCTTGTATTAACCATATTTATCACACTGTGCAATAGGACACAACACCCCCCCCCCCCCGTGTAACCCAAATTCTGTATCCCTTCACCTACATTTCCCTCTCCCCTGAATCTTTGTATCCACCATCTGCTTCTAAGAGTGTTTAAAATTATCTGTCTATCCTTGGGCATTTGTTTTAACATGATGGCCCCCAGATTTGTCCACATCATCACACATGGCCAGATTTCTTTCCTTTTGAAGGTTATATATTATTCTATCATGTATGTTCACTGTGTTCCTCATCCAGTCCTCTATTGGTGGACACATAATTTGACTCGATGTCTTGGCTATTGTACATGCTGAAAACATACATAGGAGTGTACCTATCTCTCTGTCATGCTCATTTAATTTTTGGATATATATTAAGTAACAAGGTTGTTGACTCTTACATACTTTAATTTTTTTCTTTTTTGAGTAATTTCCACCCTAGTTTCCATAATGGTTGTACTAACTTAACTTCCCACCATCAGTGGGCCAGGGGGTCTTTTCCTCCTGTGGGCATTCTTCTTATTTTCTTAAAAATTTCTTTATTTATATTTTATGCATGAGTGTTTGCTTACGTGCATCATGTGAACCATGTACATGCCTGGTGGCCTACAGAGGCCAGAAGAGGGCATCAGATCTTCTGAAATTACAGTTACAGGTGGTTGTAAGTGTAGGATGGATGCTGGGACCTAACCCCGGTTTTTTGTAGAGCAGCCAGCCAGCCAGTGCTCTTAACCACTGAGGGATCACTCCAGCCCCAGAAATTCTTTAAAATCTTTGATCTGTGTATTTTTCTTGCTATATCTTATCCCACCCCTCTGGGAAGTTCCAAGAGCAAGGATCATACTTTTTATTTATTTTTTTTTAAAGCAGACTTAAAATAGTATCATGCACAGAGAAAACTACTTGCCAAAAAAGAAAAAAAAGGTAAAAAGTTGTGTACTGTTTTTAAAATTCTGCTTTATTGTATTTTAATTAGCATACAAAATAATGGGTTTCATTATAACATCTCCATGCATGTATATCAACATACCCCCCACATCATTCACTCACCACTACCTCTTTTGCGCCTCACACCTCATCCCACTAGTTGTCCTCCTTCCCTCGTGTGTGTGTGTGTGTGTGTGTGTGTGTGTGTGTGTGTGTGTGTGTGTGAAATCTAGATTCTACATATGAGAGAAAATATGCAGTATTTGTCTTTTTGAGTCTTCTATTTTAAGAGAGGATCTCTAGTTTCATTCATTTTCCCACAAATAATGTATTTAGTTTTTGTTTATGGCTGAATGAAACCCCATTGTGTCTTGCCGACAAGCTTCAAGGCTGGCTCCACACTATACCTGTTATGAATAATGCAGCAAAGAAACATGAATGTGAAGTATTTTTATGGTATGGCGACTTAGACTCCTTCAGGTTCGTACCCCAGGGTAGAACAGCTAGATTATATAATGGTTACATTTTCCTTTTTCAGAACTGCATACTCATTTCTACAGTGCCAGTTCCAGTTTACGTGTCTACCAGCAATGTATAGCGGTTTCTCTCTCCTCACAGCCTCAGCACTATCTGGTGGTGTTTTCTTGATTACAGCTATTCAGTGGGGTGAGAGAGACTCCCAATGGAGCTTTGTTTTGCCTCTACGAGATGGCTAAAGCTGTGGACAACTGACATGTACCTCACAGTCCTCTGCTCTTCTTTGAGAACCAACCTTCAACCCATTGCTCACTCATCAAATGGATAGTTTGTTTCTTTCTTGATCTCTTCTCCTTTGGTGTTTGTTGTTTCTAGTTCCTTACAGATTCTAGATATTAATCTGTGTTAGATGCTTAGCTGACAGAGATGTCCTGTTGCTCTGTGGCGGCCTCTTCACTCTATTCTTTCCTTTGCTGTGGGGGAGCTTTTAATTCAAGCCCATTTATCAATCCTTGGGCATATTTCCTGTGCAACCCGAGTCCTTTGTGGAAAAATCCTTGCCTATGCCTCTATCTAGAGTGGTTCCCTCTAAAAAATTTTCAGGTCTACATTAAGATCTTTGAATTGTTTTATTATATCATTGTTGTTGTTGTTGTTGTTATTATTACTATTGGTACAGAGAGACAGCAGACCTAGTTTCATTCTTATACATGTGGCTCACTCATTCTCTTTTGCACAGTTTGTTGAAGAGGCTGTCTTTTCTCCACTATACGTTTTTGGCACTGTTTTGATGGTCAAGTGGCTGTAGCCCTGTGGATGAACAAGGCTAATTTTAATATGTTCTTTTGGTTTCATTATCATACAGTGGCTCCACTCAGGTACCTTCTCTTTTTCTGCTTTACTCCCAACACCAATCCAGAGGTTTAGGTGATGCTTAGCTTCTTCCAGGACTTCAGAACATCCCAAATTATTTTGATGACTTTAACTGTGAGTGTGTGTGGTGTGTGTGTGTGTGTGTGTGTGTGTGTGTGACAAGATTTTGGTATGTAGCCCAGGCTGGCCTCATTGAACTCATGGTGATCTTTCTGCCTCAGCCTTTTGAGGACCACTGTGCACGGCTCTCGTTTTGGTTTTGAGGGGAGCAGATCAGATTTTTTTTTTTTAACGGCTGGTCCCTCTGGCGGTTTTGGGTCCTCTCTTGTCATCTGTGCAGCCAAAGCTTTTGATACCACTAGTCAGCGATTTTGCAGAATGCCTCTCCATTGCCTGATGTTTGTTCTGGTTCCGTTCAGGTCAGTGCACTTTTGACCAAAATCCCACAGAAGGGATGCTGTGTTCTCAGTGCATCCCGGCCATGGACATGCGACAGTAACGGGGTCATTAGTGTCACTGTCAACCTTCAGAGTCCAATTAGGGTTATAACTGAAGGGTTTCCCCACTGATCAGTGATGGGTTTTTCTTTCTAATCGGTCTCTCTCTTGGGAGAGATAAGTCCAGACTATGCAAATACAGTCTTTCCCGCGTGCTGTGCCTAGTGATTCAGTGACTGTGGGTGGCCTGCCTAGAGTTATTACTGTCACATGCAACGGTGATTTTGTCCTTTTCTCGTCTGTACTCCACAAGCAGGAATGCTTCATTTTCCTACTTGCTTATTCATTCAATTGCATGTCAGTTGGGGCTCACGGCCATTTATTTCACTCCCTGGGTTGGACTATAGTGCCCTAATAGTTTGTTGTTCAAATTACACCAGTTTGACCCTGATTGGCTCTGCAGCCTCTTGACATGGCCCTTCCTTTCTGAAGCCCTTCCTGATCCCCTGGCTGCAAAAAACATCTCAGGCTCATCACATATTCTCTCCCTTTCAAGCCCTGGCATCAACCACTCCTCCCAAAAAACCATCCTGTGTTGGAGCTTTTTTAACATCATCATTGGTTTCTGTCCTTACCTTCCATAGGAAATGCCAAGCACCAAAGGGCAAGGAGTTGGCTCTTGGGACCCAACCACAATCCACACACCACCTAGAGCAGCTCCCACACAGCCTAGCAGCTCCCAGAGTACTTACTGAGACCAGCCACTCCCATCTCCTTTAGTGGCTTTTGATCACTCAGCAAGAAGTTCTGGAGAATGGCCAGAGAAAGGACCGTGAGGCAATTCCAGCTCCTGCCAGCCTGTGGAGCCTGGAGCTAGGAGTCAGACCTCTGTCCTCATTTTTTCTAAAATTAGCTCTTAAGGAAACAGGATCCAGGACAGGGCAAGCCACTCACACAGCTGAGTGCAGTGCAGGGAGCCAGAAGACAGGACATCCATCTCAGCAGTGGCGCTAGTGGACACAAATGTGTAAGAATTTGTCAGCATGTATTTACCAAATACATGCACAAATAACTGAGGGCCAGATAGGGAAGCGCTCAGCAGGCTGGGGACAATAAATGCTGGAGCAGGCTGGCAGCGTGTTAAAGCTAAGCACCTGAAAACAGCGTCTCGTGTGTTATCGCTTGGCAAAACCCTCTCTCTAAGCAGGTGAGTGAGCTTTTCTCAGATTGGTCTGACCCCTTCTCTCCTATTGCTGTCACTGCGTCGCTGACACTCGGAGATGTTCTGCTGGAGTCACAAAAATCCCTGCAGTGTGGCACAGCAAAGTGTGAATCAATTCATATTGTCTGAGAAAAAGCCATAGGTTTCAGGATTTCATAAAATCATCCAGTGCTCCTCCTAGTCACTCTGGAGTACAAGAACTCGGGGACCTATGGAGACTCGGGGTTACCTTTGGAAGCTTGTGGGAAATCAGGGGGTTACCTTTAGAAGCTTATAGGAAATCAGGGGGGTTACCTCTGGAAGCCTGTGGGGAGTGGGGGGGGGTTACCTCTGGAAGCCTGTGGGGAATGGGGGGGGGGTTACCTCTGGAAGCTTATGGGAAACCAGGCTTTGAAGGTGCCGCCTGCTCTACTGTCCACTGCGCTTCTTCCGTCCTCGTCTGTTTAACATGATGCTAACACAGTCCTGCCACACACTCCTTTATTAAGTGGAGACACCATAAGTAGCAGCCCGTGGGACAGATGAAACCCTTCTCCCTCGGTCCCAACAGGCTTTGCACTTTTTCTTGTGAATGCCAGGCAAGTGCTCTCCCACTGAGCCACACCCCAGCCTATTTGTTTCCACAGCAATGTGATCTTGAGGAACTTCTACACTACCAGCTCAGACCCAGGGGTGGGATGGTATCGCTTTTGCTTGGCCTGATTCTTGCCAATGGGAGCGCCTCCTGGCCAGCTCTTCACCTTCAGTGAGCACGCCTTTTCCGATGGTTCTACAGAGAGAGAGGCCAGGGACTCATCAAGCTTGACCCAAGGGGACGGGACGGACGGGAAGGGCCCACAGGGGAGTGAGAGAGGTTTGTGAGGTGGAAAGGAGCTGCAGAGGGGAGAGGGTGCTGCCTTTGAGGAACCGAAAGAGCCGCAGGCTGTGCCGGTGGGCAAGCGCCCAGGAGGTGGGGCTCAGTGGGTACTGCTGCCAGAGGCTGGGGCAAGGGAAGGCACTCGGATGCCTTCCAAGGGAATGGAAGCCTGCGTGGGCTCCGGACCTGGCTGGTTTAGGACATAAAGGTGATAATCTAGTGTCGGTGCGGCCACCGCCATGCAGGAGGTGTCGAGAGAGGGATGCTGCTCTTCACTGCCACAGCTGCTGCTGTCCCCGCCGCTGCCACCACTGTCACCTCTGCTTCTGCGGCCTCTGCCAGTAGACTGATGCTTTTCTCTCCTTCCCCTGTTTCTGCTGTCTGTCGCTGGCATTCCTGCGGGCGTTCTGAGGCTGCCTGCTGGTCCTAGCTTCCTGCTGTGGCGTCTGCCCTCTGATGCAATGGCCACTGGCCACCAGCTCTCTGTCCTCGGCACTGATCTCTACTCAAGAAACTCTAAGAAAAGTCCTTTATCTGGGATCCTGTTGCATGTCTGAAGACTAGATCCTAGACACCCCTTAACTCTGCCAATAATTTACAGGGAAGGTGCTTCGACCCAGGTAAGGGGACCTTGTCTCCTGGCCTTAGGAAGCCCCACTTTGGAGGCCTCGAGTGACTAGAAGGCAGTGACTCCATGTAAGCCTGTGTTACCTCCAGCACATGAGCCTGGGCTTCATGGAAAGTTGGTTTCGGCCCCAAGTCTTCACTTCCTCAGCAAGCAGGTGCCAAGTATCCGTGCCGTGCTAGGACCGGCCCCTCAGAGCTTGCATCTGAGTAAGCGGAGGTGTCTCAGAATCTGCACATCTGTTTATCCCTGTTGTAATGTGAAGTACTAAAACGTAAACTGAAGTAATCCTTAGACTAGACAGAGACAGCGGCCTCACATGGGCACCTGTGAGGTATCATGTGTCCCAAGAGAAGGTTCTATAAGGAGATGGCTTCTAAAGGCCTGCAGGTGGCTGTGGAGTCTTCCCCAGGGACAAAAATGGCACACTGTAAGTATCCTTCTTCAGTGGAGCTGTGGGGTCCAGTTTTAAGCAAACAATCCCCAAATAAACTATTCAAGCCAAGAAAAATCAATCCTTATGTTTGAAATGCTCACAATAACTGTTTGATATTGACTCTGTCTCACAGGATAGGGGTGGGAGCTTAACTTGCCCCCCCCACACATGCTCACATACATACATGCACACACATGCTCACAGATGTGTATACACACACACACACACACACACACACACACACACACACAGTCTGCTGGGTGTAGAGGTTCAGAGCCCATAGACTTAGGAAAGCCCCACATTCACTGCATGAATGATCTGTTCAACAGCATTTACAACAGGCATCTTTTGGGAGGTTGGCACTGATAAAGAAGTCACCATCCCTACCTCCCAACACTGAGTTCTCCCACCCCCTTCAGCATGGTAATGTACCATACAAGAAGAGTTTCTTTGCTTCAACACAGACGAAGTTCTGTGGGGCAACAAAGAATGCATCTGGGGATGAAAGAGAGAGTTCTGAAAAGCTCAGCCCTGGGGAAGAGGGAGCCAGTAGGCTTCCTATGAGACAGGACTCCAGACCAAGGGCCAACTCAAGTGTTAGCTGGGGGAGGGAGGCATCTAAGTGGGCATGGCATTCTAAAGAGAGAGCAGAAGTTCCAGCATGGAGGCTGGAGCGCTGGAGCTCAGCAGGATGGGTTCCAGGCGCTGCTCCATCATGCCACAATGCAGCCTGGTGTCCTGTCCTAAGCAGCCTGTGTCAAGGGACTGAAAGCCTGTGACAAGCACAAGCCAACTCATTTAGATAATTACCTGCGGACTTTGGGGTTTGTAACTGAATTTCCCAGGGATCCAATAGTCTGCACTGTGGAGCCAGGCCTCATGAAGGGGCGGTGGCATGCAGTCTCTTTCCTGCTTTAACCTACCCCAGGCCTTGAGACCCACCACTCCAGTGGCTTTGATCTACACCTCCTATGTTAACCTTTATATGTGCACTTATAAACTAGATATGGCTTTCTTTTGCTTGTTTTGAAGAGTCTATGGACATTCGCTGGGCTTGGTGGTACATGTCTGTAATGCCAGGGGCTATGGTAGGGGACCCTGACCTTGAAGCCAGCCATAGCTATAAAGTGAGGCTTATCTCAAAACACAACACAAAACACCGAACATGAACAGGAAAGGTTATAGAGAATATATTTGAAATTGACAGTAATTGTACTTATATATTATACACATTTACTTTTACAAAAAGAGCAAACATGACAAAATATGATCGGTGATTAAAGTAGGATGCTGACTGTAATAGTATATGTTACAGATTTTATATTTCCTTTCATCAAAACAAGCAAGTGAAGGGGCTGGATGGCTCAGTGGTTCAGAATACTGGCTGTTCATACACAGGACATGGGTTTGGTTCCCAGCACACACATGATGGCTCAAACTGTCCATAACTCCAATCTCAGGGGACCTGATTCCCTCTCCTGGTCTCTAAGGAAACCAGGTATGCATGTGGTATGCATACACACACAGAGGTAAAAACACTCTACACATTTTTTTTTTTTTTTTAAATCCAGTAGAGCTTGAGAACCCAGATGGCAGACAGTGTGGGCCCCCAGCTGCTCTATTGACTTTCTGGAGACAAGACAGCACACAGACCTCCTCAGCCACTCCTCTGAGATGTCCCGGGGTCCCTTCCATGGGCAGGCAAACCACAAATGCCTGCGCTATGATGCAGGATCTCACGGGTAGCTTCTGCATCAAGGCTCTGGTAGAGTCCTTGCTCTGTCATGCTTAACTAAGTGACCCTGAGCAGGTTTCCTGTTGGTTGGAGAGGAGACATAGCTGGAGAACCGAACTGGATGACTTAAGGTCTGAAGTCCTCAGCCTGCAGTGGGCAGGAAGAAGTGGGAAGAGGCACTGTCTTCCTGTCTTCCTCCGCGGTCATGCCCTCCTTCTGATGAGACGAAAAGGAGACCGTCTCTTTCCCTTTCCAGAGATAAGGAAAACATCTCCCAGGACAGGGACAAGAGTTCAAAAACAGCTAATTGGCATACATGGCGCCTCATCTACCTACTACTTTTAAGTACATTAACTATAGTCACATGATATGTGATCAATCTCTTGAACTCCGTGGTATGTACATATTTCAAAACATCTCAAACACAATATTTTGGTCAAATTAAAAACAAACAAACAAATGAAATCATAGGTTAAAGTGTGCTGTGCTCTTCAGTAGGAGAGATACGTTTATAAACACAGGACAGTGTAACCTCTTACTTGGCAGCTTGGGAACCAACTTCTGCCAAGGGCTGGAGCCAGATGGGAGTTTGCCAATTTTGAATGACACCCCCCCCCCAGTTGTACTTTAGGTCAATGTAGACCTCTTCCAAAGCTGGGAAAAACATTTCCTGAGTGCTAGAGTCGCACCTAAAAATAATAGTAACCCAAACCCTCTTATCTTCAAAATCAAATGTCTCCAGAGAAGAAAGGCACCCTGGAAGGAAGGTTAAGAAGCAGAATACATGGCTGGCTTCATCTATGAATTTGGGTGAGGTCAGGAGACAGGAACCAGGCTTTGGGGGGAGGGTTTAAAGGTAATCGTCTTCCTATAGGGCTGAGGCGGGTTCCGGCTCAGAGATCCATTTAGTCTCCATTGGCAGTAAAGGCTTCCAAGGAGACAGGCTGCCCCTATCAGTCACAGAGGGACAGAGTTCTTGAGGGAATAGAGTAACTGTAGAGAACAGGGCCTCCTTCATGGCGCCCTCAGAGTTTCACCCACCCACAGACTCTGGAGGGAGAAGAGAGGCGCTGAGGATTCTCAGACCGACCCCACCCCACCCACCAACATCTGTGGCCTGTCCTCAATCAAAATGCAGATTCCTAGCAAAAGTATAGAAGGAAGGAGGGAGGAGGGAGCCGAGCTGCATTTCTGTTTTTCAGTGGGAGGCTAGAAGGGAGTGAGAACAAGCATGGAGAGGAGAGGGAAGGGACAAGCCTGTTGGGCTCTGTTGTCACACACTAATCGCAGTCTCATCCTGTCCTGTGTTTCTGGAGGACAGTTAAATGTGCAGCTTCTGTCTGGAAAATTACCTGAAGGAGAAAGTGCCACCTTTCCAAGAAGGGTGCGGGCCAGCGCCCACCCAAACAACAGTCCCTCCTTGACTCTTTCTTCCTGTGTTGTGGTACACCTCCTCTCTCTTTCCACTCGAATGTAGGTACCAGGTCAGGGACCAGCTGGCCCACCCGCACGCTGAAGAAGACGCCACGCTACAGCCAACACCTGCTGGAAGAATCCATGATGCTAGAAAAATGGCTCCAACCTCAAAGAGAGTACATATCGAGCACATACTGGTTGTGAATCCACACAACCATTATAATGACACAGAATTAGACATGTGGACACCGAATGCCAACGTGCACTGGTGAGTGAGAATGGCCTGCCATAGGACAGTGTCCGTTGACAGTATCCTGTGTGCACCTGTCCATCTGTATCCGTCTGTCCAAGCAGTGCTTGGTAAGTTGCTGGGGGAAGGCTGACGAGATGTTGAGGTTGCTTCTCTCTCAGAAAGGCTGGAGAAAGTGCTTGCTTTCTCCTCGTGTTTCATTTGCACACGTGCTGCTCGGACAATACACACCTGCTATTTTTAGTTTTAGAAAAGGTGTTGATTTGAAGATGGAGCATTAGGTCATCACCTCACCCCCCCCCCCCCCCCCCCCCCCCCCCCCCGCCCACTGTGCAGCCAGCCCAAGGAGGCCTGAAAGTTCCTGAAACCACAGCTGGAATGTTTTTCTATGTTTGATAGAATTGTATATTTTAAGTTGTGCGTGTGTTTTTGTGTGTGTGTGTGTGTGTGTGTGTGTGTGTGTGTGTAGATATATGAGTATAGGTGCCCTCAAATCCTCTTGAGCTGGAGTTACAGGCAGTTATGAACCACCTGACATGGGTCTTGGCAACAGAACTCAGGTCCTCTGCTTTTATCCACAGAGTCATATCTCCAGGCCAGAGTTACAGCTCCTTTTTTTCTGATTTTTAATGATGTGGATTATAATTTTATTTTTCAGCCTGGTCTATGGGGATGTAGTTATGATTCAATATGTTTTACATGTATGTCAAATGTACCTTTTAATAAAAATACTGCTTTTTTAGTTGTTGTTTTAAAATCTTACATTTTAATGAAGGCTTTCCCCCCCATTTTTTTCCTTTTTATTTATTCATCTCTCATACAATACATACCCACTGCAGGTTCCCTTCCCTCAACTCCTCCACATCTTTTTAAAATCAAGAGTTTCTTTTGTATTGCTTCTTCCTTTGGAGTTTGGATTTAGAGAAAAATGTTTTCAGTTCAGACTCTGTGTCTTCAGGCTGTGTAAGTAGCTGGAGAAAGCTTTCTCAACAGAACACAGAGGCAGTGTGTGTGTGGCCAAGATGGACAGTGTGCATACTGCCTTCACTTATGTAGGAATGTGTGTATGTACATGCATGTGTCAGCACAGGTAGCTGGTGTCTGCAGTGTGTGTGTGTGTGTGTGTGTGTGTGTGTGTGTGTGAGAGAGAGAGAGAGAGAGAGAGAGAGAGAGAGAGAGAGAGAGAGAGAGAGAGAGAAACAGACAGACAGACAGACAGAGACAGACAGAGAATTGCCCTCAGTTTACTTCCAGGATATGTTTTTACCCCCTCTTTGTGGTGATGGGGTTAGAACTCAGGACCTTGTATACATTAAGTAAATGGTCACCATTGAGTCAGACCTGTTTCCAGCATTTGCACAGACAGGGCTTATTATTGCTGTAGACAGGGGAGGGGGATAAAGGTCATCCCCAATCCATGCTCTCTTGCTTCTCTGCAGCACATTTACGTGCCGTCTGCTTGTGTTTTCTTGTCACCACTGAGCCTCACAGGGCTGAGGTAGAGCTGCCCACTGGAGCAAAAGAGGGGTCAGAGCGAGGAGAAGCTGCCCAGGGTAGCTGAAAGGCTGCTGTTTACTCGTCAGATTCCCAAAGGTCCCTGTGCCGGGCGCAGCGTTCTGACTCACACGCATCAGCCTCCTTTTACGTTAGTGAGCTCCAGAGTACTTGGTTGCTAATTCATCATTGCATAAAGCCACAAAGAACTGGGAGATAGAATTCCACCTCTTGGCATCTCAGCCACCCTAGAGAGAAGACTGAAGCAGCCAGCAAGTCCCTGGTCTCAGATAAAAGAAATATTTTAATTCTGGCTGATTTCTTCTTGCTCGCAGAGGGTTTTATGCTCTGCCAAATGCTTGGTGATAAGAGCTTTAGTTTTGTTTTCTTAGATCTGTTTTCTTTCCAACTCCACCCCTGTGCAGACTTTATCTTTTCTCATTGAGAATAACATGAATCCAAAATTCTCACTGTTCCATGTCATCTTGGGGTTTTATCTGTACCAACCAATACTTGCTATTTTAATATTTTATTTTTAATAGTTTAATAATAAGATCTCAACCAGAAGACAGGAATTATTCATACCTCCCCCCACTCCCCCTCTGGTGATGAGTATATACAATAGAATAATATGTCAAGGGATTCTAGAACTTACCCAAATGGCTTAAAGAGATTCATTTCCCAAGCATCTGTGTTTTAGACACACATCAGAATCGGACAGAACATCAATGCGATGACACTCAAGTCCACTCAACGGGAAGGTTAGCACCAGGTCCCTCTACTTTACAGAAGTAGCCCTAATGAGGACTGGGAACCCAGGGGAGGCTCTCTGAACCCAGTGCTGCTCACATTGGGCCAGGGAGTTCTCAGTACTGCTCACATTTGGCTGTTCTTTGTACTCCTGAAATCAGCAGCAACCTGGCCTCTATAGCAGATGCCAAGAGCATCTCCTAGCCCCGGAGTGACAAGCAAACACATCTCTACACATTGCCACATGTCCCCCCCAGGGGGCAAGATCAGCCCCAGCAGGGAGTCACTGGTTCCACCCACTCATCATGAATCCAGTGAAGTAAAAAACAAACAGACTAGTCAAGGCAAAGGAAAGGCCTGCTGCTACAGGCCACAGCAGGGAAAATCTCGGCAACCTCACACGGCGACAGGATGCCAGTCAGGGACACTGCACACCCGTGTGCTGTGTGACTCCATGGCAGTGCAATGTCCTTGAAAGGCAACTCCACGGGGACAGAGTTGGAGTTTGGCTGGGAAGGCAGGAGGATTGGAAACTAAGCGCAAGAGGGCAGGCCAGTCTCGCTAGGTGGATATGTTCAGAAATCAGACTCTGAAGATGGCCAAGCACCTTGGCAGACTTTTTGCAGTCACTGAATTTTCACTTTAAATGGGTGAGGTTTCTGGTATTTAAAATCCTACTAACCAGTTTTTCTCTTTTAAGTGAGGAAAACAGGAGGTTGACCATAGAAGGAGAGGGTCAAAAGAGGGACATCCTTCATGATGAACTGTCTCTGTTAACCAGGGGTCAGATTCCCTGTGTTTCTGTCAGCCCCAAAGACGGTTAAAAGCAGCTCACAATATTTTTGCTGGTCCGACAGCTGCAGTCTGTTAGCACCTGATGCAACCCAACGGGCTGTTTAATTAGCGCTGGCCTGCATCTTTCTATGGAAAATAGTGTGTATGCATGGCCACTCATGTTCAACATGGCCAGGACGGTGGCAAGCAACCAGCAGGGGTGTGTCTTACAAGCAGCCTGTATTCTCTGTTAGGATAGGAATTAACTCAAACCAGTGATCCAGTCTATCGGGTACAACATGATATCTGAAGAGGAAAAAGGGTTAGAAGCCATGCAGAATTCCCCATTGCCCATTCAAACCTCGCCGTAGCCAGACAAAACCAAAACCGAACCCCAAACATGGTTGTTTTCTCTTTCTCTGTCCTTTGGTTTAAATGGCAGCTGCTGTCATTATTCAAAGAAACTCTGGGGACTCTCCCTATAAACGGTGCAGCACAGGTCGTCTTGGGGAATGTTAGCTGTTGTCAAAATTATTATAAAAACATTCAAGGTGGGTGAGTGATAGCTGGGATGCTAGTGGAGTGTGTGTGTGTGTGTGTGTGTGTGTGTGTGTGTGTGTGTGTGTGTGTGTGCGTGTTTCTCCTGGGAGGCCTTCTCCTAGCCTCCTTATAGACACTAACTTGATTGAAGACACATAAGAGGGAAGTTCCCCATAAGAGAGAACACTAAGTATTTTTAGCATATTCGGCCTGATCCCTAAACAAAGTGAGAATGAGTTAGCAATTGGGGCTTAGAGTTTTTTTGCCCCCCCAAGACCTCACTTTGGTAAACTTTAAGGTTTTTTTTAACAAAAAGGTAACCAAGGAAAATTCATTTCATCCCTTCAGTTGGAAGCTATTTGTGGACATTGAAGAAAAGAGTAAGTCAGAAAGCTCTAACAGTCACACAAAGAAAGACACTCTCTTCTTTTGCTGTCTATCTGACATGTTACTAAAACTGAGGAAGGCGGGCCCCACAGCTCTGGGTCTGTTTGAGGAGGAGGAGGCAGCCAGAGAGGCACAGAGCCCACCTGGTGTCTGCACCACTTCAGAAAAAGCCGATGCAGTAAGACACATTCCTCATTAGGCCTGATTAGGAAATCTAGAGTTAGAGGAGGACATCGGCTAAGTCACCAGATCCCATCAGCTTCCTGGGAACATGCCATGAAGGTGTTCTTTCTTATTTTCATTGATCAGCAGCTGCTATGTGTTCTGGTGGAAGGTCTACCTCAACTCCCCTCCCATCTCTCTTCCCCCAAACCTACCTCTTCAAAGCCTGCCAAACACAGCTCCTCCCTCAGAGAGGCTCAAGACCACTCCCACAGGGTATATAAGCTGCATCCCAGAAAATAGACATGTGGTTCTTCCGGTCTCTCATCCTGGTCTCCCCTCTGAGGGGCCGGAAAATCACCCGGGAATGTTTTACCCATTAAACCTGGGCTTTTCCAATTCCATCTGATTTGGTTTAATTTGAATTGCTGCGTCAGCAGAGAGGCCTTAAGGGTGCAAAGACTTATCACTATGATTTCCACACAGCAGGGCTTCTCCCTTGCATTGCCTGAAAATGCGTGCCTCAATTTCCTGCTGATGGCTGTTCTCTTGGGCAGGATTCAAATGGTTTAGAAGCAAAGGTCTCATAAAACACAGAAACATCATGAGACTCCTAACTGTAAGCTTTAGAGGTCACACTGGGAAGAGTTTCACATGGACAGTTATCAAGTGCCACATTCCCTTCATGGATTCCTGCCTTCTGCACTGAGTGGACCCCCACAGGGGGCAGAGGTGCATGCTGGGTGCTCAGGCACTGGCATAACATTAGCAAGGGCCATCCCAGAGAAGTGTCAGGGGTAGATTCTCCATTCTTAGCCATTTTCTCTTTAAAACCGTTCATGTCATAACTCACGTTGAGCTCCTTTTCTTACCCAAGAATTTCTCTAAAAAAGTCATTCTTTTTCAGGGACTCGAGGTTTTTGTTTTTGAGCAAAACAATGTCACCTCTAAGGTAGAAGGACATTCACTGCGGTTTTACAATTATTTTCAGTTAAATTTGATGGCTTTGCATACGATAGGATAGCTTTCATTTCTGAAAACATAGTCAGGGCATTGTTCTCTCTGACAGTGTGGGGGTAGTCCAGCAGGCATCTTGGAGCTGGGGCTACTATCTGACTGACCCAAGCCACATTCCGTCTTCCCTGTCTGAATAGCTCCTCGGCCTTGGATCTCACCGACACCCTCCCTGCACGAGTGATCGGTGGCTTCATCTGCTGTGTGTGTTTATTGACTTGGAGATTGTAGGTGTAACTGTGTGGTGCTCACAGGCCTGTTGGAGAAAAGGACCAATCAATACATGTGAATGTGCTCCACAAATGGAAAAGTTAACCGATCATACAGAATGGACCAAACGAAATTAGTTTTCTCAGTCTCAAAATGGAATTCTTTTATTTTAGAAAATTAAAAAAAAAATAGAGTCTCAGAAAGACGTTCATAGCAGGAAACTCAGAATTCAGGCTTTTTCTCAAAGACCCCTGGGTGAAACACACTGCGCACAGCTCTGTCTGCGGGGGTCCTGTGACTCTGCTGTGTGACCGGGCACTTCAGGAGCCAGTGTGGTCGTCTGTGTTGGCTTCCGAGTTCCTTCAGTTCCCCAACAGAGCAGAACTCAGGGCGTTCCTAACGGAAAAGCTGCTTCAAGGAACGCTGGGAACTGGCACAGTGGCCTCTGTTCCCAGCTAACTTCATAGCAACAGGCTCTTCTGAGGATTAAGCACAGACTGTGAGAGAGGCAAGGAATGAACACAACCCTGAAGATGAGGCGATCACAAAGTAAGTGCAAGGTGCCAAGAGGAATGTCAAAGGTCTGGTAGGAACTCAGTCAGAAGTTAGAGAAGCCAGAGTGGGGTTGTTAAAACGGAGCCCATGGCCCTGGGCTTCCCTCTGACCCTAGGTGTAGCCCTGGGCCTCCGCTGATTAATAAACAAACCAGCTGAGGGGATCTGGCGGGCTGGGATCGTGCACAGCGGGGCGCATTCACCTTAACTGACAATAGGTAAAGGGAGGTGGGGCACCGAGCTCTGGAATTCCTTCTCAAGCTCCTCTCACATCCCAGGCCATTCTAAGTAGTGGCTAAGACCCAGGCCCTGCCCTCACAGGCATGAAGGCTTTGGGAAGGCTGGTATCCTACACCATAGATGTAATTCCATAGATGGCAGTTCCAGACTCAGGAACTCGGCTATTTCTGGGGCGGGAGTGATAGTCTAGGTAAATTATATCCTCACAGAATGATTCTAAATGTGAGCCTGCAATGTTCAAGGGAATATAGACATTTTAAGCCACAGCAATAGGAATTCTTTGACCAAGAGAAAGGACCAAGGGCCAGCCTTCCTTCCTGTGAGACCTAGACATTTCCATGCCTGCTCTCTTCACTGAGGGGAGGGCACAGGAGCCCTGCCCAGGGCAACGGCAGTGTTCTCACCAAGGTCTCCATAATAACCAATGTAATATTCAGTTGTCTCTGAGGAAGGGTCAGGAAAATGAAAGGGCGTGTGAAGAGTCAGAGAATTTTCATTTCTCTCTGTAGAAACAGCGCAAGGGAACCAGCTGGTCAAATCCTAGGTATCTGAGAGCTCTAATAAAAGCAAATGAAAACAGGGAGATGGCCATTCCAGAAAATCCCCAGAAAGGGGGTTAACAGGAAAGTAATACATATGCACACGGAGTTTCTTTTGTTTTTCATGAAGGAGCCTGTGAGGAGAGGTGCGGCAGGTACATCTGACATCCTGCGGTATGACAGTTACCAGTGATCACAAGTGAAACCAAGGATAAGGGACACAAAAGAAAAGCCCGCAATTCACAGCAGGCAGGTGGCGCCGAGCCCTACAGTTGTCTCCCTTCTTGCCTGTGGGTCACAGTCCCTTCCGAACAGGCCCACAGGCAGTGCCCCAGATGCTGAGCTCTCCCTTTGCATGAGGTCCACTCTCAGGATGCCCTTGGCCCTTCTTCCAAGTTCCCCACCTCCACGCTCAGTGCGTGTCCCAAGACAGGTCCGCGAGGGCCTCGTGCTTACATCCTGAGCTTAGTGTATCCTCATGAAATACTCTCCAGTCAGACCCATCAAAAAGTCGGTCTCCCTTGTGGCAGACTGCACCTGGCGTGACTTGGAGGGATGACTGAGACAGTGGACTGCCCGATCCCCTACTCTGTGGAGGGGAGAACTTCCTGGGAAGATGCCTTCTGGTTCACAGCAGATGGGCTGACACTGCTTACCTCATGTACTTCCCCTGGAGTGTGTCGCCACTCCAGAGAGGGTACAAGAAAAAGCACAGGTTGGAGGGGCCTAAGACCAGAATGCTTCTAGAATGCATTTCATCTGAAGATGAAAGCAGTTACAGGAAAAGCTCCAATGAGCACGTTCCGGAGCAAATGTGTAGCAGACCAGAACCCCACCCCAGATCACTTTTAACTGTTAGTTGTTTGACTCCAAGGTGTTTCTTGGAAGCTGGCAGCAATCAAGACTGTTATCAAATCCCTGACTCCATCCAGGAGACTGCTAATCCCACCCAGACCAAGCAGACAGGAGGGCACCAGACAGTCAGCTTCTGTCCATCCAGCTCTTCCCCCTCACTGCACTTCTCAAGGGGCATCCTGTGGACACCTCTCCATGGGGGCCAGAGCTTACCAGGTTCTGGGGACACCGTCTCCTAGCTCTTCCCCTTGGCCGCAGGGGTGGAAGGTTCTAGCTGCGGGTAGGTTCTAGCTGCAGGTAGGTTCTAGCTGCATCAGCCCTTGCTTCCTTTGGCTTGGTAACCGTCCCTTCATTTGAGTTCTCTGAGGGGAACTGTTTCCTGCTAAGAGTCTCCAAGTTTCTACAATCCGTTCCTTACCTTGCAGTAACCATGGAGCACGGGCTGCAGAAATCTTGTTTGGTCATCTGGAGCCAAGCAAGCCCCTCTCCCTACTTGCACGCACACATGCAGCAGGAGGCATCCTTTGCAGCTGGACATTGCTAGCAAGAGTCAGCTTCTTCCCCTAGATGGTGTTGGCATCTTAAATGGACTAGACCAGTGGTTCTCAACCTTCTTAATGCGGCAACCCTTTACTATAGTTCCTTATTGTTGTGATGACTCTCAACCATACAATTATTTCATTGCTACTTCATAATTGTAATCTTGCTATTATTATGAATCGTAATGTAAATGTCTGATGTGTAGGACATCTGATATGTGACCCCTGTGAAAGTTGTTTGATCCCCAAAGGGCTATGATCCACAGGTTGAGAACCATTGGACTGGGGGCACCTCTAGCCAGCAAGTCTCACTGCTTGCATTCTAGTCCCGACTTCATTGTTTTCTGGCTGTGACACTAGAATTAAATTTAATTTGTTACATGAGGATAATAGTAAGGCCCATCTCACAAGACTGCCATGATGATATTTCAGAAGAAAAGGCTCGGAGGGTACACATTCAATGCTCAATGATAGCTGGCCATTATTCAGTGACTTTCCTGCCCTCTAGAGGGGAGGAGTCTGGGGATGAGAAAATTCACATATGCAAATGTTACCTAGGAAGCTGGTTCTGACCACATCATTGTTCCAGTAGACGGGGCATCATCCAGCCTCTCTTCTCTCAGGGAATTTCTGTGGCAGCAGGCTATAGTAGAAGTTCCTCACATGGATGGGTGGACTCCTCTGGGACTCCCCCAAGTGTTCCAGAGAACTGGATCAAACTGGGCCTCAGCCAAGCCTGCCTGGCCTGTGATTCCCAGGCCTATCTGGTCAACCCCAAGAGTCTCAGTCCATCTGCTAGGGAAGCACTTTCACTATGCTGTATCATCGCCTGGACCGATCGATGCCTCTCACTCCTGGGCAGGTAGAAGATGACTGGAGGGGCTCCAAATGCCCAGAACAGGGCGTTCTGTAGGACGGCAGTGACTAGAAAGCTGTGAGGCCATTTCAGGCCACCCCACCCCACAATGTCAGACAGAGCTGAATCTGCAAACAACCCACACCCACAGCTCAGCAGACTTCCCCTCTCCTCACACCTCTGTCTTCTTTCTGCCACCACCTCAGTATGGCTTCACACAAGACCAAGGAGGATCCTAACCTTGGGGCCCAGGCACATGACAGGGTTCTTTCTAAACTCGAGGTCTGAGGGAAATGTGCACCCTTTGGGCTTGGAGCCATGAAGGACACGCCCTTTGCAAAGCAGAAAGTAGCATTTCTCTGATGCACATATACAGCTTTCTGATTATCATTTTCCATTTTCCAACATGGCTTCCAACGGATGTTCTGGGTTTCCTCAGGACAAAGTGTCTCAGCAGAAAGTCTGGTTCCTGTTTAGACCGTCTTAGCAGCTCCTGGGGATAAGAGCTGGGGCTGAGAGCAGGGCATACGATGCTAGAGGATTCTGAGAGGTGAGACAGTCAGATGTCCTGTTTCTGACATGTTCCATGCACATGGAGTTTATAATTAAGATGTGTGCTGAGCACCAAGTAGCGGCTCTTGCACATTTTTTTTTTTTTTTTTTTTTTTTTTTTGGTTCTTTGCACCAGTCAGCATGGTCCCCTAAAATGACCCAAAGGGCATTATTTCTTGAAGGAACTGTCCCAGTAAGACCCTTCCCCAGGCCCTAACACCATGTTTAAAAACAGACTTTTGCACATGGGTATGTCCAAGAACGGTCCACTCCAAACACCTCTTGCAGCAACCCAGCCTGTAAGTCAACAGCCAACACCTCTCACAATTAGAATATTGAACTGCCCATACTTTCAGACACCTGCTGAAATAGTTCTTTTGGTGACCAGATTCTAATATGGAACTAAAAGCTTCAGGAAAATTAACTGTGAGCTACTAACTCTTATGATCAATAGTTTGCATAGAAACCTGGAGCCAAAATAAACCTCAACTTGCAGATGTTCAAACATGTGCTGGCAGGTCTTTCCCATGATGGAAAGATGTGGGCTCGGTGCGCAGCACTCAGAGCACTATCAGATGTTTCCTGCAGCCCTCTGAATCTGAGCTACAAAAAGAGACAACACCAATTGGTGATTCAGTGTCACTGTGACACTGAAATACTCTCACTCTGTTACTTGGTATCACCAGTCTCAAGGTCTTGAGCTAAGACAGGGAGTGAAAAAAGCAGTGACCAGCCCTCAGGGCGTGAGATGGTGCCCATGTGTAGCACTGCCCATGTCCTTGGTTGTGTTCCGATGCCACAGAATCAGGAGATGCCACTGAATGGAAGAAGGGAAAGAAGTTTCCAAGTAAGGAGTCAAGGGCACATTTCTTGTTTCTCCCTTTCTCTAGCAATAAGGGAAGCGGAACCACCCTTTGCAGTCTTGGTGATTTCTTGTTAAGTACGTATATAAATACCAGAGTGTTGAAAGCACATTCTTAATAAAATTATTAATAACTCAGGCTCAGGATGGGAGGAGCCAGCTGATGTGGGATGGCAAGGGTGTGACTCTCTGTGTGTTCCCTATTTCTATGACCCTCAGAGGTTGGCATGCAAAGTGACAGTTGGTGACCAGCTCTGGCTCTAGGATATGGGCTCACATGCTTCCTAGGCTATTGACAGGTACCAACCAATTGAGGGCCTGAATGTCCAGGTATTTGAGCTTGACATGTCCTAAACATGGTACATGCTTCTCCCCTAGAGGTTAAGGATTTCTTTGAAATGAATAAACAAACAAAAATGCACCAATAAAATCAAATACCTTGAGAGTGTGCATGTATGCCCCCAACCCCATCAACCGAATTCATCTGTGGATAAATAATAGGTTTCCTGCCAAGGCAGAAGTGAGAAAGAATCATTGCTCAGTAAACTAAAAAGTAGGAGCTTTTCCTCAGGGAAAATTGCAAATGCTAAAGTTTCAGGTTGCGACTGAGAAATGACGGACTGTCGAAAGCTTTGGTAGAGTATGTGGCATGAACTTGGTGATCTGCCTGCAACCTATCAGAGATGTCTTGCTGGAACAAGCAGCCTTGTCTGGCAAGGGAAGATGGAGCCTTCAGTAAATTGCAGGTCTTCCCTTCTCCAACCAAATCTACAGTATTGGCTACAGCAACAGCACTCTGGCCAGGGTACACAGCCAGGTCCGGGCAAGGGCCCCAGCTCTCAAGCTCACATTCCGACTCTCCATTCTTACTGCACAGGCCTGTCCTAATTTGTTTCCTGTTTGCTGTGATAAACAGCACAACCAAACGCAGCTTGGGGAGGAGAGGGTTTATGTCATCTTACAGCTTGTTGTCCATCATCCTGGGAAGTCAGGACAGGAACTCGAGGTAGGTATCAGGAGGCAGGAACTGAAGCACAGGCAACCAAGGAATGTTCCTTGCTCACTGGCTTGCTCTCCATGGCTTGCTCAGTTTATTTTCTTATACACCCAGGGCCATGTGTCCAGGGCTTGCATCACCCATAGTGAACTGAGCCCTCCCACATTAATCAGGAAAATGCCCCAGAGAATTACTTACGGGATAATCTGGTGGAAGAGTTTTCTCAAACTTTCTTCCCAGATGACGTCATCTTGTGTGATACTGACAAAAAGTAACTAGCACAGTGGCCCAAGGACTAAGTTGATCTCCCAGGAGTTCTGACAATGGGAGATAGCTGGCCAGGAGACAAAGTCAATCTTTAGAAAGCCAGTACTTCCTTCTCAATAATTAGGAACTTAGAGACTGACTTGTACGTGAAGGTGAATGATTCTGGTTCCTGGGACTGTGTTCTGGGAGGGTGGACAAGCTTGAGTATTTAGTGTGCAAAGCTGTTTGTACCAATGGTGGCAGCAAGCTCCTAGGGAGCAGACAGGCCACTAAGTCCTCACTTCCTCCACACAGTCACTCAATTCATGTCTCTCCTCGTCTCCCTCAACTCCAGTCTACTTGCTTGCTTGGTGGTGCTCATCACCATTAGCATGACCTGGCTCAGGGTGCCCACCTTCTCTCATCTGGATGGCGATCACAGCTGCCTCCTCATGGGCCTCCAATCCATTCTCAACAACACCCGAGTGAGAAATGAAATTCTCTAGACTGAGTGACGGATGGCAGACAGATGGAATGCTGTAGACCCAGAGCTGAAATCATCTTGGGCTCTCTTTAGTCCCCGAAGTAGCCAGGTATCACCCACCTCTACATCTGGCATCATTCTATCAGGCCAAAACATCTGGATTAAATGATTTAGCAGATCAGTAGCTTCCATCAAACTCAGATACCATCTGAGAGCTACAGCAGTGATCTCCCCACTTCACTAAAACCTGCACATCTGGTGTTGCTGATGGGTTTGGTATCTGCGCTAATTTGACCTTCATTTTTAACTATAAAAAATCATTAATGTAACTGACTTCATGGTGGAACATATCATTCAGGACAACCTGATCGTGTTCTTGAGCCATGAACAACAGACTATTTCATATTTCATTTGTGTGGGGCAAAGGCTTTTTTTGTTGTGTGGACACTGGAGAGCCTTCCACATGCACACAGATCACACACCTGCTTAGTCAGCACCGTTCTATGAGTTCCTACAGTGTCCAGGGAATGCATCTCTAGCCTTTAGCTCCTTGTGATGCTCTCAGCTCAGGACTAAGCCACAGAAGGTAAGAAAAGGCCAGTGAGAAGTGTGGGGGCAGTGGGGCAGCTGGCTGCCACTACAGGTTGACTGCTTTTAACCTAAAAAAATGTGAAACCCAATGGTCCCAGATCCAACTTTGTTGAGCACTGGTATTTTCCACAAATGGAAAATCCTGTACTTGATATCTCAAGGAAAAAGCAACCTCAAAATACAGATGTGCTGACAATAATGTATAAGGAAATTACCTCCAGACTCTGCACGTCATGTCTCTGTGCTCGAGGTACATATGAAGCTAATTATTTTAGGTTTATGGAGGGCCCTGTCCCTATGATAGCTCATGATGCTCATGAAAATGTTCTATGCACTAAACCACCCCAAATCCCAACCAGTTCCAGCCCTGGCATTTCAGGTAAGGGATGTGAGCCTATACCAGTGCTGGACTGGCCAGGCCAGGCCTTTCACAGCCTGGTCTATAGCTCCTCACCATTGCCTTTGCATTGTTGCTCTCTAATCACTGGGGATGGCTCGTGGCTCCCAATACTGACTTCTCACACCTTCAGGTTACTGGGGATGGCTCGTGGCTCCCAATACTGACTTCTCATACCTTCAGGTTACTGGGGATGGCTCGTGGCTCCCAATACTGACTTCTCATACCTTCAGGTTACTGGGGATGGCTCGTGGCTCCCAATACTGACTTCTCACACCTTCAGGTTTATTCACATGTGCAGTCCCAGCTTGGGCTCTCCTTTCTTCACATCAAACTGACACTATGACTTAGGTGTCAGGTCTCAAATGAGGCCTCTCTATTTTCAAGATGCTTCCTCCTCCTTAACACTTCTGTCCCCTAAAATGGGATTAGTGTTTCTACTTCTGCATGGCACCAGAGGCAGCTGCTCTGGGTCCACCCTGTTGTGAAATAATCTTTTTTTTGTATGCTATAAAGATGTGTCGTTCTGACTGGCTTAATAAAGAGCTGAACAGCCAATAGCTAGGCAGGATTTTCAGGCACATAGGATGCTGGGAAGAAGGAGGGAGTCGCCAGCCAGCCAGAGAGGAAGCAGCATGGACAGTACACAGTAAAGGTAATAAAGCCACGAGACTAAAAAGTAGATTGATAAAAATGGGTTAATTTAAGTTGTAAGAGCTAGTTAGTAACAAGCTTAAGCTATAGGCTGAGCTTTTATAATTAATAGTAAGTCTTCACGTCATTATTTGAAAGCCAGTGGTGCCGATGAGAAGGTCTGATTACACTGCTTGGCCATCACTCCCCCAGCCTACTGTCCTGGGGCCCATTTGTGATGAAGACAGATGCATCAGATCAATCAAGGAATAAGGTGAATTCTTTTTCTGCTGTGGGATAACGCTTTTGTACACTGGTTTAATAAAACGCTGATTGGCCAGTAGCAAGGCAGGTGGTATAGGTGGGATAAACAGACAAGGAGAATTCTGGGAAGAGGAAGGCTGAGTCAGGAGATGCCAGCCCACCGTCCAGGGAGCAGCACGTAATGGCACACAGGTAAAGCTGGAACATGTGGCAACATGTGTTAACAGAAATGAACAGAAATGGGCTGAGTTTAAATGCAAGAGCTGGTCAGTGGTAGGCCTGAGCTAATGGCCAAGCAGTTTTAATTAATATAAGCTCCTGAGTGATTATTTTATAAGCAGCTGTGGGGTCTGTGGGGCTGGGCAGGACCGGAGAAAACTTAAGCTACATGTTTCCCCTTATGGATAGTGATGCTAAGTTACAGGCTGCAATAGATCTGTGTTTGCAGAAAACTAGCCGGAGAACTGCACTGGACCATGAGCCACCTAATCTTACAAGCCAAAGTCCCAAGTCTGTGTGCAGATCCCAGGTCTCATCTTCACTGTCTTATACTACCTACAAGTACTTGATTTGGTCATGAAGAGAAGGTGTTTGGGCCTATAGTCTAACCACATCAATGCCATCCTAAACAGGGAGCTTACAGACAAAAGATAACTGCTACCCAGGAACTTACCATGAGGGTGGGTGCAGGCTTCAGGTTTGAGCCTTCAGCGAGTGAAATGTTTCCTTTTCTAAGTTTAGAAAGTGTAGGAGTGGTGGGTGTGAGCATCAGATGTGGTTACATGGTTAGAAATAGGCAGGAAGGGACATTAGGCTACAAGTGGTATTGGCTCAGGTGGACTGGGTTTGTGGCCAAAGAATCTGTTTTCCTGCGGTACTTTCTTACCCTATTTAGGCACAACAGTTCTTCTGAGATGGTGATGGGGCCTGGCTTCTGCTGCCTCAGTGTCCCCTAGTCTCACAGCTGGTTTGGGAGACAGGTCCAAGGCTCTCCATATCACCTGCCTTTCCTCCAAGCTAACCCTCACCAGATTTAGACAAGGAGAATTTAGTGGCTAGCTTTAAATTTCTCTGTGAGTTCTGAGTTCCTTCATACTAAGTGAAAATGGATTTGGAATGAGTTTGTGGACTGCCTGGACAGTGTATCCCTGTGGTACATGCAACTAAGCCCAGAGGACCAAAACTCAATCTTCATTCTGCAGGGAGTTTCACTTCTGTGTCTGAATTTCTTTACACTCACAAATGATGAGGTTTTCTTTTTGGTGCTGGAGATAATAGAAGGTAAAGGCTTTACTCTGAGCTACACCTCCAGTCCCAACAATCCTAAGACATATTTATCTTTTAGTCATCATTGTGTTATGTGCCCCCCCCCCCTTTTTTTTTGAGACAGAATTTCTCTGTGTAGTTTTGGTGCCTGTCCTGGATCTCGCTCTGTAGACCAGGCTGGCCTTGAACTCACAGAGATCTGCCTGGCTCTGCCTCCCAAGTGGTGGGATTAAAGGCGCGTGCCATTATTGCCCAGCTCTATGTGCCCTTCTTAACATGTGCTATCTGCCTTCTGGAGGGAAATATGTCTTTTGGGCTAAGACCAGGTACACTGTGATCCTCCACAGAGAAACAGACGTGACCTTCACATGTCACATAAGAATACACTGCACATGATGTTAGACTTGGTTGACTTGCTCTTTATTAATGGAAGTGAGTAGCTTTTGGTAATTCTACCATGGAGAACAACAACCATGGGTAACACACACTGAGAGATGTCTCTTGGGCTGGAGAACTTAACAGGAGGGTAGAGTTCGCACTACACACTTCCTAGGTGCCAGCTTCCCTCCCTGGGTAGTGTTCAGGACAAGTAGTTACTATTACAAAACAGAACAAGTAGTGTGATAGAGCTCTTGAGATTGTTCTACAAGCATCCGTTGGGTCGAAGGAACAACCACAGCAGTGGAGTTAAGGCAAAGATATTTTCTCTTGCTACAGAATCTCCATAGTTCTTAATGTACTCCAACATGATTATACATGCATTCAATTTAAAAGGAAAACAAACAAGTTTACAAATTACTACTGGACACTTAAAAATAAACACTATGTCACTTTTCTTTTTGGCAGCACCAGACTGAACTTTGCATTATTTCAGAAACTTCAGGTACATTACAGTCTTCTGAGAAAGGCCCAGTACTTCAGAATTCCCGGGGCGGCTGTGGAGAAAGAACGTTACTGGCAACAAGAGTTAAGACAGTTGAGCACCTGGGGAACCTAAGGAGCTGTCCCACGTGTGCACACACAGCCAAGCTTCCCTCACTGCCCTACCGCTTTGTTTTCCTCGTTCTCTCTCCAGTGCCAGGACCTCACTCTGCTCTGCAGCCCGCTAGCAGCCTCCTGCCTGCTTTTCTAGCCAGCACAGTTATGCTCCTTTTTAAAGGCAGGCTATTATAGCTGAAGATGTGAGTTCATGGACACCTTTCTCACTATACACACAGGGCCTCCATATGCGGAGAATTGGCAACCTCACTTTCCCTGGGCCCCAAAGGGCTCAAATTTGACATGCTCTACACACACAGGAAGATAGCCCTTCTTATCCGGGGGCTCTTTTTGTGATGGAATTCAGAAAAACCTGCTTGCAGCATCTTTTTAGGGAGAGGTTGAGTGTATTTTTCATTCATATGGCTTAAGAAATGTGAGTTGGCATGAAGGACTGGAGGTGCCTGCTGCCACAAACTTCAAGCTGAGGAGTTCTCATGGCCAGAATCTGGGGTTTGACCTACTGGAAAACCTCATGGGAGCCCAAGTTGAAGATTTTAAATAGCTCAATGACATAAATGTCTTTCTCTTTGGTTTCAAAATCAAAAGCAACATGATTAACATTTTCAACTAAGAAGCAGAATTGACAGGAATACCAAAGAAACACTAGCCTTAAATAAGAAAGAGAGAAATAAATCTAATGAGGTAGCTGAGGTCAAAGATCAAGTCCACAGCCTACACCAGTGAGCTCAGGAAATGCTCAGGCATTTTTCAACACAAACTGCTGTGGTGTTTAATAACTGTTCTTTCTTTCCAATTCCTGCAGGTACATACAAACCTGAGATTCAGTCCCTGCAACATGAGGCCCTTCAGAGACTGGAGTGTGTAAAAGCAAACAGGAAGCAGGCTAGACCTCTAGTGCAGGGCTACTGTGGCTCAGGTCCTCCTTGTCCCCATGGAACTCACATGATGCTGGTCCCACCCAGAGCAGGCACCAAGTGGAACTCAGGGATATGACTGGCTGGCAAGTGGAGTATGTCTTGAGGCAGCAGAGAGGCTAGGGTCTGATATACCTAGCAGGCCCGAGGCAATTCTCACAAGTCCCCTCCCCTGTCCCTACATACATAATTTTTGGTAGGGATTATGTCACCCTTCCTCTGGAGAGTCCTGTCCCTTCCTCCTCTGCCTCATCTCAGGTTCTGAAACACCACTGCTTCCAGCTGCTCATACCCTGAGTTCTCACTGATCACAGGTATAGGCTGATACTTGGTGAGTAGCTTTTCAAGGTTAAGTTCAAATGACTTCCATGTGGAGTTGAACAAAAATGTGGCCGTCCCAATTCTGTCAGAGGGGATTTATAACTTTCAGCACCACAAACATTCAGTTCTCACATGCCGAGACAACATTACACATATACTCTTTCACAATGCATACATTTGTAGGCACATAGGCACACTCTTACACACATGCGTGCACATACACACTCTTACACGCATACAATTAATACACTGCAGCCCAGCGGCATCCCAGGCACAGCAAGCTCAGGTGAGGCCAAGATTGGGTGAAGATGGGCAGAGCGAAAAGGCCTTGAGCAGGGCAGGGGAGGGTTGCTGGGGAAGGAGCCCTGAGTGGTCCACCTCGCTGTGATCTCCTTTTGTAGTCCTCAGAGGCGGTAGCCAGCACACCAGGCACACCAGCCTGTGGGCAACCCAGAAGACCCGCAGCAGGAAGGAAAACACCAGCGCTCTGTTAGGTCTCTGTCGTGTAGTTATTGTAGGTCAGAGGAGACAGGGCTGAAAAGCTGCTCCACCGCCTGGTGCTAGGCCGGGGCTCCATGCGCCCTTGCTCTTTATATTTACCCAGAATACTTTTGGCTTCTTCTGCATCCCGCAAAGGGTTTTCTCCATATTCTTCTTTCAGCCACTGCCGATACTGGAAAAGTTGGAAACAAATCTCCAATGTCACACACACCCACACATGAATTCCCAGTGACTTTCACTTCTTAAGCAATGGTGAAGTTTTCACATGAAAGCATGGAAATCAAGGGCTTCAGGCAATCGCAGCTTTGCGGTTGACAGCCAATGGCAGGCAAGAGAAACAGCTGTCCCTTCAACGATCTGGGTTCAACACTTGAAAAATCTGCTGAACTATCCATCTACTTAGCAGACTTGGAGCAGTTAGTGTCTGCTGCTAAGGAATCTAAAATGGATGCAAGAAAAATGTGTTCTTGTGCCATCTGCCTGTGACAGCCAGGACTGACGAAGAGTCCAGGGAGAAAACAGGAAGAGTTCAGGTTTGCAATTCAGAACCATCTCATAGAAAGGTGATCCCGTTTACTCCAGCCAAGAACCTAATACTCGAGTTCCCATAGTTAGTATGGAAACTACCCCCTTCCACTGTTACCTGGTTGATTGTAACTCTAATAGCTTAAAGGCTGAGATGAAGTCAAAGTGAGAAAGAAAAACAAGAAGAAAGTAGGCCAAACCAGGAAATGGTCACTACACCCAGAGGGAGAGCAACCCACTGGTGTGGAGAACCAGGCGCCGCACAGCGGCAAAGCTGCCGCACAGGAGCACAAACACGCAGGAAGACTCTCAGGGATGGAGGGGGAAACCTTGGACCTGATAACTTCTGTGGGCCTTTCAGTTCCAAGCGCCTCAATACTCAAAGTGCAAGGCATGGCCCGGGGTGGCTGTCTATATCTGAAAAATTCCCTAAAGACCACTCACCTGGTGCACTTCGTATTTCTCAAATTCCTGCAGCTGCCTTTGGAAGCCCAGGTTGGGGTTGGCACAGGACCTCCCTGCTCGAACGGTGTGCAAGGCATCTTCCCAACCAAAGTCAGTGACAGTCATGATGTATGCAATCACCAGTGTCACACTCCTGGAGACCCCAGCCAGGCTGCAGAACCAAGACAGCGACATGTTGCAAGGACAGTCTGAGAACTACAGATCCACCACTCCACTTATCCAAAGGACCTCATTCTGGAAAGTCTGTCTTCCTTGAGGTTTTCATGGAAGCAGGCAAGGACTTACTATACCAAGAACTTTGCACGACTCCAGCTCTACTGGAGTGGAACCATTTTAGAGGCATTTTAGCCCAACAGTCTATAGTTTTTCTATAGCATATGGCCTGGATATTTTCCATTTCTTTGGCAATAATGTAACTGCAGCACAGTGAGTGGCTTAGGGCTTCCAACCCTATGCAACAATTCCACTCAAAACCTGAAGGCTTCATGGTTTTATTAGCTACCATTTATAATGGGCAAGTCTGACTTTCAAAGCTCATGAAAAGGCTGGGAATGCAGCTCAATAGTAGATCACTTGGCTAGCATCCTCAAGGTCTGGGTACCCATCTTCAAAATGGACTACAGAAGCCTTTTCCAAACCTTAGCTTCTAGATTTGTTTTGATCTAACCAAGCAGAGCATATGGCGGGCAGACTGAACACTCCTTGCTCCAAAGCAATTGCCAGGGTACATGCAAGCACCAGTGGTTGGTTGGTTGGCCCTGTCAAGGGGTTAATTTTGGATGCATATGTAAGTTAAGACACAAGACTGGGCTTCCTCAGAGTGCTCTATCAATGACTAAACATAGGGAAGCTTAGAGAATGTTCTTGTTTTTTGAAAAATTTCAGATATACACAAATATATTAAACAGGAATTCTTAGAATATCAGGCCTAGAATAGTCTAACAACAATAATAAACCCTCCTCTTAAGCACTAGCTCATCATCAGGGCTTTTTATTAGGAACTGCAAGGGAATTTTAAACAAATATATCCTCTTAGGCTACAATTCTTGATATGAATTCAACAGAAGCCTGGAGAGTCCCTAGGACTGGGGTTTCAGAATCTCTATCAACTGCCTCCAATTGCACATCCAAGGCACTTTAACCCAAATGTAAGGGGAGGTTGAAACAATTATCACTCCTATTGGTTATGCTACCTACTTTCTAAAACAGTAAGCAATAAAAAAAATACTGCACATTATTTAATATATAAACATAAATCTGTGTAAATCTGCAAAACACCATTCTTAAAGCTACTGAAATATCTCATGTCCTTTTCTGCTTTCGTGGACTACTGGCCCACAGCTTGTGGATGTGGTTTCTCTGTCTACTGTATTCTGGCAAGGCCACCACCAGCTTAAGCACCAAGAGTTACCACTTCACACTGTTTGTGCTGTGGGGGTTGTCGGGAGAGAGAAGGGACCTGCTTCTATTCAGTCAAAAGACTTACACTTTCAGTTAATTAATAGCACTCATCATTCAAGACCAGGGATATGATCAATCTCCCCTTTAACTATGCAGAACCACGGCTCCAAATGTTGCAAGCTATTATTATTACTGCCAATGGTAATACTGATCCAGAACACACCAGGTGAAAACCAGATCACTGTACAGACACTACACTTAAGCATGCTGGCTTGTCTTTCTTGTCAGTGTGTGTGTGTCTGCATGCATGTGCAGGTGACCTTTCTGATCATGAGTCACTGGTCTCAGGGCTCACTGTGGACACCAGAATCCATGGTGTTCAAGGTCTCATAAAGGGCAGGGTACTCGGTGCCATCTGTGTATTTCCTCCCAAACATTTTCAGGCATCTCTAGGTGACACCCAGCACACAACAATGCAAGTGCCAGCTGCTGCTGTTGTCCCATATTGTTTAGGAAATAAGGACAAGAAAAACGAGTGCATGTTTCATATAGACACACTTTTCCTGGATATTTCCGAGTCATGGTTGAAATCATGGATTTGGAACCAATGGATATAGAGCACTGACTTTCCATTTATGATACAAAGTACAGCAGACTGAAGGTGGGTCCCTGTAAATAAAATCTAATTCTAAGTCTGCTTGGATCAGTTTAAAAAACTAGAGGCAAACACACACAACAAAAGCCCCAACCTCAAGGGGGAAAGGAATTATTTTGGTGTTATAGAAATGTATCTCTACAGAGTCACAGTTGCTACCAGAGTCGGCAGGAGGAAGCAGGGCTTTGGAACGGCCACCTTGGGGGTCTTGTGTGAGTCTAGCAGGACCAGCTGACACATAGATGCTGTTTTAATAAAATGTCAAGCTAGTAGTGACAGTGTTTTGTGTCTACTAATCTTGACAACAACCTCTAGAAATCCTAAAGCAAAAACAAAAGCAAAACCGGTCAGTTTTCTTTCAGCACAAGGAAATGAGGACTACTACAGAGCAGCGCAGCAGTACGTATGCACTGGAGAGTCAGAATCTACAGTGCTGTTAGTACATGCACTAATTAACCGCACAGAGAAAGGCCCTCATAGGCTCATATACTGAAATTCTTGGTCCCCAGTTGGTGGAAGAGTTTGAGAAGGATTAGGAAGTATGGCCTTGTTGGAGGAGGTGTCACTGGGGATGACAATGACTCTGTCTGGGCTCTGAAGTTTCAAAAGCCCAGACCATTCGAGTTAGCTCTCTGCCTCATGCTTGTGGATCCAGTTAGGAATTTCCAGCTACTGCTCCAGCAGCATATCTGCCTGCCTGCTGCCATGCTCCTTACCAGGATGGTCATGAACTCTTAACTTTCTGGAACCATAAGCCCCCAGATAAATGCTTTATTTTGTAAGTTGCATTGGTCATGGTATTTTATTACAGCATTAGAAAAGCAACTTATGACAACATTATAAAGAAAGAGTCAAACTTACCAGTGCACAAGACAGCCCTCACCCTGGAGTCGGCACTCATGAATGAATTTAATACTTTCTTTAAAATGTCTTGTCCTATGCAGAAAAAAAAGTGAGAAGTAACATTTACTATTTAACACCTGATGAAAAGAAACATCTTCTGGGATTTACTAAGATGTCTTAGAGCAATGATTGTCAACTTTTCTAACGTAGACCCTTTAATAGAGTTCCTCATGTTGTGGTGAATCCAAACACAAAATTATTTTCATGCTACTTCATAACTGTAATTTTGCTACTGTTACAAATTATAATGTAAATATTTATGTTTTCTGATGGTCTTAGGTGACCCCTGTGAGAGGGTCTTTCAACCCCAAAGGGGATGTGACCCACAGTAGAGTCTGCCCCATCTAGAGCCAGACCATCCTGGGACCTGCACAGCTTCAGCCGTAGTGGATCACAGGCATACTGAGGCTTAGAAGGACTCCAATCATCAGAATTTTCCAGAATTGATATTCAAGCCACCCCTGAATCATATGGGGTTGCTACTGACTGATACACAGAGTTCTTGCTTAAGCTCTTATGTTCATTCTGCCCCTCACACTGGCTGTGAACACTGTACAGCCTCAGAGCTCAGATGAGGAAGGCATCTCTGTTATGTGGTCTTCCCAAGTCCTAGAAGCTGGCTTATTTCTGACACCGTGGAGAGCTTGGAGGCACTGGCTGTAATAATCTCCCTAGAGACCTCGCTGGCCATTCTTGTCACTGGAGCTGTGGGGAAAGGAGAGTTTAGTTTCAACTGTTCTGCCACTCTGTGTGGCCTTCGAAGCATGACTTAGAAAGCAAGAATGATGGCTCCCAGAGGAGATAAGGTAAAATATCAGAAAGCTTTGCAAACTCTGCAGTTCGAAATGATGGTGAATGTTGTAGTTCGTTCTTCTGACCCTACCTTTTGGGTCACTTCTTTTCTGGGCATTTATTTAGCATACAACTATTCAGGAGATCCACCATCAAGTTCCCGGCAATGTGCCTGCCTTGAGCCACATGGGCAGAGATCTGCACTGGAGCACAGGCCAAGTACAGGTTGTGAGGTGTAGGCCCAGAACCTTTCAGCAGGTGTATTTTACCTTCAAGTGGTTTCTAAAGCACTGAAATACCCAAAGCTGCCTATGTGCCCAATTCATTTCACTATAAACACTGAGTACTGGCCATTTTCCAGGGATTATGACAGCCTGTGAGAGAACTGTTAAGGAATAATTTTCCCTGCAGAATGACAGGGCAAATGAAATTTGGCTACTGCTACAGAAGAACTCAGTGGGGTTATGCTGGCAAGAGGTAGTGTGGTTGTTTGAATAGGAACGGTCCCATAGACTCATGTGTTGAATGCTTTGGCCCATAAGGAACGGTACTATTTAGGAGGTGTGCCCTTGTTAGAATAGGTATGGCCTGGTTGGAGGAAGTATGTCATTGTGGAAGTGAGTTTTGAGGGCTCATATATACTCAAGCCACACCCAGTGCGAGAGTTTACTTCCTGTTGCCTGCAGATTAAGATGTAGAACTCTCAGCTCCGTCTCCAGCACCAAGTCTGCCTGCATGCTGCCATGCTTCTCACCATGATGATAATGTACTAAACCTCTGAAACTGTAAGCCAGCCCAATTAAATGTTTTCTTTATAAGAGCTGTTATGGTCACGGTGTCTCTTCACAGCAATAGAAACCCAAACAAGACAGAAGTTAGAACCAGGGACTGGGGTATTGTTGTGATAGGCCAGACAGTGTTTTTGTTTGGAAGTATGTGGACTTTGGCAGTTTGAATTAGAAAAACAGCTGAATGATTTAAGTAGGGCCTAATGGGCCATACTAGAAGAAGCATGGAAGACAGTGGTGCTGAGGGTGACTTGAACTGTGCGGACCTGGCTCAAGAGGTTTCAGAGGATCAGAATTTTAGTAAATGGCCTAGAGACCCATCTTGTGATATTTTAGTGAAGAATATGGCTGTCTTTTGCCATTGTCCGAAAAGTATGCTTGAGGCTAAATGAAGAGTTTTGAATTAATTCCATAGACAGAGAAAAATCTCAAAACAGCCTAGTAATGACTCCATTGTACAGTTATTAGCATTCACTCTTATGAAGATCTGTAATGAAAAGGAACAAGCTGAGCAAGGAAAAATACAAAATGTACAATCTGAGGAGAAAAGGAGCACCAGAAAGTGGAATGGAGTTAAATCCTGTGTTCATGGAAATAAACAGATTTAAGAAAAACCTGATGTTAAATGGAATAAAGAGAGTGGAGACCTCAGGGCAAGATCACACGCAGCTAAGCTTCCAATGTGTGAAAAGGAATTAAAGAACAGCTTAGGTATAGACATAGTGGTACGTGCCTTTAACTCCAGAACTCAGGAGACAGAGGCATGCAGATCTATGAGTTTCAGTCCAGCCTGATCTACAGAGCAAGTCGCAGAACAGCCAAGTTTAGGCAGTGAAGGAAACCACTGAAAAAAGAAAGCTGATGAAGATGTAATTGAACAAGAAGACCATGTTTCAGCCCTAGGAAGCAGCAGAACTTGGCAAGCTTTAAAGTCAAGAACAGAAGAAAGGGTTTATGGAATCTCCTTCCAAAACTAAAGAAAGCTGCTGAGGCCAGGCATGTGGCAGGGGTTTCCCTACATGGAGGCCCAGAGAGGCCATTGTGTGAAGCTGTGAAAGTGAAGCCTGGAATGTCTTGGAGACCTCAAAATGTGGGAGATGCCAGAATCATGGGATACTTGCCAAGGAGAGCTGCTAGCAGGGAGTTGATCTAGCCCAAGAGAAAGAAGTGTGTTGTAGTGAACAAAGTTGAAAGGAGTTGGAGATCAGAAGAGTGCTTTGACGTCAGACATGGAGATGCAGAGTTTGGAGTTTGCCCAGCTGGCTTTCGGTCTTTGGTGCAGTATTTTTGTACTATCCTCCCTTTCCTCCATTTTGGAACAGTAATGTAAATCCTACGCCACCATATGTTAAAAATACGTGATCTGTTTTTGATTTTGATTTTACAAAGGACTACAGTTAAGAGATTACATGAGTCTCAGAAGAGACTTTGGACTTTAAACACATTTGAGACTGTTACAGACTATGAGGAGTTTGAAGTTGGACTAAATGCATTTTGCATTATGTTATGGCTACAAGCCTATAGGGGCCAGGGAGTGAAATGTGGTGGTTTGAATGGGTATGGCCCCCATAGACTCATGTGTTTGAATGCCTGGCCCATAGGGAGTGGCACTATTAGGAGGTGTGCCCTTGTTGGAGGAAGTGTGTCACTGTGGAGGCAGGCTTTAAGGACTCATACATGCTCAAGCCATGTCCACTGTGAGAGTTCACTTCCTGTTGTCTGCAGATCAAGATGTAGAACTCTCAGCTCCTTCTCCAGCACCAAGTCTGCTTACATGCCACCATGCTTCACGCCATGATGATAATGGACTACACCTCTGAAACTGTAAGCCAGCCTAATTAAATGTTTCCTTTATAAGAGTTGTTGTGGTCACGGTGTCTCTTCACAGCAACAGAAACCCTAAGACAAGTAGGAAACCTTTTTTTTTTTTTTTAAAGGAGTATTAGGGAGTTTATTAGGATATAAATTGGGAAGAACAACTCACTAAACAGGATCAAGCAAAATCACTGCAGAGTCCTGAAAGGCTGATGGCCAGTCCCACACTGCTCCTGCTGCCCGAGTCAATCCACACTGCACTGTCCAAGCCCACGAGGGAGAGAAGAGAGTGAGGTGTATGTGCCCCTCAGGTCTTAAGTTAGCCCTGAGGCCACACCCTAGGGGCTGGTACCTTAAGATCATAAATGGAACAGGTACCCACTAAATCTCCCCTTTTTGTCTGAATAAGCAAGTTCTAACCTAATACAAAACTATATTATCTGATTATCAAGTATTGTCCAGGAGAGGAGAAAGGCAGTAACATAAACAAAAACAGAAATACAACCAACAAGAACAACATCAAACAAGAAACATAGACTAAATGTCCAGAAATATCCAGACCATAGGTAAATGGCAAACTACAGAGATTACTCCCATAGTGTCCTACCCTGAAGATTCTAACTCTAGTACCTAAAATGTTCTTAGACACAAGAGGATTATAACTGTAACTGTCTAGTCTTCAACCCCATCAAGGACCTGAGAAGGAAAATAATATTACCTAAGTAAACAAGAAGCACAAGCAAGCAACTTCTGAAAAATTGCAACAACTAACAGAGACAGCTGGCAGCCTGGACAGTCACCTAATGTTTCTCAGCACCTCTGGGGCATCCATTTTGGCTACAGGCCTAGAATATCTACCAGACCATTTTCAGAAGCAGGAATTTTAAAAGACAAGAAACATTTTTAATGAGATGAATGTACATACAATGCACATACCTATGCCTGCCAACAATTACATGAGTCACAGCAGTAGAGATTCCAAGTATACCAATCTAAGGACACCAGATTGCTATAGAAGTCTCTAGCATAGCATAGCATGGCACGGCATGGCATGGCACGGCACGGCACGGCATGGCACGGCACAGCACAGCACAGCATAGCATAGCACAGCATAGCATAGCATAGCACAGCATAGTGGACGAGTTTCTGATAATTTCCCCAGGGAAAAAACTCCTAGATATAAACACAGGGCTCAGAGAACTGTAGCATTGTTCTCAAATGGCCAAAAGCAGGCACAAATATGTCCCTGCTAAAACCATACAGCCAGCAACACTAGTACTCAGAAGTCCAGTGCATGATCAGGTGGGAAGTGTAGGTACAGGAGCAATCTGACAGCTGGTGGGGAAGTGTCTGTAGGCATGGTGCATGTGTTGGAGGGCTGAAGCAGAAGGTAGAGCCTCCCAAGCTACAGGCCAAACCAGGTACCTGGAGCTGACCAGGACATCCCTGACACAGCTCTGACACCACAGCAAAACAGGCTAGGTACACTGATTCAGTTTTGAACAGCCAAGTGCTCAGGTTCTGAGAATACTCTGCTTCTACCAGCTGTGGCCACAGAGAAAGAACAAGAAAGCTAAGGGAGAGGATTTCTGCAAAAGTCTCTCTTTCTGAGCAAAGAAATGTGCTATGTCTAGCCTCCAACCAGAGAGCTACAAAAGTCATGCTAAGATCTGTAGTAGAAGCATAGAACTCCAGGGTCAAGTGCAGAATGGGAAGCCAGGTTCTCACAGGGTATCAGAGCTTTGCTGGCAGCCCTAGGAGTACCACACTCAGGTTTCTCCACATCACCTCCCCTTGAGACACCATCAGAGATGGTCTACTTACAGCCAATTGAACTCTCATATCTGAGTCTAATTCAGGAATTAAAAAAGCCCAAGCCACCTCACTTAGGTCAGAAGTGTCCTGTGATGGCTAGTTTTATGCCAACTTGACACAGGCTAGAATCATTTTTGGAAAAGGGAACCTCAATTGAGAAACTGTCCTCACCAGATTGGCCTGTGGACAAACTTGTAGTGCATTTTCTTGACTAATGATTGATGTGGGAAGACCCAGCCCACTGTGGGCAGTGCCACCTCTGGGCAGGTAGTCCTGTGTGGTATACAAAAGTAGGTTGAGCAAGCCATGAGGAAAGAGACAGTAAGCTATGTTCCTCTATGACCTCTGTATCAGTTCTGACCTGACTTCCCAGGATGATGTACAAGCTGTACGATGACATCAACCCTTTCCTCCCCAAGTTGCTTTTGGTCATGGTGTTTTGTTGTTTTTTTTTTTTATTTTTTTGAGACAGGGTTTCTCTGTGTAGCTTTGCGCCTTTCCTGGGACTCACTTGGTAGCCCAGGCTCACAGAGATCCACCTGCCTCTGCCTCCCGAGTGCTGGGATTAAAGGCGTGCGCCACCACCGCCCGGCTGGTCATGGTGTTTTATCACAGCAGTAAAATCCCAACCAAGGCATAAACCCAAGCTACTAGGCTGCAATCTGCCTCATGGCTTATACAGAGGTGTCCATCCTCCTTTCAGTAAACAGGAGCTGGATTCCAGACCTCAGACTTGACAGGCTATCCAGACTCTAAAGTCCCTTCAGACCAGCTGAACATCAGGGGATGGCCATATAGCACATCTGTGGTAGAATAGTATTTTAAGGTGTGTTACTTTTGTTTAGCTCTATGAAGCTGTGTTATTGTGCCTGTCTAAAACATCTGTTGGTTTAATAAAGAGCTGAAAGGCCAATAGTGAGGCAGGAAAGAGAAATGGGTGGGGCTGGTAGGCAGAGAAGATAAACAGAAGGAGAAATCTGGGAAAGAAGGGAGGAGTAGCCAGAGAAGGAGGAGGACATCAGGGGCCAGCCACCAGCTACACAACCACCAACAGAGTAAGGGTAAGATTTACAGAAGTAAGAGAATGGGATTAGCCCAGAGGTAAAAGGTAGATGGGCTAATTTAAGTTAAGAAAAGCTGGCAAGAAACAAGTCAAGCTAAGGCCGGGCAATCATAATTAAGAATAAGCCTCTGTGTGATTTATTTGGGAGCTGGGTGGTGGGCCCCTGCAAAAGAGTAAAAACAACACACGTTCCTTTGTCCATCAGGCTGTTCACACTGTAGTTATCAGGAGTGTGCAGGAGTCCATCTCCCAGCTACAGGTCCTACCTTTTGGTGGGCTCCTTTCTGGTTGGGAATCATTGGTCTATAAGCAGGAAAAGGAAAAGAGTACTAGAGCCACAAAAGAAAAACCAGAAAGCAATGAGTGAGTGGCACCCAGATGAAGAAGAAGCCACAGGCTGCCCCAGAACGTTCTACACTGAGCGCAGTGGTACAAAGGCAGCGGAGCTCCTCTGAGTGCACACAGGACTGGGATTCCTCAGGAAGCGGCTAGTCTACAGCCTCCTTATGATCTTGCTAAGAGGGCAGGCCAATTCCTCTACTGAGACCTCCCTGGGAGCAACTTCTTCAATTTGTTTCTCACACCTGCAGGTCACAAACTCCTAGGCTCCCTATGTACTGTGAGGTAGAACTTTGATTCAAGAGGCAACCTTGCCACACTTGGGCTGAGCAATACCCAAACCTGTAACCAAGCCCAAACCTGTAAAGGAGCCTTGCAAGGCCTGCGGAGGTGGCACCACGTATTCCCCCAAATAGCCTCTCCCTCCTTTGGTTTGCATGTCTGCACGTGATAGGTGCTAAATCAAAGATGGCACACAGGATGCTGTTAATGGCCACAACTATGCTGGGGGCAAGGACTATAGAGCCCCAGGGCAGGCATCTGTAATGGGGACACCAACTGTCTCAGTCTAAGTGCACAATGATGCCCAGAGAGATGATGTAGAACTCCACCATGAGACTTGACTCAGACACAAAATCAGGCCCAAGGCCAAGCCAGGCAGACATTCCTAGAAATGCCTTTTACAAGAAAGACCAGGAGGTGGGCTGGCCCAATGCTGCTCTGGTTTAAAACTGGGCGAGGCAGACAGAGGTGTGTGTGTGGGTTATTTCCAGGGAAAAAAATGACATAAATCCAAGCTCTGGTCATTAAAAACCCTCCTCCACAGTGGGAAATACCCACAGTCTGGGTTCTTTTACTTCAACTGCAGTCTGAAGCAGAAGCCCAGATCTGCAGCACCATCCCACCACATGCTGCTGTTTCCATGACCACAGTTCCCTCTTTGTACTCTTCATCTGGTTGGCAGTGAACCTGTACTTCCATACAGAGGTTTGTTACATGCAGAAGGAAGCATGCCCACAGGTGTAGGAGACTCACCCAACAGGGCCAGTAGCCCTAAGAGAACACCGCAGGAGCAGTGGGGAGCTCTGGGGGAGAGATGGTCTTCATGTGGATTAAGCAGGGAGCCCAGTGGGTACCAATTGTCCTCTTACTTCTCACTGACCAGTACCTCAACCACTCCTGTCCATTTCGGAGGCCAAGAGTGACCAGTTGGCCCCGCTGAACTTCTGAGAATTCAATAAAAGATGGTGGATGGAGCTTGTAAGCCATACCACATGATACTCTGATGTGAAGACTTCTTGCTGCTCTAAGACCCATGATCTTAGATGCCATGATCACCAGTGTGATGTGACAGAGTACTTCTTACTGGAGTCGGAGTCCAGTGACCTGGCCACCCAGAATGGTGGTGGGTCTTACTTCAAAGCCAGTGTTATCAAATGAGGTTGTGCTGATAGCAAAGGCCACAGACATATATGACGTTTCTCCTCTCCAACTAAATCCAAGTGTGTGTAGAGAAAATCCCAGCAAAGGCAAGCAGCTTATGGTCCCCCCTCCTTTTTAAAGCAAAGGGGTTGAGCACTCTATGCTGAGATATTCTTCCTGGGGCCAAGTTGGTCCAGATACCCCAGGCTCACCTGCCTATCTCTCAGCTAGAACTCTGAAGGCAACCCCCCAGCATTAAACACAGACAACTCACACTTGTAACAGTGATTCCCAAACTTTACGCCTCAGGAACTGTCTCCATTAAATAAGAACTGGAGGATGTGTATACCATACTTTTCACTTCGCTAGATAAATTAACTTAAAAAGATAGTTTAAAAAACAAACAAGAACCGGGCGGTGGGAGGCAGAGGCAGGCAGATCTTTGTGAGTTCGAGGCCAGCCTGGTCTACAGAGCAAGATCCAGGAAAGGTGCAAATCTATACAGAGAAACCCTGTCTCGAAAACAAACAAACAAACAAACAAAACCTAAAAAAACAAAACAAAAAACCCAAGAAAACAAAAACATCTCTTTACCCTTTAACATGGCATCATTTCACACACACACACACACACACACACACACACACACACACACACACACCAAAAAACAAGAAAACAGTATGACTCAAGAGTAACAAGGACAGTCTCAGACCAGAAGACTCTTGCTTGAGAATGATGGCTGTTGCAGCAAACAGTGGTTATACCTTTTCCAGAGTTCTCCATCTATCCTAAGAGCAGGAGAGCATCACTCAGGGATGCAAAGACCTCAAGAACCATCCAGAAGCACAGCTACAGTGGTGCAAAGGCTCACTTACTTCTGATCTTGAAAAACTGCTCATTATCAATAGAAGTTGAAAAAAGGCAAATGAAAGAAAAATAGGAATACAGACAGTATCAGCTATAGATAGACAAAATGACAAGGAAGCGGACTAAGAACAGGGTGTTCCTGGACACCCTACAGAGCTCTGTGTAGTGCTCATGCTCACCTCTCCACAAGCCCTCAAGGAACACAGACACCTGCTTGGCTCTGAAGCCATGAACACTAGAGGCTGCTGTACAGATGTAATGCTGTGGGGTCAAAGCCTATGTCAGAATTCCTTCAGACTTCACAGGAAAGGAAGGCAGAAAGACCAATTCAGTGCTGTCTGACTACAAACACCAACTTAATGGGTAATAAAAAACAGAATAAGCAAATGCAAGTGAATACATATCTAAGCATCTACTTTCAAAATGCATTAGCATTCCTTACTTGAATACAGAGAGAATACAACCTTATTTTACAAACACTAAAGAATTAACAAAATACCCAATTTCATAATCATTTCAATACTCTAAGTCTCCAAGGAGATGGACAGATTATTAAATGAGAAGGCTAAAATGACTTGCTTTAGAGAACCCATAGAGAAAACAAATGCAAACTGGTTTCCAAACCTTTATGTACTAAGCCCCAGCATGGCCCACTTGACACACATGCACAGCGTGTACTTAACACCCACTCTAGCATATCTCTAATTATGACAACATCATGCAAAACATACCACACTAGGGTTGTGAGGTTATTGGGACACGAAGAACTTGAACTTTTATATTTCCTGACTTGGGCAGGCTAGGTGGCTGGGGGAACTAAGCTAAAATTTTGTGCTAATGTTATCTCAAACCAGGTTTCTACATTTTAAGTTCATGGAAGGTCAGATGGGGGAGATTTTCTAGGATTAAGGCCAAGACAGAAAACCAACTTTTCTGCAGTTCACAGCAATTGACTATCAGGTGACTGAAGTGTCAAAGGTCACACACTTCTTACTAAGCAGAATCAGCCGGAATTCCTGCTGTTCAGGGCTTTGCAGAGAAAGAAATATTTAATCTTTATCTTACCAGCTGGGAGTAAGCATTCTACCAGTGAGTATGTCCCCAGTCCAAGATTTAGGAAATAAAGCATTTCATCCAAAGTTGAAAATCATTTTAAAAACCGGCATCTAAGTTTCAAAGAGTGAGTAGTACAGACTTCCAGGACTTGGTCTGTCACTAAAGAGAGGGGACAAGCATCAGAGCTAATGTGGTCAGATGGAAGACTGCCTGTTGATAAGTGTCTGAGTTACCAATAGCAAGTTTTACAAACTACTCAAGTTTTCTCTTGCTTCTTTTCACCCAAAACATTAAGAATATTCATCTAGTAGTTGGAGAGATTGCTCAGTGGTTAGAGCACTGACTTATTTTCTAAAAGAACAGGGTTCAATTTCCAGTGCCTACAAGACAGCTAACAACTCTAGTTCCATGGGATTCAAAACTATCTTTCTAGACTGGGAGCACTGCATGTACCTGGTATAAAGACATACAAACAGGCAAAATACCCATACATATAACATTAAAATAAATAAAACTTTTCTAAAAAAGATATATGTTAAAAATAAATAAATTTAAATAAAAAAGATACTGATCCATCCACATTAGTTGATGATATTGAATGGGAAGGTTCATTGTGAACTCCTCATATTTATTTAGTAAGTAGTAAAGACAGGAAACCCTAAATGAGTTAGATCATTCTGAGGTAAGCATTCCAACTGCTTCTATCATGGAATCACACTCACTGTTACAGTCTGAATGCCTCTGCCCGTCATGTGTTTACTGGAACCCTCACTCCTAAATCTGGCAGTACTGGGAGACAGGCAAGGTATCAAGTATCTGGGTCATGGGCCTACGGAGAGCCTTCATGAATGTCTCAAGCACTTGCCACTCAAAGAGGCTTCCATATCCCTACATACTCGCTCACTCCTTTCGTCTTTCCACCAGTATTAGGAAGCAACACAAGTCTCTCAACAGACGTGGCCACTCAATCTTGGACTTCAAGCTTCCTGAACTGTGAGATAAAACTTACTTGTTTTCTGTATTATTATCCAGTCTCAGATGTTCTTTTATAGGAATAGAAGAGATGAAAACACTCAACCACCTTCACTGGCAGCAGATAAACAAAATTTAACCTATTTCAACTGTCATTCCTGTAACGCTGAAGACACTTACCGTAGTAGGAATAGATCCATACTTTTCAAAGTGCTTAGAGTTCAGAGATATGCTCAAGCACATATGATTTTTGCCTCCCCAAATCCTAGAGATGGATGTTTTCAGATGAGAGAATTTAAGTGCAGACTAGTTCAAATGACTTGCCCACAGTATGTAGGACTTCCTGACAGTTGTCTATAATACAGGACTGTCAGTACTGGTATTAGATCACTGTTGTGGAAGTCAAAGACTTAGCTCCTAGAAAAGCTAAAATCTTACAGCTGCTCAAAGACCAGGGGCCATGTGCCTTGACAGCACATACCTAGGATAGGTTCCAGCTTGATTCCTGCCAATCAGGTATTGACACATTCAACAGCATGATTGAATCATGGTTAGAGAGGAGAGCAAAGCAGTCTTTCCAAAAATAGTCACCAAAACAAGGGCAGAAGATTGCTGTGGTCTTCGGAGAAAGGCAGCGCCTCACTTCCTTCCGCAGGGACCATGCCCTTCCAACCACTTCTGTTTCTTGACACGACTGGTAACCAAGGAAGTTCTCTAAAGTTGCTGCTTCTCCTTCCAGGGTAGGCTACTACTTTGTTTTCCTAGTAAAGCTTGCCTCTCCCTCTCTCAATATGAAAGCCTCACCTCTCTTTGAAACATCAAGGGTCAGGGTAGACACAACCCCTGGCCTGGGCAGAACATGTCTGTACCAACTTCCCACTTTCTCCATGCTTTCTTCTAACTATTCCCTCTGTCCCCTGTCCAGCTACCCATTGAACTGTAGACCTACCCTGTCCCTGCCCCTCCTGCAATAGGGAGGTCTTATAAAGTTACAGCCTGATCCATGATTTCTCTGTCCTCTGGCTGTGAAGGCGTAAGGATAGCTGACATTCCAGCATCTTCTAGAGAAGCCAGTCAGTTGGGACAGGAAACACAAGTGTGTATGTAGTCTGCCTCACTGACACAGATCTGTATGCACCAGCACCTGTGTACAATGGAAGAGGAACCCTGTGATCTTTCAGACTCAAAACTACCATTTGAATCTGGGGCACTTTTGACAAAACAGTAACAACTAGTTCCAGGAGGGCTATCATGCTGGCCCCCAATATCTAGGTCAGGACAGCCAGAAAATCAGAGGCCAGGTGCAGTGGGATGTGTAAAGTAATGGAGTTCCTAGCATCTCGGCCTGCAAAAGTCAAATGCAGGCCAGAGGAAGCTATCACCTCTCCATGCTGGGCCTAATTTGGGACCAAGGGTGCTTGTGATGCTTCTAACCGGATCTCCAGTGCTCTACCCCATCCTATCAAGGCTGCACCACTGCTCAGTGTGGACGCTGCCACTGAGGTGAGCTACAATTATGAATCCCTCTTAAGTGGTTAAAATGGCAGAGAAGACCCTGTGAGACAGTTTGGTGGATAAAGATGCTTCTGCACAAGCCTGAAACCTAAATTAGATCCCTGGACCCAGAATAAAAGAAGAAAACTGACTCCTGGAAGTTATCCTTTGACCTCCCAAGTATACAGCATGGCACACACATGCCCCCACCCATGCACATAAGACACACACACACACACACACACACACACACACACACACGTGCAAACGCATGCACGCACACACACACACAAATACAATAAAGCATAGGCATATTTTGGAGGGAAAACAATAAGCAGGACTAAGATGATGTCAGAGATGGAGTCAGTTATGAAAACATAACAGTCTGGCCTTGGGTAAATGAGAAAGAGGAGGTCATTGTCAGTTAGACTTGAGGTCTCTACTATCTGACAGGGAAAGCACATAAACTACATGTGAGCACAGATCGCCTGCACTGCAGCTGTCCAAACAGAGAGGAGCTCTCAGGGCAGAAAATATACACCAGACTGCTGTGACAGGATGCGGGCATGGGTATGAAGTAGCTTTAGAATTTTTAGATTTAACATGTATATTTTTAAATATAATAGCAATATTTTAGATATTAGGTTAATAAAATATTAGAATTAATGCTGCTGGTTTCTTTCCTTGGGTGATTGGTTGGTCCTCAAGTTCTTGTTTAAGACAGAGTCTCTTATTGGCCTAGGATCTCATCATGCATGCTAGACAATCTCTCCTGTGAGTTTCCAGAGATTTGCCAACACCTCCCATTTTCCATAGGCTCTGGGGATCAGCACTGAGGTCCTCAAGCTTGCAAGGCAAACATCTTACTGACTAACCCACCTTCTCCATACTCTAGGTGTTCTTTGTGTATATATGTGTGTGCCTGTGCATGCACACAGCTACAAGTATGTGGAGGCCAGAGGTTGATGACCAGTGTTTTCTCTAGCATCCCCCACCTAATTTTTTGGGACAAAGTCTCTCCCTGACCCTGGGGCTCAATGATTTGGCTAGACTAGCTGAGCAATGAGCTCTGAGGATCAATTTATTACCTCTAGGTCCCTAGCATTGGGGTTATAGATGTGCTGTGCTGATTTTCCATGGGTGCTGGGGTCCTGAACTCTGGTCCCTGGGTTTGCACAGCAGGCACTTTACTGACTGGGCCATCTCCCTGGACTTCAAGTCTTTTGAAAAAGAGCCTTCCTGTGGACACCCAGCCTTTGTGTTCACAGTCAGACTGGAAAATAACAAGGTGCCTCCACCTCGGTTTGCCCTGGCCCAGCCAGTTTTGATTTCTGCCGACTCACCCCGCCTCCTCAGGACAGCAGCTATGCAGGGACACTAGCAACTCCACGGACCCGCACAAGTGTTGACTTATTTGTCTTCAGAACCCTCTGTTGGCTTTCAGTCGGCTCAATACTGATGAAATGCACACTGTACTTATTTTTCATTTCTCCCAATAATACAGAAAAAAACTTACAGGTTTTGAGATGGTGAATCCGCTGCTGGAATACACAGGTATTGAACTCCCTGCAGAAGGATAAAAAATATACATATATATAAATAAAACTTAAAAAAAAATGGTGCACAGTAAAGTATTAAAAGGAACCATTTACTTAGGTCAAAAAACAAGAAAATAAAAAAGGAGAAGTTTTTATTCATCTTTTGTTGCCAAGGAACCAAGGAAACACTCTTTAATTCAGGTTCCTGATTCTTTTCCATAGGCATGTCAATATTCACACTTTGGTTTGTAAGCAACAAATATAACAAATTTAGACAAAACTTGAGGGACTAAAAACAGGAGTCAAGCACTTCAGAGTTAAAGTTCCCAACTCATTGTAACAATTGTTCTCATACTGTCTGTCTATGTTACTTTAGGATCCTGAACATCCCAAAGGAGGCACTGTTAGTCAACACCTTTAAAAGGGATGAAAACTATGATGTGATGCCATAGCTCTCTACATCCATTTTAGTATTGTAAGAATTACAGCTCCACTACTAGGCCTTTGAAACCTGGAAACAATGTTGCTTGCTTTGCAAAACAACACTACAAGCTTGTGTGGTAAGCTAACATATTTATTTCCCCCTAGTTTGAGGGAAAACAACTACCCAAGGTGATGATTTTTAGAAAGAGAAACAGAACTGGTTAACTTCTCTACAGGAAAGATGGACATTGTCATTCTAAAATCTCCAATGTCAACAGCAACCTTGGAATGGAATATGGTAAAGGATAGATGAACCATTCGTGAACTTTCTCTTATATCTGCCACATGTCACAGAATCTTGTCACTTTGTCTTGGACAGCCAGAGAGAAGAACTAATTAGTGTGAGAGGTCAGCTTGATGTACAATAATGATACAGATGCAGTCAAGTTCCTTGGGAGTGGGAGTTATAAAACAACCTGTTTTTTAGATTTACTTCACGTCTTTCTGTAATTTTTGGTGTTGACCTGGTCACCCAGGAGGGTCAATGGAGCTGTAACTAGACAGCTACAGGACAGGCATCTTGCTGACACCCCCCCCCCCCCACGCTTGGTGCAGACTCAGCATCTGGCCCTCTAGTTCTGGTAAGCTTACAGAAGGCAAGTTCTGAACTAGCACGAGGGACAGAGCCTGGCAGCTCCTGCTTTGCTGGTACAGGTGGAGGCAGAGCACATTCAACAGTTGTATAATGGGAAAGATGAGCTGGTCTCTAAGATGAGTCCTGGGACTCTAGCATAGAACCCATTCTCCAGCTCTTGTGAGCAAACTATGAGCCTCCAACTGCCTGCTAATCTGCCCCTTTCTGCTGAAACTGGCTCAGAGTGTGATATGTTGTCAGCAAATAAATACCTGAATGGTACAACCCCCTCCCTTCCCATCTGCTATTATTGGGTGGGGGGCAGCATGAGAAAAAACTCAAAAATAAAAATCAATTTTCCTTCATCACTTGTGTGCAACTTTTGAAAAAAGAATTAAATTATTTAATCATGAATTAAAAGAAAATCATTATATATAGCAGTTATTTCATCTTTCTGTACAGGCTTCTGAGTCTTGGGGAAGATGAGGTTTACCTCTGTTTATTCAAATAGGAGCATCTCACTGAGAGCAAACGGACTTTGCTGAGAGAGGAAGATCTGCTGCCAGGACAGGGAAGGAGGCGGTGGGCTCTCCCTTGTATGGACACTTGCCAGCCCTCCAGCCCTCTAGCCTCTCTTCGGGTTTCCTGGGCTCCTAAAGCTGTGCTATGCTGGGAATGCTGACCGGTTATTTTAAACACTTAAAGCTCTTCCAAACCTGGTGGCATATCATGGCGTAATTTGATGGGTAAGACACTAGAAAAGAAAGCACTTCTAGGCCGGGCGGTGGTGGCGCACGCCTTTAATCCCAGCACTCGGGAGGCAGAGCCAGGCGGATCTCTGTGAGTTCGAGGCCAGCCTGGGCTACCAAGTGAGTCCCAGGAAAGGCGCAAAGCTACACAGAGAAACCCTGTCTCGAAAAACCAAAAAAAAAAAAAAAAAAAAAAAAAAAAAAAAAGAGAAAAAGAAAAGAAAAGAAAAAGAAAAAAAAGAAAGCACTTCTGCCAAAAAGAGTCCTTTCCTCCTCTTTTCCACTGAGATGACCAAGCCTGTTGTTGAATACACACACACAATGCTTCCTACGGCTAGATGGCAGTGCTCTTGAGTGAGATCTGGCAGTTAGGTAGTCAGGCCCAAAGCTTGTGAATTTCTTCTTCCCACATACTCTCTCCATCCCTGTGGCAGGCCATACTTCCAGAGGACAGGATTCTCAAGTGCACTACCGATACCTCAGCCTGGCAACTCCAGTCAGGCAAAGGGCTAAGTGGCCCCTCCAGGACAGCACAGAAACGCCTACCTCTCCCTCATGGTGATGAATAGCCACAACATTCTAGTAGAATCTATGTACTGAGATGATAAACAAAAATAGAGACAATGAAGAGAATGGACAGAGGTTAGGCCAGGAGCATTTTGCCTACTAAAGCATATGCCTTGAACACTTGTTATCAGGGAGGTGGGAATCATTGTGCTTCCTGTATGCTATGCCAGATAGGGCCACATTTACCTCTGTGCTACCTGATGCACAGAAGGAAATGTGCTTGGGCCCACAAAGTAGAACCTGCCCAGTATTCAGGAAAACCTACAGCCATAGGAAGCCGGTGGAAGGCATTCATTCTCTGTGTGAGCCACAAGGATAAGGAAGTAACACGTCAATTCTAGGCTCCTGGCCCTCACAGCTGAGATGGGCAGGTGGCAGCTTTAGCTTCCTCCTCATGTAACTCGTAAAGACGAACGTGTGGCTCTCAATTACATTTGAGTACTCTGTGCTGTTAAAGCAAGACAGAGACAAAGACAAGACGCTACAGCATCAAAGACTGTGTATAACCACAAGAACAGTTAAATTCCTGGAATGACGCCTGGGCTGTGGTGGGCATTCCACAGAGATCACGGCAGGAGATGAATGCAGGGTGTGTATGTGCTGGTGAGTGCCATCAGGGAAGGAGGAGAGCTGGGTTTTAGGCCATGCAAAGGGCACGTTGTCCACCTAGGCTCCAGTGACACTCAATCAGAACACAAACCACTTCACTATGACCTACAATAAGAAATATGCAAATCGAGTCATGGAAGGAGTCAAAACCGTCAAAAAGGTTTAGCTGCTCGCCCCAAGAGCGTCTATTTATCGTGACTTAGTCATTAACAAAGCACAGATATCTTTGAGGCCACACAAGGCAGAACTACAGCTACCCAAAAAGGCGTCAGATGCCTGCACATGTGCACAGCTTTTAACAGTTAGTTACTAATTCAGAAAGCAGCACTGAGACCCCTGTGCCACCAGAAAGCTGGGCTGACTTAAAATCACCCTGTACTAATAAGCGGAACAGATATTCCCTCTCTATGATCTATATAGAGGATCGTGCTCTGGAGAGCCTTGCAGAGACACAGATGAAGGGTAGGATGTATTTACTTACATTATGGAAAGGACAGCAAAAATTAAGTTAAAAAAACTTAGAAAAATCTCCAACAATCTAGAAAGAATCTACAAGTAATAAAAATAGCAACAGCATTTCTAGGAGTATAGCGCTTGTTACATATTTTCTGCCTCATGTTCCCTCTAATATTTTGAAACATATAAAAATAAAATTGGTTTTCTGTTCCTTGAAATAAAATACAAAATAAAGAAAAATAAAAACTGAGCACTTTCTATGGTGTTTCAATAGCGGCTGGTGGGAAGCCAGTTAACATTCGTGGAGCTACTTAATATCAAGTCACAACTTTTCAAACCCAGAGCAGTGAGTTTCATGTTGCACTGAAACACAAACATTGTTAGTGAGCTGCCTGTGCATTAAGAGTCGCAGTTCCCATAGGAACAAAGGAAGAGCTCATTTCTTTGTCCTGTGCGGTCTTCTGAGCGGCCCAGCATAACCAGGAACGGCAGCAATACTGATGAGGCGGGCACCATAATCAAGAGACAAGGGAGGTGCCAGCACTCTATGCCCAAGTAGGAGACGGCACAGGCTGCATATTTATCACGCCAGGAACCACATGGTACAAAAGCCAAAAAACTCAGGACAGGAGTAAAGGAGTTCTGAGGGATCTGCCCTGAGAAGCTTCCTGCTGAAATTCTTGTATTTGGGTTTTGAAATTACGTCAACAGACAACACAGGGCCGAGAAGAAAGTTCAGAGAGAAATGACATCAACAGACACCACACTGGGGCAGAAGAAAGTTCAAGAAGCATATCAGAGGCTTGATCTGAATAGCCAGGACTGTCAGAGTCTCAAAAGCTCCACCATTTTTCAGTTTTCTGTTTCAACAAGTAGAATAACCACTAAAAGGTAGGTTTGTGCCTTTCTTTGGACTGAAACTAAAAATTACACTTAAAATGACAGACAGGCACATACCTGAGAATTAGGGCCAAGCTTCTGATCACAAAACCAGGAAAGAGGCCAAACTCTTGCTTGTTTCAAGTACAATTTCTAAAACTACCCCCCACACACACACTCCCAGACATAGTAAGAGTCTGCTGAGAATCCAGGTGACCTGCTTTTCAAAAGATCCAGCTGTGCACAGCCATTCTCTTTCTCTCAAGGAAGCTAATGTGAAGCACTTACAAACAGAACCCACCTCACCTGCACAGCAACATGGCTGGGCCCTGAGGGCATTACAGACCCACAGAGGATCTCCCTATACACAGGAGCTAATAAAGCTGTTCTTCTCACACGAGTGGCCTAGTGGATATCAGGCAGGGGAGGCAGGGATGTGGAGAAGCCTGGCAACAGCAAAGGGCATGTTGGAGACAACTACTCCAGAACATGGCAGGGAAGCAAAGATGGCAGCAGAGAGGGTGGAGGGGCCACACGTGGCTGACTTGATTACTGCACATTATATACATGTGGCAAAGTATGTACAAATACTCTGTACCTGTCTAAAAAACAAAGAACACAACTGAATCCTTGTAGAAGTATTAAAAACAAATGAAAGAGAGTAAGTTCTGGAAGGGGCTAGAAATCCACACAATGGAAAAAGTTATTTTAGCTGCCAATAAAAGATGTCACTATTAGAATTTTGTACCAGAGACAGGACGGGTGATCCAAGGGTCTCCCTCCTACAAATATGGCATATTTTCTTTGATAAACAAGCCCATTCAGATTTCCAGGAGGCCTGGTAAGCAGGTCTTTCCCAAACAAGCAAGTCCTAATGAAATAAGGATAGAATAAGCCTGTAATCCTACTAAGAACTAATTTCACCACAGTTCTCAACTACCAATTCTCTACTCCCAGGAAGAAAAAATAAAAATAAAAGCAAAATGAAAATTTGGACTGACCTCACTTGATTGGGAAGCCAGACCATGACTATGCACTGCTATGAAACCCACAAAGCCAGCTAGGCGCCCTGGTGTGTGCTTCTGATCTCAGTATTTAGTGGACAGAAGGACCAGAGTTCAAGGCCATTTTCAGCTACCTAACTGGTATGAGACTAGCCTGAGCTACATGAGACCCTGTCTCAAAACAGAAACAATCAAAATTCCAAAATCACATAGCAACAGTGTGTTCCACAGGTGAGAACAACCCACAGAACTGAGGCAGGAAAGGAAATAGTTTAGTAATCTGGGACCCTACTTGGTTTGGGTTATACACACCTGCACTCTCTAGGAATGCACTGGGCAGCCTAGATCCATTACCTGTATGTATTATGTACACATAGTCCTCTCTAAATAAAGCATCTAGCAACACTGGATCCCCACCTGCACTGGACTACATGTACACTTCTTCTTTTGAACAACAGTATAAATTACCCCAATAAAATCAAATTTCGACACTTTCTATTCAAGTGTATCCCCATTGTGTCTAGTATGAAGAATATATACAGTAAAGCAAAATTGTGTATACTCAAGTATACTTTCAGTGAGAATCCTCTACTTACCATCTTGTGCCTATGCAAAATTGGGCATGCATATAATTAAAATCAGATGCATATGGGGACATGCACAGTAGAAAAATAGATAATCTATCATTCAATAGAGAACCTTGCAAACTACACCCACTAGGAACCAAAGCTGTTCTTCTCGTGAGTCCATAAAAGGAAGCCTTGAACAATAATCGGGGCCCTTGAGTATCTGTACCCATGTGGCCCTGCTCTCTTTCACTATATTCTGATCTTTTCTGCTGTTTTGTTCTGAATAATTTCCTTGATACTTCTACAAATCTGTGTAAGCACTCACTTTCAATCCTTTGGATTAGAAGCCAAGAGCCTGGAAACACCCAAGACTCATACTGACCACCAGTATCAGCACCACAAAATAAAACATACACAATGCAAATTTACTCCCTTAAATTTATTTTATTATTATTATTATTTTGGCAGAACTGGAGATTGAGGCAAGGCCTTGCACATGCTAGGCAAATGATCCACTACCCAATCATTATTCCTAGCCCTCTTTTTATTTCCTATTTTGAAACAGGGTCCTACTAAGTTGCCAAGATCGGCCTTGAACTTTATCCTTCTGCCGCAGCCTCCCAGAGTAGCTTTAGTTATAGGCCTGTGCCACCAGGTTTGTTTGTTTGTTTGTTTGAAGTGGAGATTCTCTATGCTACCCAGGCTGGCCTTGAACTTGTGCATTTAAGGGAAGCCCCTGTCTCATCTTCTAAATACCCATGACAACAGACGTAGCCACTGTACCAGGTACCACACTGATCTTTCCCAAGTGAACATCTTCATAGTTGTAGATCGTCACCATCATCCATATTCTTCCCAAATCAGACTTGGTTCCCATAAATACCAACTCTTTTTCCTTCTCTATTCACCCCTGCAGAGATGACCATTCTCACCTCCGCTCTGGATCTGAGTACTTCTGCATTTCATCTAAACCGAAAGGTAAGAAAACCTTTGAAAACTGGATTCTTGGAGACCACAGACTCAAGAGCTGACAACTGCTGACTTGAAACTCACATTCCAGGTGAGACCACTTTAGTCTCTGTCATAAGGCCTCCTCTTTGCAAGGGTATCTATTCCAGAGAGGCACTGGAAACCAGCACCTCTATCGTGCCAAGTATGTATGCAAGCCAAATTCAGTGCCCGGTCCGTGAGTTTGGATCGATGTCTTTCTTCAATCTAAGAATTTACACATAGCCCATAACAGCTGAAAAATTCCTTTGTATTAAAAGGAAAAGTATAAGTCAAGGTTCTATCCCAGGAAGAAGAATCTAAAAACACTCTAAGTGTCACTTAACAAGGAATTAGAAATCAGTATAGAAAACAAAGAATAGGTAAGGTCTAGATTCTTGGTCACTTCCTTTTTAAATTTTTAGTATCATGGCAAAAATGTCAATGGAATCACTAAAGAAAATCACCACTGAAGATAAACAGGGCCTTGTAATAACACTCCATAATGCATGCCTTAAGTCTAGATTCTGAACTGAAAAGACATTTTCTGAAAGTACCCATTTGCCACTGATTCTTCCTGCATGCTAAATTTAGGCAATATACTACAAATAACAACTTCCAAGAACACTGTGGTCCTTGGTAGGGTTTGGGGGAGTGGGAAGGTCAGAGTAGAGAGGTAAGATTTAGCCTTGGGCTCGGTTTGTGAGCCAAGATGCAAATCAGCAGCCTCTACACCTGCTGCTGCTTTCAGGTTAGTCAAATAACAACATACATTTGACTTGTCAGAGTGACAGAAGAGGACTCTGATGTTTATTTTTGTTCAAGGTATTTCAAAGAAAGACCAAAGTGGCCTCAGTTACAAGGGGTTTCCTCTGGCCCACACGGGACGGATTATAGGAAGGCAATGAGGGAGATCCAGGCTGCCCCACCTCCCCACCTCTTCCAGGTCTGCTTCAGTTTGAGGGTTAGTTGATGTACCAGCGGTGACTCAGAAAATCTGGGGCCAGTTTAACATGTGGCTCCAAACCCAGGTATCCTGCAGTGTACCTTTGTGAAGAGTAGTGCCATCGAATCACGTCAAAAAGTGATTGTGAATGACTGCTTAGAAAATAGTAGGAGAACATCATTAAGGAAAACATTATTTTTGTAAAAGATACATTTTTATCTGACCATGTTTGCCTAAAAAATACTCAATAGCACCTCTGAATCTGAAAAGTAAAGAAGATCCAACTTCAAGAACTGTGGTCAGTCCATAGCCCAGCCTATCACAACCCGCTCCCTCCACCCCCGGCTTGGCCTGCTCAGGGCCACTGGATTGCACGAGTCCCTGCACTCTTCCCGTGACCTCTGTGGTTTACAGTCTCTGAGATTCCTTCTCCATAGGCTCCTCCCAATGGCCTTTCCTCAGCAGAACTTCAACACAGTGTTGAAGACTTACAAAGATTCCAGCTCTGTGTTCCGAGTGTCTCCGCGACCCCAGAATGCAGCCGCCTTAGGCCAGCATGCCAGGCTTGGGTGGCTTTATCCCAAACTCTCACGGTGGGCACTGTTTTCTCAGTCTCTTAGCTCTTGCTCCTTGAAAATCAGCAGCAAAAGCCTTTAAGTGAGGCAAAGGATGCTTCAAAAGGTAGATGCACCTTTAGAGTTTTAACCCTGTGTGTCCTAAAGGCACAGTCCCTAAGCTGGCTATGAAACTTGGAGCTGGCTTTAGAATCAATGGCTCCCTGCAGCCACATGGATGTCTTCATCTTAGAAGGCCTGAACCTCAACTTTCACTGCCTGATGCTAATTAATGGTCTCAACAGGACATATGGTGAACATGCTCATTAAGAATGAAATCTTGCCAGGCAGTGGTGGCACACACCTTTAATCCCAGCACTCAGAGTCAGAGGCAGGAGGATCTCTGTGAGGCCAGCCTGGTCTACAGAGCGAGATCCAGGACAGGCACCAAAACTACACGGAGAAATCCTGTCTCAAAAACCAAACAAAACAAAAAGGAATGAAATATTTAGGCAGCCATTATAATGAGACTTCATGGATCTAGGTTTTCTGAAATTTCTATGAAACCTCTTCTCTGCTACATCCCCAAGCTTCAGGTGCAAATGTGTTGCCGATGTATCAGTTGGGGCTGAGTACTACATGGTTACTTGTTCTCTACATTTTGATGGGCTGTGGTTCTCTGTAATGGCCGCCATTTGTTGCCATGGCTTCCTAGAGAAGATACGAACAGGATGCCACCAACAGACATGATAACGTGGAAGGGGGAAATCTCATGGGGCATCAACTCTAGACAAAGAGTTACAGGCAACTAAGGAATGATGAGAGCAGGAGAAATAGGTTTCTCCAGGACAGAGCCCTCAAATTGGTTATCCAATACCAAGTAGTCAGCCCTGAAATAATCTACATTATACAGACTGAACAGGTTGCACTTCTATATAAAGGAATATGAATATACACATGTGGATACAAACATATATATGTATGTATATACAAAACACAACAATTAAAGAAATAGAGGCCATGAATTTTAAAAGGAGGATTATAGAAGGGTTGGAGAGAGAAAAGGGAAGGAGAAAATGATGTAATTATATTTTAATTTCAAAAAGAATGGAAAATCACAACGTAAGTATAAGGCAAAGCCATTCATCCATACATTCTCAGAAGCCATTAAACTGGGATAACACAGCTCAAGCTTCATGCCAGCTCGCCTCTGAAATCATGCCATGCCCACTCCTCTGAGCCCTGACAGTAAAGGCAAGGAGGGGAAACTGAGGCCCGTGGTTGCCTAGGGAGTCAGACCTGTTCCTTATATACAACCTATGCTTCCATGCTCACAGCAGAGTTGAGACGCTTTAGCAAAACCTCCAAACCCCAAGTGCTTACTCTCCTGTTCTTGACAGACAAACACGCACTGAGCCCTGGTCTAGGCAGACCCTTTTCCCACACCCATTCAGATGACATGAAGCTCATTTTCCTGGCTCACTTTCTTTTCCAATTTCATGGTATCTGACTCGGCATACTGCTATTTTAGAACTGCACCCTTCTTAAACAATAGCCACACTCCGTTCTCTTCCTTATTCTGCTCCTGAGTGGGAGGAGGGGGGGTTATAACATGAGGAAATGGGACCAAAATGTGAAAGACCCCAAAGGCCAGTACACAGTAGATGCTCAAAAAAATGGCTGACACCAGGTAGGTGTGTGATTAGTGGCTCTCACTTGACGGCGGTCCTACTTATCTGCTCGGCTACCAGCAAACAGCACCACCCAGACTAGGAAGTGAACCAGCAGCTGTGATCCCACGAGGGGTCCCTGCCCAGCCAGCCTCACTCTCTTGGTGGGACATGGCTGCCCCTTAGGCACAAGTGTTCCAGAGGGCACAGTGTGGAACAGCCAATGAGTTCTTAGAGTGCCTCGCCTGTGAAGGATGTGCAGTCAACGATGGTCTGAGTTACCGGATGTGTCACTACCTCTGGTTTCAGGAGTGGATTCAAAGCCCTTTTTAAACAGCATCCATGACACACTAGTCTGGCTCTCTGTTCCTTCTCTGGGCCACACCTTGGACATGTTTCAGGAGGTAAACATTGACTCGAATTGGGTGTTGCTCTTAAGGGCTAGCCAATTCCTTGAAGGTGGGGTTCAGCCTCCCAAAAGTAGAAGCCAAATTTAGCAACCACATGAGCAGGGCAAGAAGCTTTCAGATTAGAAAGGATTCAGGAGCTGGGCAGTTAGGGAGAAGTAAGGTGGGGGTGGCATTCTATCATTTCTACGCCACATGAAGAGCAGCATCCTTCTGCAATGTGGTCAAATGTGAATGCTGCCATGGTTGTCATGGTACCGCCTGAGGTTTACAACTGGTAGGTGCGCCTGGAAGGGCACCTCGTCTCTTAGCTTAGGCACCAGGATCCTAGGGCCTCCTTTTGCTGGGGCAGTGCTTTACTACACCCCTCCCCTCTTCCACTGTGAGCAGTTTGATAGGCTATTTTTATCTTGACAGCTGTATGCTCTAGCGCTGGACACAGACAGAAGCCCCAGGACACCTTGGGCAGAGCTCACATTGGGAAAGCCCCAGGGCAGATATCACTGTGGCCACTGAGGAGGCAGAGGGTCACCAGGATCTTAGAATGACCAGTTAGCGACACTGGTTGTAACGTCATTGTTCATGCAGAAGCAGGAGGATCAGTTTCATCAGAAGAGGCAGGGAATCTCAGGATAAAGAATAACAAAACAAAAAGAGATGTTCAAGAGACCTGCTCATACTGGATTAGCCATGAGACATTCTTCTTGAGGGTAAAATTCATAACACAATGCAGCTGAAGTTCACTATCCTTAGTAAGTAAGTAACTGCCTTTCCCTGGGACCACAGAGCTGGTTCCTTGGAAAAGGAGCTCTGATTTATGGAAATTAGGTAATATTTGCCACATCATGCTATCAAGTTCCTAAGACTGGGAGTCTCAATGCCTGGGCTTGGTTCTGTTCATCCAAGTTACCTCACCCCAGAACTACCGAGTGACAAGGAAGACACCTGGTTCTCACCTATGTCTTCCTCAATCTGGCACTGGCTTTCTAGAAGAAACTTGGTTTCTAGAAGAACCAAGTGCCTCGTGGCTCATCTCACTTTAACTGCAAGAAAGTCTGGGGGAAGAAAACAAAGTTCCAAGCCGGACTTGGTGGTACAGTCCTGTAACCCCAGCTACTTGCAAGGCTGAGGCAGGATCACAAGTTCAAGGCCTGACTGGACTAGAATGAATTCAAGTCTAGCCTGGGCTACTTAATGAGACTCTGCCTGAAAAGGGTTTGGATAAGTAATTTAGTGAGGGAGTGCTTGTCTAGTTTGCAGAAGTCCTAGGTTAAATCCTTAGTAAGACAGAAGAAGAAAATTGGAAGGCAAGGATGAAGGGAACGAGAGAAAGAGGAAGAGAAAAGAGAGAGAGGTTTTAAGATGCTGGGCACACTGTGAGCCCAGCACTGTGAACCATCTACAGTTTGACTTTCTATAACTTTGACCCTGCACTGCTTTCTTTCCTATGGAGAGGCCAAGAGGTGGCCAACAGTTTGCCTGGTTTATGATCAAGGCTGGAAACTGATATCTGCTGTGGCTGTGGTAACAACAGACAGGAGACCAGCAATGTCTCAATGCATATCCAGGGCCGAATGCCTTCCTCCCCAACACACACAAGTCCCCAGAGCATCCCAGGGAGTCAGGCTACAGGGAGGGGAGCACATTTTCAAAGCATCCGGACACAGCTTGTTTGCCTGGTCTGCACTGAGGAACCAGCAGGCACAATTGCTTCACACTCACAATTTTAAATAACATTGCATCACTTCCCTTGCAGGTGTGGGTAGACACTGATCCACCTGTGTCACTACCTAGCAATGAATTAAGAGAACCTGAAAACAGCAGATTTGCTTAAACTACTCTTAAGTAAACCTGGATCCACTTAAACAATCATCTTTCCTATGTGATGAATAATCTGGTGTTCATAGTAACCTGGAACCTCGATTTAGCATTTCACCACTGAAGAGTTTCCACTTGCCACTCAAACTTCTGACTGTAGACTCTGAGGCCTCCTCCTAAAGAGCCTGCAACACATGGAGCCCTTGGGATAGATCCTGGCCTGCTCATCACAGTGCTCAGGGTGCCTGGTGTCTGCCAGCCATACACTGTACTGTCCCAATCCAGAGCCAGAGCCACACTTCCCTTTGCAGATGCTATTTGGTTACTTCCACCAAACTGAGCCAGTTTTCCCCTTTGAACACCTTGATAACATCACATGCCCATTAAATCCTGCCCCATCTGCTTTAAAGGTAACACAACTCCTCTCTTTTGGTTGCTATAACAGCCACATGGATAAGGGTCTCCTAAGGTGAGGGTCCATTACAAAGGAACTAGAGACTCTTAGCCTGAGGTAAAACAAAATGCAAATCCTACATCTGGTCCAGGTCAGAGTATCCTGTGGTGTACCTGCAGAGAACCCCAAAGACTAACCAGAAGAATGGAGGTCAACCAGAATGTACAAGGGGTTAATAGGAACGAGAGAGAGAGAGAGAGAGAGAGAGAGAGAGAGAGAGAGAGAGAGAGAGAGAGAGAGAGAGAGAGAGAGAGAGAAACACAGCTACCTCACAGTGTGAATTTGGGGACTGATGACATCCTCTGCTATGCATCAAAAACCATAATATAACAAACATGATTTCCTGGTCATGTGTCTTGGTATTTTCTTATATGGTGTTATTCAGAACCAATGAAGTGGCTACATAGTTTTACAGAGAAGATGCTCAAATATTTGTGTCCAACCTCTAATCTCTCTGGAGGAATGGATGGACCTACATTTCTAACAACTTTGGAATAAAGCAGGAACATGTTACCCAGAGCTCTAGGGTGTGCATATCCATCAGTGGCCCAAATGTCTGCTCCATGAAGTTATTGTGTAAGCTACCCTGACACCTCCCTTGCCCCACCTCATAACTAAACACTAGATAACTCCTTCCCACTCTACCTGAGAAACGACTTTGTAGTTTTTGAAATTGCTTATGAGGCGGCTGTAGGTTAATGGCTGTTAAAACTTTCTGGTAGATTATTCCTTCTCTTCTTTATGTAGCTGACCTCTTTGCTTTTATACATATCATGTATATGTCTAATAATACTACTGTTAGTCCCTCCTTCTTTTGGGTCATTTTGCTTCAGAATCTTACCCTATTCTTTCATTTTCAACATTGCTGTATCATTTTGTGGAAGACTCACAGATCCAATTTGATCTGTTATTTCTATAAAACAATTATGACTCCCTAGCATTCCAGTTCAAACAAATCCTTATTTCTAAGTAGGAATAAAGCAAGAGCTTCCAAGGGTCTCCAGGACATTTATCTCCTTCCTTCCATTCTATTTCTGCATTGACACTACTGGAAAAGCAGTCTGCCCGAGTCACTGACTTGGTGCACAAATCTTGGGCAAGTCTTTAATTCCCACACAACTCTTAAGCTTGATGAACAACTGATCTACTCTGAGGTTGCTTTTCCAGCCTGTCCACCCTTGAAATCTGCTCTGTTGAACCTGTCATGTGGGCCTGGACACACCCTGCCTCTGCATGTCCATGTCACTACATGCACTGTTCTTTACTAGGAATCACACCTGAACTCAACCAATCATCCTCACCATCACTACCTAGCAAACTGATTATCCTTTAAAACCAAATAAAACTGTTACCTTTTGGTTGGTACAATCTTGCCCACTGCCAAATCCTCCTGGGTGTCTCGGGGCCCCTTACATCTGCTACACACTTGCAACTCAGTAACACTGTGAAGATTTATGTGCCTGCATCAATGTGGGACCCCTTCTTATTTCTCTTTGTATCTGCATTCCCTATACATGGCAGCTTAGCGAGCAGGAGTACCTCCAGAGAAGTCTGAAGAAGAGGGACAAGGTGCTTGCAGAAATCCTGGCTGCACTACCAGGAGACAAACACGAATCTCCTCATTTTGGATGTTTAAATAACACCATTTCCCACGAGAATCAGTCTGGTATTGGGGGCTCCAGTGCTCCATTTGCAAATAAGCTGCTAGCAGAAGATAAGTAGCAGAAAGGAGTCAATCTCTTCTCTACTTGGCTGCCCCCGTACAAGAAACCCAGACAGCTGGATTCAAGAAAGAGCAATTACTAGACAGTTTTCGATCCTTACAGTAATTATTTCTATTTGAGTCATATCTATTTAAGTCTGGAGTTGACTTCAAACAAATTTGCTTTAACACACGAAAGGCACTGCAATCTCTGAGCAGAATAGGTACCACTGATTTTTAGATGACATCTCGAAATTCTCCTAGAGAAGTGAGAAGCAGCTAAGGTTGCTAGAAATAACCATCAATCAGAAAATAATGCCAGGGCAAACAGGGGCTTGTTCCCAAAGGCATTGGGCCTCACCACCAGCTGGGTATTTTGGTGCTTGTGCAATGCTAATAAGAAACAAAATCACCCAGGTTGGTGGAGACAGTAGCCATCTAATGAGGAACCCTAGCCCAGTGCTTTAAGCTGCAGCACTAGGTGAATCTGTGAATCCTGAAAGAACATAAATGTTTTCTTATGTCCAGTCAATCCAGTAGAAACACACTGTTTTAATGTTCAAAATAAAGCCTCTATCATTACAGACATGTCCTGGGCTAGCTTCTGCCTTTGAAGACTAAGACAACTTGAAGTGGATGATGTACTTTCTTTGTGTCTGCTGACCACAGACCACAAAGGATGTTGGATGCCACATATCACACATGAGTCCATGGCACACAGTGGTAAAAAGTGCAGAATCTTTTCAAGCTAAGCCTGAATATGCATATGCAGTCCACCCGTTGTTATCACAGGCACTAAGAGCATGGCTTACTAACCTTCCTTCCCACCACAGGTTGCCTAAGACCACCTGCATGTCAGATATTTACATTACAATTCATAACAGTAGCAAACTAAAGGTTTGAAGTAGCAATGAAATAATCTTACAGTTGGAGGTCACCACAGCATGAGAAACTGTATTAGTTAGTGGGTCACAGCATTAAGAAAGTTGAGAACAACTGCTCTTATTGGAACAAATAAATTAAGGAGTGAGAGAACATAAAGAAAACAATATTCCATTCTTGGGAGTCTCGTATGATCCTTTCAGACCCTAAACATGTAATATAAATATAATGCTAATTTTGAATTTTATACAAATGAGATCATATTGTAGATCTTTGCTACTATTTGTTTCTGTTTCTTAATGGGCTGTCTTTAAATACACAGACATCCCCTCTTTTGGAATTGGCTTCAAGTATTTTTTACATATGCATGGGCTGAGACTGGCTCCACTGCGATGCTATTACCAACAGTGTCATGACTTCAGTGCACCCACACATCTGCACACCTCTGTGTGTTTAAAAGGAATGGTTCTGGAGTGTCTTCTCCTTGGGCTAGGAGAACTGTGACTGACAGTTTCCACAACTTGGGATAGGCCTGCACATTCACATACACTCTGCCTGGTCAGTCTCTGTGTCCTAAACACACAGGAGTACAGTAGTCACCAGGCAAGAGAGGCAGAGGAGGAGGTAACACCTGAGTGGATGCTTGGGTAGCTTCTCACCCAGAACTCCAACTGCTGCCCTGAGTGTAACCTCAGTTACTATGACCTCACTGGAGGCTCCACAAAGTTTGAGACCATCTCTTTCAACCCCATGTGCCCACCTTAAACATGGCAAAGCTTCTGTGGACGGACTGCTACGAAGATGCATGATCTCTGATTGTCAAACACATATTGTCACAGACAGACAAGTTTCATGTCCCATCCAAGGGCACACAGTGTAGACACTACAGAAATGGAAGGAAGCCTAAGATAGGGATTTAGCGGGACAGGAGAATAGACGAAGACGGAGAAGTACCATATGGTCTCTTTCTCTTGCACAGGGACGTGAGCATACAGCAGTGGTTGCTAAAGGCTGGGCAAAGAGGCTGACTGCATCAGCACTTGCTCCATTCATGCATTATCATTCTGAACCACACGGGCAAGAAGAGGAGCAACAGAAGAAGCATCATTTTCCCTTAAACTCTAAACACCATTTAACACTGGTTCTGGCTTGCTTCATATTTCAGAAGCCAACAAAACATCTTCTTAAGAGAAATTCTGAGGGACATAGGGCCAGAGGACCCAGGTTCCTTCAGGAGTCTAGCCATGGAGTCTAGCCTCACAGTCAAATAACAGGCCTGTCCCAACAGTGGCAGCGCCTCACCTGGTGAGTATTCATAGAGGTGTGTGAATGCAGACAGCATTGAGTCATGTAGATAACAACATGTCAGAATAAACACAAGCAGTCAAGTAAAGCAAAACCACCAAATTAGATGCTGGGTAAGGATAGCTCAAAAGTACCTTTAGTGTGAAAGTAAATAAAAACAGAACCATTAAGAATAAACCTGGGTGGACAAGGTGGCACACGCCTGGAATCCCTGCACTTAGGAAACTGAGGCAGAATAAGGAATGTAAGCCAGCCTAGGATTCATAGAGAGAACCTATCACACAATGAATGAATGAATGAATGAATGAATGAATGAATGAATGAATGCCTGATGGTTATTATTTAATGCATACATATGAAAAGGGTTCAAAATACAAAACTCAAATTTTAAGCCAAAACATTCAAACCAAATTCCAGCTCATATAATCTGCCTGTCAAACATGTAACATACATGCATGTAGATTTTGTTTCTCTACTGAGTTCATCAAAGCAAAATTAAAATCTTTGCTGTGCAGAAGTTGTGTGACGGGATGAGAACACTTGTAAAGCATTTCTATTAATAGTGAAAAGTGGTTGTTTCCTGCAGGTGCTCTGTCAAATACATAGAACGAAAAATGAAACAAACTCTGAAATTTTTAAATCAGAAAGACAGGGTTCTGTTTCTTTTCTCAGGGGAAGGGAGAAACCTTTCATTGCTCAATATTACTTCCTCAGCGTCTACAAACAATATTGAGTTTCTGATTGGAAAAAAATTACTATTTGTCACCTCTCCTTAATGCTGAAGCAATCTTTAGGTTCTGAAGACACCAAACTCATGCTACTCTCTCAAATAAGGAAACACTTCTTTTGTGTGTGTGTGTGTTTGCATGTATTTGTATATATGCTGGTGCACATATCTGAGCATATCAGAAGTGGAGGTCAGAGGACAACTTCAGGTATTGTTCCTCAGGTGATGTCCACCATTTTTTGAGACAAGGTCTCTCTTTAGCCTGGAGCTTGCCAACAAGACCAGGCTAGCTGGCCAGTGTGCTCCAGGGATCTGTCTGCCACCCGAGTGCTGGGATTACACACAGGTACCACCATGCCTGGTTTTAACATCAGTTTAGGGGATAAAACTCAATTCCTTTTGCAAGCATTTGATTGACTGCAAACACTTACTATCACTGCAACCCAATAAGGAAACAATAAATGTAGACAATTCCCAGCCAGTGCCCAAACACAGAGTCAGATGAAGAACTTTTATACCCTAAATATTGTAACTACAGAGCTAGATTTTTTATTTGAAATTAATCTATGTTTTGATGGTTTCTGCCTATAAACACATTAGTAACATGTACTTCAATGACTGACACCAAAACACAGTCCTAAATGATTGCGTCCAAGAGAAAGACCCTTACCTTTATAGTGAGAAGACCTTAGAGTCTAACCCTGGCCAGGGTCCATTTTCTGACCGGTGGAGTCACCCAGGTAAGTTACATCATAAAAAGTAAGGATTGTGGAGCCTGCCTGCTAGGCTTGCAAGTCTTGGAGGATCAAAAAGATCCCAGGGAAGTAGCTGGGCCATGCAGAGGGGCTTATATTCTTGTTTTCTCTACCAGCTTTCTTCTGGCCATAACACCCACCATAAACAGATCCTATGAATTCCTAGCTGTGGTGATATACTGTGTACCCTAATAAACTTGCTTGAGGATCAGAGGACAGAGCCAGCCACTAGATTAGACACAGAGCCAGGCAATGGTGGCACACACCCTTAATCCCAGCACTTGAGATCTCATGCCTTTGCTTGAGAAGCACACATGCCTTTCATCCCAGGAAGTAATATGGCAGGGCAGAGAAAAGTATATAAGGTACGAGGAAACAGGAACTCACTCTCTTTAGGCCGAGGATTTAGTAGAGGTAAGAACTAGTGGCTGGCTGTTCTGCTTCTTTAATCTTTCAGTTTTCACCCTGTTATCTGGCTCTGGGATTTTTATTAAAAGACCATTTAAGATTTGAACAACACCTAGTCATTGCTCAGAGCTGTTCGAACACATGCTCGGTGCAGTAAGTGCAGATTCATGGGTGGAAGACAGACTCACTCTTGGGTCCTCAGGTCTACTGTCTACCTGATTTGTCACCCACCTAGAGCCACAGCTCTTCTCCCACTAGGCTGTGGTCACTGTGAATACTTACAAAATAATCAGAATAGAATCTTGTCTGTGCATTAAAGGTTCTGCCAAGGCAGATGGGGGAGGGGGTGATCACACTTTCAGTATCTTCAGTGCCTGTCCCTGGCCTGGCACATACTAGATGCTCAAGGAGCAAATATGCCATTGACTCCCAGCCTCCACGGGGAAGAGGTGTCTTGGAAGGAATAAGACTTTGGCCAAAAAAATAAAAAAATAAAAATAAAACAGAAATTTTGCTAAATGAAAAGGATAAAAGAACACAAGAGGGTAGTGAATACTGTTAAAGTATATACAATCAGGCATGGAACTATCACAATGAAATCCATTAGTTTGTACAATTAATACATGCTTAAACAATAAAACCGTGCTGGTGAGAGCTCCATAGGTACACACTTTCCTACTATGGAAAGACCTCTAAACACTGCCACACAAGAAGCACCAGCCATGGCAACAAAGGACTGAGACAGGGAGCATGTTGGGAAAAAAGTCTCTAGCCTAGGACAGAAACACTAGCTTCTCATCAAACTACCAAAACCAGGCATCGGGCCCTGACGACTTCAGGCTTTTTCTTTTTCTAATGATGAAGTCAGGAGAGATCATCTGTGGGACCCAACCCAGTTCTGCTGGGATTTGTCAGACAAAAGGCGGTAGCTAGGCCAGGGGTGTGGCTCAGGGCTACAGCGCCTGCCTAGCATGAATTTGATTTCCAGCAAAACACACACACACACACACACACACACACACACACACACACACACACAGAGAGAGAGAGAGAGAGAGAGAGAGACACGGCAAGGGTGGGGGTGGGTGGGCAGTAGGAACAGAAAGGGAATTATAGCTCTTTGGAATCCCAGAGGGAGTTGGGGTTACCCTAGTGAGTAATGTCCATAAGTTTATGTGCTGCTTTATTTTTAATTTGTGTGTGAAACGTGTGTCCATGTTTGTGCATGTATATGTGTGTGCAAGTAGAGCCCAGAGATCAATGTCAGATGTCTCAATAACTCTTCACCTTCTTCTTTGAGACCAAGTTTCTAGTGAACCTGGAGCTCATGGGCTCAGCTAAATTGGGTGGTAACAAGTTCCAGATATCCTCCTGTCTCTGCCTTTCCAGTGCCAGCACTGCTGGACCTGGTATTTTAGGTGGACACTGGGGGATCTAAATTCCAGTCTTCATGCTTACGAAGCTGGCACTGTGCTGACCCAGCCATCTCCTCAGCCCCTTCTAGATGTCTTTGAGGGTCTCCATTCTGCTCTGAGCCTGACCTGGTTCCAAAGTGATTTCAGGGTTACTTCTTCAGAGACGGGGCGCAGGGGTGGGGGTTAAGTAGCAACGAAGGCCCATTAAGGGAAAACTTCTAGTAAAGGGAACAGAATCTCTGGCCTGGGTAGAGACCTAACAGTCCAGTTGGTCTTGGCCAATTCCTTGGCCAAGGGATCACTCTCAGGAAGGCAGGCTAACCTTAGAAACAGACAGAAGAATCAGTCCTTTAATGAGAGACTGTCCTTCTCAGAATTCCTGTCCACAGCACAGTAGCTTACAGGGCCACAGCTGTACAGCTCTGTGCATCTTCCTGAATTACTTAGGAAGGCCATCTTCTCCTTGTCTTCCTTCTGTGTGTTCAAAGCTGCTTTCCCTGACACTGGGCTTCCTTCTCTAAAGCTGTGGCTGCTTGTCTGCCTTGTGTCTGACTTCCACTCCAGCACAATGGCGTGGCTTTTTTCCTTCTCTCTTCCATTCTCCTCCTCCAGGCAGTTACTGAGATTTGTAGTTTTCCTGAACTGGGATAGTTCTTGAGTTTCAATAAGCAAGCAAGCCAAGTGTCTTCATTCTGTTAAGACCTGCTCAGAAACTCTTCTGAGGGGCACAATTGGAGTTCCAGGTTTCTTTTCCTGGACTATCTTATTCCACGCACCAGAGGCCACACAAACCTTGTCTCATCAGAAACATTGATGACCACAGACAGTGGCTCAGCCACTTTGAAGGCCTGAGATCAGTGGCTTCCCGTCTTTCCCTCCAGGCACTCTGACAGGAATGTTAGATACTTCAAGTGTTATTCTGGGAACTTTCTCCAAAATTGACCAAATAATGGCGAGTTATATGTAGTCATACTACATATAACTAAAATCATGAAAACACAAGCTCCTTATTTGGTTGGAAAATAAAATCTATAATGCATCACGACTAAGCAGGTTGTAGTCTAGGATCTGTACTAGTCATAAATTACAACAGAAAACAGACAGCTCCACTCAGAGAGGAGCTGTGTTCAACAGGCACTAGAACTACAGAGCCTTCCCTTCTACCTGCAGCAGATCTCAGAGCCGCAGAAGTAAAGCAGTGTGGAGAGGCGAGAGCTGTACATCAGCAGCCTCAGCTGGCAGGGTCTGGGCAGTCCTCTGGCCTTAGCGTGGCACATGCTTGAAGCACCCTTCGGCCACTCTGATAATATAGTCACACAAGACTGGGGCAGGCCATTCACTCAAGAGCTTTGCTCAGAGAGAATGAAAGTATGTGTCTACATTGCAACTTGTGAATGTTTATCCTCCCAACCTAACCAGGATTTTCTCGGGAGCCTATGGCATACTAAATTTCCTAAACTTGTTTCCCCAAAGCATCACAGTCCATACCCACAGCAGTTTATCCTCAGAGAATTCTCAGATCTCCTCATCAATACTTGATACATGTTCAATGATGGGACCACATGCTCTCACTTGGCTTTTCTTGCAATTAAAAGCTGGTCTAAAGACTAAAGTCCTTGACGACAATAGCTTCAATGCTTTAAAACTCTTGAGGTATTTACTTTATTTTTTTCTTTCATTTTTCTTTATTAAGAAATTTTCTACTCACTCCACATACTATCCACAGATCCCCCTCCTCCTTTCTTCCACCCCCCAGCCCTCTTTTGTGCTGGCTCTTGAGGTATTTATTGAGATGACCCAAGAAGTGCCCACACTATAGAGCCCCATCTATGGCTCCCTGGCAGCCATGCTTCTGGAAGTTCTGCCTACATGTGGGACTAAAATTTCTTGATCTGGGGAAGAGACCACCTCCTTACTTCCTGTCCACCCCAGAGAAAGGCATTTCATAAACATGCCTGGTTTTGAAGTTCTCAGAAAATGCAGTCTTGCCTCTTTCTTCTCCCACCCTCACTCTACCCTCAGGTAGGGCTCCTCCCTAAGCAGAGGATCTGCTCAGTCCACTTATGTAACCCAGTACACAATCCCACCCCCTATTTCATTCCTGCTCCATTTCCTTTCAAGGATCAGGGCCAACAGAACACAGAGCTATGGAAGACCACACACCAATAACTTCCCAGCCTCTTCTCCAGATTGGTGAGGCCATGGATTCTGGAGCTGAGCTTGGAATTTCAGAGAGAAGATGGCTAAACAAAGTCCCCAAACCTCAACGAAAAAATCAAACTTGAAAACCCATAGGAGCATTTATTATCAAGCTGAGGTAATAATAGTATCCGATGACTGTGGCAGAATATTCTGAGGATTCTGCAAGCACAGGGTGGCAAACTGTGGGTGTAAGATGATGATGCTTTGGGGAAACAATGAAAACTAACCAAGGAGCACACTGACTTCTGTCTCTCCCTTCATTTCCCTCTTCTCTGTGTAAAGGCAAAAGCTGTCCCTACAGACAAAACACACAGGATGCACCGGACATGGAGTGTGTTACAAATGGAGGTCCACAGCTGCCTAGAGCTCTGAGGTTTCATGCAAACAGCGTCTTCTTTATACCTGGGTTACCATCCCACCTGCTTTGCTTTCCAGTCCAGCCACAGTTTCTGTGTATAGAAGGGAGGGGATGTGGACAGAATGGCTGGAGTTGTCTCACATCTACCACTTCAAGACCTTGTATGTGGACAGAAGTTAAAAGATTAAGAGCAGTGTTCATATGGCAATGCATTCCATTAAAAGAGTAGACAATAGCAAGGTGGGTGAGGGTGGGAAGGACGGCTATGCAATTTATTAAAATAAAGGAAACCTCAAGCCTCATCTTGTGATTCAAGAGGAAGTCAGCCATGACCACTTTGCACGTTAACTTGTCTACATTTTAAACACAAACTATCATTAACAGATTAAAAAAATGGAATGACTATTTTCAAAGTAAATGCCTGACTTGAAAATAAAAAAGTGTTCTGTCATCCTCATTGAAACTAAGGCAGCAAACACCCATGGAAACAGTGGGAGGAAGTGTGAGCTTCTGCCTGGGAAGATGGAGTGGGCGGGATCTGGGCAGCAGTGATCAGCTGCGGCAGTCAGGCTCCAGAACTACGTCTAGTCTAGGCCTCCATTCTCCTCTGTCTATCTGCTTTAGACGGATTTGTACTGGCTAACACCTGGACGCTCCAAAGGCTGAGGAAAGTAAATAAATAAATAAATACTACCTAGTCTTGCATGATATGACTTTCAATGAAAACAGCTTAAACCAGGATTCTTCCTTTCAGAACAAGCACCCCTCCCTTCCCAATACCCCACCCTAAAATAGAAAAAACATGCATCACAACCACACAGGCATTGTTTTCTAAAAAGAGGTGAACCTGGGCTGTGTCACAGCAGAAACAGAAATAGATTTTGTCCTGAGCAACAGCTCAAACCGTCCATCAGGGTAAAATTGAAGATGTTTTTGGAATTAGTGTGCAAGCAGACACGCCCTGTTTACCCTAAACCTAAAACAACAGCTCTCTACTGATGGTGTCCATTCAGACCAGACCTGGGAGAATCCCAGGGATGGTTTGCCTTCCTTTGTCCTTTATCTAACACAAATGGTAGTAGAACTTTTGTGGAAAGCATCAGAAAATGAACAACTTGAATTCGTTATCATCCTACTAAGACAGAAATCATTTTGAAAGCAGCAATACGTCTTACTTATTTAACTGTTTACCTGTAGTTCCAGCGATGGAACCTAGATCTTCATGTGTGCTAGGCTACGCTACCACCAAGACACCCTCAGCCTGAATTTTACTTTATTTTATTTTTTGACACAGGGTCTCACTTTATAGCCTAAGCCAGGCTGGAATTCACTGTGTAGTCCAGGTTGGCCTTGAACTCAAAGCCATCTTCTTTCCTGAGTGCTGGGAGTATAAGTATGAACCATCATAAATTATGTTTTAAATATCCTTCATATTCAAAAGGAAATGGAACATCAGTTTAGCTTCTGGCATTTAGAAAAAAAGCCAAGCAAGCAATACAGTAGGAGTACAACAAGGCCGTCTTCTCCATCAGGCCACAGGGTGTCCTCAAGTGGGTAAATTTAACTTGAGTACAAAAATAATCCAGCCAGTGACCACAGGAACATACCCGTGCCATAATATCACTGCTTTTACTAATGTCATGTACACATCTATAGAGTATAAACACGCACGCACGCACGCACGCACACACACACAGTTCTTACCTCCACCATGGGCCTGGCACTGTCGTGCACAGAAAGAATGTGTGTCACCTTGTTCCTGCTCAATTGTTCTGCATCTCTTGCATCTGCCATCAAAGATGAGAGACAGACATTTTAATAGTCTCTGTGAGTTCACCACTCTTAAAGTCTATGCAGAAAACAGCACAAGGCTTGCAGTTTTTTTCTTAATACTTCATAACTGACCATATCCAGAATACTCTAGATGAACAAATTTAGGTCTACTGCTTTTAAGTATTTTGCCTTAATTTACTTCTGACTGATACAACTTTTGAGCTCAAGTACAATACTCAGATTAAAAAATATTGTAATTGGGAAGCTGTTAAAAGAAGGAAATGCAAGACATTATAATATAGCACACTAGTATGTTTTTACATGAGACACATATAATAAGTATATTTTTTAAAACATAGTAAAAATGTTTACTTAGGTTAAAAGTAAAATCCAAGGACCCATTTGCTATAGGAGACAGAAGAACACACTGGACAGTTCTTACCCTGACAGCAGTAAAACCTGAGATAGGACTATGGTTTACAATATCTATATCCTCATCACAGCAAAAATAAACAAACACACAAAAATCCAGAACGCTTTCCAGAAATTCCACACAGAATTACCAACTGGCTATTCAGTCACCTTCATAAGGAACTGAGACACTTTGTACTTCCCACTGTAGGGGGGAGACTAATTTGGGGGTGCTCTGAGTTAGAAATCTTGGCTAATCTACAACAGTCCAGCAAGAAAGAAGAAGGCCCACTCTTCTGAGTCCTTGGCCTTGGCCAAGATCTTCAAAGGGATACAAGAGAAAAAGAACCAAAAGTAGGTATTCGATGATGGTGGTCCTCAAGAGTGTCTAGTGCCATGGGAAAATGCCCAGGGCCTGTTGGGTAAGTGGTTAATGGAGGCACCAATTTTAAATACACTAGAAACTCAGTTTGTACACCACAAACATGTACAACCAGCAATGCATATGGTGGGGCAAGCAGTAACCACACTGATTAAGATGTGGAGCAATGAGAGTGTTTCTTCTCTATAGTACACGTTCATGTGCGTCTAAGGGTTGATCATGTACAATCTCTCTAGGTGGCACATCAGAAAGACTACTTCCAGGTTCCAGTCTAGTTCCAGGTCTACAGTCAAACTAGGTCATTTACATTCCCAACAAGCCCTGGGATAGAGCAAAAACTAAGAAACAATTTTCTAAATATTCAGCAATGTCAGGAAAAAGGTCTTTAAGTGTAATATTAAAATGTTCGTTTTTAATTTGAAGATTCTCCTCATTGATTCAACCACCCTGAGCTTCAAATTCCAGTGTGCAAAGCAGCTTTCTACTTCACCAGTGATCTCAACCACAGCCCAGCACCACTATCATAAGTTGGGTAACATAGCTTAGAATCACGCCGTCCTACAGAATCTAGTGTAGAATGCCTTCCAAAGGTTCATGTGTTAATGGCTTGATCTCAGTTTAGTGCTACTGGAAGGTGGTGGGTCCTTCAAGGGGTGATTTTTGAGTCACACAGGCCATGGCCTTGAAGAAGGTAAGAGGACACTAGTCTCCTCCTGTCTTTTTTACTTCCTGCTGCCATGAGGTGAAAAGCACCTTGCCCCCCACCACACACACACACACACACACACACACACACACACACACACACACACATTCCTAACATGACATGCTGCCACAGTTCCAAAAGCAATGGATCAACTGACTATGGACCAAACCCCCTCAGCATGAAGCAAAGTGAACCTTCCCTTTTTTAAAGTTAATTACTCTGGGTGTTTGTTACAGAAACAAAAGGCTGACCATCACTAGCTGGAGGAGGGACTGTGAAGAAGGGCTGGTTGAGTGGCCCAGGGGATAAAGGCCCTTGCTTGGAAGGCCTGGCAGCCTGAGTTTAATCCCTGGAACCTGTGTAAAGGTAAGAGAACACTGAACCTCAAAGTTGATCCCTACACCAGTGCCATGGCATGAGTGTACACGTGTGTACACACACACACACACACACACACACACACACATACACACACATACACATACACACACACATACACACACACACACACACACACACACACACAGACACCCTTCTCAAATATATTAATAATAAGTAAGGTTAAAAACAAAAGGAATGGCCGGGTGGTGGTGGTGACACCTTTAATCCCAGCACTCTGGAGGCAGAGGCAGATGGATCTCTGTGAGTTCGAGTCCAGCCTGGTCTACAGATTGAGTTCCAGGAAAGGCACAAAGCTACACAGAGAAACCCTGTCTCGGAAAAAACCAAAAAACCAAAAAAAAAAAAAAAACAAAAAACAAAAAACAAAAACAAAAGGAATGGTTCAGGAACCCCCAGTCACCCACCCACACATCAAGGTGGAGCTTCCACTTTCCTCCTGTACATGCAGCTTAGACGAGCAGATAAAGCTGGAGCCTGTGGGGCCCACAGACTGCGATGGAGCGGGTTCACGACACTGCTGTTTCTCAGGGATCCTCCGGAGTCCAGGTTCACCAGGATTTAAATTTTAAGAAACACTTACTGGCAGATATCATCTGCAGAAAGTAATCTGAATCTCCGACATCTGACGTATGCACATGCAGTATTTCAATCGTGTGTAGCCCACTGCCCACTCCTGTGTTCCCTGAACAATACGGTACAACTCTCACACATCTGTGCTGTGTTCCCTGAACAATACGGTACAACTCTCACACAACACCTGTGCTGTGTTAGGTAACCATCTAGAGATGGTTTATGTATAGAGAAGACAACAGGGTTCTTTTTTTTTTTTTTTTTTTTTTTTTACAAAAAGATGTAATTACAGTGGTCAAACAGTTGTTAGGCTAAAAGGCACAGACCCCAGCCACTGCAGGACCACAGACCCACACATGGTCCTCAGCAGCAGCCTGGGTCTGATTGTCACCATGGTCCCAGGTGGCAGCAAAGGCCACCCAGATTGGCACAGCTGGCCCCTGAACCCCAACTCAGCCCCAGGCTGTGGCCCAGACCACTGGAGTCAGCATGGTCCTCAATAGCAACAGGAGCCACAGACAACACAGACCCTGGCTGCTGTAGGATCAGGGACCCAGACGTGGCCCTTGGCAGCAGCCTGGCCCAGACATCACCATGGCTCTGGGTGGCAAGCAGACCTCCCCATCAGCCTACTCTTCACTGCCTTCCCTGTGGCCCCAGGTAGCACGCAGGACTCCAACATCAGCCTGCCCCTCATCGTCTTTATTTCTTCCTTTCTGTCTCTCCCCACAGCACATGACCATTCCACTTCTCTTTCTCTCCCATTTCTCCACCACATATTTGCTCATCATAATGCGGCCCACTTGCCCGGTGCCACAAGGCACAGGCAGGGCCATGGATGGCTTCCCGCCAGGCAGGGCCTTGAGGGCCCCTGCTGGCTAGATTCCACTTTAGCAGAACTGTATCGGGTGGGGCGTAGATTTCTCCCAGCCAGCCAGGGCCTTGAAGCCCCTGGCTGGCCTGTGGCTGGCCATGCCCCATCTTGACAACTGGGGTTCTATGAGGGTCCTGCATCACTTGAAATAGAGGACTTGATTTTGGTTTTTGGTTTCTGTGTGGGGTCCTGGAGCCAGCCCCGGGAAGATACTGAAGGACAATTTACTTAATGGTCTATTTTAAACTGTTATTTAGCTTTATTGTGCTGTAATACACAATGGTGTCTCAGCCTTTTGGCTATGGTCAAGTAAAAGTATGACTCACACACTATAAGACTCACCCTTTTAGGAGGATACATGTATGTCAATGGTACATTTAGAGTTGTGCAACTACGACCGTAATTTATTTTTCATTACCCATGACATACATTTTATTAACAGCTTGCCATTTTAAATTGTGGTTTGGTGATAAAACTGTAAATCTGTGCACTAAGAGGCCCACTCTACCACACATGACCCGATGGGCTGCTGGGTCCCTGGAGGCAGGGAAGCAAGGCTGGGCCAGTGCTGCTGCCTTCTGTCTGCTGCATCAGAGTGTCAGCATGGCTGCACTACTCTGGGATTACTCGAGCATGCCTGGCATCCTTCATCAGTTTTGTTAGATGATAACAGTGGACCTTTGGTACTTACTGACCTCAAATCACTGGGTAAATTTGTAAATGGAACCTCACAACCATAGTCGTCACTGTGGCAGTGAGCTGTGCATGTGTGCACAGTAGCTCACTAGCCATAAAAGCCCGTAAGTTTGAAATCAGATCTTCCTGGGCTCCTTCCAAAAGGTATCACCTGGGTAGCGTCAGACATGTCACAAACCAGTCCAATATTCTCAACCCACTGAACCCTGGAGGGCCAGGGGCTCAGATTTTCAATCCGGGAAGAGAGGAAAGTTCTGGAAATGGATGGTGGATGATAGTTATACAACCATGTGAAAAAAAACTTAAGAGCTTTTGACCTGTATATGGAGATGGTCACATTGGTACATTTTGTGACAGATATGTATTTACCACCATAAAAAAAACAAACAAACAAACACAAAACACCAGAGCTATCACTCACCTTTGAAGTTGCCAATGTACAGGCCAGGCAGGATCTGGAAGAGAGACACAAGCATGACTGTCACGGGATGCCAAGTTTAGGTGCTGCCTAAACAGGTGAGGCTCTCACGGGTTCCCCAGCCAGGCCCAGGGCCCCTCACCTACCATACCCAATTCCCAGCACTTCCCTGAGCACAGCTACTGAGGAAATTTACTCAAAGGGTTAGACTGTAACCTTTCAACTCCCTCCAGCTCCCTGAGCTTAGGGCCAGGGTGGCATGGTGCTCTGGGCATTCAGAGAGAACATCACCCTTCTCCTCACTACACTTCCCTCACGGCCTTGGCAAACACACCCTCAATGCCAAGATCTTTGTACACAGTGTCCACTGCCAAGTGCCACTAAGCACCACAGTGTTCTGTGACCCCATTCAGTGATGCTATGGCAGCCCTGCCTCTCTGCTGGACTAGAAAATTCCCCATGCACCCATGAAAGACTTCAAAGGGGTAAGATGCTATATGGAGACGGTATTTTTCACGAACACCCGATGATTTTCAAAGTGCCAAGCAAATCCTTCTCAGTCTTTTGCAAAGACAGTGAAATCCATTATAAAAATGCTCTGGAAAATAAAATTATGTCCAGTGACCTCCCTGCCTATTTCCGGTTGCTCTTGGCTTGCTGGTTCTGCACATACATAGACAGTGCAGCCATACAGTCCTCCTGTGCCCTGCCTCCTCAGGGTCAGCCTCTCAAGGTCCCTATTTTTATGAAGCAGAGGGGAACAGGTACTTGCTGTGGGGATAGTCTTTCTGTATGCTGTGAATATGTGTTGCTACAACTGGTTAATAAAGAAGCTGCTCTGACCTATGGCAAGTCAGGTTATAGCTAGGCAGGAAATCCAAGACAGAGACAGGAAGAAGAAAGCCAGAGGTGGGAGACACCAGCCCACCGCCAAAGGAGCAACATGCTAGCAGATTGGTAATGCCACGAAACATATGGCAAAACATACATTAATACAAATGGGCTAATTTAAGATGATAGAGCTAGCTAGCAAGAAACTTAAGCCATTGGTCATACAGTTTGTAATTAACATAAGCCTCTGAGTGATTATTTTATAAGTGGCTGTGGGGCCACAGGGCCAGGGGGGACTGGAAAAACTTTCTGCCAGGGCACAAGATTTACATTTCTTGCTAAAAGCTTTGTGAAGTTAAACAGGCCATCAAGAGGCTGGTACAACAAATACTAATTTTGGATCTTGGAAATTTTGTTCAATTGCTGTAAGATCATTAGTTCGTATGTATAGATAATACTAGAAAGACTGAGCAGGTTATATTTACATATTTAGGTGTGTGTGCACACACAAACATACACACACACATACACACATGCAACAGTAACAACTAAAGAAAAGGAGGCCATGAATTTGAGGCAGAATAAGGGAGGGAGCATGTAGGAGTAGTTGGAGGGAGGGAAGAAACAAAGGAGGGAATTGATACAATTATAGTTTAACGCTTAAAATGTTGAAAAAAAACTATCAACCTTAAAAAAAATAAAAATAGTGAATCTAAAAAAAAAAATTCAAGGTTGATTTACTCTATGGATGTTGAATCCGATACCAAGGGCTGACTATGTGTTTCCTAAATCTGATTGTTTCTGCCACAGGTAGACAAGTAAATGCGTCTTCAGTGAATAAACCAGATCAACAGGGTGGGAAGAAGCAAACAAGGAAAGGGGGCATAAAAGTCACAGCTGGCAAAGCCTAAAGCGGGCTCAGCCAGGGATCAAGGGCTGTCCCTGTGCCCTGGGCGTCCCCCATGCAGGGGACAGTGACAGGCGCATCTGCAGCACTAGGCCAGCCTGGAAGAGAGCAGGGGCCCAGAGGAGGGGTAGAGCAGAGTGTCAGAAAGAGTGGATAAAGATGCTGTTTGCTGAACAATGGAAGATGAGGATTTTACACGCATTTCTAAACTGTAAGGAAAGAACAGAATGCGTCAGTCATTGTTGAACTTGGTTTTCTAGACAGGACAGTGAGCTAGACTTTGGTGAGCAGCACTAGAGTCCCCACCCATTTCTGTAGCTTGATTCTGGCTCTCTTCCACATATAATTGCAAAACAAAAGCAAGGAAGGCTGGTCCCCAACAGACTGAAAAGTACTCGGGCAGACTTCCCAAGCGGTCAGCCTTTTAATTTAAACATGGCACTCGGTAAGTCTGACTCACCTACGTGGCTGATACTGTTAGGGTCGGCAACCCTTGGGCACAGAGAAAGAGGGGAAGAAGTCAATCAACGGGAATGACTTTCCAGCAGAAAGATGGCTTGTAGAGGAGCCCGCAAAGCACAGGACAACACAGGAGGCCGGTGCGAACACCAACAGGGTGTAAGGACAGACATCACCTGGTCGGCAGCAAAGACAGGTCGGAAAAAAGTCTATCACGTGACCTGGATGTTTTACTTCTCTAGAAGAGTAAGTACAGACTTGGTCCTGATCATCTTTGTCCTTTGGAGTCATCAGTCTTTTGCTGCTGGGTAGCCTTCCCCTATCATCTGCCCAGGGGGTCCTCCCAGAGAGGTCTCTTCTGGTCACAAACTCCTTAGCACATGCTCTCCTTTTGTCTTTTCTGTTTTCTTTACCACAGCTATCAGTACCCAGAGCTTTTCTTTCTTTCGGACTGATCTTGAAGAACCAGGCAGGAGTCTGTTCCATTTCTGTTGCTACAGCAGAGCACCAAAGACTGAGCAGTTTTCAGAGGGAAGAGGTTTACTCTGCCTCGGTGTTCTGGAATCCCAGAGCATGGCCCCAGCACCTTGTCCAGCGTCAGGGCTTGTGGTGGGAAGGCAAGCTGGTGCATGTGGAAGAGAGACTGAATTACAACAGCTAAAGCCACTCCTGGGAAGAAAGCCCAATCCACTGTCTCAGACGCCTCCTGAAGGACCCCCCACCTCTCTGCACTGACATACTGAGGACCAGGGTCCGACATACACTTTTGTAGCCACAAACCACGTTCAAACCAAGGCAGGGCATACCCCTTTCCACCACGTGGACTTTAATAGGGAATGGGCAAGACAACAATACGAACCACAGAGGAACTGACTCTCTGGAAGCCCCTGGTCAGAAAGATGCTTGTCGGTCACCAGACAACATACAATGGAACAAAAGCAGAACCCTAAATGGCAGAAGCACTTTGGGATCACATGATCCCAGGGGTTCAAAGCTCCTCTTGATCAGTATCTTCACACCCATACGTTACTCAGCTCTAACCTCCGCCTCACAAAAGTGCAAAAATCTCAAATACTTTGCCTCAAAATATACTTATATGCAAATGAATTCTGCTTCGGAGGCAGGAACTGCTTGGAATTTATATTTAAACATTTCTTAGTATTTTAGGATGCCACAAAATCTGAGAACCCCATCCAAAAAGATGTAAGAGAGAAACTCCTCATCAAGCAGCTGGCACAAAGCAGAATTTCGAGTGGGCGTGGTATCTGGATTCTTCCAAGGTCAAAGGACTTCTTGGTTCCAAACCCAAGGACATTTGAAAAACTGGTGGATTCCATGAACAGTGAAACATCACAGACGTCTCAATGTCCTTTGGCCATGGATTTATGCAGTAATAAAAAAGACAAATCTAACTGTGGCCTGCGTATTCTTACAACACTGCCTTAAGCATCTGTTCTGTGAAGTGTGAAATAAAAATGTAATGCTAAAGCAGAAAAGAGTAGGCATCGCAGTACATGCCTCTGGTCCCAGCTACCTGGGAGGCTAGGGCAGGAGGATCACAAGTTCAAGGCCAGCCTGGACCAGGACAGCAAGGACCTGAATCAAAATAAATAAAAAATGGTTGGAGATGAAGCTCAGTGGTAGAGCACTTGCCTAACAAATGTGAGGACCTAAGTTCAATCCTCAGTACAAAAGATTTAAAAAGGCTGGGTGGCAGTGGTACACACCTTTAATCTCAGCATTCGGGAGGCAGAGCCAGGCAGATCTCTGTGAGTTCAAGGCCAGCCTGGTCTACAGAGCGAGATCCAGGACAGGCACCAAAACTATACAGAGAAACCCTGTCTCGAAAAAACAATATAAAAAAGATTTGGAAAAAAAAAAAATGAGCAAAGACAAGATTCGGGGGGTATAAGAGAACACTACTGTTACGGTGCTATATCCAACCACTAGCCCCAGACATGTTTACTTTCTAAACCGGTGTCCTCCAGGACTAGAACCAATGCCTAAGGGAGCGTCTTCCTGTTTCGGGACTTTTTACCCCGCTACAGGCACCAGCACTTAGCCCTGCCAGCAGCAGGTGTGGAGCAGTACAACTCAAACTGTGAATGGATGGATGCATGAATAACAAACATAGCCAAGGTACCTGGGGGTGATGGAAACACTGTAACAGGACAAAGATGTGTGACTTCCAGCCCCTTCTTACATCGAAACAGTACTTCCCGCAGGGTTAAGTCCACTCCTGATAACTACCCAGTCCCCGATCAAATGAGAGTCAGGGAATTCTAAGACAAAGAACACTAGGCCAGAGGTTGGCAACTGGAAGCAAGTTTGCCCCCAGGAGAAACATCAGGGACTGGAGATTTGGGCCTGTCCCAGTGTAGGAGAGGATGCGAATGCCACCCACTGGGTAGAGGCCTGGAAAGCCATTGAGCTCACTGTGAGTCACAGAGGCTTGCATGGCAAACACATAAAAGTCCGGTGTAAACTGGGCAGTTGCTGAGGAAGTCTTCTCTACACTGGGGGCACGTTATCTCCTTGGAACGGTAATCCTTCCTTCACTCCTTGGTCTTCTCACAGAGAAAGAGTCATCTAAAACAGATGTCAGTCATACCCAAGCCTGACGCATCCCTGTACTCATCAGTGGACAAATCCAAGAACACTAATCAATCACAGAGCTCATGTACAGCTTCACAGTTTGTAAAAATGACCCCCCCCCACCCCCCGAATTCTCTGTTGCTTCTCCCAAGAGTGTGAGTGGTAACTGGAGAGGCACTGTTCTACCCATTTTAGAGAAAACAGAGACTGGATTATGCCAACCACTGAAGGCCTTTTAGTTTTAAGTATCTATAAATCCAGGGAGAGAAAAATCAGGCTTTTTGACATCCCTGCCCTCTTAGCAACCGAGGGCTTCTCATGCAAAATACCCATGGACGCCATAGCAGGGTTCCCACGAAATGCCAGGACAATATCCTTGCCCAGCAGGCAAGGCACAGGAGGAGGAAGAGGCCACCAGACCAGTCAGGTGAATGTTCATGAGCTAAACAATACTGGCAGTCACTGGAGGACAGACGTCAGAGGCAGAAGGTCCTCCTTTCCTGACATACAACGGCGCAGTTTCTGTCCATCTGCCATTATCATAGGCTGATCAAGGTAAAGGACGCACAGAAGCGTGTAGGGGCAGCGCTCTGTGATATCATGCCTAATAAAGAGAGTGTTATTGTGGCTTTGTTTTTAATGACGTATTGCAGTATTTAAGACTAGTAAGAGACAGTGAGGACAGAGGTCTCCCTCTAAAAAATGTGTTGGTCCAAACTCTTGAGAAAACTTTGGGTCAACTGGCTTTCAGAGACTGCACACTAAAACGACATGGACATACAATGGTGTGCTGATTAGCAGAAACATTTACTAGGCTGGCCCCTCAGTCATACCATGAGGCTCTCTGCTTTGTGGTTGTGAGCCAGACCAACTGGCTCTGAGTCGAGGCTCTGCCACTCATCAGGTGGGTAACTCGACCAGCTCCTCGTGTGTACATGTATTTGTGTGCATGAACATATATATGCATATGTGTATGGGGGTATGTGAACATGTATGCAGGGCAGAAGTGGCTAATTTTAATTTAATCATGAATTACTCTACACCTATTTTTTGAGACAGGATCTCAATTTAGCTAGATTGCCTGACCAGCAAGCCCCAGAGATCCTTCCACCTCTCCAGGGCTGGGGTTCTAAGCACATGCTACCATGCCTGGCTTTTGGTACAGGTGCTGAGAATCAAACTCGGATCCTCAGGCCTGTGTAGTAAGAGCCTTTTACCAACTCCTGTCCCTGCTTCCTTAAGTTTCGTGTGCCTCGTGTGAAAAACAGGCATGGAATAAACAGCACTTCTTCACGGAGCTGGTGAAGAACAAGCAAGTTACTCCAGGGCAGCAAAGTACTCCTAAAGGGCCCAGGCACCACAGACTCACTGACGACTGCAATGCTGGCCAGCTCAGAACGTCGACTCAGGACTTACACAAAGACAGTTGGAGCTGCCTGCCTCCAACGCCTCCTTTGTCGATGTCAAACATGAAGGAAAAGAATGACTTTGTTGTACAATGAATCTTAATCTGTGGTGGTCTGTTCTGGTTATTTTTACATATGCTTAGGATCTACTTGAGACAAACTGGCAGCCCTGGTCAAAGGGAAGAGATCTACTCTCCTCTAATCAATGGGAACTGGGATCCAAACCCAGTTCCACCACCTCTTGCATCAGGATGTAGTTGTCTTATCTAGACTCCTCAAATCTCCTTTCCCAATCTGCACAAAGAGGAAAACGGCTTCCTCAGAGCGTGTTACAAGCTCAAAAAAGAAAGGACCACTGCTTGCTCTCTGTTGCTATTTTTTCTCATCTTTAACTGGACAGAATACATAGGCCATTTCCCTTTTGTCCTCTGAATAACAGATAGGAAACTGGGATAAAGATCTACCATGAGGCCTAAACACTGCTAGTCCCTCAAAGAGTCAGAGTGGAGCAGACATTGCTTAGTCTGTAATTCTTTGCCAAAGCGACCAATTTGTATAGGATGAGAAATTCCGCCCCAAGAACCTCAGATAAACACCTTCTAAGTGACACTTTTAAATTCTAAGGCATCACCCATTTTATTTATATTCTTAGAATCACATCTCCAACATTAGCACCTTCTGCTGAATCTGTAAACAAACTGTTCTTTTCTTCTTTCCCCAGCTAGGGAAAAAAAGGGAACCCCATTTAAAGTTACACAGCAATACACGGAAGAACTCTGGTTAAAGCTCTTGGTCACCTGCATCCAACAACTTACTTCATCACTGCCTTGACTTGTAATTCAGGTAATTCCCTCTGACTTCAGACTGAGCATGTTTACTCTAGTAGGGATCCACCTTTTAGAATGATAACTACTTTCCCCACACTCTGTAAATTATCTTTAGAGCCTTTAGTCTTGCACCTTGTAAGGCACCCCACTACCACCACACACGCACAGACAGGTACAGAGACACAGTAATCTGTGTTGTGCAGTGGCCATCAGCCAGTGGTTCTGAGCATTTAAAATGTATCAAGTACCTAATGAGAATTTAAGACTGCAGAAAGAAATACTGCATGAATAATTTTACTTATTGGTTACATGTTAAAATGCTTTAAATAAACTCAGTTTAATAAATATTTGTAAGATGATCATTTGTTCTAAATTTCAAAGAAATGTTACCAGAAAATTTTAAATGATGTGGTTCATGTCATATTTCTACCAGACCAGCAGTGGCCTACTGAGAAGGTCTGTGAAGGACTTCTCTGTCATCTGCACTGGCTGCCTCCCTCTATCCCCAAAAGGACTACACCTGGCCCATATTCAGTATACAGTATGTGTTGAACCACTGAAGCATATAAATCTCTCTGTACCTATAGTTTTTCATTTCTTCACTGGAAATTGTTTCTGCACAAGATAGTTATGATAATAAAATAGCCAAGAAATCTATTACTTTGAAAGGTAAATAGCACAATGTGGATATGAATACTACCACTTTTGCTATGAAGTGTGAAATTAATATTCCTTGGGCAATCATTTGCATACCTAAATCTACTCTTTCAATTATAATATAAAATACCTGAAACGAAGTGCAGAAAGGGCAGTGACCACTGGAACAAACTAGAAATACCAAAGCAAAGTGGAGGCACAGCCATAGTCAGTGGGAAAGCAAACCGAGCCTCCAAACCCAGACTAATGTCTCCACTAGTCATAGTGCTGATGGATGCCCGCGCTAATGGGAACATAATAATGCAAGCACGCATCCAAGAGAGGGAGTTTCTGATCATTGGCAAAAAAAAAAGAAATTTTCAGTGACTTAAATCCTAGTCACCAAAATACCTCAGTGAGATACTGGTTCACAGCATGCAGAAGCGTGGAGACTGTGGAAAGAGTTAAGGAGCACTAGTCCCCTACCTTCAATGGCTGCCTCAACATTCATTCTCATGGAAATAACTAAACCACTGCGGTGCCCTCACCCCAAAGCAGTAACCAATGTGAAAGGGTGAAGAGGGGGGAAGAAAACAGAGAAAGCAAGCCACACCATTATAGCCCATAAACATGGCAGCGAAGGTATACGGAGATGAGGTGGGGGTTGGGGGTGGGGCACAAGACCAGAAGCTCACCAAACGCAAGAATATTTAAAAATACGTGTACAGAAGTACTTGTCTTAGTCCCAGGTATCTACACACATAGTAAGATTTCCCTTTAAACCAGCAAGTTCCTTAATCTTGAGGCTGACACAAATAGGAACCCGCCCCCCCCCCAACCAGAGGACTGTCTATCACTATCCTCAGCCTAGAGGGTGGGGGTGAAGAAACTGGCCCAGGTTTGCACCACCACAGGGTCAAGGAAAGATTTTCCAAAAGGCCTAGTGCGCACAACAGCCAGCCAACAGGTAGCCCTGCGGAAGCCCCATAACCCAGGGTCAACCAGCTCCAGACACCAAAAGCCGGGTCAGTGCTAGGGTTTCCGTGAACTTCCCCACCAGAGCGGCTTTATCAGTGCACGCGCACACAAATCTGGGGAAGAGAAGAGGAAATTACAGAAACCGCCCATCTGGCCCGGCTTCACCAATGCTGTGGGTGGCAGGCGTCAAGGGGCCCGGTCTCAAGGGAGGGGGGACAGACCACATCCAGCCCAGGTCCTGGCTCTCAAAGGGCAGACTGTGCGGACCGAGCCCGGCGGCGGAAGCCGCAGAGGGAAGGGGCGGCCGGCCGGGCCCGGACGTTACCTGGCTCATCCCACTCCCCATGGCCGTGCCGCGCTCTCCGCTCCGTGCTCGCGGGAGGAGCCGGCGCGTGCATGGGCGAGCGGGCGGGGCGGCGGGAGGCGGCGCCAGGGCGGCGCTCGCCGCGCGCTCCGCCGGAGACACGGCATGGCGGCCCCGGGCTCGGCGCGCGTCGGGGACAGCGGCCCTCGCCCCCGCGGCCGGACGCCCAGCGCGCACGCGCACCTGAGCCCGCAGTTCAGTTCGCGCAGGCGCGCCGCGGGAGGAGGCGCGCGCCGCGGTAGGGGGTACCCAAGTCCCCAAAGGCGTTTTCCCCCTGGGGCTCCCTGATGCCAATTACCGGCAGTGTCTTGGGCCCTGACTCCCTGGGTGAATCAGGTGCTAAACAGAGCCTGGGCTCGGGGCTCCCCTGTCTGGGTTTTCTGAGCCAACAGTTTTAGGCGGGGGGATTCCTGTGGCCCTGCCCCACCCAACCCAGACCGAGAAGGAGCACGCTCTGGGAAAGGTGGGCTAGGTGACTCACCTCTGCAGAGATATGACCCTGGCCGGTCTAGGAAAGGAAGGCCGCTGGAGGCTGTAAATGGTCCAGGGTCTCCTTCAGGGAAATGTGTTGAGATGACTGCTCCCAGAAAGCCTCCCACCCCACCTACCTGTTTTGCGATTTTGTCTAGAGTAGGTTGCGTTCCAGCATGTACTAAAATTATTTGAGGTCCATCAATCATCCATCCTAAATTTTAAATTTCCTCCTACAGGCGCAAAAATCCTTCAGCTAGAGCAGTGGTTCTCAACGAACGACCCTTTCACAGGGGTTGCCTAGGACCATCAGAAAACACAGTTATTTACATTCGGATTCATAACTAGCAAGATTACAGTTATGAAGTAGCAAAGAAAATGATTTTATGATGGGGGTTTCACCACAACATGAGGAACTGTATTAAAGGGTTACAGCATTAGGGAGATTGAGAACCACTGAGCTAGAGGTTTCTCGTTTTCATATTGTGTTCTTGACGATACCCTGCACTCCATAGATACTTAGAAAGTACTTGTTGAATGAAGACATGCCATGCTTCAAGCTGATGTGACAGGTCCGATTCTGCTGGCCCTGTATCATTTACCCCTCTGTCCACTTGGTATCAGCCTCAGAGGCTGCACTGCTCTTTCTTCGGCTTCCTAATTTGATCTTGCCCAGGATCCTGTGCTGCTGACATCTCAATCACCAAGTCTTTGCATAGCTTCTTTTGAGGTCTCGGAACAAAGGTCTTCTTAGAGACTCTTCTTTCCACTAAACCACCAAATTTATATGGGATACTTCAGGTAGATATAAAATGACTGCATCTTATTTTTTTCGTAGCACTATGATCAGAAATTACTAGTTGCTTAATATTGACCTATCTCATAAGATAGCAACCTCCTGAAAAGGGCCTTTCTATCTTATTCACTACTTTGCCATATGGCCCGGGATAGCAAGTAGCACAAAATAAACATTTGTTAAATCAATTAATGGACTCTTGGCTGAGAAACCAGTGGGGAGGTTCTAAAAACAAACAAACAAAAACCAGGAAAAGGAAATGCTGTTGAGTTGACCTAGCTGGTAAAGGTTCTTGCTACCAAGCCAGACGATCTGAGTTCAGTCGTTGGAAACCACATGGTGGAAAGAGAGAACCAAGTTCTGTAAGTTGTCCCTGACCACACCTGTGAGTGTACACACACACACACACACACACACACACACACACACACACACACACACTAGGCAAACATATGCAAAAATATTTTAAGAGTTTCTAGAGAGTGCTAAAAACTCGTGGGAAGAGCTCGTTGGCTCAGTCTTGTGGCATTTTTCTTCTTGTACACTCTCATCCCGGGCAATAAGAGGCATTACCTCCCTTAATGTGCACTCGCACTGTGGCTGCCTACAGGGTGAGACTGTGGCCTGCTTCTGCTCCTTGTTATGGGACTGTCCCTGTCCTGTCCCCCTCATGCCTTCTTCCTCCTGGTCCCGGGGGCAGCCTGCCCTCTTTCCCTCTGCACCATGCCACCATTATGCCGTCAGGGTCAGCATGGGCAATGGACTCCACTAGGGGAATCACATGACCACCTTCTATCCACAACCCTTAGGAATACCTTGGGCAAGATGATGCACTTTCTCAGCATTTTCCTCCTTAGAATGGGTCCACTAGAATATGAGTTTATGAAGACAACCAGACAATTGCTTACTCTCCTTCACTCTCTGCCGGTCATTGTTTCCAGTAGAAACTAATTCTCAAAGCACAATTAGTTCATAAGTTGGTACACACGCATAAGTGACAAACACAAAACGTGTATTTTTTCTTCTGCCATCCACTTGTAATACTTCTTAGTGTGCCTATGCTTCTATTGTTGTTATTAATATCACTATGATTATAGCTTTGAGCATGAGCTCACCTGTCTCTTGACAGAGTTAGCACTTGCCTGCATTTGCCTTAGGTCTTTTTAGAATACTCACATGCCCAGAACTCATCTCAAATCCTTAAAGTTCATTTTTGAGAAGAGGCGGAAAAGATGATTAACATCAGAAGTCAATAGAGTGTGATTCTTGGTGTGTGTGTGTGTGTGTGTGTGTGTGTGAGAGAGAGAGAGAGAGAGAGAGAGAGAGAGAGAGAGATCCCTTATAAGAGTTTCTGTCTCTCTTCATCTCCTACCTTCATTCTAGAGCCTAAATCTCCCTTCCTCCATCATAGCATGATTAGTATCTGTTTTTGAATTCTTGCAGTTCTATGAGTTTTTCTCTCTGTAGCTTCTGATTATGAAAAAGAGGGAAAATCTAAACCAACCTAGTGTATTTCATATCCAATGTAGAATGTGTTTGTTTATTTGTGGTTTCCCTCATTCATAAAAGCTTTAAAGGCCAGAGTCAAGTGGATTTCCACTCCATAAAAGGATTGCATCCATAACCTTTCTTCCTACCATTTCCCCCGCCCTCAGCATTGCCAACATCACAGATGTGTGAAATATTCATGACACAATAAATGTCTTGTAACCAGCCCATATTTGTCATGACGTATAAAAGTCCACAAGCAGAAGTTCAAGAGAGCAAGTCAGATCATTGGGTATGCTAATGATAATTTCAGAGAATTCAGAGAAACCTCTACTCAAGTGAGTAGTTGTGCAATAGGCCTTGGCCCAAGTACTAAAAGGAAAAGAAAGGCAGACAGATACTAATTAGTGTGGAAAGAAGAAACAAGGCAGAGCCCAAAACTCCAGAAGCAAAAGCACAGATTGTTTTCTCTGTTTCTGCAGCTCTGTCCAGAGGAAAGATGCACAGATGGCCACTTGAGGCCTCTGAGCCTACATGATAGCCTAGCCACAGGGTTGGCCTCTGTAGAGGATGACATTGTCCTTCAGAAGGCCACCTGTTTCCAGCCCTCAGTCAGCCTTCCCAATGTAGTTTCCTTCTTTCTGACAAGAGGCTTACAGAACTCAGCTCTCAGAACTTCAGGTATGTGCACCATGATTCAGAGGAGAGGGGCAAGAGGCCTGGTTCCCAGGTGACTGGGTGGAGCAGTGAGAGGGGCTTGGGATCTAGGAGATTCTGTCAGGCTTTTATATGAGAGTTAATAAAACCTGTTGACCTGTAAAGTACAGGAATATTGGCAAAACCAAGAAGGAATGAAACAGTGAGCAGATTAATTAATCAATGTCCTGCAGAGACAGAACACTAGTTCCTAACAGTGGGTGGAAAATGATGCTTTTTTTTTTTTTAACACACAAGTCATAGACTATATGACTGGTATTGTCAGCACAACCAACCATTGCCAAAACTGTAGTTTCCTGAAGGCAGAGGCCAGTTGTTTATTTACCTATTGGTTTTGGTGTTGATGATGAAGCCAGGGCCTCCAACATATTCTACCACTGAGTTATACTGCCATTCCCAGGAAAAACTGTTGTTGAACTTGGCATCCAGCACACAAAATAGGTTCCTAATCTGAGAAAATGTATGTTAGATAAGGAAAGGAACACATCCAGGGTGATGTTAAATTTCTGTCTTGGATACTTTTCTATTGCTGTAATAAGACACTATGACCAACACAACTTATAAAAGAAAGTGTTTAATTTGGGGCTCACGGTTCCAGGGTAGCGTCTATGACCTCATGGTAGGCTGGGAGCAAGGCAGCAGGCAGGAAGGTGTGGCATGGGAGCAGTAGCTGGAAGCTTACTTCTTGATCTACAAGCACAAGGCAGAGCAGACTAATTGGAATGGCCTGGCGTTTTTAAACCCAAAGCCTACCCCCAATGACACACTGCCTTTAACAAGGCCACACCTCCTTCCTGAACAGTTCCACCAATTGGGAACCAAGTATCCAAACACATGAGCCTATGGGGGCCTTTCTTGTTCAAACCTCCAGTCTGGGGAAATTTCCACTGGATAAGGAAAGAAGCATGGCAAGGATGCTGTTCAATTGTCCCAGGCATGAGTTTCACTAATCGTTCATGCATTTATACACCAGACACTCTGTCAACCCTGAAGATCCCTGTCTTCCTCTTTCTGCTTCCCACCCTCCCTTTCCTCTTCCTTTTTACTTTCTTTTTGTCTGAGATAGCCCAAGATTGGAGAAAGTTTGTGTAGTCCAAGCTAACCTCCAAGTTTCTCTATAGCCGAGGCTCTCTTCAAATTCATAATTTTCCTGCCTCTGCCTCCCAAGTGCTGGGAGGATGCCTCCCAAGTGGAGGACACTCAACTCTGCCGTCTTCCCCCTAGAGCAATATCAGTTCTAGAGCCATAGAGTGGTGGCTGTATGATCTACTAGTGACCAAACTCCTATAGACTTGCATTTTAAAAAGACAGATACAATGTGACTCTAGTAGAGAAAGGGGGGGAGTTAGCAAGGAGAAGGAGAGTAGGGAAAGGCAGTAGAAAGGTAGGGGAGAGAGAAGAGGAGGGGCCAACTGGGGAGGAGATTACTAATTCTGCAAGGGTGCCTTCCTACACCGCTGGGCTCCAGTCTTTGGTGCACTGCTGATGTGTCAGATCCCACGGTTTTCTGGAGTTCCACTCCTTGAGAGTCTGTCGTCTGAGCTTTGGATGAGAAACTTCGGCCTAGTCGCTTCCATCTTAGATATTGTTTGTGGTTATTTTCCCTGCAGGGAATGGTTTGATCCAAGTCCTTCTCTATGCCTGCCCAGAAGGGTTCTGCAACAATGAACTTGCTTCTTTAAAATGTATAATGTGTAAACAAAACCATTTTATGGCTGGTAACTATGCCCAAACAACTAGCAATATCTGAACCACTGACGTCTTCTTAGCCCCTGTAGAATATTTGACTTTATCTTGGTATTTGGCAGGACAGAACTGACATAAGATCCAACTTGAACCTTGCTTTACTACCCCCCCCATCTGCTACCACTCCAGCTCACTTGGAGTGGAGACACAACCAGGAGGCTTATCAACTCTGCCTCTCTTTAGTGCACTAGGCACAGTCTTCAGACCTTCATCAAACCCTATTCAAACTGACCATAGACACTGCAATGTGAGGGAGAGTGGGATACCCTCTAAGTGTTCCTGGTCAGAGGACTCCATCCATTGGAACATACTGTATCTGCACAGGCAGCCACCTCTCTGAGGCTCACTTCTGCTTCTTCACATGCCCAGAGGGGCCAGAGGCTAGCCCAGAAGTACAGACAGCAAAGGGTGCCTTGGCTCAGGGTGGTTCTGTGAAGTGGTTCTGGCTGCCTTAGCTACCTTGCACTTGTCTACTGATGTAATTTTTGGAACTCCTCCCAAAAGAAGGGCTTGAGCTTTGTTTTGCTCATTTATAAAAATTATTTACTCTATATGAAACCAAAATTGAATTGGAAATGAAGGCACATACACAGCCTGGATGGGGCTAGAGGGAGGAGGGAGGGGCTTTCCTGAGATAATGGAATGTCCCAAGAGAAATTTCACTCACCGTGACGGGGAAGTCCATTTAGCATGAAATAACACTGTTGCTATTGAAATTCTGTCTTGGGTTTTACCTTTGTTAATAGTTATCATTGTTTTGACTAGTCAGCCATCATTGAAGTCCTATAAGTTTGAGAAACTTATCACACAGTGAACTTACCTCAGGTTGATGATGGACCTCAGGTTGATGATGGGCCAAAAGTCCATTAACCACACTTAGAATTTTTTTTAACAGAGAACTGCCTGTTAACTTCAAGGATAGGACCCAAAAGACACAATCTCACCCAGAGCAACCACCTAGCACCAGTAATTCATGTTTCCTGGAAATGACCTCCCATCACTAAAGTTCTAGTTGCTCTGGATTTTTCATAGCTTTGTCACGCCTCCATAACCTTTATCCAGACACCAACCAGCACAAGGAAAGCTGGTACCTAGAGAATTAATTAAGCAAGGGAGGCCTGAGGTATTCCTGAGTCACACGAGATTATTGTTGTTTTATCTTACACTTCCACAAGGACCTGAGAGGACTGTGGCAAAGACCTCCTATTTGTCTTGCACATCTTGTGTCACTGAGCAGACTAGAACATTCATATTTGGTTTAGTAATAGCCTCAACTCCCCTTCTACTTCACTGGAACGTACAAGAGACTATTTCTTTCATCTTATATGTTACGAAAGGGTCTCTGGTGGTGATTTTTCTCAAATGAAATTACATCCTGTCTCCAAGATGATGTAAGATCTCTGTCTCTACAGACACAAAACCTGCGACTTTGAAGTAGCAGTTCTCCTTCATGCTTTCCAAGGGATTGAAGGGCAGCCTGATGGCAGGGTGGGATGCAGGTATAGAATGGGTGGCAGGAAGATGGCCTGGTACATAATTCAGGTGGTATGCTGCATCTCTCCCCATCACAGTGCTTTTACAAATGAGCATAATGTAAGAAGGACCCTTGCTGTTTCGTAGTGTCCATAACTACTAAGCAAACAGCTGCAGGCTCTTGGTGTTGCTGATATTTTCCTCACACCATGGCAGGCAGCTGCTTCTCGCTACAAAAGGAAGTTTAGTTTTCTGTTGATTGATAGCAACTCTAGCACTTGAGGGCCTGTAAAGGTGTTGATTTCAAAGTCTGCAGTTGTGTATCTGAGCACCATAGAGCAACAGAAGCAAATGTCTAATGAAGTGGTGTGCAGAGCTAACATTTTAAACAGGACACCTGTCACCTAGTTAGTTGTTAAATGTAGTAGTTCCGCATAAGTAATCCCTTACCACTCTCTTTGTATTTCTTTCAAGATATATAATACATGTGCTTTATATGGATATTTATAATATATGTAAATGTGGTTTTTGTTTGCAAGGTTACCCCTATTATTTTAAACTTAGTAATATTTCTTGATGTCTGGTTTATCAGCTGCAAAAGGAAATAATTTGGCTCTTTGACTTGATAGAGGGTGTGTGTCATGTGAGGTGACTTATTTGTTCTTGCTTGGTAAACATTTTCCTGATTTTCAAACTGAAAATCCAATGTCCCAGGAACCACTTTGGCCCTGAGCAATACAGGGCAGCTGGTTTTCTTATGTCTACGGTGTGTTTTGGTGAAATGGGGATTATCTTTAAATGAGAAACAAAACAATCATTTAAGCACTTTCCTTTTCATTTAAGAAAATCTTACCTGTAAAATGTAGGAAGAGAATGGCTGTCTGCAATCACTGCACATCACTGGCCACACTGGCCTGGAACACGTGTTGAGAACCCCTCTGCTTTCCAGAAAGGAAATACTGGTTGGCTTAGGAAAGTGGGTATCAGTATTTGTTGAAGGGGAGTCATGTATTTTGATCTCTGTCAAAGTAATCTAACATTCATGTCTGCTTCCATGTGAGTGTTTTCTTTAGAAACCATCACTGAATCAGCATGAGAGAGCCCAGGAGCCTGATGATGTCAAATTGAGACTACAGTGCTTAAAAAGACAGCTTGAAAAGAAGATTAACAGTCTCCTGCAGGCTTTCAGAGTGCCACAGTCTGGTGTGTTAGCACATAAATGCCTCAATTAATCATCCTTACTGACATCTCTTTGCTGTCTGCTGCCCACAGCACACTCACTGACTTGGTGTCAAGTGCACCAGGCACAGTGCCCATCTCAAGCACCTGAGGATCTTTTATATTCATTCAACCAACCAATATTTAATGTTCTGGGCTTTGTGTCAGAATTTGGAGATACAAAAATAAAAACAAAACTTCTCCCATGCTTAGAACACATCCATTGATAAGTCTACTAGAAAAAAGGATATGTACATAATTAATTTTTATATAGTCTGATGTATCTTGAGTTGGCCAAGCTTTAAAGCTCTCTCCATGGCCCTGATTTTTTTCTATGTAGGAAATTTTCAAACATACACTCCCATATGTGTTTCAAGTTCAACAGCTTTGGTGACTTATGGTCAGAAATATAAGACTGACACATCCTCATGTTGTGTTCTGGAGATCTCAGTCCATAAATGATCTTTTCCAAAGGGGACTATAATGAAGGGAGTGAGGCAGGTGTCATATGCCCAGAAGAATAAGGGCTGTATAGAATGTGTTCTTGCTTTTTTTTTTGCGGGGGTTGGGGGTGAGGAGTGGGGGAGTGGGGGGGTGCGGGGGTAGGGGGTGTGGGGTGGGGAGGTTGTGGGTACCCATCCTCATCCATTTGCCTTCCATTTCATAGGATTCTCAGAGGTACATCTCTAAGAAAAACCTTTGGACTTTAGAGAGGTCACATTTTTAGACAGTAAAAACAGTTTATTATGCAGGTACAAGTTGGTAGTGCTCAGCCTTTTAAAGAGAAACCTTAAAAAATAAAAAAATAAATAAAATAAAGAGAAACCTTTTATCCTACATTTATGGAGGAAAACCCAGCTTTATGATCTGATTAGGAATAATCATGTAAATCACCAAATCTGCCTTTGCAGACATTAACAGAAATCAAATTGTAGAACTAGAAGGCCTCTACAGATCATCATAGTCTAGTTTAAACCAGCTGGCTGTTGAAGTATGAAGTAACTTTTTTCAGACCACACAAAGTAAGGAATAGAATGTTTGTTGTGCCAGGGACTCACTCCATCACCGGCCCCTCCTCAGAAATTCTCCCACTTCTGGTTTTATAGCAACCAAAGGGTCAATGTCTGATGCACTGGAGAGTCTCCAGACTCCACACTCAGCTTCTGTACTTTTGTCAGTGAGGAGGAGAGTGCCAGGCTAGTATGAAGAGGTGTGCCTTAATCAGTGAGGAAATCGTTCCACAAATATTGATTATCTACATACAGCAGATACAGCTTGACCTAAAGATACAAAGGTAAACATCACAGTTTTAACTTCTAAAGAACTTTTCACCCCACAAGGAACATGGAGAAGTCAGTTGTATCATGAAGTGTTGGAGTAGAGTGGGAAAGGCATGCTCCAGCATCCAGGCAGGAAAGTGAACTCACCCAGAGAGGCTGGGGAACTTTAGAGAGGATTTACTTAATGACTGGTGGGTCAGACTTGATAGAACCTAAGCAGACAAAGGACAAACCAGCAGTGGTTGCTGATTGTCTAAGTCCATGGGGAGAAGAGAAAGAATAGATGGGTTAGAATGGATGGGTTGGCACCCAGTAGAAGCTGGAGTTGAGGAATGTTACGTTAAGCTGATGTGTGCCTTTGAATTCACGTGTTGAAATTCTAAACTAGGACCTAAGAATTTGCTCACATTTGAGATTGAATTCAGAGTCAAAGCTTTTATCTAGGTAATTAAGGTAAAACAAGGTCATTGGGGTAGGACTTTATACCACCTGGCATTTTCCTCTCTGTATCTTCAAGTCTCATAGTGTTGTACTTTAAACAACCTGGCATTTTCCTCTCTGTATCTTCAAGTCTCATAGTGTTGTACTTTAAACCACCAGGTCCTTATAGTTACCATCTTAGTGCCTAACAGTATCATAAGATTGCTATCATTTTCTCCTACTAATGAATTTAAAAAAATTAAGACCTAGGAAGCCAAGCAAATGACCAAGGCAGCATTCACACACAGGCCTGTTTGCCTAAGAGCCACCAGTCAAGAATGCAGTCTGTGAGGGCCAGTCACTAACTAGGTAAGGAAGCCTGAGAAAAGGACAGTTCCAAAAGGAGTGACATCTCTTCCAAAGCCTGCTCGCAAGAGAAACTCCGTGCCTCTGGGGTCTAAGTATGGAGTATCAAGCATGGAGGCAAGAGAGGGATGGAAGGGAGGCCTGGACATGTCCTCAGTGCTCCCAAACTCAATTCCAGAAACCTTGCAAAGACTTGGATTATAGAATGAACACCTTGAGACCAAGGTAGGACATTGGTTCTGAAGGGAAAGTAATCAGTGAGAAAACCAGTACAGAAAAGCCATGAGGACCTTTAATCAAGATGGACAGCAGGAGCTGGGCAGAAGGGCAGGGGCTGAAGAAGATAAGGCAGGAGACTCACTAGGTATGGAGACTAATTGGAAGTAGGAAGTGAGAGTGAGAAGGAGCCAATGGTGACTCTGGTTTCCTAGCTTGGGGAAACTGTATGGGTAGTGGCCCTCTCTTCCCTCCCCCTGCCCCCCATCCTACTCCCCTCAGCCCACCCCCCATTCTCTCCTCCAACAAGGTAAGGGCTCCCATGGGGAGTCAGCAGAGCCTGGTACATTCAGTTGAGGCAGGTCCAATCCCCACCCCCTGCATCAAGGCTGTGCAAGGTGTCCCACCATAGGTAGTAGACTCCAAAAAGCCATCTCATGCACCAGAGAAAGATCCTGATTCCACTGACATGCATACCCCTGTTCACAACCACACAAACACAAGTTAATAAATAAATGTAATAAAATATTTTAAAAATAAATGCTAAATGAGCTACATATCTTCTCTTGAGCCTATTAGAGTACACAGAAATACACTGTTCAAGGACAGAAAGGACCTTCTGAGATAGATAGTACATCAAATGCATTCTCGACTTCTGATATTCCCCATTTATGGTGGATATATTGGGATATGACCTCCTTACAATTCTAGGATCATCTTTAACTTAGGACTCTTTGGATTTATTTCTCTATAAGTAGAAAATTTCAATGATGATGTAAAAATAGATCTTCAAGTTTGTGCATGGGAATCTTTTTAAACTGATCTTGCAAAGTTCATAGGTTTCTCTCATATAATACATAAAATATGTATTATTCTGTAAATATATATTGGGGACATTTTTTGACCAATAATATACCCACACAGATGTTACTGGGAGGGAATTTGGGGAAGATTGGGAGTCATCTCTCAAAGAAGCTGTGTCTCCCAAAGACTGTCAGATAGCCAAGGTTAGGATAATCACAAGTACCACACATCCAAATTAAGATGGATTGTTCCAAGTTAAGATATTATAAGCCCATTCTCAGGTCATTCATTCATCATACATGGGTAACATCAAATTATCTTTTCAAAGTATGGCATCATATGCTTTACTTTCTCGATATTTACTATTGTTTTGAGCTTACAATATTCAATCAGGCAAAGAGGAAGCCTCCTGTGTGACATGATGATATGCTCTACAGTGGCACTTGGGAACTTTGCCTTCAAGCATGTCTCATCACATCAGGGCTCAGCTGGGGACATTGGAAAGCACTGCATCTGCACAGATTCTTCACTCAGCATGTCAGCTTCCCTGCCACCATGTGGGACGCCATCATTACCTCTTCCTTGTTGACCATCACATTCACCTTTTTCTCTGGCCTGCTTATTTCCCAACACTTATGTCAGTACTGTATAAAGTTTAGAATGTTAATCATGTGTTTTAAAATGAGGAAAACAGCATGCTGTGACCTAGCCATGGTGGTACGTACTCATTGCTCACACCTAAGGGATAAAATAGTCGCTTGGGGGCATTCAAAATATAATGATTTTACTATAATCTACTTAACAAAAGAAGTTGCCATTGAACTTAATGGGGTTTTTTGTTTGTTTTTGTTTTGTTTGCTTGCAACATGTCAGGAATTAAAAGAGAAACATTGGAGAAGAAGACTGAGAGCCAGAATTTGGGTGGACATCTCTCTGCAGACCAGCATGCACATCATGGAAACCCAGGAAGAAAATAGGAGAGAATTACTTAAAGGATCAGTGGCTAAGATGCCCCAAAATATAAAAAAGATATGAATATACAAGCCCCAAATTGTAACTGGAAGCTTTTCTCCCTGCCTGCCAGTACCCAAATAACCAGTCAGGGGCTTAATATTAATTACAAACTGTTTGGTCTATGGCTCAGGCTTATTGCTAGCTAGCTCTTGCATCTTAAATTAACCCATTTCTATTAATCTATACTTTGCCACATGGCTGTGGCATTACCAGTCTACTGGCATCTTGTTTCTTGGCTGGCCTGACTCCACCTTTCTCCCTGTCTCTCCCTTGGATTTCCCACCTGGCTATAACCTGCCTTACCATAGGCCAGAGCAGCTTCTTTATTAACCGATGGTAGCAACATATATTTATAGCATGCAGAAAGACCATCCCACAGCAATAAATCTCATTAGGAGGAATTAAAGAGACCTATGACAAACTATTGAGAGTCAAGAGGAAGAAAATGTTCAAAACTGTAGACATCACCAAACACATGCAAGGGATACTCACTAAGAATTTCTGTGTACATTCTTCCAAAATTCTGTATAGCATGAGGAATTGATATTCCAACTACTGGAAAGGAAGAAAAAAGTTGACTGAGAAGTCTGAATTTGACAAAACTACTCTTAAAGAGCAGAAGGCGAGACAAAGGCTTTGTGAGAAACAAAAGCCAGAAGATCTGTTACTGTGTGTTTCCTGCTAGGAAACACTAACTGAAGTCCTTTAAGAAAGGTGAAAGAATGTTAGGCAGAACTCGAGGCCATTAGAGGAAAGAAATCTTTCTGCTAGAATTCATTTACATGGAAAATTGTAAAAGCAAGTACAAGTTAATTTTGCTTTTTAAACTCCCCTTTCCATTTTCTGTTCAGCCCAAGAGGCAAGCACACAGAAAAACATAGTGTGGACTTGTTCTCGAGTATGCACACTTTGTAACATCAGCAACTTAAAGGTGGAGCCACAGTTGTATAGCAACAGAAATTTTGTATGCTTTAGGGCTTAAACAGGTGTGAATCCAAATCCAACTGTTAGAAAGCTGAATAAGATCCATGGTAGCCCCAAAATATAACTATAGCATTTATGTACAAAATAAAAACAAAAATACCAAATAACCAAAAAGAAGGCAAGAAACAAACCCCATAAGCCCCATAGAAAATAATTGAAAAAAGGCTAAAAATAAGTCTTTGCTTAGAAAATTCTTTAATGTAATGGACTTATTTCTTGAATGCCAAGACAGGCAGTAGGATCCAATTATATGCTATCTACACTTTAGATTCAAATAAATGAAAAATACTGATAATAAAACAATGAAACACATGTGCCATGTAAGTAATAACCAAAGAGATCTGGAAGAAGTATACTGATAACATACAAAACAGATTTTAAAAATTTTTGAGGCAAAAAGAGAATTTCATATTAATAACAGTTTGTACCTGGCAACAATCTTAAACATTCCCGGGGTGGGGGCGTGGTCTCCAAATATGTGATGCAAACAGGAGCTTCTGTGAGGAAGAAATGGTAGTTCTACAGTAATAACACACTTCAATAATAAAGATACGACATTCAGACAAAAGGTTCAAACATCACTGTGAATTCAGCAGATCCAACAGCTGACATATAAAATACTTCACAACAGTAGAGTACATATTTTCCTCAAAAGCATGTGTGACATTTTCTAAGATAGACTGTATGTTGTGTCACCAAAATATTTTCTATATATTTAAAAATATCTGTATCCAGCAAAATGTCCCCTCTGGACACACTAGAGGTTAGAAATCAATAAAACGAGTGCTGAGGGTCTAGCTCAATGGCACCATTCTTGCCTACCTTATGAGAGGCCCTGGTTTGACCCTGAGCGCTGTTCCTCACTCCATCAAAAACAAAAGGAAAACTGAAAACTAAACAAGTATGTGGAAATTAAACTGCACACTCTGAAAAAACAATGAATCAGAGAAGAAATGACAGGGGCAGTTAGAATATAACATTGAAGTTTACAGGATGTAGTGAAAATACTGCTGAACAGAAATTTATAGCTATAAATGCTTACATTAAGAAAGATCTCAAATCAACAACCTAAATTTATACTTTAAGGAACTAGAAAAAGAAGAACAAACTAACCCCAAAGCCAGCAGAAGGAAGGAAATAATAAAGATTACAGTAGAGATAAACAAAATAGAGAATAGAAAAACAATAGAGAAAAATCAGGGAAGCCAAAAGTTGGCTCTTCAAAAAGATCAACAAAAGCCAATAAAACTTTAACTAGATTGATTAAGAACAAAAGAACGTAGACTCAGATTACTAAAATCAGAAATGACAGCAGGGTCACTACTGCCAATTCTGCAGAAAGATAAAAGATTATAAAAGAGAAGTATGAACAAGACATCAACAGGTTGGATAACCTAGATGAATGGACAAACACCCACAGACACAAAGCCTTCCAAGAATGAATCATGAAGAAACTCTATAACGTGATAAGATTGAACCAGCATTCAAATACTTCCCATTGAAGAAATGCCTAGGGTGGCTTCATTGACATAGTCTACCAAATATTTAAAGAAATGCCACCAATCATCCTCTAACCCCTCAGGAACATTGGGAAAGGATACTAATTCATTTTAAGATGCCACTATTTTATGAATTCCAAATCCAGACAACACTATAAGAAAACTATATAATATCTATTATAAAGACAGATATGAATAGTCTTAGCAAAGTTCTATCCAAACAAATTTAATAGCACTGTTGAAGGATTACACAACATGACCAAATAGGATCTAAGAGTTAGAACTACCATATAAACAACAATATATAAAAGTCAACATACAGAGTCTGGAGAGATTGCTCAATGGTTAAGAGCACTTGCTGTTCTTACAGACAGCCTGGGTTTGGTTCCCAGCACCCACCTAGTGGCTCACAATCACCTATAACTCCAGTTCCAGAGGATCCAATACCTTCTTCCTTAGACAGCAGATATGCACATGGTGCACTCACACATTTTTAAGAAAGTAAACAGATTATACACTAAAATAAGCAACCTAAAATGGAAATCAAGTGAATAAATTCATTATTGATAATATTGAAAGGCATAAAAAATAATCGGTAACTTAACCAAGGAGATTAAAGACCTGTAAATAAAATTACAAAACACTGCTGAAGTGTGTGTGTGTGTCTGTGTGTGTGTGTGTGTGTGTGTGTATGGAAAGATACCCCATGTTTATGGACTATGACTTAATATTGTTATGATATATTTTATCCCTCCAAAAGGCCTATGCTAAAGACTTAAGCACCAGCTGGTGGTGCTGCTGAGAGCTGATTGTATTCTGAAGGTGACAGTTTTATCCATCAATGAGTTAATCTGTTGGTGAGTTCATTGTTAGGGCATAGACTTGGCTCTAGGAAGTAGGTCACTGGGCCCTACCTTTGAATGTATCTCTTGTCACCAATTCCTTCTTCTTTCCGTCTCTCTCTGCTTCCTGGACATATAAGGTGAGCAGCTTTGTTCTGCCCATGCTCTCTGCACCATGTTGTTCTTTCTCATGACAGGCCTATAACAACTGGACCATGGGTTAAAACCTCTGGAAACATGGGCCAAAATAAATCTTCCCTCCTTTAGGTTTTTCTTGTTATTGTTGGTTTTGGGTATTTTGCAGTTGGCTGGGCCCTCCTGTATCAGTTATCAGTCAAGAAAATTCCCCACAGACTTGCCTATAGGCAATCTGATGGAGGCATTTTCTTAATTGAGGTTCATCCCAGACAACTCTAACTTGTGTCAAGTTGACAATAAAACAAGACAAACAAGCAAACAAAAACCAACAAGGACATAGACATATCTACCAGTGAAGTAGAACAGGGAGACCTGAAATAAAATCTCATAGGAGGTAAAGAATATTAACCTCCTATGAAATATTAATCAATTATGTAGTTAGTACTTATTGTCAACTTGAAAGTATCTAGAAGACAAACATCTTGGCATGTCTATGAGGAAGTTTTGCAGTTGGGTTAGTTGGGAAGACCCACCTTCAACGTGGGTGGTACCATTCTGTGGGCTGTGGTGTCAGACTGAATGCAAAGGAGAAAGCAAGTTGAGCATGAGCATTCAAGTCTTTCTGCCTCCTGACTGCAGGCCAGTGTGACCAGGCACTTCACTTTCGTGCTGCCATGCCTTTCCCATCATGTGGACTGTGGTGCCCAGTTAGTGATGCTGCTTTGAGTTTTGGAGCCTTTGGGTTGTAGTACTGACTTAGAGGAACTGAATTACTGGGTGGCTTTGGAGTCTACATCTCTACCATATTTCTTTTCTGGTTTCTGCTTACTTATTCACCCAGATGTGAGCCTCAAACCCTGACACCATAGCTGAGAACTACTCCTGTCTCTGTGCCTTTATCATCATGATGGAATGCACTCTCAAACTGTGACCCAAAGTAAGTCCATCCTCTCCTTTAAGTTGTTTATCAGACATCTGATTTTAGCAATGAAACAAATAGCTAATACAATGATATGCTTCCAAAACTTAAAACCTACCATTGGTCCATCACTACTAACTGAATGGCATACTTTATTTAGATTTTATTAGGTTTTTCATGAATGTCTTGTCTTTGTTCCAGGATCATGTAAACAATACCATCAACACTTTTAGCTGCCTCTTCTGAGAAAATTTCAGAGTTTGTTTTGATAACCTTGACAACTCGGATCTTCTGCAAGAGCCGTATGCACTCTTAAACATTGAGCCATTTTTTTCAAGCCTCAGCATGCTACATTTTATTTTTTTATTTTTATTTTTTTTTTTTTTTTTTTTTTTTTTTTTTTTTGGTTTTTCGAGACAGGGTTTCTCTGTGTAGCTTTGCGCCTTTCCTGGAGCTCACTTGGTAGCCCAGGCTGGCCTCGAACTCACAGAGATCCGCTTGCCTCTGCCTCCCGAGTGCTGGGATTAAAGGCGTGCGCCACCACCGCCCGGCTACTACATTTTATTTTATTAATATATTTATTTTATTTTACACGTATGAGTGTTTTGCTTGCATCTATGTTACCATGTGTGTTCCTGGTGTCAATGGAGATCAGAAAAGGGCATTTGATTTTCTGGAACTGGAGTTACAAGATGGTTGTAATCTGTCATGTGAGCACAGGGAAATAAATCCTGAGTCCTCTGTAAAAGCAGCAAGTGCTCTTAACATTCTCCAAGATAGACCATGTCTACTCGAACCACAGTGGAATGAAGCTAGAAACACAGAGCAGGGTGGAATAATGGAGAAATGACAAGTGTGTGAAAATTAATCACCTGTTTTTAAATTACAACAGAGTCAAAGAAGAAATCAGAAGAGAAATGGGAAAATAATCAGAAGTGGTTGAAGACGGAAGCAGAACACCAAATTTAAGAACACAGCAAAGGCACAGCTTACAGGCAACTCTACAGCTCCACGTGCCTGTTAAAACATCAATGAACGAAGCACCTTTACATCTTGAGGATATATATATACACCACGAGAAGAGAAAACTAAGCCTGTGTCTGCAGAGCTAGAGGGAGGAAGGAACTAGCAAGATTAGAGCGGCGATAAGTGAAACTGAGAACAGAAAAACAGAGCCAATAAACTCTATAGTTGGTTGACTTTTCGGCAAAATTAGTGTGTATTGAGGCCGAAAAGGGAAAAATAGCAGACACGAATTAATGAAGTCAGAATCGAGAGTAGAGAAATTAGTACCAGTTTTGCAGAAATTAAATATTATACATGAATACCAGGAACAGTGTGCACCAACAAATCAGATAAGTTAATTAAATGAAATGGACACATTCCTAGAAACAAAAATTATCCAAACTGACATACAAAGAAATAGGAAATTGCTACAAATTTGTCACCAGAGATTGAATCAACAGTGAGAAACCTCTCAATAAAGTGTCCAAGACCACACAGCTTCACTAGTGAATTCTATTACATGTTTAAGAATAATCAATACCAATTCTTTACAAACTCTTACAAAATAAGGAGGAAGGGAAGAGGAGAAAGAGGAATTCAGCATTACATAGTGAAACTAGAAAACACAAGGTAATTACAGACAGCTATCTTTCAAAACTGCAGATACAACAATCTAATGCTAACAAATGAAACCATATGACATATTAGAAGGAATACACATTGAATCAGAGAGCAAAAGTGGTTGAAAAATATTTAAAGTAACCACTATATTAAATTTATTAAGTTAGTAGAACATGAAGGAGGTGGTGGAGGAGACAGGCAGTTTGAGAAATAGGAACAGCTTAATGAGATGTATGTATGACCATCACTTTCCATGCCCACTAAAAGACTAAAATTAACAGGACGAAGGAAAAAGAACACATGATCATCTCATTTGGTGCAAAAGGGAATTAGTAAAATTCAACATGGTTTCAAGATTAAAAATAACTCAGCAAACTAGAGTTTGTATAGACCTTCTTGAGTATATTAAGAGGCATATGTGGAAAATGCAGATGAATCCAGTTCAATAGTGAAAGACTGAAAAGCTTTCCCTTCTAGATTTGCCTGTTTCCCTTCAAGACAGGATGTCTGCTTTCACCTCTGTATTCAACATCATAGACTCTAGTCAGAGAAATCAGACAAAAGAAAAAAAGGAAATCAGAAGGAAGAAGTGAACCATTGCTAGGCAGCTGACACATACAGTTAAAGCTTTGAAGAATCTACTAGAACACAAGTTTTCTTTTTCAAGATTATTGCAGCTACTGTGGGCCACTTGAAATTCTCTATAATTTTCCGTATCAGCTTTTCCATGTCCTCTGTAGAGGCATAGTTGGAGTTTATAAGATCAATATGTCCCCCCCTTTTGTGTCTCTCTGTCTCTGTCTCTGTTTCTCTCTCTCTCTCTCTCTCTCTCTCTCTCTCTCTCTCTCTCTCTCTCTCTCTCCCCTCTCCCCCCAATAAAGCTCTTAAAAGGTAAAAAAAGATCAATATGCAAAAATGAGGTATGTTTCTACATTCTAGCAAAGAACAATCAAAACCATCACATTAAAAAAAAACAATTCAGTTTACAAACATATCATTACAACACAATTGCCTGCCAATAAATTTAACCAAAGAGATAAAATACTTGTATGAAAACTACAAACATTTTTTTGAAAAAGTACAAAGAAATTTTGTGCTCATGGGTTAGAAAATGCAATATTGCGAAGACGTTAATACCAACACAAGTTTATGTACCCATTCCTTTCTGTATTCCAACAGCCTCCACTGAGAACATGGAAAAGCTGATACCGAGACTTACAGAGAATTTCAAGTAGCCCACCGTATCCAATGTAATCTTGAAAAAGAAAAACCTATCTTAACTTGAAGGAAGAAACATGTATTTTATCTCTTCGTTTGAGGAATTGCAAATCCTCCTTGTAATGGGCTTAGCCCACAGAGCCATAGAAACTAATGTCAAGGACCAAGACACAGAGAGCTTGGGCGGGAAGCAAAAGTGGGTACCACCTTCAAAGGCTCTTCAGCATGACCTATCTCTGCCAGTACCAGTCATATCTCTTATCTTAAAGGTCCTATGACTCTCTAAAACAGCACTGCCACCTGGGGATTAAGTATTCCAACACATGAGCCTTTAAGGGACATTTCACATCCAAACCATAACAGAGGACTTCCTACTTCCTACATAAAACTTCCATCAAAGATGCCATCAGCAGAACGAGGTTGTACTGATATAGGGATAAACATACAGGCTTGCAGAGAAGAAGTGAGGATCCCAAGTTAAATCTATCATCTGCGGCCAATTGCTTTTGACACAGGTGCCAGTTTCATTCAATGGGAGGAAAACACTTTCTTTCACAAAGAGGCTAGGACAAGTGCAGCAAGGAAAAGAACTTGGATTCTGGCTCCTGTGCATCCAACTTGACTGCGATGGATGGACAAACTGAATGAAGAGCTCCAACTACTGAACTCTTAGAAACACTGAGGTGTTTTATGGAATTGAAAATAAATGAAATGACAGATACCTGTAGAAGTCACAATACCAAACAAAAGTACATTGTGGATTTTGAGTAATTATGATGTCCCATGTGAGTTCATAAACTGTGTGCATCACCTGTGGAAGGATTTTGATAATGGTGGACCCTGGGAATATATGGAAAATCTTTTACCTTCCTCTAAATTTTTCTGTGAACCTAAAACTTTGAAGAAGGAGGAGGAGAATAGTGAACTGCAGAGATGACTCAGTGGTTAAGAATGCTTGTTGTTCTTGCATAAGACCTGGGTGCAATTCCCAATACTAGTTGGCAGCTCACAATTGTCTGTAACTCCAGTTCTAGGGCACCTGACACTGTCTTTTGGCCACCTTGGGCACAAGACACATAGTATACACATATACATGAAGGCAAAACACTCACACACATAAAATATAGATAAATAAGTCTTTTAAAATATCAAAGAAAATAAAAATAAGTCTTGAAATAAAAACTTAGAACTCAACTATATATTTTTGTCAGAAAGAAAAAGACAAAAAGCCCAGTGAGTTTTTTTTTTTTTTTTTAGGCAAAGGGATGTTTCTCAAAAGAAGATATATAAATGGGCAATAAGGTCATGAGTCATTAACATTTACACCACTAATCACTAGGGACATGCTAATCAAATCTGTAATAAATGATTGCTGGTGAGGACATGGGTAATCCTGAATCTATATACATTGCTGATGAGAATTTAAAATGCTACAACTATAGTGGAAAAGTGTGATGTTCCTACAAGTTTAAATGTACAATTATCCCAGAATTTGGCAATTAAGTTTCTAGACATGGACCACAAAGAACTGAAAACATTGGGTCAGACATTCAGATCCCAGTGTTTATTATAAGCCCTGTAATAAACCTCATGTCCATCAAAACACGGTCTAGCAATACAATGGAACATTATTCAGTCTTCCAAATGAATTCTTATACATGCTACAATATGAATGAATCTTGAGAGTTTTCTCAACCAATAAAGCCCCTTATGAGTTTAAACTTGTCAGTGTTTACCTACAGTGTAAAAATCAGTAGAGTCAGAAAGTAGAATTGTGGTTTCCAGGGACCGGAATATGGAGGGAAAGAGGAGTTTGTGCTAGTGGGTACAGGATTTCAGTTCAAGAAGTTGGGAAAGCCTGACATTGGATGATGCTGACAGTAGCAGTACAACTCTGTGAAGGTAACTAATGCTGCCAACCTTTACTCTTACCAGTGCTTATGACGGCAGATTTTATATCCTGAGTATTTTACAGCAATAGAAATTTAAATCTGGGGCTGGAGAGTTGGCTCAGCAGTAAAGAGCACTTGCTGTTCTTCCTAATGACATGGCTTCAATTCCCAGTACTCGTGGCAGTTTATGACCGTCTGTAACTCCAGTCCCAGGAGAGCTGGTGCTCTCTTCTGACCTCTGCAGGCACCAAGTATGTACATGGTGCATATACATAAATGCAGGCAAAACACTCATTCACACCCATAAAATAATAAAATATATAAATCTCAATATTTTTCCTCAAATCTAGTTGTACCATACACTCCTATAATCCAAACAATCAAGACAAGAAGAATGTAATTTCTAAGCCAGCCTATAAAATGTACCCTGTCTCAAAAAATAAGCAAGCAAACAAACAATATTTAAAAATCCTTTGCTACTGCCTTTTGGATACCTGATTAAAACAAAGCAGAGATGTGAGTTCAATGCTTTTTTTTTAATCACTAAAAAAGTAGTTAATTTGTGGTTGTGCTGTGTTTCCTGCATTAAAATGAAAGTGTCTGAAGCCAAGTGCGCTAGGTAACACATGCCTGCAATCCCCACTCCAAGGAGGCAGAGGCAGAATCACTCATATAGTGAGGAGAAAAAAGGGGCCACTCTCAAGCCTGGACAAGTCACTTGTATAAACTGCTGTGCCAACATCTTATCTACATCTCTTGCCTTCCCTACAGCAATTATCCCTTGGAACAATTGTCTTCCAAGTGACTGTGGCTGGCTCGCTGACATTCTGGTTTACATGAAAGCTTGAACAGCAAATGTGAGTAGGCCAAATTCTCTCTAAAGATAAATCCCAGGGTCACCACAGTTCTCATCAGAATGTGAGCTCAGTTTTGTTCAATCTTCCATTACAAGAATCCTAGAATAACATATAGCACACTGAAAATGTTGAGAGATTTGTGGTGTGTTGTTTTGTTCTGAGACAAGGTCTCATGTGGTCCAGACTGATCTCATACTGGTAGATCATAGCTGAGGATGACCTTGAGCCTTTGATCTTCCCACCTCTGTCTCTGAATGCTGGGTATACAGGTATGTGCTATCATGCCTGGTTTTACCTACTGCTGGGTATTAAACTCATGACCTTGTGCATGCTAGTCAAGCATCCTACCAAGTGAGATAATGCCCCTACTTCCTCCTCACCAGTACCCTCATTGAGAGAATTCTAGCTTATTTAAATAAAATCCTTTGGCCTTTAGTTTCTTTCCTTTTTCTTTTATGTATGTATGTATGTATTTATTTATTGCTTTTTTAAAGATTGAGATTTTCACACATACATATGATATGTTTTGACCAAGTCCACCTTCCACTTCCTCTCTGCCTAAGGAGACATTTTGACATTTGGACAAGGAACATGCAAACATCATAAATTAAGAGAGATCCTAGTGTCTACAAGTGGAAAAGGGGAGGAAGTAAAAGAGGAAGCTGCCTGTCTATAGAGGCCCTCGGTCTCCAGCGTCACTCAACACTACTAGTGCCCACCCTGACCTGGTGGCATGGTACTTACTGAGGTGAGATTAAGTGACTTTCACAAATCTGCATCTAATATTTCTTGGATTTCAGATTTTGGTGCCCTAGGACAAAACCTCAGTAGTCAAGTCAGGTCACAGCTTTGGCCTTGTCACAATGTACTACAGGACTTGTAACCACCCTGTCCCTCCTGCTCCTGCTTCAGCCAGGAAAAGAAACTCTTCATTTTGTGAAGTTGTAAAAGGAACTTTTGTCTTTTCCACTGTATCCACCCCCTCAGTACATGTGGCTAATTCTGCTGCTTACTAAGGGACGGGGCTGCCCTGTAAGGCCACTGCTCCCCTTCCGCTTTGGCGCGCACTCCCCTCTTCTCTGTCTCTCCCACCCTCCTCTCTCTAGTCATTTTTTTAAACAGGAAGCACCTGTCCTCCCCCTCCATGGTGAACGTAAGACCAAGGAGCCAGGTGCTGTCCTTGCTGTGGGAGGCTACAGCTGTCTTGCCTGTGAACAGTGGCTTTGCGTGAATTCCCTTAAGATCTTTTGGCCCCTGTATCCAAGTCAAGAGTTTGATTCACTGGATCTGATTTTTGCATTTGTTTTTCAACTAATTTATAAAGCCTCTACAGGAAAGGGAGATGATGAATTTGCATTCTCAAACCCAAGCCACAACAGTGGGTTTGATGTTCCTTAAGAATGGAAGATATTTAAAAGTAAGCAAACAGAAAACCAGTTTATATCCTTCTGTAACGAGCTTTCCCCTGGCTGAAATCAGGTATGACAGGTTTAGTTTTAGAGAAGGAAGAGATTTTTACTGATTCTTTCTGATGCTGGGGTCTATAGGAGCCTAATTGCTGCCCGAAACTATGTAAGAGGTAAGTCTGATGAGTTGCCGAGTGGTGATAAAGGTGTAACCTTTTTACAGGCAAGCACAGGCTTTCCCACAAACGCATGGCCTTTCCACTTCATCTTGGGCAATGTCACAGCATCCTTATCTGGGATTGGGTAATTTACAAGAAAAAGAGGTTCATTTTGCTCACAGTTCTGGAGGTTTCTGGAGGTTCAGCATGTATGCCTGCTTGGTTTCTAGTGAGGGCCCCATGGTGCTGTAACTCATAATGGAAGCACAAATGGACACATACAAGGGGAGGTTATTTGTAACAATCCACTTTTGAGATCACTATTTTGTTCCTGCAAGGATTGATTCAGTCATACGAGAATGGCATTAATCACTCTTAACAAAGGACTTAATCACCTCTTACAGGCCTCACCATCCAGTACTGCCTCATGAGCGACCAGTTTCTACTTGAGTCTTGGCAGTGACAAACCACATCCAAAGCTGTTTCTAGAACTGGTAAATAGAGCTCAGAGGAGATCTGACCAGACAAGAGCCAGGAACAAGAGCAGGCACAAGGACTGAGAGAGGCAGGAGAGCCGTGCTCGGCCACTTGCTTACACAGGCTTCTGTCCAAGTCTAACTTACATGCAGTGAAGTGCACAGTGCTCAGGGTTACAGGTTTCTCGTGTGTACACTAACACATACATCTCTGACCAACTAGAAGGGCATTTCTAGGACCACTTCTAAAGGGCTTGTTCACCCCTTATGCTCACACAAAGATCTCTTAGAGGTCCATCCCAGAACCCATCCTCCAAACCCATAGATGTATTTAAAAAAAAAAATAAGGAATAATTTTATAGCAACAACATTTAGTTCTATTCCGATATTTTTTGCTAGCATTTAAGTTACAAGATTAATCTTTAAATCATGTCCACTTTATCAGTTTTAGAAGTACCTTTATAATTTAAACAGCTGAATAACTAATTGTCTAAGTGTAAACAATTCTGTATCTTGGGAAATGTATTCTTCCAGGGAAAGACTGTCTGTGTAAAGCACTGGCAGCCTCTTAAGGGGCAAAAAAATGGAAGTTTCCTTTTCCTCACTATGATAAAATCAAAATTGGAACTATTTCATCATGGGGAGATTTCTTATAATTAGTCAACCAAAAGCAGTCAGAGGAAGATCAAGTTAATTTTTAAAAGGGAACTGTTTCAGGAAGTATGATTTTTTTTTTCTAGAATACCTTCAGTGCTTTAGAGGGAAAAAAATGTGTTGACTTTCCTAATAGGCATGCTACAGTAACACCGGTGGTATTTGGGTGCTGAAAATTTTCCCAAAGGCTTTTATCCACGAGGAATTTTGTTTTACTTATTTTAATTTTAAAGTAAACTTTACTATTAAAAAGCTTGAAAATAAGTTAAAAACATCACACACCAAAATTATAGAGACTCCAAAGTCTATACAACTCAATGAACTTCTCTACACAGTAAGAATATGCACTCAGGAAGGATGCTATGGAGCTCCACATTAGATTTACATTTTCCGGATTAAATATATTTTATGGACGATAAATATATAAATATATTTTATGGATGATTTTTCTTTAAAAGATGATTACCTTAAATTTTAAAGACGACAACATCAATGACTTCTTCCCTTTAGAAGGCATCATAAGACATGAACAAGATGAAATCTAGGGAAAATGCACATTTGTCAGAGTTTGTGTTTTATAATATTAAATATAACTTGACACTAAATATAATACATTTATACGAATGTGATACAAATATTTCTGTAAATATCTGTTAAGTGTGAATAATTTAACATAGCATGTCACGGCTCCCCTTCCACTATGCCTCCTCACACTGCCTACACGGCTGTCCACACAAATGTCCATCTGTCTTTTCTATCGGGCATCCACTGAGGAATCAGACTGCAAACGCCAGTTTCAACACAGCACTCATTTGCCATACCAGAGCTACAAGCACAAATCAGGTCAACACATCACCACCCAAGAACAGTGTAAATATGATCAACAGATGATTTGATGAGTGAACACCAGGCCCAACTGCAGATTGGACCAGAACCAGCGCCTGGGTGACTAAACCATGAATGGTCCTAATAGAAACTTGGTTTGGGTCCGACTCTAAGCTCTGAAAGAACATGAGCCCTTAGGCACTGTACACATGCAACATTAGTGACGACTGAAGATTGATATTCCCCAGAACAGGAAGTTGGGGGGTCCCCTGCCTCCAGTTGATAGAGAGTTGTTGAGCCTCTTGTAAAATGAGGAAGGGCTGATTGCCGGATTAGGCTGATTTGAGCTCTTAAATGCCACCGTTTTCCATGAGATACTTTCCTCAGACTTTAAGGTTGTAACCAGGAGGAAGCAAACTCTAAAGCATCCTTTTTGCCGGGTCTGTCTGTTCCTGACTGATGTCAGAACTTTTAAAGGGATGTGAGACTCTGTAAGAACCCCTAAAAGTCACTGAAAAGTCAAAAACAATGTCATCCCATCGTCAGTTCCCTCTCATCTGCTCTGGAGAAAACGCAGGCCCGCAGCAGGAGCATGCCTTCTGTCTGTCCATCACACGCAGCTAACACAGTGGTGGGTCAGTGTTTAGTGCCAAGTTTCACTGCCTTCTAGGAACTTCATTTCATTACATTCTGCAGTTAATATCCTTTTAGTTTCTTTTTAAAGCCAAAAGGTAGGGTTCACTTGGTGAACCTCTCTTTCCCAGAAATTTCACTTTTAGTTGGTTATCGTCATTTGTGCATTGACTCAGAACGCATGTAATGATTGTTCATTCAGGGCTCAGAGATTGGAGTAAACCAGTATTAGTCATGGGCCCTGACAGAGTTGGAGGCCAGATCTTTCCTAGGCAGGAGTCTCTCCCATCCCAGTCTTGAGTGGATGGACTAGAGGCCATCTCAACCTCCACTTTAGCTTGCTTTAGTAGAGTGGAATAGGACTGAGGTTGAGGGGACAGGGACAAAATTGGTCATTTACCCTTCTTAGGAATTTAGAATAGAAAGTGAGAGGAGGTTTGTCTCTTCCCATATAAAATGTTTTTGTCAAAGCTGTGTTCTATCAAGCAGGGAATTGAGCAGAAGTAGAGAATGAAGAACACTGACAAGAAGAAAGGAGACAACTGGGGTGAAACATCTTCCTCCCTCTCCCTTCCTTTACTCTCTCTCCCTCCCTCCCTCCCTCCTCATCTTCCCTCCTTCCCTCTCCCGCCTTCTTTCTCCTCCTTATCCTCTTCTCAGAACTGGGGATATAATCCAGGGTCTTGTTCTTCCCTTGGCCAGTGAGATGGGTGAATACATTTCTGGTTTTCCTCCACACTCCAGCTGAGGTGTGGTACTGTGCTGAGTCCTGTGGAAATGTTGCCAAGGAGTTTTATGAGCTACTTGTTGCCCCTGTGTCTCACAAGTCCTTGCCTTGGCTACAGTTGGCTCCAGTAGACGCCTTTGGTGTTCACAATCAAAGCATGTCCTTGCCCACACACGGGCAAATCAGTAGTAAGTAGGATGGGAAAGAACACTGAAATATTTCATGGTGGGGTGAGGTGCAGGGAGGAGCTCCGTGGAATGGATGTTGACCCTGTGACTAAGTTGGTGAAGGAGGAACGGCGGGACCTTGGACAGGTTCTTCACCACTTTTTCCCTAGGTTCCTCATCTAGAAGGACCTTTAAAAGAACTTTGAAGTGTTTATTCCCCAGAAGAGGAACTTGAGGCCCAGAGAGGTAAAAACTGTCTGCAAGGTCACACAGCTAGTTCATGGCAGAACTGAAAGTACACTCGGTGTCTCTAATCTACCACTGTACTTCAGCCTGGCCTGGGATACCTGCTGCCTCAAAAGCAGCACCCATAGCATCCGCAGAACCAGGGTGTCCCTACTCAGCTTCCTTACTCTGTACAGATTCTCAATTTGGCTGCCACTCAGGACATCTCATGGTGCTGCTTTGTTAGGGACCAGCCAGACCTGTCAAAAAGTCCTTGAAAGGAGGAGTAAGGATTAAGAAATAATAGATACGAAAAATAGAGATGTAGATGAAGAAAAAGATGAAGACACAGGATAGCTTTGGGAGGGCTCTGGGTCAATACCACAGTCACCTCTAGTTTAATCCTAATAGGCTTTTTAATCCACCAGCAAGGGGGGAGGCACAAGACCTCCTCCTTTTAAGGTCAAGGTACAAAATACAAACAAGTATAGAACCTTCCTTAATTTTCAAAACACTTGGTAACCATGCCTTATGGCAAAGCATCTTGTAATTAGGCCTTGAAGTATAAGACACCTGGTAACCACACATTCGGGCAACACATCCTATTACTCAGTCTTTGCAGGGCAAAGCAAACTCAGACTCCCTGACCCTGAGTCAAGATGGAATAAGGCCTAACTATGGAGTCTCTGTGGGCCCCTGCCACTGCCTCCAACTGGCCTCTGCCAGACCCAGATGCTATTCAGAAATAGTACCCAGAGCTACCATGTCATGGAGGTCCCAGTGTGACGTTACCAAGGTGATCCGTAGAAATGCCAATTGGTTTTATTAATGACTGAAATGAGATTAGTCTCTGACTTTTCTAGTCATACAGATAAATGTAGAGTCAGTCAACCCCAAACTGATGAGCAAAAGCGTTCCCTCAAATGCAAGGCTGTAAGGCACAACCTGGTAGGACCTGGGGGAGACTTGAAGTCAATAAGGCAATTAACTTTCTAATCAAAAGATGCACCGTGAAAGTTTAAAAAAAAAAAAAAGAGGTGGGCTGAGGATGAGGCTCGGTGATGGAGTACTTGCCTAGTGTACACAAAGCCCTGGGTTTGATTCCCAATACTGAAATGAGGAGAAAAAACCAAACCAATATGTATGGTGTTTGTAACTGCAGTGCTAGGAAGGCCAAGGAGCAAGGATGGTGGGTTTGAGGTCAGCATGGGCTACACAATGAGACTGTGTCTCAAAAATAACAACAAACCAATAAGCAAAACACCCAGACTCAAACAGAAGAAACAAGACCACGAGCAAAGGACCCAGGGTGAGAGTGACCATTCTAAATGTCGGGTGGGGAGAAGCAGGGATTAAGAAAGGCAGTCCAGTAAAATAGCATTCAATTATTGTAGCCCTGGCTTTTATGTTGGTGGGAGGGTTTATGGGTCTTTTTATGTGATTAGAAACAAGTAAATGAGAACAATTAATGAAAATAGGTCATGTATGGATCCAAAGTGAAAACCAGTTATGGACCAAAGAAAATGAATAACTCAATTTTGTGTAACTGAAGCCTATGGATAAAAAGAAATAGGCAATGAAAAGATAATTGTGGTATCCATATGATATCTTTATAATTTTTCTTAAGCTATCAATTAATTATTTCATGACATTCTAAGTCTTTGAGGGTTTTGTTAGTATGTTACATGTTGAGACAGTCACTTTGCCACAGGTAGAAATGAACTGTCCTTAATTTGCTTCATAGCTGAGCTAAGCTACTGATGCAAATTCATGAGTCACAGCCTTGATTTATAGAGAGCGACAATACCTGGTTTACCATTCTAAAACTAGACTAAACTTGGGCTTCCTGTGTGTGGCTTACAGTATTAGACTGATATGCTCAAATTGCTTTAGTTTCAGTTATGAAATAATTAAAAACAGGCTTTTCAGCCCCTTCAATGTTTTTATTAGTATAAGGAGATAATGTGTCTAAGATGTTCTGAAACAGGATTAGAAAGCGAGAGGTGAGGTCTGAACAGCAACAGATCTGCCTGTTAGAGTCGTACATTTAAGAGCTGGCTGATGCTTACTGTGTGGTTAAATAAGAACCCACATTCCACAATCCACCCTAGAGATCACAGCTTGCTTCGAAATAGGAATGCACACAAGGCGAATCTGGGAAGAAATTAACATTTGGGGGGTCTAGGTAAAGGGAATATGGGAACTTTAGGTGATGGGGATGTGGGGACTGTAGGCACTAGTTTTGAAGCTTTTGTGTAAGTCTGAAATCATTTTGGTATAACAGGGTATAGGTAATCATTGAGATGAACTGCTATGACAAGCATTGCCATGTGGAGAGAGCAAAGTGGGCAGTTCCCTTGAGAGGGTTAGATTTTCTCACTTCAGTTTGAATACAAGTTAGCAAAGAATGTTTGTTGTTGGTGGTGATTTTTTTAAAGGTACGTTAGGGGAAATGATTTATCCCCTGTGGTGGTTTGAATGACATGCCCCCCATAGTCTGGAGGCATTTGCTTGGCCCCCAGGTGGTGATGATGTATGGGGAGGCTTAGGAAGTGAGACATTGTTGGAAGAGGTGTGTCACTGGAGACTGGAGGCAGGATTTGAGAGTTTGCAGAATCGCTCCATTTCGAGTTCGCTCTCTGCTTCGCGCTTGCCGCTCAAGATGTGAACCATCAGCTTCAGCTTCAGCTGCCATACCTGCTGGTTGCTGCCATGCTCATCCCTCTGGAACTACAAGTGACCCCTTCCTTCTATAAGGTGCCTTGGTCATGGAGTTTTACCACAGCAGTAGAAAAGTAACTAATGTATTCCCTTTAAATAACAGAACTGAGACCTCTCTTGCAAGAATAAAAAGATGAATTACCTTCTGTATCTATTCAGTTACTCTGAATGAAAAGATGTACGATCTTGACTTTGTTCTCTGTGAAAGTGGTTCTCCATCAACACATGAAACATTTTATTCAAAAAGAGAGGAAAGAAACTTGCAATTAACTTTCAGCAAAGAAGTAGCATTTCTCTTATGAACAATTCTAATGAGGAAGGAAGTGTGGAACTTCATAGTCTCAATTCTGTTGAAGTTATGAATCATCACAGCTTTACTAACAATTACATTATATTTTAGGAGTGCTTTCCAGTGTTCTGGGCCAGGCCAATTGGTGAAATTTGATGCTTCTCTTCTTTTACCCATGAGACCATGCAAAGTGGATTCATTATCTCAGCAGAATAATATCTCTCCTTCTTTCATTTCTGTTTCTTCATAGTGAAATTTTAGAGAGGATTCAAGAGGTCGGTTTTGTGGAAGGAAGCCATAATAAACTAACCTAAACAGATCTGTAATATTGAACATTTTTGCTTTCCCTTTTTTTTTCACTGTCCAGAAGACGAGCATAACTAATAAATGAGTGAATGACATGGAGAAAAAGAAATTCAAATAAGCTTTTTTATTTTAACACGTGTGCTGGATATAAGCTGCGAAAACTGATGGAAGAAATAGAAATCTGAAGGCTGAATAAATTGCAGAAAGAAAACCCTTCCCCCCGCCAAAAAAGAAAAAAAGATCAGACTCAAGTTACTTCACTAGCAAATTCTTAATATTTCAAATAGACCTAGCAAGAACCTCTCATAAACTCTTTCAAAAAAAAGGATTATTAGGGAGTACTTCCCAACTGGTTCCAGGAAGCAAGTGTTACAGACATCAACACCAGGCCACATACCACAGAAAAGAAAAATACAAGCCCATATCCATTGTGAATATAGACACACAAGCCCCCAATGAACTACTGAGTCTAGTAACATAAAAAAGGTATTCGTTTCAGCTGGGCGGTGGTGGCACATGCCTTTAATCCCAGCACTTGGGAGGCAGAGGCAGGCGGATCTCTGTGAATTCAAGGCCAGTCTGGTCTACAGAGGACATCCAGGACAGGCACCAAAACTACACAGAGAAACCCTGTCTCAAACAAAAACAAAAACAAACAAAAAAGATATTCATTTCAAAGAACTGTGGGCAACTGAGTAAAGCTGGGAGATGTGTCCTTCCCAGGGAGGAGCACACCAATTGTTTGTCCACTGCCAAATGGTCATCCTTGAAAACATACATGCAACACACATACAAGTAACATCGTATGGAATTTTATATATGTGTGTGTGTGTGTATACATGTATGTGTATATATACATATATGTTCCTAAGTATGTATATATATATATGCACACACATATATATTCCTAAATATAAGCTGTTGAGTCCATATAATCTCCAATATATGTATATACAAATACATATATGCATGCATAACAATTAATAAAAAAGAGACCATGAATTTGAAGGAGAGTAGTGGGGGCATATGGGAGCATTTGGAGGGAAGAAAGGGAAAAGAGAAATGTTGTAATTAAAATACAATCTCAAAAATAAGCACAAAAAGAATTTCAATTTAAAAATTCAGTTTCTTTTGTCACAAGATAAAAAGTGTTAATTTAAGAGGAATTTTGATGGAATATGAAATTATTTTGCTATTGAAAAAAATCAGTTAGTAGACTAGGGGTTATAGAACAACAAAACCCTAAGTCCTTCTAGAAATTGGGCATTTTACAAAATCTAATAATTTTCCCAATAACTGCCCCCCCCCAAAAAAAAACTAAGAAAGGAAGGGTTTTTTCTCAAACAGCCCAACACAGAGTGTCTGTATGATCAGGAACAAGACAAGACAAGAATATTCAATCTCACAGTGTACTGAAGGATCAAACCAGGATAGATTTTAAAAAAAAGGAGGAAAAACTATCAAAATGGAAAATAGTAAAACTATCTCTATTTGTAGATTATTGGTCTTATATGTAGAATCCTGAGAAATCTACAAAATAAACCATAATAGTTAACAAATTAATTACATAGTACATGATCAATACATAGAAACAAATCTGCTCTATATACTCTCAACGAACAACCTAAAAATAAAATTAAGATGGAATCCCAGCTATAGTATTGTTAAAAAGAATAAGATACTTGAGGTATACTTTTAACAACAACAACACAAGGTGTTTAGACCGAAATATAAAGTGCAAAAGATCACTAAAGACTTAGCAAAGATTTATATCAATGGAAAGCCACCCCATTATCACAGAAGGAAATACTTAATAGTTGTTGTTAAGATGACAACATACCTCAATTTTACCTGCATAGTCAATACAATCCTTTTCAGAGCTCCGGTGCATATTTCATAGATGTTGAAAAGCTGATCTCAAAAAAAAGAAAAAAAGAAAATTCTGAAGATCTAGAAAATCCAGAGCACTCTTGAGAAATAAAGTTGGAGGACTCACACATCCTGGTTTGAAAGCCTGTCACGAAGTTACAGTGAGCAATGGAGTGTGGTACTAGCATGCTGCTAAGGATGTAAATGTAGAAAAGAATGGAGAGCTCATAAATAAACTCTCATTTGAGGTCAATTGATTTTGGCATGGTTTCCAAGATAACTCAAGGGGGAAAAAAATCTTTAATAAATAGTCTGGAATAACTGACTGCCAAGTATCAGTAAATGAAACTGGACTTCCTTTTTGTGTAAGAATTAACTTACAGTCATAAACATTGTCATATGAGCTGAAACTATACAATCTTAGGAGAAATAAAATGAGTATTTTATTTATTTATTTTATGTGCATGAAGGTATGTATGTGCACCTGAATTCACCTGAATGTATGCATGTGCACCACACACCTGCCTGGTGCCTGAGGAGGCCAGAAGAGGGCATTTGATCTCCTGGAACTGTAGTTATGGATGGTTGTGCGTCACCACGTGGGTGCTTAAAATCAAAGCTGTGTACTCCACAAGAGTAGCAAGTGCTCTAAACCACTGAGCCTTTTTCCAGCCCTAGAAGGACTATCAATGGATAGATGGATGGATGGATACACATATACACATGTTAGGTAAGATTCATAAACATAAGTGATAAAAGAACAAAATTGATCATGTTTGGCCAGAACTGAAAATGAATTGGCCCAGACTGGTCTCAGACTCACAGTTCTCTTGACATGACTTTGTAGGTGTGTGACCATGCTTGGCTAAAATTGAGAGTTTGTTCTGCAAAGACCTCATCCATTGTGAATACAGAAACAAAAGCCTGATACAAGTTACTGAGTCTAATGGAATAAAAAAAAGTGTTAATTCAAGAGGAATTTCCTAAAGCATATGAAATTATTTTGCAATTGAAAAATCAATTAATAAGATGAAAAAAGCTACAGAATGAAATTTCAAAATGTTTATAAACCAAAGGTTTCAGCATGACTTGCATTCAGAATAAATATAAAATACAACTCAATATTAAAGAGAGAAACCATTTTTACAACAAAAACCAAAAACAAGCAAATAATATTTTCAGACATTTTCCCAAAGCTAATGTGTAACTAGCTGACAAATATATGAAAAAAATCATGAGCCATTAAGAGAAATGAAAACCCCCAAAGACATAATACTTCCTACCTCTTGGGATAGCTGTAAACAATAAGACAAATAATGAAAAGCTTTAAAAAGCATGTAGAAATATTGGACACTTGGTTTTTTTGTGGCAATGTAAAATGGTGAAGCCACTTTGGCAAACAGGCGGGTAGAAGCTTACAATATCAAGCAGTATTCTCCTGACTTAGAACTTAGACAGCATCTTTAACAAATGGTGTTGGGAAAAATGGACCTTAATCAATTCCAAGGTTAGACTGGAAACTCAGAAACTTCCAGAAGAAAGAATAAGGGGTACCTTCAAGATACAAGCCCAGATTAGTGAAGCTCTCAAACATCATCAGAGAAGTTTCTTTGTTCAATGGATTATGATTAACGCAGAAACTCACAACTGGTCACAGAGACCAAGTGTCAATGCAATGCTCAGCCATAAGTGGGACATCTATATCACGCCCTTCCCCCAAGGCTCAAGGGTCTTCATGGAAGAAGAGGAGTAAATAGTTTAAGAGCTAGGGGTCTAGGAGGATCAGAACAAAATAGTATCTTCTAGACATGACAAGACCGCTGCACTCCAGAACTCTAAGTACCCATGGTTGCTTGCCCAAGAGCTGAACAAGATGGAGCCCATCAACAGTCTATGGTGGAGTAGAAAGTAGTTTACTCCTAATTGCAGAGCTGTGGGAAGCTGATGATTGCTGAGGGAGTGTCAGTATTCTTTATGGGTGTGGCTCCTGGAAGGCTGACCACTCTCTAGTGGAAGGTCCCACAGTACAAAATTCGAGTCAATAGGTTATGCTTTTAAAAATGGATATAAAGTTAGGGGTGGTAGGGACTTGGGGTGGACCAGGGAGGAGTTGACAGGAGGAGTTGGTGTGAATATGATCAAAATACGGTGTATGGATTTCTCAAAGAATTAATAAAATATTTTAAATTTAAAAAGAAATTCTTAGGCATATGTCTGAAAGAAATGAAAATGTATGTTTATATAAAATGTACATGAATGTTAATAACATCTTTCATAATAGAACAGAGGCTTACCCAAATGTACATCAACTGATAAATGGATAAAATGTGATAGATTCACATAATAGAATACTATTCAGTCATAAACAAAATGAAGGTCTAATAATATGCTAAACATGGTGAACTCTGAAGACTTTGTGCTGAGTGAAGGAAATCAGTCATAAAAGGCCACATACTATATAAAACATGTACCAAAGATGTTTAGAATAAGCAAATCCAGAGATACAGAAAATAATGACTAATCGTCAGTGACTGGAAGGGGGAGAAATTAGGGGCTGAATGGTAATTGATATGAAATGTACTGAGGGATTAAAGTAAAGTAGCCTAAACTATGCCGTGGTGGTAGCTACACAACAATTTGCGTATGATAACCACCGAGTTTCATGCTTTCAAAAGGTGATTTATGGTATGCAAATAATAACTCCAAATTATTGTATAAAATGTCTGTCCTCTTTCTGTTTTGCTTCTCTATCATGCTGGACCTTAAATGTGAATTTCTTGAATTATTCCATGTTCCATAATGACTACTCTATTATGGAGCTTTTTCTCCTCCTCCTCTTCCTCCTTCCTCAAGTTTTTACTCCTAATAGCTGGAGGAAACTCAAGTTCCTCTCTACTCAGTAGTAAATGTTGCAAACCTTGTCCCCATGAAGCAGTTGCTTGCTCCTTCCTGTCCCTTGATCGGTCCTAATAGGCTAACAGGACTTTCAAGGACCGGAATATATGCTTGAATGTCACACACATGGCAGAGTGACATTCAAAGGCGAGAACGTGAAGATGACTCAACACAAGTGGGAAAGGCAGCATGAATATCACCCTCCTAAGCCGGTGTCATCCTGGGTGGCACCTAACCTGTGGTGGATGTGGGAGAGCGTGGGTTGCTATGTGGTTGGGGGGTGGGGGGTGTGAAATGTAAGAGAGAGACAAACTCAGAAGCTCTGGAACCCCCAGAAGAAGAATCACAGCCATATTTTGTCTACTTTTTCATTTTGGTGGGAAGAGATAGTTCAGATTTTTAAAAAGGAAAGGAAAAGAAATTCCTCTCTTGAAATTACTTTTATTCAAAGCCCTGAAGCAGAGCAGCCAGAAGTAAGACAGAATTTCAAGCTGCTTCTCAACCATCTCGTATTCATTCAGAATCGTGAATGGAACACGTAAGACTTCTCAGAATGAAAAAACTGACCGAGGTAGTCTCTCCTAATGGAATGACTGCATTTCAGAGCAACAGTTGGGCTTATGCTCTCCCAGTTCCTGAGCTTACAAATGCCAAGAACACTGCATCACCTCCCCTAATGACATTTCACAAAACTCTCAGAAAGGAGAGCTTAAAGAGACAGAGAAAAATAAAGCACAAAGTCTGTATGGCTTTCTGCTCATTGCTAAGTAACCCAGAGAACTCTTTAATTATTTAAGGCTTTGCTCAGTGTAAATGTGTATATAAATTTGTATGTGTGTATATGTATTTAGCACATAGGCATGACATACATATATTCTAAATTGAATATATATATATATATATATATATATTAGATTGAATCATTTGGATTTGTTGATATTTGTCCATTTTAACTTAGAAAATATTTTCATATGGCTCAATTCAAAATTCCTACACAATCTGAAAGTCTGCATGAGGTGAGTCTGAAAATCTGATAATTCCAAACAAGTACCCAAGTAGTTAAATTTCCATATTTCTCACAGTGAGGCTGCTCATGGTAGAACATTTGTCCTATTTGGTATACTTTCCTATTGTCAGATCATCTCAGCCAGTCACAGGCATGTGATTTCAAGGGCTGTTTTAGATTTATCACCATCTCAGAAAGTGGCAAGGCTGTGGGAAAGGGAAGAGTTATGAGTAGTGATAAAATGGCTTAAATAATGATTTTCTTTTACATACATTTTAAAAAGGGGTAAAATCAAGTCACATATGATAACAAGGTACACATACCTTCAATTCCAGCCCTTGGGAGGCTGAGGCAGAAGGATCATGAATTTGATGACAGCTTTGGTTACATAGCGAGACTCCCATCTAAAAAATATGTGTAAAATAAAACTCTTGTATAAATATACAATGAACACACATTATATTTTTAAGTTAAATTTATTATTTGACTGTAGCTGGACTTATCTCCAGTTCTGCCTGGGCCCGCAGCCACTCAGACCCAAATAAATACTCACAGGCTAATATTATTTAAAACTGCTAGGCCATTAGCTCAGGCTTACCACTTACTAGCTCTTACACTCAGCCCATTTCTGTTAATCTATATGTCTCCATATGTTATATGGCTTTACCTGTTGCCTTTACATGCTGCTCCCTGGACAGCAGGCTGGCGTCTCCTGACTCAGCCTTCCTGTTCCCAGAATTCTCCTCTCTCTTTGTCCCACCTATACTTCCTGCTTGGCTACTGGCCAATCAACACTTTATTTATTAACCAATCAGAGCAACACATTCACAGCATGCAGATATCCACAGCATTTGACAATGTCACCAATCTATCTAACATGTTCTGATTGCTCTCACCCCATTCTCTCTTATCTCCCTCTTACCACTATCACTTCCCTCACTCACAACCCCCCGCACACACAAGTCCCTTTCTCATATCCATGTCTTTTTGTTTTGTTTTGTGATCCACTGGACTTAACTGGGGGCATCCACTTGACCATGGGTGTGGAAGTATCCACTGGAGAATGGTGAGATCACCAGCAGGCACACAGTTAAAGACAATGACCTAGCCTTCTGCAGGCCCAGTGCTAGCAACCAGAGCTGCTATGAGGGTTACGATTGTAATGTCTGTGTCATGTCCAGAAGGTAGCATTTTACAGCTTTTCTCCCAATCATCTGGACATTAAATTCTTTCTGCCCCATCTTCTGAGATGTTCTCCAAGCCTTAGAAGGGGTGGTACAAATATCCTCTCTAGGGCTGCACATTTAACAGTCACTTATTCTCAGCATTTTGAGCAGCCATGAGTGTCTGCATTCATCCACTTCCATTCATTATGGAGGAAAGATTATCTGATCAAGGCTGAGAGTATCACTTGTCTATGAGTATAAACATGAATGTTTAAAAGATAATGTGATACCATGTCAACTTAACAAAGTAACAGTATTAAGTTCTCTCCTACAGTCGATGATCTCTTCAGCCATAGGTTTTGACCAGGTTTACAATTCTAGGTATTCATTCTCTCCTATGCAGTAGAGTTCAAATCCAGTCACACAGTGGCCGGTTAGCCTCATAAGAATTGTGCCACTACTGTACCAGTGGGCTCTTCTTGCCTAGCCGGTTGGTATGGCATGCAAGGCAAGGTCCACACTCAGGTGAAATCTTACATGTTTTCTAACTTAGCAGCCTGCCTGACAATGTCTGCTGCTACATTCATTAGTCAGCAGGGAGAAAGAGAGATTTTATTTCATTCTCTTTGAAAAGGAAAAGTAGCTATTATAATCAACTCAATGAAGAACTCCAAGAACTCTACACATGTATGGAGGGAATTAGGAATTATAACATGATTTCACAAAGTTTTAAAAGTTTTCTTTCACATGTTGGATACAAGTATAAGGAAATTCTCTAAGGCTTTGGGAAGGATTCTGGCAAGGGCTGATAAAAGGGTCATACTCAAGGGTTAAGGGATTACCGAAAGGGCCATATTTATAAGGCAAGAACACAGAGAAAATTGTATTCAGTTAAAATTGAAACCATGAGAGGTGTGGAATAAACATTTTAGTTTAGTAGAAAACAGAATAGGAGTCATAAAAATAACCCACAGCTGCTGTCTCACAACCCAGAAGTTGCTTTATGTCTGTCTGTCTGCCTGGTTGACATGCAAGGCTGTCAAAAGTTGACTGAGATGGTAAGAAAGAGTCCTTAACATTGCTAAAATAAGTTCATCCTGAGGATTTGCATAGAAATTGTAGGTACTACCTGCTTCTGCAAAAATAATAATTCTCTATTGGCCCACTATCGGTTTCCTCCACCACTGCCAACAATATAGAGAAAACTATGACATACTATCTCTATTCCTCTAAGAAGATAAGGGCCAATGCCCCAGAGTGGTCAAGAACTCATCTGAGTTCTTCAGGCACCAGACAAGCCAGACAGATACAGTGGCCCCTTCTCTTGGTAGTTTCACAGTAAGGATGCTCTGGCTATATCTGATGAAATGTGAGTTCTAGGGCCTAGAAATACTGAAGCACTTGGAATTCTCATGTCACTCTTCATTCTCACAGGTCTTCCCCACACAGCTTTCATCTCTCACTGAAGGATAAATTACTCCTAAAATAAAAATATTCCTGTGTACCTTTCATTTAGTTAAAATTTTTTAGTGAGCATATTTGTTCTAGATACATTGTTGTTGCTATGATAAAACATTGACTAAAACCACCTTGAGTAGGAAAGGGTTTATTTTAGCTTAGGAATCTGCAAGCAGGCACTGAGCTGTGGAGGAGTGCTGCTTACTGGCTTGCTTTCCTTAGCTTGCTCAACCTGCTTTGTTATAGAATCCAGGACCACCTGCCCAGGGATGGCACCACCCACAGTGGGATGGCCCCTTCCATATCAATAATTAATCAAGAAAATGCCCCATAGACCTATCTGATGAAGGCAATTCCTTGATTAAAGTTCCCTCTTTTCAGGTGACTCAATTTGTGTTAAGACGACAAGAAACTAACTAGGAAAACTGAAGGGACTCTAGCCGGCCCGAGCATGGCAGGCATGGTTCCCCATCCCGAGCATGGCAGGCACGGTTCTGACCGGGTTTCCCTTCTCCCCCATTCCCTCTGCCTTGCTAGAAACCGTTAGATTACATTCCTAAAGCTAGCTACCGAGGTCTGTTAACTCATTAGGCCACTTCTTCCTTCTGAGGCTGACCACCAAGGTCCAGCTATCAGGGCATTGAAGTCCAGCATCCAAAGCCCTCTTTGGCTCACCTAAGTGATAATCCCAATTAAAATCGGACATCTCATCCTACCATGGGATTTCTCCTTTTGCTTTTGTGAACCGCCATTTGCCTATGGGTCTCATCTGTCTCCTCTCTATGCAGAGGCAGTCCTTTGTCCCCCTTTGGGACAAATATCCCTGCCCCCCTCTCCCCTGTTCCTTTCCCCCTCTCCTTCATCCTCTTCCTGCCCTTTGTTCCTCTGGGGTAAATAAATCTCCTTTGCACTGAGAATTTGGTCTTGGGGCTCCGGAGCCAATACTGATCCCTTTAAAAACATTTTGATGAAAATAGCAAAACATTTTAAAAAATTAATAGTACCTCTGGTCATCCAGCAAATTTATTTTAAAAAAATTCAAAATTTGTGGTGGCAAACACTTTTAATTCTAGCACTCAGGAGGCAGAAACAGGAAGATCTCTGTGAATTTGAGGACAGCCTGGCCTACATAGCGAGTCTCAGGTTAGCCAGGGCAACACAGTGACTCAACAAATAAACAAATAATAAAGATATGGAAAATAGAGCAAACATTTTATGAAAACAATATGCTTAAATTGACTATAATCTGGAGAAAGTATTACTAAGATTTCAGTTTGGATTCTTAGTTTTTCTATTTATATATAAAATATGTCTTTACAAAACAATTCAATAAAATATTATCTCATGCATTACCAACATATCATTAACATTTTTCAAGCAGTAAAATATGGCTTACAATAAACTCTAGCAGCTGCATGGTTTCTCTGGTGTTTGGAAAGCCGTAAGATACTTTACAACTTTTTATATGGTATCAAATTTAAATTGTATGCTATTTAAGCACTTAAGGTACATATATAATGTTAAAAATGAAGATTAAAATTCTTCCCAGCAGGATTGATAGATGTTCAAGCATTGAGATTTTTTTTTGTTTACCATCAAATCACCCATCTCAAGAACAGTGTGTCATCCCAAGTCCTCCTGTTAGAAATGAGGATGGGATGGACAGGAACACACTGCAGCATGTTCACAGTGGTACCTAGGATAGGTGTTTATCCAACGCTGTGTTCAAGAGAAATGGTATCTGTATTTTGTTCTATGCTGAAACCCCAGTTCAGGGTTGTATTGTGTGTCAGAACTTTTCCTGGGAAGACGCAACACACAAGTCTACTCACCCCCGATAGGAAACTCAGACCAAAGTTCAGACACCAAAAAAGTCCAACCTGGCGAGCCAATGGGCTTCACTGGGGGTTATTTACAGGAATATGGGGGGAGGGGTTTACTCACAGGACCAGAAATGACTCAGAGACAGCTGCATCACCAAAGCCCACCCCAGCATGGGTAAACCTGAGGACCTGGAGTCCAGTAAGCAGACTGCAGTCAGCTCAACGGGTTAGGGAGTGACTCTGGTCTTAAAGTCAGAGTCTCTTCCAGGCAGCTCAGCTGATCTCTGCTTCTCCCAGGCGCTGTTCTGGTCTCAGTGTCTTCTTTGCAGGTTGTGTGCTCTCTCAGCCTTTTATTGCTTCCTCTGGCACAGATGGGCCTGGTGAATCTGGTCACTTTCAGGGACTCCCAGAAACTATTTTGAGTTGTTTACCTGCTGCTGAAAGAGCTTCCCTGCAGGATGGGAATTTTCAGTATCAGAGAACACGGTTACACAAGATGCTGAAATACTGGAACCAGAAGCATAAAACATAATGCAGAAGTCAAGCCAGTAACCTTCTAGAAGTTTCTAGAAGCACCGAAGTGTCACAGGAACGTGCGATTTGCTACCTTGAACAGTTATGCCTGAAGCCTGTGTGATCTGTAGTCCAACGATAATAGCAATGGGGACAGATTGGCTAAGGGTCCAAGAAAATTACCAAGAAAGAAAAGCCTAAGAGTGGTGGGATCTGGGATGACAGGACAGCAAAGCCTTGGGCTTTGTGTGGCTTGCACGGAACCAGCAGCAAACAGGCTTCTTGTGCTCCATCAAAACCAGTAGGTCTGAAATGAGCTTGCCTCTTGGGCACGAGTACAGCCTTGGAATGGGGAGTGGATATGGAGGTGGACCGCGTGCCTATGCCATGAGGAGAAAAAACATTCAGATCGAACGAAGCCAGCTCCAGCCTCAGGAGAGCCAGACAGTTGCACTTTCTGTCCACGTGGCTTCTGGGGCAGAAACAAAGCTTCCACGTGACTCTAACAGTTCTTTCCAGAACACTCTTCTCCTTCCTACTGTGAATCAGATTCGCTATCACCCCGGTTTTCCAGGACCTGGTGTGAATGCGCCACGATGGCGAAAAACTGGATTGATGAAGTTGGCCCTGTGGTTATCCTTCAAGGATTTGGTTTTATAACCTGGCTTTGTAGACCCCACTCATCTCTTGTTATATTAGATTTATGAATAATTTGACCTCTCACTGTCCGTTCTCCCCAGTAGGAAGTTCTTTCTGTAAAGTGACTAACCACACCTCTTCACACTTGTCAATGTGTGGGTGGGTGCCCTGTTTTCTTGGTCAGTTTGTATAAGGTAAGTTTCTTTTCTGCCCTTTGATGTCAGGGGAAAAAAAATAAACCGAGAAATGAGGCTCAGAGACAGAGACAGATGGCATCCACAAGGAGACAGAGAGACAGCCCATGCCTGAGACAGACAGAAAGAGAAAGAGATATAAAGAGAAACAAAGAGCTAGAGAGAGTGAGAGGGTGAGAGCGAGAGGTCACCGAGAGAGGAGACAGGGAGCTGTTGGAGGGAAACCAACTCATTCTAGGAAAGTTTCTAAACTCTTTCCTTTCTTTTAATTTTTCTTTCTGAATGGGAAGATATTTCTGTTCACTTATCAAAGGTGTGTAGGGGGAGCTATTATTTTCAGACTTAGCTGGGTTGGCTGGAGACTTGGGTAGCGTGCCCCGGCTCCCAGGCTGATCCAAGCTCCTCACCTTCTTGCTTCTATGCAGGCACCATCCATGGCAAAGGTTTCAGCTCCACGGAAACAGGAAAGGCGAGGGAAAAGAGACGGAAGTGCTTTGGAGCAAGCAACAAATTCCAGGTGCTCGGACTCTGCCTGTGTCTGCAGAGGGAGAGACCATCTTTACCTCCTCCCCTTTCCTCCCCTCCATAGATACACATGTCTCCCTGCAGCACTGGATTCCCAGGGAACCTTACAGTTTACAACAGGTGCTTTCTTTTCAAACATTCTTAATTGGTATATAAAATGATGGGTTTTGTTATAACATTTACAAACGCTTATTAGTGTTTTGCTAATATTCACAAGACCCAGGACACGGTTCTTTTCCTCTTACCCTCATCTTGCTGGTTCTTTGCTCTCCATGAAGTAAGTGGGTGTGTGTTGATATAGATTATATATATATATATATATATATATATATATATATATATATATATCACATACATGTCAAGATTCCACATATGAGAGATGTAATGTTTGTCTTCTGAGTTGGACTTATTTTGTTCGCATGATCATTTCCAATTCCATATATTTTCTTGTTAATGGTATGATTTTATTCTTTATCATTGATTGAAACTGTATTGCATGCAATGCCCATTTTCTTTATCTGTTCTTCTGTTGACAGCCATCTAGCCTGATTCCATATTTTTGCTATTGCTAAAGGCACTGTTTTTCTTGTTACCATCATTATAAAGATTCCTGGACCAGTAGAGGTAGAGCCTAGTGGCCACACCTTTTCTAAACACTTGAGGCCCTGGGTCCAACTCCAGTGCCATCAAAAAGAGCAGAGGCAAAGTCCAAAAGAATGAATGCAACTTCTAGCAGCTGATAGTGTGGTCCTAAGAGAACTTATATAAGAACAACCTATTCACTGCGCACAATGAGTTCAAGTCTCAATTTTCCCTTCCAAGCCTTTCTTTCTTTCTTTCTCTCTCTCTCTCTCTCTCTCTCTCTCTCTCTCTCTCTCTCTCTCTCTTTGTTTTTTTTTGTTTTTGTTTTTGTTTTGTTTTTCAAGACAGGGTTTCTCTGTGTAGCTTTGCGCCTTTCCTGGAACTCACTCTGTAGTCCAGGCTGGCCTCGAACTCAGAGATCTGCCTGCCTCTGCCTCCCAAGTGCTGGGATTAAAGGCTTTCGTGAACACCACCTGGCCCAAGCCTTTCTATAGGGTAACACAGACTACAGAGCCATTCCTCATGGGTCAGTGTTCAGCTCTATATGGCACCATTTAACTTTAAGAAAGTAATTTACCAGCCAAGTGGTGGTAGCACATGTTTTTGATCCCAGCACTCAAGATTCAGAGGCACATGGATTTCTGAGTTTGAGGCCAGCTTGGTCTAGAGAGCAATTTCCAAGACAGCAAAGGCTACACAGAGAAACCCTGTTTCAAAAAACAAAAAAAGAAAAGAAAGAAAGAAAGAGAAAAAAAGAAAGAAAGAAAGAGAGGGGCAAAAAGAATTTACCTCTTAGCTTCCTTATATGAGAAGCTGAAGCCATGCTTGTTTACCATGTGTGTCTCACAAAGCACAAACTTTAAAACAAAATGATGGGAAAGACAAAGTTCCCCACTTGGCTCCTTATTTTTAGCATTGTTGTTCTGCTGTTATTATTCGTATTAAGCCTTGTCTAATGCTGTCTGTACTTCTGCTAGTCAGCTTTTTATCACTGGGATGGAATACCTGAGCTAACAGAAATGTTTAATTTGGCCCAGGGGTTCAGTTCATGGTTGCTTGGCACTATTGGCAACACAGCACGTATCAGGGAGTATGTAAGAGAAGAAGAAGCTTATGGTGGCAGCGAAGGGGGAAAGAGGAGGAAGGGGAGAAGGAGGAGGAAAAGGAGGAGGCACTGGGTGGGTATGGACTCCCACAGCCTCCTTTGAGGACACTTCTAGTGACTTGAAGACTTCCTACTAGAACCTTCCTAAAGATCTTGCCACCTTCCAATGGTACTATGGGCCTTTCATGTGTCTTTGTGGGGAACAGTCCAGGCTCAAGATACCACTATTTCCCCGGGTTGGATACCTCCTGGTGTACGCAGTGGCATTGTGGTGATTCTATGGAATAAGGGCTGCTCTGGCCACTGCCTGAATAAGGTCAAAAGAGGAAGAGGGCTACCCTCAGCTCTCTCCTCTCCCCACCCACCCTGTGTGATCTTTGCTGGAGCAGCAGTGGCTGGGACAGGCATCAGAGTTCTTCAATCATCTGAGCTTGGTACAGAGAAGGGAAGTGATGCGTCTGGTTCTCTTGGACTAAGATGACCTCAATACCGGTCCTTGCTGAGGGTTTTGTGCATGGCTCATACTTATGGGCACCTGCATTTGTTCCCTACAGCTGTCCTAATAAATCACTACAAACTTGGGGCCTTAAAGCCAAAGCCACATTCCTTCTCCGGCCTCACAGTTTTGGAGATCAGAAACTTGAAAAGAAGATGTTGAAAGTCCCCACTCTCTCCCACTTTCTGCTGGTGGCTGGCAAGTCTTGGTGTTCCGTCCCTAATAGATGTGTCACTCAAGCTTTGACCTTGGTTATCATGTGGCCTTTCTCTGAGCATCTGTGTCCTCTTCTCACTAGGACATCAGTCATTGTCCTATTCCAGCATGACCTCATCAGAACTTTACTGATTACAATGACAATGACCCTGTTTCCAAATAAGGTCGCATACTAGAGGTTAGAATGTCAACATGCCATTTTAGGGGACAGGATTCAGCTCCTAATAATATAGTCTACACAAAATGGAGCTCATGATCTGCCCTTTTTAGATCACAGGCAGTTGAGGTCAGCAGCCATCATAGTGTGCAGTGAATGGCAGCCTTTCTTACTACTGTGGGGGCCCTGATCTGGGTAGAGGAGGCCAGGCACAAGGCATTAGGCCTGCAAGGGGGCCCCATCTTAACAGAAAGAGGTCTTTTCTCAAAGGAAGCTAGTGTATGTATAATCTGGGAGACTGAAAGCTTCTTGACATTTAAAGCAACACCTTTCTATATATGAAGGAAGATGGAGAGGAAGGAATACTATTCCAGTAATGGATATACTTGAACATTTATTGGAGCATAACCACTAATTCACTGAGTATCCCTGATCAACTCTATGGCTCTGAAAAAATAAAAAGGTATTGACAAATGATGTCCCTGGGGCCCCTGGTAGGAGCATGACATGACTCTGGATTGTAATAAGTTCCTCATAGTCTCATGTTGCTCTCATAAAAAAAAAAAAGACCTCAGGAATCTTGGAATCTTGTCTGTTCATTCAACAAAAGTTGCTTTCCTGCATCATGACTTGATTTTTTTCATATTCATTGTTATTTTGAGATATAAAATTGATGCGTGTTGATAAAGATTGGAAAATTATGGGAAAATAAATTTAAAATAGCATAAAATCAATAGGATTAAGGAGTTATTGCCATTTGACAGTGAGTAAATGTTCTCCCCATGGTAACCTTTAGCATGACTTCAGCCACCCTCAAAGGGCACCAAGGAACCACAAATTGCAGACCCAAACCAAAGAGGAAGCATGGGCAGGGTAGCCTGGAGAATCTGTGTGGCAGACACTATTGGCCTACCCAGCTGTCAGTTTCCTGCTCTTACCTCTGTTCTAGCCATAAGCACTGAGACTGTTCATCTTCTCTCTTGCCTCCTGGATGGCTGTGTGAAGAGACAAAAGAAATGAATCAAGCATCTCCAGTGATAATTCTTGTTATTTTACTAAAAGAAACAGAAAACATGGCATCACCTTTTCTTATCTCTTCTTTCCCTTGCCAACAATACCTGGAGTGACAACAGAATGCTTCTCTATTGGATGTTAGAAAAGACTATTGTGGCTGAATTGTACCCCCATAAGATTCATCTGTTGGAATTTTAATGCTGGTACCTTATGATAGAATTGTGTTTAGAGTCTTTTAAAAAGTAATTAAGTTAAAATACATATATTAGGCTGGACCGTAATCTAATCCGGCTGGTGTAAGAAGAAATAAGGAAGTGACGGAAGACCCAGTGAGAACATAGTTAGAAGATAGACACTATGAGCCAAGAAAAAAGGCCTCAGAGGTCACCAGCCCTGCTTGCTCTGGGATTGCGGACTGCAGCCCTCAGCCCTGTTGAGAAATGAATTTTTGTTTAGTTAATTTTTGTCATTTATGTTTTCTTGTGGCAGCCTTGCCTAATGAATAGAAATGGCTAATTACTTAAGTTGCTCATAGCAGTGTCCTGTTGCTTTCAGTTGAAAGCATTCTGAGTAATTTCCAATTCTTTAGGAATGTGTGTGTGTGTGTGTGTGTGTGTGTGTGTGTGTGTGTGTGTGTGCGTGTGCGTGTGTGTGTGTCTATGTGTTCGGAGTGTGAATGGGACTTTAAGGTCCATGTAAGATTTTTAAATTATCCCATGTTCAAACAAATAAATGCTATAGGTTTTGGTTTTGACTATGCAGTAGCTAGGTTTCCCTCTGTAGTGTCAACACAGCTATTTCACACAAAAAATTCTCAATAGTGTCTTCACAAGAGTCCTTCAAAATACTATAATGAAAGGAACATTACCTTAATTAAACCAAAAGGGCACTTATCCCTGCCACTGAATAAACTACAAACTTAATAGGGATACTACAGTCCAGGCATCTCAAAGTCAAAAGTTATAACATTTGATAGTTGTTAACAATGTGAGTGTGTGTAATTATCGGCTTTCCGTTGTCCTTAGGTCATCATCTTTCTGAATTCTGATTTGACCATGGGGAAGATGGGTGCTGACAGCTCTGGGCTTGGCAAGGGTACTGCAGACCAAAGTCCTTCTGCAGCCGCCAGACACTTCACAGGATTGTCCTCAGCAGTCCTTAGCTGCAGAGATTGTCACCTCTTAAAAGCTGTGCCCTATAGTAAAATATCGGATCACAGGTCCTGAAAAAAAAAAGACAGGGGGTTTCAAAACTGGTTGTGCTGGAGTCGAAGGTCAGTTAGATAACTAATTTAAAGAAATGCAAGTCAAAATGCCAAAGCATTATGGCTAGTGACAAAACATTGGCAACCAACACATGGGTAAACTCCGGATCTGTGAGGTTTACCGCATAGTCATTGTACAATTGGCAACAAGATAAACCCATACAGCACTGGGGCTGAGAAGAAGAAATTCACCCAGAGGGTGGATGGTTTTCTTTTTCTTCCTGTGTGTGTGTGTGTGTGTGTGTGTGTGTGTGTGTGTGTGTGTAAAGGTATACGTGTGTGCAAATACATTCAGAGGCCAGGAGATAAGCTCTGATATGATTCCTCAGGTGCCAACTACATTTCTTTATGTTTTTTGAGATAGTCTCTCATTGGAACTCACCAAGTATGGATGGTCCATCAGTGAGTCTCAAGGGATCCATCCGCTCTGCCTCCTCAGCCCCGGGATCATAAGTTCATACTACTATACCCGGGAGAGACTTTGGGCAAACATTTTGCAGTTATTAAGTAGAATGTGGAGATATGAGGAAGGGTTTAATTTATCTCTCAATATTGTAAAAAGAGGTTAAGACTGTGGTATCTAAAGTGAATGGAGTTTAAATTGGGATTCAAGGTGTCCTTCATCTGGATTCAACACAAAACACCAGGACCAATTTGTTGACTGCTGACTGCTGGAGCTACCGACTTGGAAAGTGGGTCCTGACAGGCTGTGAGAAGTCCACAAATATCAGTTCACATGGCTTGAAGCACACAGCGCTTAAGGGGTCAGCTTCATGTACCACACATGTGAAGGGTTTCAGTTTGACTTTAGAGAGCTTTTAAACCTGAGGGACAACGTCAACCACACACACACAGGTGAGTTTCATTGTTAAAACCATTGAAACTGGTTTGGATTCACACACCCTTCCTACAGGCTGCCAGAGTCCCTGTCCACATTTAGATATCATGGGAGGGTACAATCCTGCAACTTGGTCCCCTGGTTTCTGTAGCAGAATTGTGTACCTTCCCTTGATTCCCTTCCAAAACACCCACCACCAAAAGAAGGTTTCCCCGAGCAGGGGGTGCTAAATGGCCCAGCTCTGGGGTTCACCGAGGTCTTCACACACTGAGAACAAGAAACCACTCTTTTGAAAAATGTTTAAGTTTCCAGGGGCACATTATTTAAATTCTGTTCTGACTTACATCAATAACTAAAGAAATCATGTCTCCTCAATCCAGAGGGTGAAGAGCATTTTCCAACAGAGACCAGAAGAGGATTAATAGACTAGCAAAAAAAAAAAAAAGCCAAAAAACAAAAACATGTAATTTGAGTTCTTCTGGGTAAACAAAGGCCCTTGTTCAAAAAGTTTGACCACTTTTAAGCTGAAATAAGTATGACGCTGAATAAATACCAGGTTTGTTGTAAAGTACATTGAGTTTAAAAAATATTTACAAGATGTAGTTTGCTGTTGCTGTTTGCTTTGTGTTTTTCTTGTTTTCCTTGCTCCTTCCTGCTATTGCCTGCTTACTGCCTTTCCTTCCCCATCCTTCCATCATTGTTCAGACCCTTGGCTGTGTTTTCCACCATCTTTCTTCCAGGGGAAGCTGGTTATGTTCAGGTATCACTGGCTGAAACAAAACATAAAAGTTATTCTTTTTCCAGGGTCTAGTCTAGGAGAGAATGTATCATTTTCTGCTGACAAATGAGATATAAAAGGAAGTTTGCTGGGAGTGACTCAGAAATACTCTCCTCCATGATAAGGGAGATGGGTACCAGTGGAGAAAGGCCAGATCAGAGCCACCAACTTCCATATAAAACCACAACAGAGTCAGTTCTCACTGGCATTGTGAAGTCAGATGTCTGTCTCTCAAGACTTCTTAAGTAAATAGAATTGTCCCTATATTTTAAGCCATGTTTTTATGTTACTTGTAGCCAAAATTAAAAAAAAAATCATCTTAATGTATATACAGTCTTAAAAACAGATGGAAAATGTATCAAATAGAAAAAGTTAGAGTAAGTTATAGTAAGCATGATTATATAACTATGACTTCAAACACTGATTACAACAAGAATTGAACAGCAGCCCTCTCCAGGGAGACTCAGAGTGCTTGCCTTGAAGAAGTCCAATTTTAGCCAGGAGGTGGATGCTGTGGATATCGTTCTGTATAAATAAAACACTGATTGGCCAGTGGCCAGGCAGGAAGTAGGCAGGACAAGGAGAGGAGAATTCTGGGAAGTGGAAGGCTGAGTGAGGGAAACACTGCCAGCTGCAGCCATGACAAGCAGCATGTGAAGATGCTGGTAAGCCATGAGCCACGTGGCAAGGTATAGATTTATAGAAATGGATTAATATAAGATATAAGAACAGTTAGCAAGAAGCCTGCCATGGCCATACAGTCTGTAAGCAATATAAGTCTCTGTGTGTTTACTTGGTTGTGTCTGAGCTGCTGCAGAACTGGCAGGTTAGAGAGATTTGTCCTGACTGTGGGCCAGGCAGGACCAGAAAAACTCTAGCTACAGGTGGAGGTCCTGCAGGGTCTGGGATAGAAGCTTAATGCTGTTGGAGGGAAGCTGGAAGGGAAACTGAGGCCGGGTGATGTGAAGCTTTGTGATACATTCTCGATAACTATGATTTCATCCTCTCAGTAACAGGGCATGAGGACATGTGTGTTTAGAACAATGTCAGTATTTACATTTCTATGTAATGAAGAATCTCACTGGCCATTGTTCCCAGCTCTTGGCAGGGAGCTCCTAGCTCCTAAAGAGTGTGAGTGCCTTGGATCGTTGTGACAGACTCTGATCGCTAATCAGGCAATTCCTTGGGATTGGTCATGCTGGAAAGACCACCTGTGTAGTTAGAGTTTGGGGCCTTTGAGCCTGACTGCTGTACATGTGGGGGCATCTCAAAACCCAGTTCAACTACATGGCCAATGGTTCAACCAATCATAACTGCTAATGAATTACTGTAAAAGCTCTATACATGAAGATGTGGCAGGACTCACTGGTCAACATGATGATGCAATAGGTAGCTGGTGACACATCTTGAGCACACAAAAGCCAAAGTTCAAGGGACCTGGGTTATGGAATCTCAAACCCTGGGACTGGAATGGCTTCTCTGCAGCCCAAGTCTATAGATTGACTGTTGCTTCAAACAAACGTAAGAAACAAAACACTTCATATTTGGCCACAATGGACACAAAGGATTGAAGTGAAGAAACCCAAGAGAAAGACTAGAAGATCAATACCATCCTGTGTGTAGCCCTTGAAGGTAGCTCACTGTTACTCCATGAAGCCTCATCATAGTGCATTCCATCACAGCCAAGGAGCAAACATTCCTCCCATAGTCCAAATCCATGTTTTTAGAGTAAATTATAACAACTGTCATCTAATGAGCAAGAATGAATAAGGTGCCAAACAACCTCGGGAGGCAGGGTTCATTTTGATAATGATTCTTCTTGAAGGTGCTTTTCTTTTTGTGAGTCATGCCACGGTGAGCTAAGGGTCTGGGTGGAGCATCTTCGCAAGAGCTTTTTCTGTGACTCTAGCTATGAATGTCAATAGAATCAAGCTCTGAGTACCACAGCACTGAGTTGTCTTCACCCTAAAATCCCTGCAGAGGAAGTTATGTCCCACTTATAGGGCCTTGGAATGAATCGCAGAGACTGGGATACCTGGTGAACTTTTTCTCTCGCCTCTCTGCTTTCTCTTCCCTCTCACTCTCCCCCAAGTTACTCCCCTATGGAAGCTGTGTTCACTGGGGTGGGCAGTGCATGGAGAGGGCACTCAGCGTCATGAGAGTAGGTCTGGGAGAGGCAGCAGAGGGACAGGAAACATGCAAAGGGCTGGGTCCTTTTTCACCAACAGGTGCTCTGAATCCCAGAGAAGTAGAATGGATGCTCTCTCCTGAGTAGGTGCTGTCGCTCCTACCTAAGAGAGCAGGAGCTGTCCTCAGATTACAGGGGCATGTGCAGACATTTTTGGCAGGACCTGAAGCAGGCGTGTGGGGATTAGATTTTTTTTTTTTTTTTTTTTTTTGCCTAAGTTAAAAAAAAAATAAGAAGAAAAAAATAATAAGAGGCAGTAATGCAGTCATGGAAGGAAGAAGTCAAAGATTGAGTGGTCCAGATAAGGTATACAGGGTCCTCTCTTATCCATGTGGGTACATCCCAAGACCTTTAGTGGATGCCTGAAGTCACAGATAGCATGGAACCTTCTCTATGTATACTGTGACAAAAGCTTAATTTGTAAATTAGACACAGTCAGGGAGTGATAATAAGAATCATGAAATAGGAAGAAAATAATAATATACTATAGCAAAACTTGATTATTTACTTCTAGAATTTTCCATTTAATATTCATAGATCATGATTAAGATCAGGTAACTGAAACTTGTAAAGCAGAACTGCAGATAAAGTAGAGTGAGTAAGATAAAAATAAATATGTATGAAAATTCCATAAGAAACCCCATTATTATGTATCATTAACATCTGCTACAAAATTTAAAGGAAGACTGGAATATACTATTTCGAAGATGCTCAGATTAAAGTGTGCTCGGCTTCAGCCTGTGTCTTCATAGTCTTACTTCCTCTTAGTTTCCTAATCACTACAGTGGAGATGGTAATACTGCTCAATAACATCAATATGCAAGCTGGAACTAAGAGCAGTTATGAACATGGTATAGCATTTGGCACAAAACAAGTAGCCACACAGTATTTACAACAATCTAACACATAGTTGAAAAACTACATGCAAAGAGTTGTGAGAACTACCACACGCTCTCAAGGCGTTTCACAGCTAGGGCGTTCAGTATCCTTATTACCCACGTCTGTATTTGATATTCAGGATGCCACACTTTCAAGCCCTGGAAATCAGTGCCACTCAATCAGTGCCATCCAGTGCCTCTATTAAGTTTCACCAGGTGGTTGGCAGAAGTAGGAGACAAAAATCAACACCAGGGGGATTTCCATGTTATGTTTCTCCGAGAACTAGTTTTTTTCAGCCTCTGAGACCTTGGGGTGGGAAGGCAGTGAGTAACAAGTCCTGAGTAACCATGGCCACTCTGCCACCTCCTGGGTACATGAGGAAGGCAGCCAGTGGTCTGCTGACCCTGACAGCAAGGGCTGAATCAGGCTTGCGATATGACTCAGCTCTCCCTCCCTCAGCCTATTTTCGCGAAAGGCTCTGTCAAGATGTTCACATGCATGACGATGGTGAAGAGTCTGAGTGATTTCTGGAAATAGCTCCACTTTGAGATGGTACCTCTTCATAGAGTCAACAGTTTTAAGCCTGAGTCACAGATAGTAAAGCCATCAGCCGACCATACTTCCGGCATGCCAGGCCCTGTGGAGCCACTAGAGAGTGCATCCAACCAGTCCTGAACCAAGAAGGAGACAATCTGAAGTTGGGCTGGCCCTGGTATCCCTTCTGAGCAGAGTACCTGAGGGAGAGAGGACCCAAAGCCTTTATCTGCTCCAATTCCAGAGGAGCTGTCAACAATTGCTCCTGTCTGGTGTCTACATCCTTGTCATGTTTTTCTCTTAGGTTGAGATACGTTCACATTTGAGCAGTTTTCTGCCTTGTGGAGAGATGAAGATCTGTGTAACTTACCAAGCACCAGTTGTTTTTGCATGACAAACGTGGGGTAGATTTTCCAGAGATTGTCTTTCATTCTGCATCACATGGCCTCACATCCACTTCCCGGGTGCTCACATCTGTTGGGCATCTTGAGAACATCCAGCAGATGCCTACTTGTTGCACTGTACTTAAAAGCACATCAACTCTTGCTTCACCTCCAAATGCACCCTCTCTGATCCTCTCATTCCTCTACTGAGCATGGAGTGATAATTTCATCTTCCTTAGAGATGTACAAACACAGGTTACTCATAGAGTCTAATTCGGAACCTGAAATAGTCAGATCCTACCTCAGGTGGTCAACCGGCTAGCTGTGTACAGAGGAAAGCACCTTCTCCTCTTCCCAGCATCCAGCCTCAGCAGCAGGAGGCCTTCAAAAACCTCTAGAATGTGGATTGTGGCTAAGCTGTTACTCTCCTACTTTGAAAGTGGAGGATAGATGATTGTAATTGTTTAAGAGAAAGTGTATGCTGAACTAGGAACTTGGCTCCTACACTCTTCCTCCAGGAATTTCTAAGAAAGTTTTTCACTACAAATTACTCACAATCAACTGTCAAACTGGTCTGAGTAATGAAGTATACTGATCACTTCTCACAAGGAGCCCAGAAGTTTAGCAAGGGCCAAACAATATACTCTGGGTTATGGTCTCATGCTTGACTCTTGAGACTCTAGTATCTTCTAAATAGCAAACCTCCCAGGTGTCACATCCACTCAAGATAGAGAAAACACTGAATTTATTTAGGAATGAAAGCCTCTTCTTTAAGCTTCTCAAAGTCCTTGCCTCATGACTCAATGACTAAGGTAGCGTTGTATATGCCAGTAAGCGGTAAGATAGTGAATGTGGCTGGGAATGCTTTAGCCCAGTGGTTCCTATATTTATGGCTGTGAACATAGCCTTTTTAAACCACTGATCCATCGCTCCAAATGAGCCCACTGGATCTGAACTCTGAATGTCCATTAGACTTGCATGTTGAGCTTCTAAAAATGATAGATCCACCTCCAGGGATTCAGACTTTGAAAGGGAACAGGAGATTTCTGTAGTTGGAGGAAAATTCATGCTGAAATGGGTGTTTTCAAGGTGGTATCACCATGGCTGAGACATATACATAGAGTAGAAAGCAGCTCACATCCTTATTGAGGAAGATATCTTGCTGAAATACTGTGTAAAGTCACAGCTTTACCCTCAAACTGGATTTGATGAATGGGTTGTATGACAAGAAGACTTTAAACTGTAAACTATCCACCTGCTCTATAATATTTTTTCTCTGTGTTATTCCAGTGCAAGTATCCAATGTAAAACTGTTTCTGCAGCAATTCCAAGAACAAGGTATGAACACCCTAAGACAATGAAAAGGCTAAGTGCTGCAGGGCCCACATTCTAATAGACCTTGCCTGCTTGTTTTCAGGTTGCTGGGGGAGGGTCTCAAGAATCTGGTTGATGGTATCAGGGGTGTTGACTTGGGCTGCAGCTACCTATTATCATGGATACCTTGGATTTGGTCTGGAGAGATCTCTGTTCTTTGATTTTTGGAAGAAGAGTTTTGTTGATAACTGTGTTTAGAAAATACATTCATTCTCAACCTGTTTAAAGAATTCTGAAAGAGACTTGTTGACAAATTTCTAAATAGTCTTATTAATAGAAAACACAGAGCCAGATGTAGGGGTGAAAACCTGAGAGAGATCAGAGGAATAGGAACAGCCACATGCTAACCTCACCTCACCAACTCCGCAGCTTCCAAAAGCAAGATACTTCCTGTCTACCCATGCCTATATGCCTTGCTGTTCTGCCATCTGATTTACTCTCTCTGTCCAGCTACATCACTTCCTCTTCCTGCCCAGCTCTTTCACTTCCTGTCTGTCTGTACAGACCTCCAGACCTCCATGGTTAACTAGGTGTATGCCACCACACCCAATGTGGCCTTGAACTCACATAGATCCAGACAGATCCCTGCCTCTAACTGTGAGCAGTTGTCTGAAAAACTAAAAGACTAGTTTAAAAGACTAGGAAGTTAGACCAGTCTGGCTTACAAATGGTTCCACACACTACCCAGGCACCACCCAGAAACAGACAGCTGCAACATTATGGTTCCTTTTTGAGACAACTCTGTAGTAGATTTGTGAAGGGAAACCTTTGCAGTGGGCAGAACTTCAGGCAATGTGCATTGTCTTGTATTTTTCTTGGAAGGCAAAATGGCCAATATGTGTGATTATGTAATTTATCCATGGGCTGTAATTCATTTGGCTGAATGGTTGAGGATTCTGAAAGAGCATGATTGGAAAATTAGTGGGAAAGACACCCGGGGAACAAACATATTGATAGATTTCTCCAAATAGGTAAAAGTTATGTAGATACTTGTGCCCCTTGCAAACGCTCATTAAAAAGTGACCTCCACAGAGAAGGATTTCAATAATCAACTAGATGAGATGACCCCTTCTGTGGGTTTGTTCTGTGATCTGGGCAGTAGAGGGAAGAGCAGGAAAGCACTGCTGTCTTTTCCCTGAATCTTCAAAGAATGGTTATTCTTGTCTTTGCAAGGCAGTCCCCTCATTATGACAACCATAAGTTTATTTAAAAAACAAGTGTATAATAATTGCAGTGTGCTTTCTACTAAAGTGCTTTTCTGAACCTTTTCATCAAAAGGAATCTGTATCTCATCATTTTTAAGAAAATTCATACAATAAAAGGTTACCTTTCAAAGCGAAGACTATCAAGGAGATTGACTGGTTGGCTGTGACAGGATGGGAAGAAAGGGGACTTCCCATTTAAGGCTTTCTTAGAACTTTTATTCCTGGGACCACACAAAGCCATGGAAATTCAAATGTGAGGTTTGAGACAAATATTAAGGTAGGCAATTATACAGTTGGATATATCGTCATGACATTTTCCATCCAGAACAAAGAGGATATTGATTGTTCATATGTGCCGAGAAAATCTCACAAACACGTACCTCCTGTGATCAGTGTGCATTTCGTTATGGAGATTAAATAAAACTATCTGGGGTTTGCATGTTTAACAGAGTCACTCCATTAAAAAGCCACAGTGTCTGTCTCAAATGTCTGTTCTAACTGCATAGAAGATATTTGTTGAGTTGTATAGACTTTAGATCTGGTTAATTTTGGTCTGTGATGCTTTTATTTCTTTTATAATAAAGTTTGTAAAGTAAGAAAAGTCTCCAGTTTTCCAACTTAAAAATGGAGTGTGTTTCCCTTTTGGCCATCATAAAAATGCCCTTGACAGTGATGGTCTCTTCCCCAGCAGATGCGCTGGTGTCTCACTTGGGCTTGTTTTCTTTGTGGAAAATGTGGAGAAACAGATGAACAATTGCTTAGAAACCTAAGTGAAATCTCCACATTTGTCCCTGTATGCCAAAATGACGTGCATTCAGTTCTATTTTGTTCTTGGTCTTGTTAGTCATCTTGCACACACACAGAAATAAAACATTCTTCGCTTCTTTTGGCAGAATAGCTTTCAGTTTGGGGAACTACAAACACTTGACAGTTTTAAGTTTCTTGGGGAAATATGTTCTATTTTCATCAGAATGAGTATTCTCTTCTCTACAGCACTGTTTACATTTACACAACTAAAACTGAGTCAGTTGATTCAGCAAGCACTGTCACAGCTGCCTACCGACCGTGTGGCCCTTTCTCTAATAGTTCTCAGTCACCGTCGAGCATCCCTGTCCTTGAAGGCAGGAAAGGATTCACCTCCAATCTCTTTAAAACATATTTTCAATTAAAATATAATTTTATCGCTTCTTCTTCCCCCTTTCCCCTTCATCTCCTCCTGGGTCCCCTCCTTCTAATCCTTTCCAGACTCCCTCCTCACTCCCTCTCAAATTGATGGCTTCTTTTTCTTTGCTTATTATTGTTATATGCTTGCACAGATAGGTAAATATAACCTACTGAGTCCATAATTGCTTATCCCGTGTAAGTCAGTCATCCCTGAAACCATATACTCATGAACAACAAAAATGGCTGTCTTCTTGGGGAAGCCAAAGACAGGAGTGCTCTAGGAATGTTCACTAAAGTAGATGCAAGTTAGTTCCCTGGGTCTTTGACAATTTTGTTTCATTTAAAAAAATAAACACCAGTTCTCTGGGAAAGGCCCAGTGGCACACACCTGTAATCCTGGAACTTGGGAAACAGTTCGAAAGCTCAGTGTGTAGACCTGGTCTACTCAGTGAGTTCCAGTTCAGCCAGGGTACAAAAATAGATCCTATCTCAGAAAACCAAACCAAAACCAAGCCAAACACACACACACACACACACACACACACACACACACACACACACACACACAAAACCAAAACCAGCAGTTTCTTCTTCTTCTTCTTCTTCTTCTTCTTCTTCTTCTTCTTCTTCTTCTTCTTCTTCTTCTTCTTCTTCTTCTTCTTCTTCTTTTTGGTTTTTCGAGACAGGGTTTCTCCATGTAGCTTTGAATCTTTCCTGGAACTCACTCTGTAGTCCAGGCTGGCCTCGAACTCACAGAGATCCGCCTGGCTCTGCCTCCCGAGTGCTGGGATTAAAGGCGTGTGCCACCACCAACCAGCTAGTATCTTCTCTTAATGAGTGAGCCTGGGGCATGCTTTGGCCACTTTGAAATGCAGTCATTGAAGGTTATTTATTCTCTTTCTTCCTTTGGTATCACTCTGCCTGTCCTGACTGGTCAGCTTTGGTTTCACACAATGAGCTAAGCGGTGCTCATGAGGCATTTACTGGAAACTGGGTGCTTTAACTAGACCCCCTGAAACTCCGCGTGGCACTGTGGAAGGTGGGGCGGAGAAGCACAGCACTACAGGAACAACACTTGTGCACAGCTCTCACTTTTATACACAGCCGCATGTTTTTTGAAACCATCAATAATTATCTTATTTCCTTGATGACTGCCAGATTTATCCAAAGCCAGTCTTCTGTTAGCATCTCATGACATTGCTCAAGAGGCATGAAGGATAAGGCAGCACGAAGTCTAGCTTCACTTTGTTTCTTCAGAGCCCGGGAGCCTAAGCTGGGAGAAGTTCAACCCCTGTAGTAAAATGAAGCAACGGTGGGGGGGGGGGGGGCCTCAGAGGCACAGGCTTGCATGGAAACAGAACCAAGACTGTGACAATTCAAGTCTACTGTGCTGAAGGCACAGAAAGCTGAGCATCCCACCGCCTAACTGAAGGCAGGCTGAGAGTGTCCAGTTCTCTTTCAGGATATTCTCCTCTGAATTAAATATCTTACATGTATATGAAATTCCTTGGCTGTGGTTATGCAGGAGAATATCCTTGTGATTAAGAACAGCATTACCAATCTGTAGTGTGGGATGTACGACGAGATTTATACAACTTACTTTCAAGTGGTTGTAAGATAGAGACAGAAACAGAAAGGAAGCACAAATATGCAGATGTTCACCAATGATCAGTCTAATTTGGCAGGGAAGTAGATGTCCCTCATATCATTCTAATATTGTTGTTAGAAAGAAACTTTTATCTAAAACACACACGCACACGCACACATACACACACACAATGCTTGTAGTTTTCTTAAATCACAGCTTCCAGTCTTGACATTTTCCACTCATTTCAAATCAAATTTCTCTAAAGTTTTAAAATGCAATACAGTTCATTCACACCAGTGAGTTACCAGTTTAAATTTCCTTCATTCCAAAGGGGTTTTGGATCTCAAAGGGGCTTGGGGGAAATTTTAAAGTCATTGAAACCACAGTGTGCTTTCAAATGAGTAATGTTAAAAATGAATTTCTGAGTTTCCTACCACAGTTGTGGGATATCACTCCAAGATACTGCTCTAAATCAAATTACTTTATTTCTCTGTTCACAAAACTCTCTCTCTCTTTCTTTCTTTCTTTCTTTCTTTCTTTCTTTCTTTCTTTCTTTCTTTCTTTCTTTATTCATTCATTTATCTGTCTATTTATCTGCCTATCTATCTATCTATCTATCTATCTATTTGATTATTTATTTAGGTTTTTCAAAACAGAGTTTCTCTGTGTAGCCTTGGCTGTCCTGGAACTAGTTCTGTAGACCAGGTTGGCCTCAAACTCAGATAGATCCACCTGCCTCTGCCTCCCAAGTGCTGGGATTAAAGGCACACACTACCACCAGGTGCTGTGGGATGTTCTGTATGGCAAATGTATTGCTCTGATTGGTCAATAAATAAAATGCTGATTGGCCAGTGGCTAGGCAGGAAGTATAGGCGGGACTAACAGAGAGGAGAAAAGAAAGAACAGGAAGGCAGAAGGAGTCACAAATCACTTTCAAAAAGCTCAAGTTTCAGGTACATACATCAATTCATTTCTCAAGTTGGCAAGAGGTGGATGAGAACTTTTAAATTAACATGTATTTATACTTGCATGTGGGGAGATCATTTTGAAATATGAACACCAGAAAGGTTATTTCATACATCCTCCACATCTCTGACCCTCAGTCAATTTTTCCAGAATGGTAAGGAGAGCTGAGTTAACTAAATCTTCAAGATCTAAGTCAATTCTTTTAGGTTTTAGATTTATTTATTTTTATTATGTGTGTAGGTGCTTTGCCAGTGTGCATGTCTGTGCATTATATGCATTCAGTGTCTGCAGAGACCAAAAGAGGGTGTCAGATCCCCTGAAACTGGGGTTTACAGGAGGTTGTTAGTTGCTGTGTGGCCACTGAGAGCCCAACCCAGGTCCATCAAGTGCTGCATCCAATTCTAATATTCTATTTTGTGAAACCCTAATAAGCAGCAAAAGTCCTCATTTCTTCCATCTGGTCCTTTCTTCTAGAATAAACCCATAACAATGTACCAGATGCTGCAGTAAGAAACTTAAGCTCCTCAGATCCTGAAAGTTAGTGTTACACGTTAACTCTGCCTCTTGCTATAGTTCTGTTGACCTCAGAGGCAAAATTAATGTATAACAACACACTTTCTACTCTGGACACTTCTGTTTCTCTTTCTGTATGTGGTGTGTATACATGCTCATGTGTAGACATGCAAATATCAGTACATATGCATGTGGATGCCAGGCATCTACACTGGGTGTCTTTCTTGATTGCTCTTCACCTTATTTTCCGAGACAGGGTCTCATGTTGAACCTGTATGTTATTTGTTGGCTAGGCTAGCTGAGCAAGGAACTTCAGGAATCCACCTGTCTCTGGTCCTGCAACCCTGGGCTTGCATGTGTGTGCCAACATTCCTGGCTTTTATTTGAGTGCTGGGAATCTGAACTCATGTCCTTATTCTTGCAGGACTGTTACTTTACCAACTGAACCATCTCCCTCATCTTGCTTTTGAATCTTTATAGACTCTCCGAAGGGGCAGATCTTGAACGTTCACTTTACCACGTATGCTAGTGCCAACAGGGCCTTTCTTTGTAAGAGTAAATTCCCTGCTCTAAAGCAGCATGGATGCTCCCTGTGCGTGAAGCTTTTAGAGCATCATTGCAGTTCCCTTAGCACCAGTAGGTCTGTTTTCTGCAACGCCATTCAAGCCTCGCTTGGAAAGTAAAATCCCTCACTGACCATTTCTCCTCTTTATCCAAAACATGGTGCCCAAGGGATGGATGCAAGGCCAACTTTAATCCTTTCTTTTCTCCATGCCTCTTTTCCAGAAGGAGATAAAAGGGCAGGGGATGGATACTATCCACTGAGAGGAATGGCAGGAGAAAGAGGAGGAAGTCCATCAGGAGACTTGGACTCTTCTTTGATTTAATTTTGGTCATTCTGAGCATAAGATGGTTCTTACCTTAATCTATTAATTCATTTTTCCTCTAAAGGCTAGAATTAAACTGCAGGCTTAAAAAAAGTTTTCCTTGAGTCAACAAGCCCTCAAGGAGAGAAAGAATGAGTTTTGGGGTCTGACAGTCCTGGATTTGAGACTTCCTTCTTCCCTTCACTGGAACGATGATATGACTGCTGTGAGATTTACTAGCTTTTATTAGGCTGTTAAGCTGCATTGATGGTAGCCACTGACCCACAGTGGTCTCCCTCCAGCCCCCAGGGACTTGAATGCAGGTGGTTATAACGTAGGATTTAGAGTGCTGCTTCCAGGAATTTGTATCTGCAGCAACAGCCCACAGGAGAGCAGGGACTTGAGGGGGGTTTCCTATAACCAAAAGATGGTGCCACATGGAGGGGTTTTCTATGGAATTAGAAAACTAACTCCTTCCCTCTCTTCATCATAAATATGAAACCATAACGCTATTTTGGCACTTCACAGAGTTAATCTCAAGAACCCTGGGGAGTTAGTAAGATTGTTCTTATTTGGCCTCATGGATGAGTGATCTGGGCTCAGAGGTATAGTGAAAGGCAGAATCTGAAGTTGAACTTGAGCATGCAGGCTTGGTCCTTTGAAGACACCAAAGTGTACACAACACAGAGACCCTCATCATCTACTCCCTGCAGGCCCATTATGAAGTTGGCAGATTCTGAGAATTCTTGGTTATCCACTAAGCTGTATCCATCAGGAACCTGTTCTGTTGCCACCATAGCTTCTGAGGACTCTCCTGGCAAGGCCTTAAAGGACATCCTTTCTTTGTTGCATGCTGTGTTTCAGAGACTCTTGTTGTTTTCTTTAACTAAACCCACTATTCTCTGAGAAGTTTCTCTGTGGTGGGAAGAATGCTAGATTCTGTAAGAAAGATATGGTCGGAATACTCCCTGGTCATGGAGCTTGCAACTATATGTAAGAGAAGATAACCTTAAAACACATGGAGAATACCTTCAAGTTCTTCAAGGGACAAAGAGTGCTAAGATTATCACAGCAAGTGAGGTGGTGCTTTGTAGAACAGGAAACACTATTAAAAGACCCAGTAATGAATGGTTTCAGGCTTGTGAATTCTAATACTTGCAACAGCCTTTCAGAGGAGATGTTAATTTCTAACAGGTAAGGAAATAAAATTATGAAATCAAATAATTTGACCATGTACATAGAGCTGGCAAAAGGCATATCTGAAATTCAGACATGTCTGTCTGTCTTCCTAGCTAGCTTAATTTCCATTGTACCAGATCACCACCAATCCTTGAATTCTATCCTCATCTTAAAGATGCTAAGTAGAGGGTTTAGATGCAGGCTTCCGGTCCTATACTAAGCCTGCTCCTCACTCTGGTACAGATCTGTCCAGATGAAAGGGTCCTGGTGAAAGGGTACCTCAGACACAATGTCCTGAAGATAAAAAATTAAGGAAGAAAAACACCTTGAAGGAGCTAAGTGTTGGGGTCCCCAGAGGATTGGGAAGATTTAGGGCTCATGTGGGAAGGCACATCTGGTTGGGAATGCTGATGGGTGGAGTGAAGCATTAATCTAATTAATCTTTATTAAAAAATGGGAGCCAGATATCGGGGAAAGAACCTGAAAGATCAGAGAAGCCGGGAGTAGTCACCAGTCGCTTCCTACCTCTATCGTTCCTCCATCCAAAAGGGCCGAAATCCTCTCTCGGCCCTGCTTACTACTTCCTGTCTCCTTTCTGCCTGCAGTCCTCCAAACCTCTATGGTTAATTTTGGTCAGCTAGTGGCTGGCTTTGCCCTCTGACTCCAAGCAAGCTTTATTTGTCAGAACACAATCAAAATATTACACAGCACTAGATAAGTACCCTGCTATAGTACGTACATGTCAGGCCACATACATGGGCAGGGTGAGGTTGGAGCTGTAGCAGTGTGTGGAGGGCATGGCAGAGATGGGGAGACACTGGCAGACCTGACAGGTGGTGGGGACAGGAATGGTGGTTAATGACAGTAATGCAGTGAACACCAGGACAAGGTTAAACCAAGAGAGTGGAAACCAAGAGGGGGAAAGCTGCTTTGAGGGACATTCCCAAGGTAGAAACCATAGGACTTCATTGGTCGGCCATAGAGAGAGAAGTTGGGAGGAAAATACAGCATAATTGAGTTTCCCAGACTTAACAATGGGGAAAAATGGTATGAACACAGGGTGAAATAGGGAAGGCTGAAGACCAGTTCTCTAGGATAAAAGGAAATGAACCTGTGTTGAGGTTGCCCCCACCATAGTGTAGCTGTGGGGAGAGAAGGCCAAATTCATGACTACTGAGTGTTAAGCTCAGGGGAGAGAAGAGCAGAAAGAATGCAGGTGCACCCTATAACACAGGCTCTCCAGGATGGTGCTCAGCAAGCGGGGAGAAGAATTACCTGGCATGCAGTGTTTGTTTAATGCATACTATTCCTTTTTCAAGAAGAAAACATTTCCACAAATCCTAAAGTGTTGTTCTGAAAAACATGTAAGAACTTCTGGAAATTTGAGTGGTGTTTCAGCTGGTGTTTGCTTGTTTGAAACACATATCCATTTGGTCCTTTTAAATCATACCCAATAGGCACTTAATTAATCTATTAACTACAGTATTGCTCCTAAACCCAAACTATATGGCTAGGATTGCACAAATTGCAGTGTCCAATAGTTAAGAATTTGGGCTTTGGAGGTGAATGACCTCTACAGTGAAAACTTTAAATCCCTGGAAAACAAGAGACTGAGGGAGCCTCTAGAAGGTGGAAGGAACACCCTGTTCATGGATTGGTAGAATTAATATTGTTAAAATGACCATTCTACCAAAAGCAATTTTGTAGAATTCAAATGCAGATTTAGATTCAATGCAATCCCAATCAAAATTCCCATGACATTCTTCATAAATTATGATAAAAATCCTAAAATTCATATGAAACCAGAAAAGATCCCAGATAGCCAAAACAATTCTGTGCAAAAAAAATGTTAGAGGGATTACTATTTCAGATTTCATGCTCCATCACAGTTATAATAATAAAAACAACATGCTCTCTGTTTTAGTTAGGGTTTTGATTGCTGTGAAGAGACACTCTTATAAAGGAAACATTTAATTGACATGGCAGCTTACAGTTTCAGTTCATTATCATCATGACTGGGATCATGGTGGCATGCAGGCAGACATAGCGTCAAAGTAGCTGAAAGTCCTACCATTTGCAAATAGCAGGAAATGGTCTGAGACACTGGGTGGTATCCTAAGCATAGGCAACCTCAAAGCCTATCCCCACAGTGACACACTTTCTCTAACAAGGCCATGCCCACTCCAATAAAGCCACACCTCTTAATAGTACAACTCCCTCAAGATTATGGAGGCCAATTACATTCAAACCACCACAGTCCCAGAACGGAAAAAACAAAAAACAAAAAACAAAAAACAAAAAACAAAAACAAAACAAAACAAAACAAAACATGTAAATCAAGGAAACAATCTAGAAGACCCAAACATGAGTGCATGTATTTACAACCATCTCATTTGACAGAAATGCCAAAAATACACACTGGAGAAAAGACAACATCTACAATAAATGGTTCTGAGAAAACAATGTCACATTTAGAAGAATTAAATTGTATCTGTATCTTTCTTTTCTTAATTTAAAATTTATGCACTATAGTATGATCATGGTTTCTCTCACTCATTTCCTCCCAGATCCTCCCCACTTCCCTCACACTCAACTACACACCTTCTTCTCCTTCTCCTTCTCCTTCTCCTTCTTCTTCCTTCTTCTTCTTCTTCTTCTTCTTCTTCTTCTTCTTCTTCTTCTTCTTCTTCTTCTTCTTCTTCTTCTTCTTCTTTCTCTCTCTCTCTCTCTCTCTCTCTCTCTCTCTCTCTCTCTCTCTCTCTCTCTCTCTCAGTTTTTCAAGACAGGGTTTCTCTGTGTAGCCCTGGCTGTACTGTAACTCATGCTGTAGACCAGGCTGGCCTCAAACTCAGAGATCTGCCTGTCTCTGCCTCCCAAATGCTGGGATTAAAGGCATGCTCCACTACCACCTGCTCTCTTTCTCTTTAGAAAACAAACACGCAAATAAAACAAACAAATTAGAATTAAAAGCTTTTTAAAAACCAACAAAAGCACAAGAAACAAGGAAAACCTACAAAACCACAAAATTCTAACCATAATACATAAGCAAAAGGCCAGTAAGATAACAATGTCCAAATAAAACATTATAAGGCAAAAAAAAATCTACAAAAACACCATTGAGTTTGTTTTGTGTTGGTTCTCTAATGCTAAGCATACAGCCTACCCTTGAGTATAATTTATATACCCAGCAAAACCCACTGGAGAAAACTAATTTTTGCTTTGCAAGTAGTTTTCAGTTGGAGATAGCTCCTTGGTTAGGGATGGGGGAGCTCATATTTACCCCCTCTGTCAATGCTGGGACCTGTGAAGGCCTTATGCATGCTGTTACAGTCACTGTGAGTTCATACGTGTGCTACTGTGAATTCTGTTTGGTCTTCCAGACACTGTTTCTTTGGTGCCATCCATCCCCTCGGGCTTTTAGAACGTTTCTGCATCCTCTTCTTCATAGCTTCATGAGCCCTGAGGGGAGGGGCTTGATGAAGACTTTCCATTCAGGACTAAATGTTCTAAAAAGTCTCTCACATTGTCTAGTTGTGGGTCTCTGTGTTAGTTTCTATCTACTGCAAGAGGAAGCGTCTCTGATGATGTCTCAGTTGTTTGGGGGTTTCCACCAGGCCCCTTTGGCCAACAACACAATTACTTGTCTCACTTGGTAATGAAAGATGTCTGGTGGGGACATTGTCTCCCCTGTTAGTGGGTGACTCCAACTGGATTACTTTAAAATATGTGTACATTTTAAGAAGCTTCTACAGTAGTAGGTTGTTGTTGGTTGGTTTTTACTCTTTTGCTTTTTGGGGGCCCCACCACCCAGCTCCCAAATAAATCACACAGAGGCTTATTATTACTTATAAATCCTCAGCCTTAGCTTGGCTTGTTTCTAGCCAGCTTTTCCTAACTTAAATTATGCCATTTACATTTTACCTCTAGGTTTTTTTTTTTCTTTCTCTTGTTTCTGTATATCTTACTTTCACTCTTACTCCATGGCTGGCTGTGTGACTGTGTGGCTAGGTGGCTGGCCCCTGAAGTCCTCCTCCTTCCTCTCTTGTCCCTTGATCTTCTTTTTCTCCCAGATTTCTCCTTCTATTTATTCTCTCTGCCTGCCAGCCCCACCAATCCTTTCTCCTCCCTTGCTATTGGCTGTTTAGCTCTTTATTAAAACATCAGGTGTTTTAGACAGGCACAGTGACACAGCTTCACAGTTAAACAAATGCAACATAAACAAAAGTACTACACCTTAAAATAATATTCTACAACAGTAGGTCTCCATATGGCTTCTCAAATTGCCCTTACTGTTAGTTGTTCTTCCCCATATTCTGCCCTTTACCCGCTTTTCCTCCCCATCCCTATTTAATCCTCCTGTCCCAGTTTCCCATGTCTCTCCATAACTATATATTCCATTTCTCCCTTTCTTGAGAGATCCTCCACTCCCCCACCCCTTATCTAATATCTACGATTATATGGACTGAACCATGCCCACTAAAGGCTTAAGAGCTAATATCAACATATAAGAGTGCTTACTAAGACCCATATATTTCATTCTACATGAAAACTAACTGTAAGTGTGTCAAATACCTCAATGTGAAACCTGAAATTACTTGATGAAAACATGGGCAGTGCCCAGCTACAGGTTTAGGAAAGGACTTGCTGAATAGGTCTCCATTTGTTCAAGAATTAAGACCAACAATTGACAAATGGAACTTTATAAAATTCAAAACCTTCTGAACAGCAAAGGAAGCAATTACCTTAGTGAAAGGAAGCCCACAGTGTGGGAAAGTCACTGCCAGACATACATCTGATAGAAGATTACTGTCCAGAATATTCGAAGAATCCAAAGCCAAAGGACCAAGAAAACAAATGACCCAATAAAAAATGAGCTATGGATCTGAACAAAGAGTTCTCAAAAGAAGAAATAAAAATGTTCAGAAAATATCTTTAAAAATGTTCAACACCCTTACCAAGTAAGAAAATGCAAATTAAACCTACCCAGCTGTACAACTCCTTGGCTTATACCCAAAAGATGCTACATCCTACTCCACTGATCCTTGCTTGGCCATGTTCATTACCATTCTGTTCACAACCCACATGTCCTTCCACTAAAGAATGGATAATGATAATGTGGTACATATACACAATAGAATGCTATTCAACTGTAAAAAAAAATTTGAAGGTAAATGATGAAATTGGAAAATATATTCAATGAGGTAACCCAGACCAAGAAAAACAAATGTCTCATGTTATTTCTTATTTGTACATCCTAAGTCTGAATTATGTGAGTCTATAACCTGGAATAACCACAAAATCCAGGAAAGTAAAAAAGGAACCATTTGGGGAGACGAGAAGGGGCTCTAGAGAGGAAGATAGTTGGACACAGGTGTTATGAAGGGGAAACTGAGGGGAGCTTGAGCCAAGGGAAGGGAGGAAGGGTAACTGCCTTAGTGATTGTTCTATTGACATGAAAAGACACCGATGACCTGGCAACTCAAAAAAAAAAAAAACATTTAACGGGGGCCTTGCTTACAGTTTCAGAGGCTTACTCCATCATCATGGCAGGGATGATGACACTCATGGCCCTGGAGCAGTAGCTGAGAGCTACATCCTGATTTGCAGGTTGTAGAAAGAGAGCCGAGGTTTGGCTTGGCGTGGACTTTTTAAACCTCAAAGCCCACCCCTTGTGGCACACTTCCTCCAAAAAGGCCACACCTTCTCCAACAAGGCCATATCTCCTAATCCTACTAATCCTATCAAAGAGTCCCACTCCCTGGTGACCAAGCCTTCAAATATATGAGTCTACGGGGGCCATTCTTATTCAAACTACAGTAATGCACAGGGAGAAGAAAAGAGCAATAAACAACACTGTTTGAAAAAAACATAAGAAAAACATACTAATTTACAAACTTTAAAACACACATACATTATGTTTATATATCATATGCATGTGTATACTTATATACATACACACATATACATATAATAGAGTCACAATGCTTTCCCCAAGAGTCATAGACTATCTAACAATAACTAAACAAAAACAGTGCCAGGCATGAGAAACCTCCTTTCAATTTCTTGGTGAGGGGAATAGACTCCCCAAGTAATAATAGACTATGCCATTGCCCTTGGTTGTCTCCCAGAACTTCAAGACCCTATTGCTGAAGACACCCCATACTTTGGAAAAGAGGCTTGGAGAAACTGAGCTGGAGCTGACCTGGAAACCTACCTGAGGACTCACTCTCAGAGTATCAGAAGGTGTTATGCAAACTGCCAAGGAAGAAAAACAACCAGGAGTCCTATCTAGCTGTAATGCCTATGAACCACATTAATAACAAGCCTAGCAAGATATCTCCCATGGTGCAATTGTGACACTTCTATCTTGGGGGTAACCAAGAGCTGCTTAATCAGACTTAAGGCCCACTCAATAGGCAGGTATTTGTGCCCAGTACTGTAAACCTACCAGACTACCAGTGTTTGGAAGGTGCACAGATCCCAGAGGAGAACCAAGTTCTGCCATCTTCCTAAACTAACACAATTTCCGTTTTTCTAAATACTTCCTTGGGCTATGTTGATGATGTCAATCTCATAACAAGGTAATACATGTTTAGTAGGTACTTTACACCCAGGACATGTGTAATAACTAGTGATTTTAACTTTTATTGTTGTTTAGCCCTTGGGGGATGGGAGCCCATTACATAGGAAGGCTGTAACGAGATCACAGGCAGTGTCACTACAGGAGCCATATACCTGCCTATGACCGTGACGGAAGTTCATAACAATGTCCTGAAACCCACACAGGGTTGGTAAGCAAAGGCCCCTTCCACACTTCTGGCCACAGTCGACTGGACAATGATCACCACTTCTGTGCTCTGGATGCTTCCCCCCAAGTCCATGTGTGAAAGGTTTGGCACCCAGCTCTATTGGAAAGTGGTAAAACCTCCAGAGGGTGTCATAAGCCTATTGAGAGGAAGCCAGGTCATTGGAGGCATGTCCTCAGAAGGACACCCAGCTCCTTCCTCTCTGCTTCCTGGATGCCACAAGATGAACAGGCCTCCTCCACCACTCCCTCCTCCATAATGTACTGTGCTGCCAAAGGCCCAGCACCAAAGGACCAAGTGGCCACATGCCAAAACCTCTGAGCAAAAACAAGCCTCTTCCTTTATTATGTTTATCATCTCAGGTATTTTGCTAGCTGAGGAGCTGGCTGACACAATCACTTTCTATTCTCATCACTGAGTAATCTTTGCAGTTCACTGTGTTCTCTTATTAGTGGAGAAACAACCACCCAAGAGACCACAGGGTGTGCTAAACACGCTGTCACAGGCCGACTAAGAAGGCAAAGTCCAGCCGTGAGGTTGCTGTCTGATCTTCCACACTTCAAATAGCCTTGATTGCTATGGATACCTCTGCTTGACCTATCTTCTTTGCCTGATCCACGCCTTCCCTGTTGACCATAGTAAGAGTTGACATCTCCTGAGACCTTCCCACATATCAGCACTGTATAGCTCTATAAAACACAATCTCATACAATCCCCTTGGCATCAAATGCTGTTTTCATCACACACACACACACACACACACACACACACACAGAGAGAGAGAGAGAGAGAGAGAGAGAGAGAGAGAGAGAGAGAGAGAGAGAACTTGACCTTTAGACCGAATGCTACTGCCTAAAGGCATACCACTGCTGTTTATCTCGAACCCTTAAAATTCTTGAAAATGAGTTGTCTTCCCTTCTGAGCCTTTCAAGATTCTCCCCACCAGACCTGCAGCATCTTTCTCATGTCCACCTGGTGATTCTATTTCTTCTCTGCCCTAGCTGCCAGACTGGCTTCCTCTTCCTTGGCTTGTTGTCTCTCCCATGTTGCCCCTGGTGAGAGCCCAAGATTTCTCTTTGCTCCGTCAGCACCGTTGAAACTGGCCCCATGTTGCTAAACATGCCTTAATTATGGCAGGCACAGAAGAAAATATGAAAAGAGGACATGAGCTTTGACTGTGATTTAAGTCCTACTACCTGGTCCTGCCATGGGTATCCCTGTGTTCTTCTCCCCAGGGTCTGGCCCAGAGCAGAATCCCTCCCCATCACTCTTCCCCAAGCTCCTAGGCTTCCTAGCTCCTGCATCTAAACAGTACTTGAGAGCTACAGAGGTAACCACTGTGCCCACAATGGTACTGAGGGTGACCTTCACACTGGTAGCACAAAAGGGAGTGTCTTGTCAGAGGTGTCAAAGCTTGGGGTTCGCTGCCACTCAGGGTGTTTGCCCGAGGACCATGGAAGTTGTTGATTTTTGACTCATTTTACCAGTTGCTGTTGGACAGCTTACTTCACTAGAAAAAGATACATTGCCAGGTGGTGGTGCCACATGCCTCTAATCCCAGTACTCGGGAAGCAGAAGCAAGTGGATCTCTGTAAGTTCGAGGCCATCCTGGTCTACAGAGCGGGTTCCAGGACAGCCAGGGCTACACAGAGAAACCCTGCCTCAAAAAGAAAAGAAAAAGAAAAGAAGATACATCTAGCACAAATAACTATTATAGGTCCAAAAATGTAGTGTTAAGTTTCTCCTTTCCTGCCCAGCTGTGGTCCCACCTAGCCCTGTGGTCCTGCAGACACTTATAAGAATCACTCAGAGGCTTAATATTGTTTACAAACTATATGGCCTATGGCAGGCTTCTTGCTAGCTAGCTCATTCATCTTAAATTTTTAACCCATTTCTATTGATCTATGTTTTGCCACATGGCTGTGGCATTCTGGTCTGCTGGCATCTTGCTGCTCCTTTGGTGGTGGCTAGGAATCTCTCCCTTCTCTCCTTTCTTCTCCCCGTATATCTGCCTGGATTTCCTGCCTGCCTCTAAGCTCCCTTGCCATAGGCCAGTGCAGCTTTATTTATCAACCAATCAGAGCAACACATATTCACAGCATACAAAAAGACACCCCACAGCACATAAACAAGTATGAAAGCCTCCAAAGTGTCATCCCAGACTTATGGCTCTGCCTCAGAGAGACTGAGTGGCTTGTGTGCTAGACAGACAGGATGCTTGCCTGTGCTGTCTTTTTCTATACCAGAAACTGCTTTTCATCGTTGAAGATACCTTTATTCAAGCAGATATTGGTGGATAATCTGAGCTAGAACATCACACAGTTAAAGAAATGTGTGCTCAGATCCCTTCACCATTTGCTTGTTTTAAGACAAGCCTCATGATGCTTCCCTAGCTGGACTCTGGGCACAAGTGGTTTTCTCACCTCGGCCTCTTGAACCTCTGCAGTTCAGGTTCTGCTGCTGTGTCCAGCTGCCACCGTGCTTAGCATACAGCAGTGGGTCTCAACTTCTGGGTTGTGACCCCTTTGGAGGTCAAATGACCCTTTTACAGGGGTGGCATATCAGATATCCTACATATCAGATATTTACATTACAATTCCTGACAGTACCAAAATTCCAGCTGTGAAGCAGCAATGAAATATATATGGTTGGGGATCACCACGCCACGAGGAACTGTATTAAAGGGCTGAGAACCACTGGCTTGGAGGGGTAACTTTAAAACGAATGAGGAGAGTATCTTGTTTTAGTCAGTGCCAAATTTACCACAGAAGTCATTTGGTGATTTGGGGAAGAAACCTAGGATATTTCTAGGCACACGCTCTGCCACTGAGTCACACTTCAAGCCAAAAGAAGACATTTTTTTTTCCTGTAAGTGTATGCTCTTGTCTACATAGAAAAGGAACATTTCATCTGAGAAACATACTGAATGACTATGCTGTGTGCTCTCTATATGCGTGCATACATGTGCATACATACACATACAGATTCTTACGTCTGATTCATGAAGCTTTTTCAAAGTTCCCTTGGTATTTGTGATAAAATATTTATGTCACCTGAGTTCATATTTGCAAAGCAAATAAATTAATAACTAATATTATAGGAACCAGATGAATTATATTAAGTAAAACTTACTTGTCTTGCAGTAAATATCACACAGAAAAATATGTAGACACAAAAAATATATTTCTTTGAAATTGGTTATTGATTTATACATTGCCCTGGCCACCATGCCTGGTGAACATTTGGCATTTTTTTTTTTTTTTTTTTTTTTTTTTTTTGGTTTTTCGAGACAGGGTTTCTCTGTGTAGCTTTGTGCCTCTCCTGGAACTCACTTGGTAGCCCAGGCTGGCCTTGAACTCACAGAGATCCGCCTGGCTCTGCCTCCCAAGTGCTGGGATTAAAGGCGTGCGCCACCACCACCCGGCCAACATTTGGCATTTTAAAGGCAAAAAAAAAAAAAAAAAAAAAACCCTATGAGAACATCAAGTATCATCATTAGATAAGTTCTTAATCTTGAGACTCATTTTAAAAAATAGTAAAATATGCATAACATAAAATTTACCATCTTGACCACCTAGGATTAATTATTTTTGACAATTTTCCTCCACCCTCTTTGAGTTCAGTGATGTCACATACATTCACACTACTGTGGACACACTGCTGGGCCTTTCTCACTATTGGTGTCCATGCTTGGGGCCCTGGGATGAAGTAGAATCAAATGATTCTGACACCTTCTGTCAGTGTACAGTGCTGCAGAGCTCCAGAACAACAGGTACAGTCCCAAGAAATCTATTCGAATGCCAGGAAATAACACACACCGTAATTTAGCAAAGAGTACATAGAAACTAACACCCTGGCATGGGAAGCCAGCCTGCCTAGTCTGGGAGGGAGCAGAGTGGGTTTAGGAGGAAGAACAGAAGAGGGATGGGGAGCAGTGTTGAGGTGGGCTGGAGGAGGTTAAGCAGGGAGGGAGGGGCTGTGGCGGTGGAGACAGAATGGTAAACACAGCGAAGCAAGTCTTACTTAGGCTTATGTCACAACGGTATTCGTCTCCATTTTCACTTACTTAAGAAACATGGAAAAGCCTTTGCTGAGTTTAAAATGAGCTCTGCTTTTTCTACTATGAATTCTGGAGAACGGGTGCGGCTGATCCCATCGCCAATGACAACAGCCCTGCTCTCCCTCCATGCAAGGGCAGAAGCTAGTGAGTAAGAGGGAAAGGGGACATGGACTAGCACAAAGGATTTACCAGTTTCCCTAAGTTGCTTAGGGCCAAAGCCATTCATGATGGCAGGGGAACCTCTGGGATTCTGGCGAGAAGGAGAGCTGAGTTGAGTAGGGCCTGGAACTGGGGCCAAGCAAGAATGTCCAGTCGAGAGGGAAATAAGCTGGAGCTGGAAAGATGGCTCAGCAATTAAGAGCACCTTTTGTTCTCGCAAAGGACCTGGGTTCAGCTCCCAGCACCCACATAGGAGCTTACAACCATCTGTAACTTCAGTTCTAGGAGATCTGACATTCTTTTCTGGCCTTTGCAGGTACCAGGCACACACACACACACACACACACACACACACACACACACACACACGGTGCACAGACATGCATGTAGGCAAAATATTCATATACATTAAAAAATAAATCTTTGCCGGGCAGTGGTGGCGCACGCCTTTAATCCCAGCACTCAGGAGGCAGAGCCAGGCGGATCTCTGTGAGTTCGAGGACAGCCTGGGCTACCAAGTGAGTTCCAGGAAAGGCACAAAGCTACACAGAGAAACCCTGTCTCTCTTGAAAAACCAAAAAAGAAAAAAAAAAGAAAAAGAAAAGAAAAACACACAAAAAAATAAATCTTTAAAAATTAAAATATTTAAGACAAAAAGAAGGAAGGAAGTGAGTGGGTCTGAAGGGGGAGGGAAGGGTGGAGTCTGCGCAGGAGGGTGACATCTAGACCTCTAGAGATGGGTAGTGGGAAAGAGGAAGGACGTGTGTGAGGTATCCTCTGACTGATCACTCGGGTGGAGGAGAGAGAGTTCATGCCCTAAACTATGTTGCAAAACACGTCAAATTTTGGATAAAGGTTTTGGGCTATGGGATTCAGACAAGATGTATGTTTTCCATACTTGGAAATGCAACCACGGGGAGTCTTTAGGGCAGTCACTCGGGAGAGCCCCAGCTTCTGGGAGATCCACAGATACCTGAGGGAGCAAGATCAGGCTTCCCTAGGAGCAAAGGATAAAAGACAAAACTGTTAAGCCAGCTCCAAGGGATTTCAGTCAGAGCTTGGCCTGTCCTATACATTAATAAAGAAATGCCTTGCTATATGCAGTTATTACTCAGATGAAGCCATGAGACCTAGAACTGCCCCTCCCCCCACCAGCAGAAGTCAGTTGAAACAGGGGCTCTCAGGGAGTAACTGATACTTTCATTATTTATGGCTTGGTTTCCTGGTATGTACTATCTTTTTCCCTTTCTTCTTCTTTTTTTTTTTTTAAACTGATCTTAATATTATTTTGAAGATCGATGTGTCATGTAGCTGTTTACACAGTGGTCAGTTTGGTGATTTCCTCTCCACAGAGGGAGGCTCCCTCGGGGTTTTTTTTCCGTGATCTCGGAAGTCTCTCCCAAGTGGTCGAGGGCTCCAACGATGAGCAAGTCACAGGCACCCACTTGCCTTCACTAGGCCTACCCCCCCCCCAAACACACACCTTCCTTCTAACATCTGGAACATTTTTTACCTCTCTACTAAACTGTGGCCCCTGTCCCCAGCACTAGCCCCCAAAAGAAGCATTCTGAGAAGTAACTGTTGATTCAGGTTTCACACTGGGACACACAGGAGAACAGAGCTATAGTTAGTCAAGGCTCTGTTCTCAAAATTCAAAGGAAAACATCCTCATTGAGCTGTTTATTATACTCCTCGACCAGGCTTGGAAACACACTGTCCTTCTGTCCAGGACAAGGCCAGGACTCATGGCTGGTGGAAAGGAGAGAGTGTCCTGAGCAGCAACACAGGCCCTGCTGATGGAGACCTGTGCAGTGCCTCCCGCAGGCCACAGCAGAGTGAGGTCTCCCCAGAGAAGAGGACTGGCTTTATGAGCAGTCTCCAGGCTGTCTTCAGAACTCAGCTCTTCTGTTTTCTTCTTCCCAGGGGCACTCCCAGCGGAATTCACACACCCTGCCTGCTTTGAAATGGGACAGGTAACTAGAGCCTGCAGAAGCATGGGGAACATTGGAGATGTGGAAGGGGCAATCCCTCTACATAGGGGACACTCAGCAAGTGACAATCAGTAGATTCCTACCGTCCAGCTGGTGACATTTAACTGGCCAAAGACAGATGCAAAGTCCCAGGTGCATGGAGTCCAGTTGCCTGTTGTTTTCCCTTGACTGCATTCGCTTACTTTCTGATGACTAATTATGCAACCATTCGTCAGTCTTCTTGTATGCCTAGACTTTTAAGGAATTTTAGGCGCCCAAGGCGGAGCCTACAACAGGCAAAGGCACTTCCTTGCCTGCTCCCCACCCTCAATGCAGAGGATCAAATCCATGACCTTATATTTGGGTAAACCGTCTCCCAAACTCCTGACCCTTCATTATGTAAGGGGAATAATAAAGAGTCAGTTTAGTATGTAAAGGAGAACGCTCCTGAGACTGGGGGGCCTCGTGAGCTGAGGTTCAACCTCCTTCACGATAGGATCATAGATACGGCCACCACACGCACAGTTACCTTCTCTGGTGCCTATAAAACAGGAAGAAGGCCATGCACCTCCCTCTGGAGAGGTCATGAGGAACACAGTGTGATCAAGAAAAGCACCGGGTAGCTAGAAACCAGGCATGAAACAACTTCATCTGCCCAGGATTGGCGTTCAAGACCACAGGGCCTGTCTGCGGCATGGCTTGACAATGCACCCCCAGCTTCCTTTTTCTGGAAACCCTCTCCCACTCAGCGGCTTCTCCTGCCCAGCTCATGCACAATGTGGCTGGATTTTTCTGCCCACTGCTCCGCCTGCCAAGGAGGCATCAGTCCGTATTATTTCCTTACGCTGTGAATAAACTTCACCTTCTGTAGTGACTTTTCTGATACAGCTCTGTCATCTGTCGGTGGCCGAGGGATGTTTTCCCAAAGCATCTTCTTTTCCTTCATGATAAATCATTTTAAATGTTTTTGTACCTGAGAGCTTCGGGGCACCCCAAGAAGTAAAACACAGAGCCCATTGGAATTTTCAAAGATATAAAATGGACCTTGATGGCTTGTTGTTTCAAACAAAGGCAGCTGAAAAAACCTCGTGGAAATGACCCAGTCAGCTCCTCCCTGTGAGTGCCAAGCCCAGTGACTTGTTCTCCTGTGGTCCAGCCCAGAAAGGTGTCTGGCACTCAGAAAGTACTATTTAGACAATTCCTAGATGTTGTATGTGTGCTGGGAATCGAACCCAGGACCTCATACAGGCTTGGAGGGTGTTTTACCGTTGAACTTCACCCCACCCCCATTTTCTGGAGCAAGAGGACTCAGGCAGGCTCTGGTTGCCTCAAAGGTATTCACAAGAATTTAACAGGACCAGATAGGATACTTTCTGGAGGCAAGGGGAGATGGTTTTGAGACTTTGGACCTAAATGATAAGGGTCTTGCTCCAGGGTAAAACTGACCCAAATGACTGCTGTTTATTTACTTTATGTATCTAGGTGTTTGTCTGCCTGTTTGTTGGAATCATGTACATGCAGTGCCCTCAAAAGCCAGAAGAGGGCGTCAGATCCCCTGGAATGAGAATTACAGACAGTTGTGAGCAACCACATGAGTGCTGGGAATTGAACCCAGGTCCTCTGAAAGAGAACTTAGCAATCTTAATCACTGAGCCATTTCTCTAGCCTGCCCCTTATTTCTTAAAGTCTCATCTCTGAAGGGCAGAAAATGCACGGAAATACTCACAGAATAATGTCTCATAGGAAGATCATGAGTGTCGTTCCCCTTTAAAAACCGTTTTTCCTTAAGTTACATTCATTATATATTTAACAGAATGGCTAAAGTTGAAAACACAGAAAATGGCAAAAGGAAGTAAATGTACTGAACAACCAGAACACACATTCACTACTGTTTGGATGTAATTGTAGCACATTTTTGGGAAACTTATGTTGTCTATTACTTAGAAGAAATGTGTATATGAGTAACAGTAAATGTTTAGAAACTACCTAGATGTAAAACAGTAAAATAAAGAAGGTAGCTATGCTTTATTCAAATAACAGAATACTATATAACAATGAGAGTTTATGAATAAAAGGTATGTAACATACAAACAAAAATCAAAACTATAGGGGCTGGAGAGATGGCCCAGTGGTTAAGAGTATTGTTGCTCTTGCCAAGGCACAAGGTTTGATCCCCAGTCAAGCCACAGTGGCTCACAACCCTCTGTAACTCCAGTTCCAGGGGACCTGGCCCTCCTTTGACCTCTGTGGGCTCCAGGCACAGATATGATGCACAGACTTGCAGGCAGGCAAAGCTTTCATACACATAAATAAATCTCCAAAATCTCAAAAATATAATATGGAGTGAAACAAGCCAGTCATTAAACATTTTCTTTATGATTCAATTTACATAGAGATCACACACAGGCGGAAGAAATCTACTTTGGTAAAATTCAACACAGTGGCAGGCCTTCTCCTTGGGCCTGGGAGAAGGCGTCAATTTCAGCATTCGGTAACGCTTGTGTGTTCATCTGATAGAGGGGCAAGTTCACTAGGTAAAACCTCCACTGTGTGCCAGCCTCTGGACTGTGCGGTTTTTTTTAGACAGGTGCCATCAAATATCGAGCTTATTTCATCTACAGAAAACTCTTGTCCTAACGACTAAGGAGTGAGCCTGTGTCACACAATAGTGACTAGTCCCTCTCTAGTGTAGCAGCAACAGCAGGCGTTGGCAGAAGCGAGTGTCACACGTGACATTCCGTTCAGTGAGGGACGGACACTGAATGGCATCCCTAGACACGTGAGAAGTCTCACGGGTCTCACGGAACCTGGATGCCTGGCCTTGTCTGTGTATGGAGCTTTGGACAGTGGAGAGCCAAGCCTTAGGGAACCACTTGGAAGCAGACTCGGGGCCACTCTCCCCCTTCTTCGGGTACCTGCATCAAAGGCTTCAGGCCCAGGTCTGTACATCAGACTTTCCCTGTTTCAGCTGGCAGCACTGCCAGCTGGGCAGAACCCTGTCCCTGTGGAGAGTTACCTCATAAGGGGCTAAAGTTTGGGATGAGAATTTCCCAGATTGGGATTATCGAGTGGCTTCTAAAAATAGGACTGAAAAAACCAGGGCAACTGCTATGGACACGTTGTCTTTTTTAACGGTGAAGACTCCTACACACCTAATTGCCCTGGGGCAGAGAGAGTCCAGGAAGTCAAGGAGCCCCCGCTGGGATCCCAGAGAGCCAGGTGGAAGACAGGCAGGAAGGAAGGCAGACACCTGAGGTAGAGAGCACATCTCAACACATGACTTCCCCAACAGTCCCCAGGGAAATAAAGATTTCCCCTAGTATGCAAGATAAGGAGGAAGGGAAATTTTACCTTAGTTTTGAAACACAGAGTAACCTAAGCTGAGTTTTGAGCCACAGAACCAGGCAAATTCCTCATACCCGGAATTCAGATTCCGTAGAAATTCTAGGACTTCCCTTTTACATTTAAATGAGAGTCTTCTGCTCCCACACCCTGACATGCTTAGGAGGAGGCAATGCTTTCAAGCAGATTTTCTTTTCATTCCATGCTCAGGGAGTGGCACTGCTCAGTGAAGCCCCATCTCACAGCACACAGAGAGAGAAACCATCTAATGGACAGAGATTTGGACAAAGACCAGATGTCTGAGCAAGTGCCAGAGCACTGTGGAGGGGGAGGGGAGCCCAGCAAGACAGATCTCACATCAGTGGGGGAACCGGAGTTCACCTGGGCGCCAAGATGAGTGACCATGGCCTCAGGACCCAGCTGCACCCCCAAATGCCAGGGTTATAGCAGTTCCATGAAGAGTTATCGTAACAGAACAGATAAAGTCCTAAATCAGGACACTTTTTAAAGACATCATTGAAAACATCTGTGAGGCGTTGCATCAAAGTTGTGAAATCTCTGCTGGAGGCCACAGATGCTATCTGATGACACTCTTAGCTTTGGGTTGGTGGAAGCCAGGGGTTGGTTTGTACACTTTAAAAGGATTTACCCAACAACCACAAGAATGTTAGGCCACACAAGGAAATGGGCAATACATGACTATTTGGAGAGCTGACATAACCCCAAATAATTTGGCTCTGGACCTGCAAATTTCTAACACTCTACTGCCTTGAACTTCTAACTGAACTTCTAATCAGTCAATCGGAATTGTTTAATATCGGTGTGGCTTTTTTCTAATCTGAGTGAGAGTTTCTAGAAAGAAATTGCACTTTCATTTGAACCTTACACAGGCTGATTAAATGATTATAACTTCGGTGATTATGGAAAGGTTGGAATGTTGCAGGTCCAGAGACTAATGACAATTTATCTTGGGCTAGCTCTAGCCCCACACGTTCATTCCTCACCTATTTCTTGTCCTATTCTAAATAATCACTAACAGATAAAACTAACAAGATAAAATAAGACTAACAGATGAAACATTTTGGGATGCCGCAATTTACCAAAACCCAGTTTTCACCAAGCAAAAGGCTCAAAGTGTTATCAGACAGCCTCTGAGGCCTACAGCCGAGACCCTCCCACACACTGAGCTGTAACCCACCTAGGTAATGTTTCCACTAATGTAATTGAAAACAACCTTGATTTCTGACTTTCTTTCTTCTATTACTGTAAAACCCCAGACTGTTACCATGTTGGTGTCTGGAATTTAAGTAACCTAAATCTGTGTTTGACTTTCTCTTATCCTCTTTGAGGTGAGAACTGTGTTTTTGCATGGACACTGGGAACTTACTTAACTAAATAAAGGTCAGGGGAGAAAAAGAAGAGAAAAACGAAAGAGGGAAGAAGGAATAAGGGGAGAAGAAGAGGAGAGGGGGAGGAGGAGAAGAAGGGGAGGAGGAGGAGAGAGGGAGGAGGAGAGGGGAAGGAAAAGGAGATGGGGAGGAGAAGGAGAGGGGGAGGAAGTAGAGAGGGGGAGGAGGAGAGGAGGAGGAGAGGAGGAGGAGGAGGAGGGTGTTGATCATGGCAGACTCGATGGATCCTAAAAAAGGTTCAGAGAGAAAGTGGGGCCTAAAGATTTTCTAGGTTATTTTGGTAGAGAGGCCCCTGAACTTTTCAGCTGCAGGTCTATGAGAAGACTGAGTTCCTCAGCTTCAGAGTCATATGAAGACAGGGCTTCTCAGCCACATGTGACATTTGGGGGCTTGGAAGGTCACTGCCTTAGAGCCATCTGTGCATTTATAAGATATCTATCAGCACCTCAGTCTCTACCACTGGGTGCTAGTGAAAAGCCCCTCCCCAATATGAAACCAAAAATGTGTACAGATATTTTCACATGTATGTTGAAAAGAGAAAGAAATTTTATTGCAAGGGGAGAGTCATGTGGCCTCCACACCTGGCTTCAGGTCAGCTCTTTTATAAGTGACCAACTAGAGTACCTATGATCTTATGTTCCTGGGAGCAGTGCATGCTGACAAAAATCAAGGCACAGCTGGTGGCATCTGGTGGTCATCTGCTCAACAGCAGCAACACTAAAAGCCTGACTGTATGATGGACAGTAAGAGGTACATTTAGTTGAGTACAAATATAACCAGTCAGTAGAGAGCCATGAGCATCAAAACAAAGGATTTGGATTTTTTTTTTTCTGCTCAGTAGTACAATCCTGATGTACATTTCAGAAAGATCAATTTGATAGTGGCATGTCCAGTCAAATGCAGGGAACAATAGACGTCCTGACCTACTATAGATTGTGGATAGCTTCCTGGGGTTCAGGAACCTCACACAATTGTCATAATTGTGTTAAACAACTTGTCTTCCTGCGGAAGGATCCTGACGCTTGTATCAGACCCTCCAAACACTGAGGTTTATTGGGCAAGGAGGTACTCATGTGTGAATCAAGTGTGACATAAGTGAGCCAGAAAGTCACAGGACCACAAAAGCATTCTGGAGGTGGCATTACAGCTGTGGCCTGTTAGTTAGCATTGGCAGTCAGCATGTGCCAAGGGTTGTGGAGGAAGTAGGAGAGGAAAGAGCTCATCTGAGAATTACAGGGAAAGAAGGCTGTCATCATTGCTATGACTTAGTGAAAAACCACACATGGTGAAGGAGCCGGGGAGGTGGGTGAGTTAAAGACCCAAACCAGGAAGACTGGAGGCAGGACTGGCTGTGGCTAGAGGCAGAAAAAGGAAGGGCATTCTGGGTAGGAGGACAATGGGTTTTGGATTTCAACATGTTGAGTTGGAGGCAGGGAGACAGTAGCACGAACATATTTATCAAGACCCTGGAGGGAACTATAAATATAGAACTGACATGTGCAGGAGCCTGGGGAGAGGTGGGCAGACAGGAAGAGTGTCTGCTTTCCCAGCCGATGTGGCAGCACCATGAGGCAACCCTCTACAGCTCTGCCTTTGTCGTGAACTTTCTTGTATATGTTTTTGTACTTCAGAGAGGTTGTACAAATTGCTTGATATCTGAATCCTGGCAAATCAGAGGTTCCTGAAGGGCCTGTTCAGTGTTATTATTAGCGAGTAACTTTGGGGGTTTTACAAGGACGGGAGAGAATTCAGGGGAGCGCTCTTTACCCGGCTCTTCCCATTACTAAGAACAAGTACAGTCCCGACACTGGTGTTTGGGTTGTGTGAGAGCCAAAGCCTAGGCTTATCATTTCAACAAAGCACCCCAAATGGAGCTAACAGAAAGCTTTATTTTTTGAGATTATAATATAATTACATCATTTCCCCTTCCCTTTTCTCCCTCTAAATCCTCCCATATATCTCTTCTCACTCTTTCAAATTCATGGCTTCTTTCTTCAATAGTTGTTGTTACATATGTATATGTATACTTGTATGTATGTATATACACATATACTTCTAAATACATAGCTACAACTGCTCAGTCAACCTAATGTTATGTGTATGTATGTTTTCAGCACTAATCATTTGGTATTGGATAACCACCAAATGGTATGCTCTTCCCTGGGGAAGACTATTATCCTAATTATCCACCCATACATCCATCTACCCATTCCTCCATCCACCCATTGTTCAACTTATCCCTCCAATCCATTCACACATATATACAGATTCCTATCAATTCATGCATTGCTTCATAAAATCAAACAAAGCAGATATGATCTAGAACTGATCTCTTGGAGTCAATCTTCTGTGCAGATTGAGAAAGTGAGACCGAGAAAAGAATCTAGTCACTGAATCAAAAGATGCCTTAGGGCTACACGTAAGAATAGAGTTGGTCCAATACAGTCTCAAAAGTTTCAAGTTATGAGAGGTTAAGTGTATTCAAGTGCCCCTTGAACTTGAGTTAAAGTTTTCCCTACCCCACCAGCCTCTATTCTAGAAGGAAGTCATATGATAGTTTCCTATAATGAATTTACCAGTGTCTGCCCACCTACACCCAAGACATGGTTCTTCTAAGTGACAATAGACTTGAAGGATGGAACTCAAAACACCTTTGCTCATTACAACTTATGTGGTTTGGGGTTTTCTTAAGCAAGACAGCAACAACTATAGACTGGGGTGACGTGAGGCGCTGTGGTTCTGGAAAACACACGTGTTGGGGCCAAAGGAAAAGACCAATTCTCTTGATATCAGAAAGGCTTTGCCCCCCACATGGCAGTAGGTGACTCATGAAGTATTTCTGTTCAAAAAGCTTTCTGTTTTCTTTTCAGGAGTCTCAAGGTTTGTGACTTTCCAGCTCACTTCTGAGGTTTTTCAACATAGTAGGGCCAACATTCTTCATTCTGTGGCCACCCTGAGGGGATACATGAGCTGGGCCACCAAAATTGGTTCTGGAGTCCCATTGAGAAGGCCCAAATTTGTGTTGCATGCCCTTGCCTTACAGCCCTTCCCAATATTAGATTCCATACGATGGCCTGTAGATCCACATTCTGGAGGAAGCTTTTAATGTCATAGAAAAAATGTTAATTAGACAATGTGAAGGGATACACAGCTGCTCATAAACACAGGATAAATGTCATCAGAATACTACAAAGACATGTTCCAAAGTGTTAAGAGTCATTATGCTTTCTTCCAGAAGCTTCATAGTTTATGCTCACCATTACACCTGATACATTAGGAGTCATGCTTGCTGTCAGGCACTGGGTGCTGTAGAAATTCATCTTTGTATGTGGATATGTGACAGAAGGCTGAGGGTATAGCTCAATGGTAGAACACCGGCCTGGCCTAGGTTGGGGTTCTGAGCACTGCAAAAAGAAAATGAATATACACCTCTCCTACACTATTTTGTTGTTAAGACTCTTGTTCATGAACGCATGTTAAAAGTCAATTGACTCTATTTGAGAGAATCTGCTTCTGGGGCTTTTTAAAAATCCATTTGTCTGTCTTCAGACAAATACCACCTAGTATTAGTGACTATAGTTATAATAATTCTGAAATCAGGTTTGTACATCCCCCAAATCTCCTCCCTCATTTATTTAAATTCACTGAAAACTTTTCAGATGCTATGTACTTGCACATGCTATGACCTCTCCCTCCCTGTATCTCATCACACACTGACGTGGTCCTTAGCAGACTAGCGGTAATTCCCATCATCCACTGATTAACCCTTCACAGCCCACAGCAGCTGCTTTAGACAACACTTGCTCTTGTCCCATAAAAACCATAATCACTCCTATTGAATAAAACAGCATGATGAATGATGACTGTTATCCAAGATGCCCAGTTTACTCATGATCACAGGGGCTCAGGACAGAACCTGTCCTGGAGGTCCCATAAGCACGTGTACCAGAGTATAGCAGCTTACACAGCTGGGAATCTTGTGTTCACTGATAATTTGTTTTTTACATGAAAGTCAACATATAGAATTTTGGAAATCAAATCTCAGTTTTATTCCATAATTGCTTTGTAACCTTGAGTATATCCTCTTTCATCGAGCAATTAACTGTTCTAAAGAGAATTATCATTCTTCTGAGTCCTGGCTCTTAATTAATAAATAGAAAAAAAGTACCTTAAAAAGTAAATAACAAATACCTTGTAATGTCTCCATGGCTTCAGGAAGAAAGAAGAAAAAAGGAAGACAATGTAGCCCTACAATGAATTGATAAATCTGTTTCAGGTGCCACAGGACATCGAATAAGGCAAACACATAGAACCAGGTCTCTGGAAATGTCAAGAAAGCCCGTGTGTCCAGAACAAAAGAATGTGATCAGCAGCCTGCTGATTCATGTTGCAGATCAAAAGGGCTGGGGAGATTTTCTCAGCCTCATTAATATGCTGAGGAGCTTAAAAGTCAGATGAGAAAAAAGAGAAACAAAGAGGGGAGAGGGGAAGGAAACCCCAGCAGATGTGCGTTAGGGAAGTCACCGGCTGAAACCAACAAGGGGCGGGAGGCTCTTACATGCTCAGGGACCTGGAAGACTGCTTGCATGTTCTAGGGAATTGACTCTGTGTAGGAGTTCTTCCTCAGGGGAATGCCCCGAGGTCTGCATTTAAAATTCACAAGGTGAAAATTGCAACACAGTTATGTCATACTTCTGCCAGAGATCTCAGACAACAATTTGATTTAGGAATTGTGCTCAGAAGTAATTATGATTTGACCCAAATAGCAGGAGCAATATTTATGGATGGTTTACTCTGTCCCAGACAGCTAAGCCTAATACATGTGTGTATTTATTTAATTTTCCAATAAACATCTTAAAAATGTGGAAACCAGACTAACATTTCCATTTGATGGCTGGAAAACAAGGGCCCAGAATTTTTGTTGTTGTTGCTGCTGTTACTGGTTTTAGACAGCGTCTCATAGTATTAATCTTCTTGCTTCAGTCTCTTGAGTACTGGGATTATTCTTAGTTTAACATTAACACCAAGACTTTGAATTAAATTTTTTAAAGACAGAAGAAGCCTAGGTGCTTATCAATAGGTGTGTGGATAATATACGTGTGACACACACACACCAGGGAATTTTACTCAGGTATAAAGAAAAATGAAATGAAGAAATTCCTAGGCAAGTAGATCAACTGAGAGAGGATTATATTAGCAATGTGGCCAAACCTAGAAAAATAAAAACATGACCTCTCTCATTAGGAAGACCACAGTTTACAGAGTGTATATGTATGCATATAAATTGGTACACATGAGGTATAGCCTAGAAACTAGAAAGGAGACCAGAGGGGCTAAGAAGAGGTGCCAAAGAAAGGGGGATGACAAAGGGACACATGTGACATGAAGGTAGAAAGGAGGGGGACATAAGTGAGGAAGGAAGGGGTGTGAGTTGTGGGGGGGGGATTAACTAAAACAAATGACTTAATGACATCTCATATTTTGTATATATTTTTTAGTCCTGACATAATTTCCTAGAACTCTAGTATCTTCCATTGAAAAAGAACAGATCTCTCTCTCTCTCTCTCTCTCTCTCTCTCTCTCTCTCTCTCTCTCTCTCTCTCTCTCACACACACACACACACACACACACACACACACACACACCACACCTGTGTCCCATAGTCCCATATGGCATCTTCTCCCTAGCAGACAGGTAGCACTGATATGCTCAATCAACATTGTGTCCTCAAGCACAGATTTGTCTCCCTCTTGACTTGTTGGGCTGTGACTTTCCCTCTTCCTCCAGGCATGCTCCCTCCTCTCCAGGCCCTGCTTTCCTCTAGGTCCAGCTCACTTCCATGTTCACTTAGCACATTTCTTCTCAGCTCCCTACACTGACATGTGAGGTGTTCCCTTCCTTCCCCAGCTGAGAGTCACACTGAATCACACAAGTCACTTGTTGCAAACAGAAACTGAGCTCTGAAGTTAAAGATCATCATTAGGAACATTTTTTTTTATGGTAATAGGTAATACAAATTCAAAACCCACATCAAAAAGTATTCATTGAATCCATACTGTAAGTAGCCATCCTAGCCACCGCCCCAGGAGGGAAGATAGGCACCGTGAGGATTTTGCTAGGATCTGCAATGCACAGGTGCCTTGGCGGAAAGGGCTGCATGTGAGCAGGATGCATGTGAGCGCGCTGCATGTGAGCGGGCCACAAGGAGCACAATGAATTGTGCATTTCTTCCCAAGCTGGGTCTGGGACACACTTAGTAAGGTCCATGCTTGGTTTAATCCGTCACTACATTACTGGCATCATCTTGACGATCTTAATCACTTTTAGACAAGATTCCCTCCTTTCCACCTTGTACTGGACACCTCCCCCACCATCTATCTGGCTGGTCAGGCTTGCCTTTGGAGCAGAACTGTTCTGGTTATTAAGTGGCCTGTTCTGCTGGAATGAAATGCTGGCCATTGCCAGCTCCATTCCTAACACAGACTCAGATCTCTTAAAATGAAAGCTAGCTCTTTCTTAGCGTCATCTGTCAGCTTGACACAGCCCAGATTTATCTGAGGGATTCTGAGTTGAGATTGTCTCAATCAGATTGGCCTGTGGCCATGTCTATGGGGCATTTTCTTGATAATTGATGCAGGAGTGCCCATCATAGTATAAGAATGCTGGCCGTGCAAGAGCCAGAGGGCGCAAGCCAGTAAGCAGCATTTCTCTGTGGTTTCTGCTCAAAGGCATGCCTTGAAGTCCTGCTCTGGCTTCCCCCAGAGATGGACTGTAACCTGTAAGGGGAGACAGGCCCTTCCCTCCCCTAGGTTGCTTTGAGTAGGTGTTTTATCATAGTGACAGAGCAGCAAGCTTAAACAACAGGCTTATTTTTCCCTCCTGCCGCCTACCGAGACCTGACCAGCAAGCTCTTGAGAACTTTTCTATCTCACCGCGGAGTCCAGGGCTTCCGGCCCAAGCTGAGAGAGGCCAGAGCACCACTTTCCTCTGGGAATTTGAAAATGCCTTCCCAGTTGGCTTGTTTCTTCACCGCAAGGTAATGTCAGCCTCTGGCCTGTGCACACAGAAATGGCTCCTGAGAGCTGCCGTGAAGACAATCTAACCACACCTGACACTGACTTCAAAGTCTTCCTTGGCCAGTGGCCTTCCCTGTTGTTAATAGAAATCAAGAGGCCCATTGGCTAGTGTTATCTTGAGCTACGTTTACATAGGACCTTCAGTACAGCCGTAGTTAGATCCTTGCCGTCTGGGAAGCAGACTGGAGTACTCTGGATTGTTCCTTGGTCAGGGGCTAAGGTGAGTCACCCTCTAGGTGTCATGACCAAACCTAGCCAGGCACCTGGGGTGACTGTACCCTGAAGATCACTCCTCCCGTGCAGGTAGAGGTTAGCAATGCAGTATTCCCCAAAGCACTTGGGTTCCAGGGCACAGGGCTGTGTGCAGTGGTAGTATGAAGCCTCTAGGCCTTTCTCCATTCCCTACTGAGCCAGAGAGCCCTCCATGCATGCTCTCCAGGGAGGGGGCAAGCCGAGAGTGGCAGCATAATCCGGTGGTGCGTTGCCTTAATATGCAGAAATACGGTCATTTGCTCAATCACCAGATCACAGGTTCATTCAGTGCCCATGTGAAAATCTTTCCTATGTCTCAGTGCTATTTAAGTTGAGGAGGAAGACACGAGAAGAGATAGGCACAGCCAGCATGGTGGGACTGACCTATGAAAACAAGAAGCCCCCCCCCCCATGACAGGACCGCAAAGGGTGGGCAGCCCTCATGGAAGACAAATGTCAGGGAAAGTCTCACTGACGAAGTGAAACGGGTTGGCCTCCAGCGTGTCTGCCTGTTTGGGGCAGGCAGACGAAGGCATTCTTGGCAGTAGAGATAGTAGCAGCTGGCCTGGGAAGTAACCAACTTATGTGTGGTCCCCAAGAGTCCACTGTATGTCTCCAGTGTGGCCACTTACCAGGGAGACAGGCAGTGCTTCCGGCCAGGGCAGAAGCTTCTGACGTCCCGGTGGAAGGATTAGGAAGGCACTTGTCTATGCTGAAGCAGCCAGAGCTGTGTAACAGTGTGGATAGATTATGATTTCAAGCTCTATTGGACTAGCTGGAGACAGAGTCTAGATGTCACCTACAGAGGGAGGTACTAAGGAGCATGTAGATGGTATGGATGTGGGAAGAGACATACTTGAAGATGGGGCAGGGAGTAGGAAGGCAGAAATCTTGGATTTCTAGCCAGGAAAACACTACAACTTGAATAAAATTAAAAAAAAATAATACATTGAAGTCCAAACCTACAGTAAATTAGGAGGTCATCTTCTTTGGGGAGAAAAGGTCCTCACATATTTATTTAAGTGAAAATTAGTTGATTGAAGGGCACTTCAATACAATGAGACTGATAATCTTACAAGACAAAGAAATTTGGAGATAGTTCCTAGCATGAATGTGGGGGAGTGTCATGTAGAGATGCCAGCAAGTTACCAGAAGCCCCCAGGCCTGGTCCCCAGTCCTCTGGCCCTTAAATTCCTGGCAAAATAAAGTTTCAGTTGCCTGAAGCTACCCACTCGGTGGTAATTTATTGAAACACCTCTGACAAACTAACACTGTATCTATAAAAGGATGGTAATTCCAGAGAGCTCCTAGCACCAGCCAGCTGCTGGGCTGGAGACAGCCAGCCAGAGCTGTGCAGTGTGGGAACTATTAGAGAGGCCTTGGGGCTGAAGCCATCAGGAATGTCAGATGCAGTCACACCTCACTGGGACCCCCCATTCTCAGGTGTGGAGCAGCAAGTGAGCAAGGGAGGGAACTCTGTAGGAAATAATCAAAAACTGGGGTAAGACTCAGCGGGTGAGACAGTTTGCCACAACATGCACGAGGGTCTGAATTGTATCCTCAACACCCATGTGAAAAGCTAGACATGGCTGTACATACCTTGGCATCCCTGGGTTGATGGAGGGAAGATAGGAGCATTGCTGGGGCCTGCTGGCCGCTAGCCTAGTGTACCCCATGTTCAGCGAGAGACCCTCTCTTAAGGAAACAAGGTGGCTAGTGATAGACAACAGCATATGACAGTCTCTTCTGATTGCCACAGGTACTCATGGGTGCACCCACGAATGTATACACATACCCACACACACCCACACACACACACACACACACACACACACACACACACACAGAGAGAGAGAGAGAGAGAGAGGGAGAGAGAGAGAGAGAGAGAGAGAGAGAGAGAGAAGGAAGATCAAGGAAGCCAGTCACAGAGGTAAGTTAGGAGGAAGATGTGGCCACAGCAAGTCCAAGAGAAGCAGACACCATCCTGATGTGTCTGTGGACCATCTATGAGTCCCAGCCGAACAGAAGGTCACTGCTTCTCTGCAGCAGCCAAAAGCCACCTGGGAGACAAGGACAGCCTGCCACCTTCACAGGACTCAGTGAAAGCTCAGAGGGTAAATGTTCTTTGCTGCCAAGTCTGGTGACCTAAATTTGATCTCTGGAGAGTAGGACGAAACTGATTCCCTCAAGTTGCCTTCTGCCCTTCATGCATGCTCTATGGTGCTCTAAAAAACAAAACACTGTGAAAAGGAGCTAGTGAGCTGTTTGTAGTAAGAGCCCTTGTAACAGGGACAGGCTGTTTCTTTCTATGAAAGTTAAATTTAAACCCAGCCCCTGAGCTTGAAGAACAAGATGACTTCTTCATTTTTCCCTTTTTCTCACAGGCTCTGTGACAATCAACCAGACCTCACATTTGGGTCATCAAAGCTGTGGACCATGAAAGATTTTTTGTGATACATTCACATTCTTAGTCATCTGAAGAGTCACACTTCTATCAGCCTGGGAACTAGCCCTGCATGGAAGCTGAGGGCAGTTCTGGTGGCTTTATGTTCAGTGTCGCCTGTCACACGGTTCCTCCATTTCAGATGACCTTTCTCTGAGTCACATCAAGTGAGGGAAAAAATAAAAAGAACTGGCTTCTGAGAACTCAGAGGCAAGCCTCAAAACAGCAGCCAAAGTGAATCAGAACTCAAATGTGAGCAGGACTTTGCCCAGAAGGACCCACTTACTGATCAGTTTTTAAAGAACAGAGATTGTTGCCTAAAATCAAGAGCTATGGATAGATACATGTTCCATTTCTCCATCAAATAAGGAAAATAAGGATCTTGGAAAGAAAGAAAAAAACCTCTTTTCAGGGGGATCATTTACAATTTATCTGCAATGATTTGGGAGTTGGCCACGTTCCAATGAAGCCTCAGCAAGACACAGCCAGCAGAAGTTGCCGCAGGGTTTGTGGCCCTCCCACAGCCCTCTGGCTCCCTCCAGAGGACACTCAGCCACCGGATTAGTGAAGACAACACTGTTTCACACAAGTGATCTGACTGGCCTATTTTTGTGGCACCTGCCCAGAGCTGGGAGGAAAAGTCATCACATTTCCTGGGATGAAACTCTCAACTCAGGTCCTTTCTCCGACGGGGAAGCCTTCGGGAATCTCCCTGTGCGGTTTATCCTTTTCTACGTGTGCTGGTGATGGAGGGTTACTGTGTGGACTGGACTGCGAACTCCTTGCTCACTGTTGTTTCAGCAAACAGAGTGAATGTTTAACAAATACATGTTTGTTGACCTAACAATAAACGGGCTCCCGTGGAACAAAGGATTCACACTGGCAAGGTTGCTTTTCTTCAGCCCAGTCTTCTGCTTCTAAGAGAACGGAAGTGGGAGGTGAGTATTAGCTTTTTGTAATAGATGTGATTTAAGAGAGAGGCGCGAGGTCTCCCGGGAGAAGGAAATTATTAACAACGAGATGACTAAGGTTTCAACCTATGTGATAAAAATATAAGCATCCTTAGTCACACAGAAGCACAGGGTCCTGAGAGGATAAAACACAGGGCAGAAAAGTCTTGACTGTGACTTGACTGGGAAAGCCCAGAAGTGGCTCAGGGTAGGCAAGGGTGAAAGGGAAAATTGGGGACAAAGAAGGGGTCTTCAGAGCAGTCAGAGATATGTGCTGGGAGGACACATTTGCTATAGCTGGACTGCGGTGATGGGGAAGGGGGCATGGTGCTTCAGAGGCTTCTTGGTCCTGTCCTCTCTACAACAAAATGATCCTAGAAGGGAAATGACTGATCTAAGTCACATGGCGTTAGGACCAGGACTCAGCAGCCTGCCCTTTGCTTCAGAACCTCTGTCTCTAAACCATGCCTTCAGGTTGAGGAGCCCCAGTGGAGGATTCTTCTGTCTTGTAGGAACCATTCCTGTTCATCTAGATCATTTGAAACCGTGGGCTATTAGAATATGACATCAGCAGTGGCCACTGCAGGGGAAATTAGCAAGAGTAGTCAGAAATCCAATATGGCAGAGCCACATAGTTCTTCAGACCACAGGAGCATCTAAAGTACTTTGTGTACATTGTGATTATTAGATTTAGGTTTTGGGTTGGAGTCCAACCAATGCTCAGAAGTGAGCTAGGTACAGATTCCAGGTCTGCCCCTGGTTAGCTGGATGATTTCTACAGAAAGGTTGACTTTCACTCACTTCCTTATCCTCTTTGAGACAGTATATCCCAGTAGTATGAGCCTGACCTGGAGTTTGGCTGCTCATTTTTATTTCAACACTGCCACCCAGGAGCAGGGTGATTGCAAGCTTATTTCTCTCTTTGTGCTTTACTTTAATCAGCTGTAAAATGAATACAATCAAATTACCCACACACAGAGCTGCTGTCATGGTAAAACAAGTTAACAAGTGTAAGGAGCCTGCAAGAGTGTGTGGAACACAGTCTTTAATACACCTCAGCTGTTACTTGTCTTTACTGTTGGCCACACACAGGGGTGACAATATGGTCTTAAGTGATTCACAGCGTTGTGGTGAACACAGATGTATGTGTAAGTACTTTGAGACTTGGAGCATGGAGCGCTGACCATTTCAATGGAAACCAATCTTCCAGAAGAAACCTGTTTTGCAGGTACTCAATATATTGTGGTTTTGATCACTGTTGTTTTAACAGTAAGGTGATATCATTGCAAAAGGTCAGTCCATCCTTCAAACTGAGTGTTTGAAGAGCTTTATGCTTAGATATCACTGGTCTTTCCATCTAGCCACTGAGGGACATCTGCCAGTTGGTCCTGGCTCTCTCTGGAACTAGAAATAGAGATACACTGCACAAACCTCGTTCTTACTACCTCTATTTATATAGTCTTGTGGAGGAAAGAGATACAAAACAATTTCAAATTGGTTTCTACAGTAAGATTAAAGACTAGTCAGTCTGGTGTTTGATATTTGCCCTACTTACAAGCTAGCAAGCCAGCCAGCTGCTGTTTTGTAGATAGAGTCCAGGGTCAGAAACCAAGGGCATTGTTATTGTAGCACCTAGGCAGTCACCCACAGCAGGCTTGTGGTCACTCCCCTTGTTCTGATTCCCACAGATATGCAGTATGCTCAGATTGATGTTGGGCATGTAAAAGAATGTGGAATGTGGGGGATCCCCTGCTTTTACATCACCCAGTCACTTACAAGTGTTCTTTATCTGGAGGGCTCAGGGAAGGTGAAATACTCTATCATCTCTCAGGGTTAGAAGCTGCACAAGCATCCCTCAGAAATGGACTAAGAAGTCAAGTTCAGGAGGCTGCCCTAAGGAGGACTCTCACTCCCACTAAAGACACTGCTGATGCGCAAGGTGACTGTGCCTTTTCTTCTTAGTCTATCTTTTTTGAGAAGAGCCAGGGCAGCCCTCCACATGGCAAAGAAGAGACATTGATGGTGGGCAGGTGTAGCATGAATCTTAAAGATTCTTATTAATAAAAACAAACCCGGAGCCAGGTACTAGGGCCAACGCTGGAAGATCAGAGAAGCAGAACACCCTGCCAATTCCTCAGCTGATCTTGTTTCCTCAGACTGGAAACCTCTGAGTCCTCATCCAGAATGAATCTCAGCTGAACTGTTGCTCAAAAACCTAAAAGCTTAACCAGCCCAGAGCTTCTAGTTTCTGGTCCTCATGCCTTAAATACCTTTCTGCTTTCTGCCATCACTTCCTGGAATTAAAGGCATGAGTCACCACGCCTGGCTGTTTCCAGATCTAGACGGATCTCTGCCTCTGGAATGCTAGGATTAAAGGTGTGAGTACCACCATTTTCTGGCCTCTATATCTAGTGGCTGTTCTGTTCTCTGACCCCAGATAAGTTTATTAGGGTACACAATATTTTGGGGAACACAATCCTACCACAAGCAGGGCAGACCACTCCTCCATGTTTGCCTCTAGCTAAGCCTCCTGCTAGCAGTGTTCTCTTCCAGGTATATGAGACTTCTGGAATCCCAAGGAGTCTTCTGCCTAGAACTGAAGACACCCAGGTCCCTGCATTCTGTGGAGGTGACATCTAATGCCAGTGCTCTGTCTTCTATATGTATAAGGTCTCTTAAAACATCAAGGTCAAGTAAGGCAAAGCCAAAGAGTCTTCATTATCGTGTGCATAGCCCTTACTGGGAGGTTTAAGAGATGGGAAATGGCCTGATGGTGAGTTACAGGTCTGTGCTTGCTCACCAAGGGGACCATTGGGATTGGTTGGGATGTCTCAGCCAACTTTTCCATCTGATTCTCCATCTCTGAAGCCTGAAGTTCTTATCCACAGTGGTGTACACTATTGTATTGTTATCTCAGTAGATGTCTGGTGTGTCGAAGATCAACATGCATTTCAGAGCCTACACACATAACAGATGATTAACCCAAATGTGAACACCGGGTCAGGGACCTCAGCGTGGAACAGATGTATGGAATCCCAAAGGGAAGGAACGTTTACCCCTGCCTTTGTGTCCTTGTAATGGGGACACTTTTTTAAAACTCGTGGACAGTTTCATATATTTATATAATGAATTTTAATCAGTTTCACCCCCCATTCTCTTTTTCACCCCATCCCCACACTGGAATCCTCCTCTCCCACAAATCCCCTCTCCATTATTTTCATGTCTCTCATGTCTCTCATGTCTCTCATGTCTCTCATGTCTCTCTCTCTCTCTCTCTCTCTCTCTCTCTCTCTCTCTCTCTCTCTCTCTCTCTCTGTGTGTGTGTGTCTGTCCCACTGAGTTCAATTAGAATTTCTTTCTCAAGAATCGGTGGAAGGTGATTTACTTAAGCAAGGGTGACTTGTCACTGGATAAACGGCTGAAGAAAATGACATCTTTCCTCCAATAACGGTTAATTCCAATAGTCCCTCAAGGAGGCATGGGGCCTCACGGTCACTCCTCACCCGTGATGAAATGTTAAGCTTTTCAAGTTTGAGCTGGTCTTATGTAGACAGCTACAACTGCAGGGATCTCATGAATGGAATGGCTATGTCATGTCTGGAAGACAGCTTTCTGCAGCACCCCCCCTCCCGCCCCCCCGTCCTTGCATTCTTTCCACCCTTTTCCCAGAATGTTCCCCAAACATCTCAGAAAAGGGACAGGTGTCTCTCTGGAACCTCTTAACCAAGGATGGGAAGTCTTGTCAACCTTGGACCCTCATTCGAATACTTGGTTAAAGAGTACAAGGAATCTAGACCCAGCTTTAGGACTGGACAGGGAGGCAGAGGAAGAAGAAGAGATGTGCTGTGACAGAGACACTCTTACCGAGCAGTTCAAGTGTCCAGAGCCCAGAGAGGACAGTGAAAGGTCCACATGGAGAGGAGTGGAGACCCCTGGACACACATAGCACCAACACAGTTGAGTTGGATATCTTCTCCTCCAGATGCCTACTGTCTACATGCCAAAAGGCATTTGTGTTCACTCAGAACTGTCCCCCAGTGCCCCTGGCAGAGTGAACATAAATGAAGATTAGTTTGGAGATGTGGGAGAAAAAAAATGTGGCATGAAATTAAGGAGGCAGTAAGTTTCTCAAATAGCACAGCACGTATCCTAAGTTCATATTCTGTTAGAATTAGATAGACATGAAAAACTATTCCTCATCTGTAAGTGCGGATGATAGTAGTCTGGCTCAAATTAGCTCAAAGTTACTCCAGAACTTTAAAATCAAAGGTCAGCTGCAAGAGGCTGAGCCAGGCCAGGTGTCCTACAGCATGTGACAGATTTCAGTGTTCTCTCTGGATGCTGTTCTCCTCAGTTCACTTTGCCCAATGGCCAAGTCTCGGTTTCAGCAGCTTCTACCCTCAGAGACCCAGTTGGGGGAAAAGGCTGCGGAGAGGTCCTATGGAGGCCTAGTCTAGCTAACCTTTCTCTGTTACCTTTGACCAGTTCCTCCTATCTTGCAGTTCTTGGAAATATCGTTTTCTCAATAGCTATGTAATGGCCCAAAAGGTCTCAGGCCCCCTCAGAGGTTGCCTCGCACCTGTCTGCTCAGCACACCCTCCAGCTGCACACCTGCTGGGAAAGAACAGGAGTTAGGGTGTCTCCCCCACCCCCACCAGCCCTACAGCTGGTGCGGGTTCCTCATACTCTTTAACCAAATCTTCAGATGAGGTGAGGAAGGGACCAGCTACAGACCAGCCTTTCTTGGGGCAGGAAGGTGAAGTTCCAAAGGGAAGCTGGTGGAGGAATGCATGATCCTCCCTCCCACATCAAGAGGTTCTCAGTAGGATACCAGTCCCTCTTCCAAATTATGAAAGTGTCACCTAGGAGAAGAGAGAGGGTAAGAACCAGGGTTGGAGAAAAGGCCAAGGAATGAAAGTCCCAGCTAGCCCCTGGCCCCAAGTGACACTTTGTCAAGGACCTTTTTGTGAGTCAGGTGGATAAGAAATACACAATCACAGATTTCTCTTAATTTTAAAGGGTGTGTAGAGATGAGGTATTATGATGGAAGGATCCCTAAGTCACTAGCATCTGGAAGTAAGGTCTGGGTCTATCCGAATCATCTAGTTGGATGAGATATTAGAGCACCTCTACCTAAGCCTCCAGGTGAAGGACCAGAGTCACTTCCGGAAAGCTATTGCTATCAGAACTGGCCTATTATTTTGTTTCACACAGCTCTGGATGCCAGAAGATGCCACCTGGTGTTTCACCGAATAGCTCAGGATTAAATTAACTGCTGCCTCACTAAACAGGAAGAAGAACATATCAGCCTCGGATGCCTTGTGTTCAGCATTGACTAACATTAACTTAAGCCCTGGCATTCAACCTTCAGTAGCAGGGACTTCAGAGGACATCACTGCTTTTGAGAGTTTTAGCCAGTTGACCATGGGGTTTCCGCTTAGAAAGACACAGCTGGGGGCCTGAAAAGGTGGCTCAGAGGTTAAGAGCACTGGCTGCTCTTCCAGAGGTCCTGAGTTCAATTCCCAGCACCCACATGGTGGATCACCCATCTGTAATGATATCTGGTGCCCTCTTCTGGCATGTTAGGGATACATGCAGGTAGAATACTGTATACATAATAAATAAATAAATATTAAAAAAGAAAGAGAGACACATCCTGTCACTCACAAGATAAGCATTCTATTCCTGGCTGAATTCGTTTTAGGATGTGGTAGAACTATATGATGTTTCACCAGACAAAACCACAGTATTGGGAGCCTTTAATGATGGCTATTCTATCATTAGAAACAAATATTAAATGGCCAAAGCACCTGTGCTCTTCTTTTCTGGTGCCAAGGCTGAACCATGCTGAGATTACAGTTTCACTCCTCAAGGCTATTTTAAGAACACATAGGGGAGTTTTAAACATTCTTTCTGTGACTTTCATAAAGGAAATGAAAGAAGTATGGAAATTGAAACAATTTCGTCAGGTGTCTGTATGGATTTGATTGCATTTGAAGGGCGATGACTGACTTGGGCCCTATTTCCTCTGATTTTGTTTGTGCTGAGATCTTATTACAAAGCATTTTTTTTTCTGACCCACACACAGAAGAAAGAAAAACACAGGTTTTAGTCCTGGAGACTGTGTCCCATGTGCTTAGGATATGTCCTAAGTGTGGTGCATTGCCACTTTCCGTCACTGGTCTGAAGCCTCTGCACACCTCTTGCATTTCTCTTGTGGAAAATTGATTTTTTTTTTTAATGAGAGAGGGGATTCTCTACTTTTTTAAAAAAGGAATTTTATTTATTTTTATGTGCATTGGTGTCTTGCCAAGGGTGTTGGGTCCCCTGGAACTGGAGTTACAGAGATTTGTGAGCTGCCAATGTGGATGCTGGGAATTGAACCTCGGTCCTCTGAAAGAGCAGCCAGTGCTCTTAACCACTGAACCACCTCTCCAGCTCCTGGAAAATCGATTGTTAAAGCTAATTTCTGTATAACAGGTCCCCCAGCTGCCCTTTCTGCTTCTATATGAATCTCTACTCACAGGGTTTGACCTCTCCTGAATACTCAGCGGAGAACTTAGCTGGCCCACTGGCCAGATTATATCTCTTCAGATCTGATATGTCCATGAGCAATTCTCCTCCCAGGGGTTTCCTCCACTGTGTGCATTTGTGCCCCTCTCCATCTTCAGAGATGCGTCTTTTTGTCTGTTTATCTGAAGTTTTACTCCATGTTAATCCCAATAAGTCATGTTCTGGCAGGGACTAATTATCTTGTTGGCCAAAGATATTGGGTAGAATTGATGAGGTAATGTTTAAGGCTTGTGCATGCCTGGATCTCCTCATCTCCTATCACAGATGTTCTCGTGACTACACTGTTAAACCTAAGAACTCCCCGTCCGCTTTCGTTTCTTTCAACACCACATGAGTGACTCCCAGATACATACCTAACTTCTGGTGCATGTGAAATTGTATTTGAAGTTCAAAATTGAAATTGCATTTGAAAACCACAGAAAATACTGTTTGTAACTGTGGAGATCCCTGGAGTTTTTCATTTGAAATGAATGTTACTATCGTCCCACTCTTCCTGATGCTTCTCCATGAAATCAGAAGAGGCCGTGGAAGCATGCTGCTTTTCCTCTCATGTCTGGATTTGCAGACCTTCAATTTTATGCCACACGCACTTGGCACTATTTCAGTTCACTTTAGGCATCAGTTCTCAGGTAACTGATGACCAAGAAAATGTAATGAGCTCAAACCTAAACTCATGAATATTATGGACTTTGAGGACAGCCATTTTTTTTTTTTTACCAAAAAAAAAAACTTATTTTTTTAAAAAAACCTTATTTTTGGTTTGGGGTTATAGCAATGTATTAGTTTATCTAATTCTTAATCATTAATACTTTCATTCATTCATGTGTACAACAATTTATTTATTCATTCAGAAAACACTGAGTTCTCCCTACATAATTAATTCTACACTTTCTGGACAAGTCACAGCAATCTTAGTTGACTCTTGAAAGGTAAGTGTGCTCACCAAAGACTGAAGCATTGGCACAGATACCACCTGTTCAGAGCAGAAGACACATTCCAATGTATGGTGGCACGTGTACATAGAGAGTATGGACGTGGCAGCGTTGGCAGATAATACACCTGGAGCCTGGATTTTAACCTGCGAACAAACTGGAGTGGCATGATCTAATGGGTTAGGTCTGGGGTAATGTTAAGTATATGACGGAGAAAGAGAGGCAGAATGGTTTGTGTGCTGGGGTAAGAGGTGGTTCTGAAGAAGCAAGGGTCATGAGGAATGGGCTGATGTTGGCAGCTCGCTTGCTACCTGGGACCAGGGTGGAGTCTGGGTTGCTGCCATGGCTATGACTAGGTATGTGGCCCAGCAGCAGCCAGGGTCTGGGTTGATATCCATGGCTCCTGTTGCCACCAGGGGCTGAGTAGATGTCCAGGGTCTAGACAGCCACCTGAGACCATGTCCCATGTTGGTGACTAAGGGCATTGCTGCTGTTGGGACCATACAGATCTGGGTGGCCTGTGCTGCCACTGGGGCCATGGTGATGTCCTGGCCCAGGCTGCTGCTGAGGGCATGTCTGAGTCCATGTTCCTGCTACAGCTGGGCTCTGTGATGATGCCCATGACCTATGTTACCACAGTGGGTAATAGAAACCATTCCTGTTGAAATCCTAGGGTCATGCTGAGCTGACCCTGCCCCTCACTATCCCTGGGATAGCTGGCCCTCTCCCTCAATGGGCACTGCATCAGGAGATCTGATCCCGCACCCCATGGGAGAGATGGGCACTGCACTCAGGAGAGATGGTCCCACTCCTTACCACTGGTATGGGAGAGCTGGCCCTGATGGCATGGGCTTAGGAGAGCTGGCTCTGCCCCTTGCCTGAGGGGTGCAGTCCCAATGGCCTGGACTTACCTGCTCAGTTACTACACAGACCCACATCCTGGGCCTTTGGTTGGTCCACTCTAATGTCTACCGCATCTACAACCTGCTGGGGGTCTGTAAAGTGACTGGTCCTTCGGAACAATAACCATAGAATCTTCATGACCCAGGACAATAGCAGGATATCTGGAGTTTCATTGATGGTCCAGTGATGATGGCATGTCAAAGGACTTGAACCAGACCAGGGCCTCATAGCAATGAACATTTTGTGGTTGAGGCTGATTGGCTAAGATCAAAAACACAAATGAGAGCTTATGCTGGAGAGGATGCAGAGCAAGGGGAACACTCCTCCATTGCTGGTGGGAGTGCAAACTTGAACAGCCACTTTGCAAATCAACATGGCAATTTCTCAGAAAATTCGGAATATATCTTACCCAAGACTTAGCTATAACCACTCTTGGACATAGACTCAAAGGATGCTCAATCATGCCACAAGGACACTTGCTCAACTATGTTCACAGCAGCTTTATTTGTAATGGCCAGAAACTAGAAACAACCTAGATGTCTCTCAATTGAAGAATGGATAAAGAAAACATGGTACATTTACACAATGGAGTATTACTCAGCTGTTAAAAAAATGGCATCATGAAATATGCATGCAAATGGATGGAATTAGAAAAAAATCATCCCGAGTGAGGTAATCCAGACACAGAAAGACAAACATGCTATGTACTCACTTATAAGTGGATATTATCTGAAAAGTAAAGGTTAACCATGCTATAATCCATAGACCCATAGATAACAAGGAGGGCTCAAAGGGGGAATGCTCAGATCTCCTTGGGAAGGGGAAATATAGAAGAGATTTCATGGGTGGGCTGGGGGTGGGTGGGGAAGTGGACATGAGGGACCAGGTTGGGGGAATGGAGGGAGAGAGTACTGAAAGAGATGACTGGAAAGGAGGCTCATTTAGGTATGAGATAGAAACCTGGTGCAAGAGAAACTTCCAGGAATCTACAAGGATGACCCCAGCTAAGACTCCTAGCAATAGGGGACACATAGCCTGAACTGGCCATCTCCTATGACCAGGCAAAACTTCAAGTGGAGGGATTGGGACACCAACCCAGCCACACAACCTTTAACCTACAGTCTGTCCCGCCTATGGGATGTGCTGGGGTGAGAGTGGTGCAGAGATTGTGGGAGTGGCCAACCTATGACTGGTCCAGCCTGAGACCCATGCCATGAGAGTGAGTCCACCCTCAACACTGCTTGAGCTGCTTGGATCCAGAGGTTAGACAGCCCAGACACCTAGGATAGAACCAAACAGACTGGAGAAAAAAATACCAATGTAATGATGCCTAATGATATTCTACTATATTCATAAATTGGTGCCTACCCCAAGTGCCATCAGAGAGGCTTCATTCAGCATCTGATGGAAACTGAGACAGAGACCCACAGCAAAACATTAGGCTGAGCTTGGAGGGATCCTGATGAAGAGAGGGAAAAAGCATTATAGGAGCTAGAGGGGTCAAGGACATCACAAGAAAACCCACAGAATCAACTAATCTGGGCTCATGGGAACTCACAGAGACTGAACCTACAACCAGAGAGCCCACATGGGACTGACTTAGGCCCCCTGCATATATGTGACAGTTGTGTAGCTTGGTCTTTATGTGGGACTCCTAACAGTGAAAGCAGGGATTGACTGTCTTTGACTTTTTTTCTGGCTTTGGGGACCCTAATCCTCATATTGGGTTGCCTTGCCCAACCTTAATACAAGGTTGCTTACTGCAACTTGCTATGACATGTCTTCTTGATATCCATGGGAGGATTGCCCTTTTCTGAATAGAAATGGAGGAGGAGTAGATGGGGGAGGGAGAGGACAAAGGGGAGGTTGGGGTGGAACTGGGAGGAGAGGGGGCAGAGAAAACTTTGGTCAGGATGTAAAATAAATAAATAAAAATTTTAAAAAGGAGTTCAAGATTTAAAAATGAAAGAAAAGAAAGTAAGAGAGAAAGAGAGGAGAGAGAGGGAGAGAGGGAGAGAGAGGGAGAGAGAGAGAGAGAGAGAGAGAGAGAGAGAGAGAGAGAGAGAGAGAGAGAGAGAGAGAGAGAGAATACATGTTCTATTGGGAAGGCCCAGAAGCTCATTATTCAGGCCAGGTGCAGTGCTATTCAGAAATCAGGCAGTCTCAGAAGTTCCCTTTACACACGCCTCTTCAAGTATCTGGTGAAAAAAAAAAATTGCTCAGTACTTTAAAACAGAGCTATCTGTTTCCAGAGAACACCTGAAGGTGCTTACAGGGCAGAGCTGTGGCCCATCTGGTTGGCTTCTTTATAGACACTAACCATGCCAAACCTGACACAGCTATGCCCAAGCAGCCAACCGCATGCCGCACATGTGGAGCTGTGCCTGAGAATCTGCTGTCATGGGACACTCTTCATTCTCTCCTTCCTGTTATTAGTAATTCTGAACCTTATTTGACCACACTGGAGGAAAAGACACCTACGTAGATGATAAGTACAAAAACAGAGGACAGAGAAATCAAGTATTGGCAGTTTTCCACTTCTATTTGTGGGTTAATGTTTGATAAACTAATATAAGGCATGAATTTCGGATAAAATGTTTCAGTTGACAAGTTTTAGTGCCCAGTTAGCTCAGTCAATAGAACATGAGATTCTGAATCCCTTGGTCATGGGTTGGAGCCTTGGGATGGGTATGTTGCCTTTTCTTCCTCCCTTTGGCTGTGATCAGTATGCAGGTTTCACTAGCTCAGTATTCTAGCCTTCTAGCAATTACAAATAAACCTGTTCAAATTCTACAAAAATGCTAGCATTTGGATTTTTTTTTTTAAAAAGTAAATTTATATTGATGACAACAAGACAGTATTTTAGAATTCCTGTGACATGGAAGATTATAAACACTTGCTGTATTACGTTTATCCACTCCCACTGCGGCCCTTTATGTTCCATGTTATTATTACAATATGTTAAATCTTTTTTGAAGAAAGAAAGAAAACAATCAAGACGAAGAAGGCAAGGCAGGGAGGGGTCCAAGGCAGCCGGCTCTGCTGTGGGTGTGAGTGGAGAGTCCAGATACTGGGCCTGTGCTGCTGACCGGGGCTTTGCTGGATCAACCACTGGGTGGGAAACTCTTCCATCCTGACCAATACCAGACATGTTTAATGACGGAGTCATATGACAGAGAACTAAAATCACCTATGGCCATTGACTTGTACATACACCGGTTGGGTTGGTTCAGTTGCCATTATAGCTGAGTATAGCTGAGCATAACAGATCTCCATCATGAAGTGCCTGTCTAGAGCAAAAGGAATCAATGGGTGGTCAAGAAACAGGTAATTATTTTTTCACATAGAGATATTCCGTCCATGCTTGGGACTTAAAGAAAATAGAGAACATGAAAAGGTGGGGAGGTGGCTCTCAGACAAAGGTCTGAAGCGGCTTTGCTTTTCTTGCTTTTAAATGACTGAAGGGATAAGTTAGAAGGTGCTCTTACTGACCCTAAAAGCCTGAAGCCTGTAGCAGTCAGGAACAGTTTTTGTGCAGTCAATTACGCTGTTTTTGCCACCTGTAAGACGAATTGCTAAACAGTCTTATTATTAAAAAAAAAAAAAAAAAAAAAAAAAAAACCCGGAGTCAGATATTGGGGTGAAAACTGAGAGATCAGAGGAATAGGACAAACCACAGACAACCTCACCTCACCAACTCCTCAGCCTCCAGAGAGAGTTACTTCCTATATAGCCACATCTATATGCCTTTCTGTCCCTGCCCTCTTACTGCCTCTTTCCAACCAGCTCTATCACTTCCTGTCTGTCTTTACAGACCTCCAGACCTCTATGGTTAACTAGTGCTGGGAATTAAGGACGTGTGCTACCTTGCCTGACTCTGTTCCCAGTGTGGCCTTGAACTCACAGAGATCCGAATGAATCTCTGCCTCCTGAGTACTAGGATTAAAGGAATGTGCCACCAGGGTCTGACCAGATACATTTAATAGAGCGGCTGGCTTTTTCCTCTGATCCTCAGATGAGCTCTATTGGGGTACGCACATAAAATATCGCCACAGCTACCAAAGGAGCAAACCTTTAGGAGGAAGAGCAGAGAGAATGCAATGTGTGAAATACATGTCACAGTTGCTGGGGATAAACAGGGCTTCTGAGAATTTTTCAGTATTACCGCAGGAAAGCTTTTGAGGTAGGAAGAAGTAAAATTAAGGATGGTTTCCATTGGTGCTGGGGCAGCATTTTGCCTCTGTCTCTCATCTACTCTCTACTTCCTGCTCCAGATCCTCATCTTGGGACTCTTCAGATCTGCTCTTGCTGAGTTAAGGGATCAGGAGAGCTCTCTAACAGGTTTAGCCATCCTGCGATCCTGTAGGCAATGTGCAGAAGTTTAAAGTAGATACGATCAGGATCCTAGTTACGTATGATTCTGTCATGAGCACCCCTGGCCCTTCATGGCCTATGATTTTTCATTGGTTAGTTTTGCTTAAAATATTGATTTCTACAGTTATACAAGGAATGCATAATCTTTTTGGTAAGATTTTTAAACAATAAAAAGGCAGAATGCTCTAAATGTCCAGTTTTACCACTCACATCAGCTTCCTTCTTCGTAAACAACTTTCAACATGCCCATGCTTTCTGCTCATTCTTTGTGCACTTACAATTATGTGTGTGTAGGATTTTGAAGAGATAGTTTTCTGGTACTTAGTGGTAGTGAATGTTGCTTTGACTTACATTTCCTTGGTTGCTGGTGAGGGTGGGGATTCTTTCATGTTCATTGGCCATTTGTTTTACTTCCATAAATTGCTTGTGGACATAATTTGTTAATATGCTTAAAGTGATTACATTTTTCATATTAATTTTAGAAACTCTATGCAAAATAGATATCTGCCCTTTTATTAATTGTTAAACTGAACAGTCAGTTGTCAAAGAGTCTATGCCTCCCTTTCACTTCTAAAATGCCACCTTTAAAATAAATTTCTGTGGCTGGGCAGTGGTGGCACAAGCCTTTAATCCCAGCACTCGGGAGGCAGAGGCAGGCAGATCTCTGTGAGTTCGAGGCCACCCTGGGCTACAGAGTGAGTTCCAGGAAAGCCTCCAAAGCCACACAGAGAAACCCTGGTTCAAAACACCAAAAAAAAAATTCCTGTGTATAGACCAATATGGAAGATACTTTGGCCAGGCAGTGATGGAGCACTCCTTTGATCCCAGCACTTGGGAGGTAGAGGCAGGTGGATCTCTGAGTTCGAGGCCAGTCTGGTCTACAGAGTGAGCTCCAGAACAGCTAGGATGGCTTCACAGAGAAACCCTGTCTCAAAAAAAAAAAAAAAAAAAAAAAAAAGAAAGATACTGTTCTGTTCATTAATTTATCAAGAAAACTTTTACTTTTGCCTAGTTTTAGATCCCCCAAATGTCCTCCTATGATTGTTTCCCTAAACTCTTTATAGTTTTATTTAATAAGAAATATTATATGTCAGTGTTCTTGAGTGGTTGTAAGGCATTAGTGTACTTTCTGGACTTTGGTAGAAATAATACAGCTTCATAAAATTAATTGTGAAGGATCTCCTTTTCTTCTACTTTCTGTGGCATGTACAGAAATGGTATTAATTCTTTAATACTTTTTAACACTATAGTCTGGCCATCTCAGTCTAGAAATGATTTCTGATGGTTATTAACATTTTTAAACTCAACCTCATCTGTCCAGCTCCCACCACTGACAGATCAGTGCATCTCTCACTTCTTATCAGAGAGGCTTCTTTTTACAGTAGATGATGGTTAGTTCAGAGACCCACAGCTGGTCAAAGTGCAGAGAATAAGAGAGTGCTCAGCTCTAAATATGACAGCTACCTTAGACCCCTGTTTCCCTTCACCTTAAGGTTCAGGTATCGTCACAGAAGAAGGGGCGGAAAGACTGTGGGAGTCAGAGGTTGTAGACACTGGCATTGAATCATTATTTTCTAGACACAATGGCACCATTGCACACATGAACATGCAATGATTGTGACTGGTCACACAAGACCTGATCAAAATCACCCCAGCCCAGATCTCATGCTGGATACGGAGGAGCTTATGAAGTCCCACTTTTAACTGAGAAGCGGTTATCAACTGGTGGCTTCTGGGAAGGGAGTGTCAGTTTTCTTTAGGTATGTGGCTCCTAAGAGACTACCCATACCCCAGTAGGTGGACACTCTTAGCACACCCAGTGAACTCAGCTGGTTCATAAAAAAGACCACTTGAAGTTAGGAGGGAAAAATGATGAGAGACTTAGGAGGAGAATTGGAGGAGAGGGATGGGGGTGTAAATTTGGTCAACATACATTATATATTTGAAATTCTCAAACAAAAAAATTAGTTTTCTTAATAGTTGTAAGAATTTCCAAGTTATTCAGTGTTATCAGATCTGGAGAACTGGTTTTAATGAATTACTCAATTTCATTCAAGCTGTCAAGTTCAAGTGCCCCTTTGTGGTGATATACCGCATACCCTAATAAAGTTTGCCTGAGTATCAGAGGACAGAGCCAGCCACTAGATTAGACACAGAGGTCAGAACCCTTAATCCTATCACTCAGGAGGCAGAGATCTGTCTGGGTCTCTGTGAGTTCAAGGCCACACTGGAAACAGAGCCAGGCAGTGGTGGCACATACCTTTAATCCCAGGACTGGGAAGCACACATGCCTTTAATCCCAGGAAGTGACACGGCAGAAAAAGGTACATAAGGCGCGAGGATACAGGAAAAAGGCAGTTCTGCTGAGACCCTTTCAGGTGAAGACTCAGAGGATTTCAGTCTGAGGATTCGTGGAAACAGGATCCGCTGAGGAGTTGGCGAAGTGAGGTTGGCTGTGGCTTGCTCTGCTTCTCTGATCTTTCAGTTTTTACCACAGTATCTGGTACCAGGGTTGTTTGTTTGTTTTTAAATTTGGCCATCTATGATTCGAACAACACCCCTTCCTCTCCTTTTCATGCCTGTATGGGATATAGTGATTTCCCTTTTTATTGCTGATATTGGAAATTTGTGTCATCCCTGTTCCGCTCATGTTTAACCAGTCATGTTGGTGAGACTTGATGGGTGCAGCTTCTGACATTTCTAGGAGACACAATCTCACAGCACACTCCATGATCCTCTGGCTCTTAACAGTCTTCCTGTGCCCTCTTCTACAATGATCCCCAAGCCGTAGGTGCTGGAGATTGTGGTAGATGTATCCTTTGGGTCTGGGTTCCACAACTCTGCATTTTAATTGTGGGGTTTTTTTTAAATCCATGTTTAAATTATTTTTAGGCAAGGAAAGAGATGTAGATTCAGTTTCATTTTTGTACATATGGCTATCCAGTTTTAGCATCATTGTTAAGAAGCCTGTGTTTTCTAAAGAGAGAGGGAGAGGAGAGAGAGAGAGAGAGAGAGTTGTTAAATATTGGGTGGCTGTAGCCATGTGGTTTTTGTCAATACCATGTCTATTTTGTTACTATGGTTCCACAGTAAAACTTAAAATCAAGTATTATAAAAGCCCCAGCAACGTTCTCTTCTATCAGGGTCACTATTTGGGATCATGTCATATGAATTATAGAAACTTTTTTTTAGCTACATGAATAATGCCATAGTAATTTTAATTGGAGTTGCATTGAATTTACAATTTGATATTGTAGCCATTTTGTAGTATTAATTCTACCAATTTACGAGCATTGGAGGTCTCTCCAACTTGTAGTGGACAGTGTCTTTTTGTTCACTGTTTTATCATTTTCCTTATACAGTTTTTTTTCTCCTCCTTGGTTAAGATTATAACAAAGTATTTTTGTAAAGCTATTGTGAATAGGGTTGATTTCCTGGTTTGTCTTTCAGTATGTTCCTCATTGGCGTATAGAGAAGCTACTGATTTTTGTATATTGATTTTGTGTCATGAAACTTTGCTGAAAGTGCTATCAATGTTAAGACTTGTGTGGTCAAATCTTTGGGTTCTCTTATATATAGGATCACATCATCTACAAATAGGGTCAACTTGACTTCTTCCTTTCCTATTTGTATCCTTTTTATTTCTTTGTTTTTTGTTTTTGTTTTTGTTTTGTCAAGACGGGGGTTTCTCTGTGTAGTTTTGGTGCCTATCCTGGATCTCTCTCTATAGACCAGGCTGGTCTCGAACTCACAGAGATCTGCCTGCCTCTGCCTTCCGAGTGCTGGGGTTAAAGGCGTGCGCCACCACTGCCGGCTTATTTCTTTGTTTTGTTGCTCTTGACAAAACTTTAAGAGCAGGGAGTTGGAGAGATGGCTCAGTGGTTAGGAGCCTTGGATGCTCTTGTAGAGGAACCAGCACCCATTGGACAGCTTACAACTGCCTGGAACTCTAGGTCCAGGAGATCTGCTGCCCTCTTCTGGCCTCTGAGGGCACCAGGTATGCTCATGGTGCACAGACACACACACACAAGTAAAGTAAACACATGCACAGAAAATAAAGTAAATCTCTAAAAAAGACTTCAAGTATTAAATATGAGCGGGAAAGGGAACACACTTTTCTTGCTCCTACTCTCAGTGAGAAGGCCTTAAGTTTCTCACACAGTGTAATGTCAACTATCTCACTTGCCATAAATAACTTTTATTATACTGAGATCTGGTATTTCTATTCCTAGTTTTATTTTTTAGAGATGCTGGACTTTTCTGTGACTATGTGACTTCTGTCCTTGAGTCTATGTGATTATTCCATTTGTGTACACTGAAGCATTCTTGCATCTCTGGAAAAAAGTCCACCTGGTCACAGGGAATGATTCTTCTAATTTGTTGAATTAGGTTTACAAGTATATTGTTGAGAATTTTTGCCATCATGTTTATCAGGAAGTCTGGCTTATAATTCTTTTCATGTTGTGTCCTAGTTTGGGTATCAGGGTGCTACTGACTGTGAAATCAGACTAATTGCATTCTTTTATTATTTTATGTAATTACTTCAGTAGTATTGGTGTTGGATCCTTAAAGGCCTGATAAAATTCATCAGTGGATCTATATGGGCTCTTTGAAATCACTGATTCAATCTTGTCATAGCTTGTCATAGTTATTGATTTAAGTTTTATAGGCCATATATGTCTAGAAATTTGCACGTTTCTTTTGGATTTTTCCAGTTCAATGGAATATGAGTCTTCAAAGTATGTGCTAATGATCTTCTCAATTACTTGGTTGTCTTGTCTCCCTTTTGATCTCTAATCTCATTAATTTGGATCTTCATTCTCTCTCCTTTGTTGGTTTCACTAAACGTTTATCAATTATCTTTTCAAAAAAACAATACTTTATTTCATTCTTTATATAGCTCTTTTCATCTCCATTTAATTAACTTTTGACTTTTCATTATTTTTAAACTATTTGTTTTTCTAAGAACTTGAATTGCATCATTAGGTCATTTGTAATTTCTCTGATTTTTTAAAACATAAATATCAACTTCCCTTGTAAAACTGTCTTCATTGTATCCTATAGGTTCTGACACATTTTCAGTTAGCTTCATGAATTTTTAAGTTTCTCATTGATTTCTTCAATATCCAGTTGCATTGAATTTATCTATTTTTGTAGTTTCTTGCTATTGATTTTTTAGTTTTGTTCCATTGTGGTAGAAATACAAGTAATTATTTCAAAATTTTGTAAGACTTGCCTTATTTAGAATGTGACCTACTGAGAAGAATGTGTATAGTGAGTGGAATGTTCTGTGATGTCTGTTAAGCCCATTTGATCTAATAACATCATTTAACTCTAATATTTCTTCTTATTCATTTTTATCTAAATGATCTATTTATTGGTGAGGTAAGTACTGAGTATTTTGTTGTCATGAGTCTGTGCTTTACATACAATAACATTTTTAGAACACTACATATGTCAGTGTTCTATTCGTATTTGCTCAGGATTGTAATGTCCTCTTAGTCAGCATGAAGTGACCTTATTTACTACTTCTAATTTTGCCTTGAAATCTACTTTATCACACTCAAGTGTGGCTACACTTGCTTGCTTTCAACTTCAGTTTTCTCAGAATGGCTTTTCTCATCCGTTCACACAAAGCCTGTTTGTGTTTGTCAGTGAGGTGCAGGGTTTTTGTTTTTGTTTTTGTTTGTTTGTTTTGTTTTGTTTTGTTTTTGGTTTTTGGTTTTGGTTTTTCAAGACAGGGTTTCTCCGTGTAGTTTTGGTGCCTGTCCTAGATCTTGCTCTGTAGACCAGGCTGGCCTCGAACTCACAGAGATCCACCTGGCTCTGCCTCCCAAGTTCTGGGATTAAAGGCGTGCAACACCACCGCCTGGTGAGGTGCAGTTCTTCCAGGCAAGCATATTTAGAGTGATTTCATACTCATTTCCTCCTTTTTTTTTTTTTATTAGTAGAGACAACCTTTTTGAACAGATTAAAATTATTGTAGAAATCAAATCAGGATTGAAGTGAGTTGCATGCTGTCCTAAACTACACAGGCAGACCAAGTTTTAGAACATAAGCAAATGAACAGCAAAAATAGAAATTCAAAAGAAATCAAGTAACAACACCACAACACACGAGGATTGAAGTGCTAGGTGCAAAAGTGTTACGGGAGCTCTGATTGTAGCTGGAGCTGCTGGGATTTTGTTTGTGGGGAGTCGGATTGCTAGGAAATGAACCCTGGGCCTTGTCCACACTAACTAGGCAAGCTGTGCCCTTGTGTTTAAATAACCTTAGCAACTCAGAAGTGATTCCCTCACCCATTTTAGTTCTTAATTAAAATACAGCAGTAACATGATGGTACTGGTTAAGTCTACCATAGATCATTCTGATGTGTTATTTTCAGTTATGTCCAGACAGATTTCAACCACCTCTTTCATGTGGCTTAGTTCAGCTGACCCTTCTCTGGAGAAGCTTTCTCTGACTTGATTCTGGGGCAGAGCAGCTTGTGAAGCCAGTGTCATATGCCATTAGCTTCCTCTTATGCTGTTATTTACTGTCCTCTGTCTGTATAATTTGCTTTTTCCGATTTTAAAAGTCATATATGCTCCAGCACATGGACCGTGTTAGGGCTCAGTAAATATGCTGACTGGGTGAATATTTGTGGAAACATTGCTATAATGTTGGATCTGCCATTAGATTGCATCATACAAGATTGTGTGATGGGAGATATAAAGCATCTGTGACTAGTCCTCTATGTGAAGCTGGCAGGATGCTGCATCACTGGCTTCCCACATCACCTTGTACCTAGTGGCTTCCCCAGCCACCTCACATCAGTTCGTACATACTGGACTTCCCCAGCCACCTCCTTTTTCTTGCCCTTTCCCCAGCTTTCCATGCTTCATGGCCTTAGCTTCTGGCAATGGGTCCTTTTTCCAGCTCTGTCCATTTAGGGCAATAAAAATGGGTGGTCAGCCCATGAAACCAATCTTGCTATTAATGGAAGATGGAGTCCTCCACCTCATCATTTACAGGATGACAAGAAGTCCCATCCTGTCTAGCCAATACCTGGATGCCTTTCTTAGAAGGACACTCTAAGGCTGTGAACACCTCAGTAGGAGCTAGCTTTGCCTAGGATCTCTTGTCTCTGATTGGAAAGGAATAAGATGCCACCCTGATCTGAGATGGCTGTGAGTACAACCCAGCCCTCTGCCCCCTGTTTGACCTTGCTCATCCCTTCTAGGACTCGATAGGAGAGGAAAACTTAGCCTTGCTTTTAAAAATTAAGCTTCTGTGCCAGGGAGGTTAATCCTGATGAGAAGACTTCTAGAGCAGGAATGTTTGGGAGGCCAGAGGCTTCAAAGCCGGCTTGCCTTGCTGACTGTATGTGGCACCTGCCAGTCATCTATCTTCCTAGATCTCAGGAAAAGAAATGAATCCACCTTGGATGTGACTGTGCAGAGGAAATGGACTAATGCCTAACAAGAGCCTGGCCGTCAACTGTGGGGTGTGTTCATGCACTTCCAGAGTTAGATGACCCCCAGTTGAGCCCTCAAGAAAGAAAACACAACAACCCTTATTTTTGAGAAACAAACATTAAACGAAGTCAGCAAATAAAAAAATTCATAGAATATACACTTCCTTATGTAAGAGAGCAAGGATTTTAAGGAAGGAAGGAAGGTCTTGTCTCTCACAGATGTCAAGAACTCTGCGCCTTGGAAATAGCCCGGTCCTTCAGCAGGTAGTGGTAAATGCTGTATGTGAAGAAACTTGTGCCGAGGAGGATGATTGAGACGGACAGGGTGATGAGGATGTAGATGGACATTTGCTTCTCCATCGAGGCCCTTATGAGGCAACAATAGGGGCCAGGACAGCTGCTGGTGCTGCAGTGGATGCTGCCTTGTTTCAACAGGGGAAGCTGCTGGAAGAGGAGTATGAATAAAAACACGCACTGGAAGATGACCTGCAGGAGGAAGTACAGGAGGTACAACAGCAGGAGAATCTTCTCCCGGTGCAAGTTCAGGATAGATTTCTTCCAGGAGGCACTCAGCTCCTTAGTTGGCACCATGGAGCCTTCCTCTAAGTCCCTTGCCATGGACATCATGGACACCATGGACTTCATCGCCTTGACGTGCTTCTGCCGGAGCTGAGTCATGAAGACTTCCACGAGGCAGAAGAGTGCTATGAAAACGAAGTAGAAGAAGTACCACGTCCCCAGTATAGGGACGGAAAATCTCTCCCCGAAACACTTCATCAGGCATGGCAATGTGATATTTCCATGACAGATGAAATCTTCCTTGATGTGGACCCAAGGGATGTAGGCCACATACAGCACCATGCCATACAAGACCACCAGCCCAAACCATAGCTGCCGGCCAATGTAGTAGCCAGATTCCCGGCTGGCCATTGAGTGCAACTTAGGGATCAGTCGGACAATCACTGCTGCTGCCATTTTTCAGACTCTTGGGGCACCCAAGAGATCGAAGAGCAGCACTCTGATGGACCCTAGGAAGGAAACAAAGCAAAGAGAAGTCAGAAGGTGAGAGCAGTTGCCAAGCATCCTAAGCCCATTTAAAAGGCGTACTCAGCTTCCAGATCAGCTTCAGCTCTGCCTCCTGTCTGCACAACTTCTTCCCTAGGCAAGATGCCATTGCCTCCCAGAGATGCCCACCTCTCCAGTTCAGCCTGTAGTGGAGGTCACCACTTCTGGCCACCACTCAGTTCTACTCTATTCAAATCACAAGTATAGACCCTGCTTCTTCTTGCTATGTTGTGTATAAGGTGCTCAGGACTGGGGATCCAACCTTTTCTACATTTACAAAGCCCATATTATTCATCACGGAGCATTATGCTCTAAGGGTTATTATTATATTTTATAAATGAAGGACAGAAGGAACAAATCAATTCAAAGATTCACACTGTGTTTGACTATTCTAGAAATCCCATGGAGAGCTCCACACTTTACACTTTTGCCAGGGAATTTGCCAGGACAAAAGGAAAGAGAGGTAGAACTGTTGCATCTCAGAAGCTAGACAGATGATAATAATCGCATCTCTGGCTTTTGAAAATGCTAATGCACAATACAGAAGGATAATTAAGCAGTTAAAGGCAAGATCAGCACCCTTGGAGGAATGGTCATGAGATTCAACATTAGCTGTATCTTGGATCCATTCCTCCACTCTTTAGACTGAGGATTTTGTAGAGGTAAGAACTTATGGCTGACTTGCTCTGCTTCTGATCTTCCAGCTTTCACTTCAATGTCTGGCTCCAGGTTTTCTATTAATAAGACTTTTTAAGATTCATGTTATATAGAACATTCTCTTGTGCTGCTTGTGGACAAGTACAGTGTGCATGGGACTTCTCTTTCCCCCAAGCCCTCCAGGGTGAGGCTGCCGCCCAGCTCTTTATAGGGACAGGAATGCTGACTGCTCATGCTGTAGACACAGCAAGCTCTGGGCTGCAGTGCTCTATCTCTTCATTACATTTTCAATCTCCTTTAGGAGCTTAATCTGGGTAATTGTCAGTGTTTCTCCCCCCCTCCTTCCCATGTATATATCACCCAAGCCCACCATATGCTAAGTGGGTACTGTACTGTCCAGCTACACCCTCAGCTCTCATTTTAGTTTGAGAAAGGATCTCACTGTATAACCCAGGCTGGTCTCCAGCTCTCCATCCTCCTGTCTCAGGATCTGGAGTGCTGTGATGATAGGTATATGCCACCATAACTTGCTCTTAAGTCTGTTCTTTATATCTATCAATGACCAGTCATTTGAGGTTTAGAGTAGTTAATAAACGCCAATGCAGTAAAGTATACATAATGTAAAAGCTTTCATTTGAACCATTTAAAGTGTGTAGTTCTGTGGCATGAATCTACCTCATCCATCTCCAGAACTTTTCTCATCCACAGTGGAAACTATGTACTCATTAAATGATACCCTTTCCCCACCTCTGGGCCCCAAGCTTGACTACTCTAGGGAGTTCATGAAAGTGGAATAGTTCACAAGACAACTTTTTTTTTTTTTTTTTGACTAGCTTATTGATAGTCAATTTCCCTTAGTGTGAGGTCTACATGGTTCATTCATGCTGGAGCACCTGACAGAATCTTTTGTCATTTAAGAATCTCTCAGGGAGAAACTACTTTTACTGAGTGCCATTTTCCCCACAAACTAGCAGCGATGAACTTATTATTTCAGCTCTTAGACCAACCTTGTAAGATGAACATAAGTGTTCTTGTTTTATGAAAACCAAAACCGAGATCGGATCTCTGTTTCAGGCTTATTTTGGAGGGCTGGCTCAGCAGTTGAGAGCCCTGGCTGCTGTCATAGAGCACCTGGGTTAGGTTCCCGGGGCGGGCATAGCCGCTCAAGCACGTCCCTAACCCTAGTTTCAGGTGATCCCACGCCCTCTTCTGGCTTCCATGGTCACCAGGCACACTTGCGACACACATACATACAAGCTGGCAAACATTCATCCACTTAAAATAAAAATAAACAACTCACTCCTTCCCCAAACTCTTACTTCTAAAATCTAATTGGCAGTTAGATATCAATTTTTGGGGCCACAACTCCAAGTCCGCTGTTGCTCTTGACCGGATGAAGCTTAGCGCTGCTCTGGGAACCTGTCCCCACTGCTCAACCGCCTTGGAATCTCTCTAGAACGGCCAATGGGCTGTACCACCTGCGCCCTATGTGCTCTGCGGGAATGACCAAAGCGCTCACCTTGGGGGCAAGGAGGAGGCAGGACCCCTCTTGGGCCCCTCCCCTCCCCCTACTCAGCCCAGCCTGCTAGGTGAGCATGTCTAGGTCAGGGGCCACAAAAGGGAAAGCTCAACGCCTAACCTTGTTGGTCAACGGTGGCGCCAGAGCCCCTGAGACAATGCCGCATCCCAAGGAACCCCGCTTGAGTGGCCGCTCCTGCTTTTGAGAGTCCAGCCGGCTTCTGGTCGCACCTCCCTGTGGCCTTTGGACTTTCCCAGCTGTCTTCTTCTCCCAGGAGGTGAGACTTAGAGGCACCCCAGACACAGAGCTGCAGCCAGGATGTGCAGAGGGGGCTTGGTGGGGATCCTGAGAGGACTCCGGCACACATGGTAGGCTGAGTCTTTCTGACCAGTTTACAGAACTAGGGCTGGAGAGATAGCCCAAGGGTTAGGAGAACTGGCTGTTCTCCCAGAGGTCCTGAGTTCAGTTCCCAGCAACCACATAGTGGCTCACAACCATGTGTAATGAGATCTGGTGCCTTCTTCTGGCCTGCAGGTGTACATGCGGGCAGAACCCTGTGTATGTAATAAATAAATCTTTAAAAAATTAATTAAATTAATTAAAAGAGAACTGGGGTTCACTGAGCCTGAGTTCTAGGGTTCTCCCTCATGGCCCAGCCCTCTAGAGGACTGGTGCTACCTGTGCTAGACACTGGACACAGCATGGAGGTGATTCTCCGGGTCCTGATGACAGCCTACTTCTTAATTCTCTCAGGGCTCTGGGAGCTCTGGTAGTTAGTTCACTTGATTATTTGTCAAATATAAGAATGCCTGCCTAGTGTTTAAAATGTTTTTGATACAGGAGTGAAAGCTTGTCTGACCAAAAATAAATAAATAGACAGACAGACAGACAGACAGATAGATACATAGATACATAGATAGATAAAACACTGTTCTCAGGGTGATTGATTATTCTGAAGCCAAATATGAGTGACTATGGCCAAGTAAAACTGATTTAGTTTACCTCAAGTTCCATGTTCCAAACTAGTAACAGTTTCCTGAAGTTTCTATAGTAACACAACAACAACAAATCATGAACCAGCACTTTCAAATGCATTGGTGCAGACACCAGGGAGGAAGCTGACAACAAAGCGGAGAAATCTCTGTCGAAGGCTCCAGATGCTGTCTGATGACATCCGCAGCCTTGGGGCTGATGGGGATCGACCAGTGGGGATCTTTTCATATATTCCAAAAGAATTTACGTGAGCATCCCAAGATTGTTGGGAGGTACACACTAAACAGCTATTGAAGGGGGCTAAGCCAGCCTCAGATATTAGGATCTGGATCTGCAGCATTCCAACATCCCTATACTCCCTAAAGCTCTAATTAGTCTTTCTAGAATGTTCAGTCTAGGTGTGGCTTTCTTCTCCAGCAGAGGAGGCAAGCTCCTGGAACTAATTTTGCTCCTGTGGCTACTCAGGTTTTGTGACAGTGAGCACAGTGCTTGACTAGGCGAAGGGCAGATGAATACTTGAAAAACAATTGTTTCCTGAGTCTAGATTCCTCTTGCTGTCAACCTGCTGGCTGTGGTCTCAGTCTACCTCCGGGGAAGCACAGGTACTACTGCCAATCCCTTCTTTTTCCACTAGAGGGAGCTAGAGAGCTTCCTCCCTTACAGTGGACCCACCAGAAGAGTAAACAGGGTCCGGTGCTGGGAGGCCCCAGGCTGTGGTGATAACAGTTTCATGCAGCTCCTCCCTGGGCATTTATTTATAGGATAGCCCATTTCAGTAAGACACGGTAGATCATCCTGGAGCTCATAGGAAGTCCGGAGACCTGGCCTCTGATGTTCTCAGACACTTCCTGGCCCTGCCTCTTCTTTCTCTTCTTTATTGGACTGTTTCTCAGCTGAGGCTATGCTGTCTAGGGCCAGCTCAGATGTATGTGGAGCCACTTGCATCCCACAAAGTCTCGTGGTCCGTCTCTGAACAGACACAGCCACCAGCAGCAGCAGTTGGTATCTAGCTGAATATTTGGTTTCATCAGGAGACAGAGCTGCAGGCAAGGGAAGTTTGAGGTGGAGAGTCTCATCTGGGGATTCAGCTGAGAAAGAGATTGAACTCGACCTCTGCAATGATAGATTTTTCACTCCTGGTTCCTTAGAAGAGATAAACCAGGAGTGCATGTTCTTTCCAGGTTATTCCAGGTCCTGTCCCTGTAGGGGACACAAAGACCAAGCATCCCCCTCAGACCCATCTCCTGGTGTTTCTATGCCAGCATGCCTACTCCAGCAGACTTTGGAGATTGTCCCTCCCTACCTCTTCTCTTCCCATGCCTTGTGCAGTCTGTCTTATGCTTGTGTTCTCTGTCCCTCTCACTCTCTCCCCTTCCCTCCCCTTCTCCCTCTCCCTGTCTCACCCCATCCAGGGAACTTTGGTTGCTACCACCTCTAACTTGTGAGAGGAAGGAGGATAATAAGGGTTTGTTTGTTTCCATAAAGAAAATGCCTGGACAAGTTTTTCATCAGCTTCAGCATTCAGAAACTTGTGGTGATATATTGTGTACTCTAATAAACTTGCATGAGGATCAGAAGACAGAGCCAGCCACTAGATTAGACATAGAGGTCAGGCAGTGGTGGCACACACTCTTAATCCTATCACTCTGGAGGCAGAGATCTATCTGGGTCTCTGTGAGTTCAAGGCCACACTGGAAACAGAGCCAGGCAGTGATGGCACACACCTTTAATTCCTGTACTGGGAAGCACACATGCCTTTAATCCCAGGAAGTGATGTCTGGGCAGAGAAAGGTATATAAGGTGTGAGGAAACAGGAACTCATTCTCTTTAGACTGTGGACTTCATAGAGGTAAGAACTAGTGATTGGCTGTTCTGCTTCTCTGATCTTTCAGCTTTCACCCTGATATCTGGCTCTGGGTTGTTTATTATTATTATTATTATTATTATTATTATTATTATAAGACTGTCTAAGATTTGAACAACAGAAACTGTTGCAACTGTGACCCAAGGGAACAAGCTTCATCCCAAGCTGGCAGCATTACTTGGCAGTGTCAACCACTTGGTACTGATTTGGGAGACAAGAAAAGTACAAGACTGAAGGGGTCATGGATTCTTCCTTCCTGGTTTCAAAGAGCAGCTGAAGCCAGACAGTGTGTGGCAGGGTTGGGCTCCCTGCAAGGAGGCCCTGGTGTGAGGCTGTAGCTACGAAGTCTAGATTGCAATGGTGATCCCAAGATGATGGAGATACCATAGCCATGAGCCAGCTGCCCAGGAGAGCTGCAAAGAGGGAGTGGAATCAGCCTGAGAGGGGGGAGGGGAGAGAGAGAGAGAGAGAGAGAGAGAGAGAGAGAGAGAGAGAGAGAGGAGAGAGGAGAGAGAGGTATGTCAAGCAGTAAAGCTGGAGGGGAAGGTCATCTAAATCCTTCAAAACTGACACCTCAGATACCAGACACGATGTCGGTAGCTCACTGGAAAAAAGTTTGATTCTGTTCATACTTGATGTTTAAGAGACGAGCTCTCCCTGCTGGCTGAGGTCCCCTCCTGGGGTCTCCGACCCACCTGATTGCACCCTGACAGATCAGGCCTTTTGTGACACTGACCACAAACAATGCCTATGCCAAAGGCGCACTGGTCCTGGGCTTGTCTTCGAGACAACAGACAACACAGGACAGCCAGGAGGATGGTTTTATTCACCAGCCCTCAGGTCTCAGATTCCATGAGAAAAGTTTTAGACTGTCTTTGATGACGTCATCATAGTAGACATCTTAGACAGTGGCAATTCTGCTCATCTAACCTTAATGAAGAGGCCTGAGTTGGGTGTCATACTGAGGAAACGCCTCGGCTGGGCACTTACACAGTATTCCAAATGTGTGTTCCTGGGTGCAGATACTCTGGTCCTCACAAATATTGATGATCTTTTTGAAAGAGAAGAATTGTCAGCAGCATCAGACCCAGGGTGGCCTGGCTGCTTCAATTCTGGAGTCTTTGTCTATCAGCTCTCAGTTGAAATGTATAACCAGCCATTGCACCTTCCTTTTGAGCAAGGTGGTTTTGACGGTGGGGACCAGAGCTTACGGAGTATATATTTTAGTGGCTGGGTGGCAACAGATATCAGGAAACACCTGCCATTTGTGTATAACACGAGTGGCATCTCAATATACTCCTGGGGGCTGGAGAGATGGCTCAGAGGTTAAGAGCACTGACTGCTCTTCCAGAGGTCCTGAGTTCAATTCCCAGCAACCACATGGTGGCTCACAACCATCTCTAATGACATTTGGCACCCTCTTCTGTATACATAATAAATAAATCTTAAAAAAAAACAAAAACAAAAACAAAAAAAATATACTCCTACATCCTGATGTTTGAAGTGATTAGTGCAAATGCCAAAGTCATGCACTTCTTTGGATGAATCAGGCCATGGAATTACACCCACAGCCCCCAAACAAAAAGGGTCAAATGTGAATCCCAGGACCCCACCGTGAGTCACCCAGAGTTTCTGATGCTATGGTGGGACATCTTCACCACCAATGCTTTACCCCTGCTCCAACACTATGGCCTTGTCAAAAACGACTGCCCCTATCTAATATCTCAGGAGCCTTCTCACGCCTTCTCTTGGGGTGGGCCCAGCTACACCACAACTTTCTGTGTTCTCAGAAAGAGGGCAGGAGCACTGGGAGCAGGGCCAGGCTGAATACACGGGAGCAGATTCTTATGATAACATCAAGAGAACACTTGACACTTACCTACAGTAGACGCACTGCCATGTCCCTGGGGACACATCCATGTCATAGGCACGTTTCTGATATGTAGTTTGTGAAGCGGGTGGAAAAGTCTGTTACAGTCACTAGAGGCTTTCCCTAAAACTCGCCAGATGAGGAATTTTGGCAGGATGACAGATAAGACCCAGGGAAACATCATGAAGTAGTAATCCTGTTACATGGAGAGGTGCTCTGTTTAAGTCTAGACTTTTTCAGGAACTCTTCATTCTGCAGTTGCCACCACGTATGGTAAAGAAAAGCCCCCACTAAGTTGGCTCTTGAGTGGTGCAGAACTCGACTGTTTATTTCCTTCAAAACAGAATGTGACATTGTCCCGTATTTGCATGTTGTACCCTTTACTAGACCTGCACTTTAGAATTGCCCAAAGCTTGTCAGAGAAGTAATTCCACTTCCAGGGTAAATTGGCCTTCATTAACACTGTGGACTGATTCATAAGCCTGCCAGCCAGTGTTAGTTCACCAGTTTCTATGCACCACGAAGGCAGCATGCTGACTCGCTTTTGGTCACTTCTGTCTACTAGACAATTGCAATGTGGTCTCTGATGGTTACCTTTCAGTGGTACCATGTGTAACAAATAAAGGCATTAAAATAAAAAAGAATGAAAGGGTGACAAAATTAGCAAACAACAAAAAGAAATCCTATTTAAAGTACTATCAGCTTTCACAGTGCTATAAAGATGCATTCCTCATCCCAAGAGCTGGATTCAGTTTTGCTTTGGTCTAGTATTTTCGGTGCCATTCTTCACTTTTGGAATGTGAATATAGTTGTATGCTATTGTATGTTGGAAATACATAATTTGGCTTTTTAAAAATAATTTACTGGGATTCTCAGTTAAGAGATTGACTTGAGTCTTGGAAGAGACTTTGACTTTTGAACAATGTTGAGACTGCTGCAGATAATGGAGACTTTTGAAGTTGAGCTCAATGCAGTTTGTATGAAGACCAGGAACAGAACGTGGCATTTGAAAGAGCTATGTCTCCTACAGCCTTGTGTATTTGAGTATTTGGTTCCCAGATGGTAGAACTTTTTGAGGAGGTTAGCATTATAAGGTAAGGCCTTTCTGGGGGAAGGATGTCACTGAGAGCAGGCTTTGAGATTTTACAGCCTGGTCCCACTTCCACTTCCTGTTATCTATCTGTCTGTCTGTCTATCTATCTATCTATCTATCTATCATTATCTATCTTTCTATCTCTTATCTATGTCTCTATCTCTCTATCTCTATCTCTCCTCCCTGTGTGTGAAATGGAATGAGATCTTTATGCTTTCTGACTTCCAAACTCTATCCTGATACTGTAAGACCCTTTCTTTCTTAACTTGCTTCTTGCTATGGTATTTTGTGACAGCAACAGAATGCACTTACTGCACTCATCCTTGGTCTTGAGTCCTCGGTCTCCTTGGAACTTATGCAAGGAGGTAAGCAGTGGGATGGCCTCTTCTCTGGTGCTTCTTCCTGCCTGCCTTTCATCTCTATAGACAGAAAGTCCACGCTCAGTCAGTGCACTGTGTAGACCACGAGCTCTAGTCAGGCTCCAGTATCCAGCCTTCAGCCAGGATGTAGCACCTAGTAGATGCTCAATATGAATTTGATGAAGGGATCTTCTCCTAAGCATTCCCACGTGTAAACCAGGAAAAAATTGAAGAAGACAGCTGTCATTTTGTGTGTAGGCTCAAGGTGACATGAAATTTGTTAAGGTTTGTTTTTTTAAATCTTTCTCCTTAAACTTGATATCTTTTTAAATCATTGTCTTTTTTGTTTCTAATTGAAATATATGCAGATCATTTTCTCTCTTCCTCTCCTCCCTCCAACTCCCCCTGTGTTCCCCTTTCTGCTACCTTTCTAGTTAGTGGCCTCTTATTTTTTAATTATTATTGTTACACACACACACACACACACACACAAATACATTTATATGCCAATAGAATATAAATGCAAGATTGAAAGATGCTGGGTTTGTTTATCATTGCTTGTATGTGTATTTTTTAGGACTGACTATTTGAGAATGGATAACTATTCTACAATACTCATCTCTAAGGGAAAGACTAATTCTCCTTCTCTCAGCATTTTTTAATTGCCCATAACTCTTTGTCTAGGGGTGGAGATTCATTTGATTTCCCCCAACCACATTAGCACATCATCTGGTGTCATTGTTCAGGTCTTGTTCAGCCGTATTGTTGAAGTTTCATGGGTGTAGATTTCCTATAGTATCTAGAAGACAATCTTTCAGCAGACTTCCTGGTCCTCTGGCTCTTGCAATCTTTCCACCCCTTCTGCAATGTTCCTCAACTCTTAGGTGTAAGGGTTGTGTTGTGGATGTATCAATTGGGCCTGGGTACTGCAAAGTCATTTGTTCTCTTCATTTTACTAGTTGTGGCTTTCTTTAATGGTTCTGTGCTGTATAGTTTTATGTCAACTTGACACAGTTGAGCAACTGGAATGGAGGGAATCTCCACTGGAAAATGGAGATAAGATTGGGCCTTAGGCATTTTCTTAATTAGTGATTGATGTGAAAGTGCCCTGTCCAATATGGGTGGTCCTAGGTTCTATTAAAAAAAAAAAAACAGACTGAGTAAGCCATGGGGAGCAAGTGAGTAAACTGCACTCCTTTGTGGCCTTTGCATCAGTTCCTGCCTCCAGGTTCCTGCCCTGTTTGAGTTCCTGGCTTCCTTCAGTGATGGACTACAATGTGGAAGCATAAGGTAAATAAACCCTTTCCTCCATAAGTTGCTTTGGTCATGGTGTTTCATCACAGCACCTTCATCATTAAGACAGTCTCTGTCTTCTTCACAAAACAGCTTCTTTGATGAGGACTGAGAGCTACACTTACCTGTATATGTCTGAGTACAAAGATAGGAAGTTAGAAAGCAGTTAGGAATTTTACTGGTTTAGGAAAGTGTCAGTAATAAGTTCTGTTAGAAGATCTATGACCTCACAAGCCATTGATACTTGGCTAGGCCTATAGTATCAGACATGATTTTCCTCCAGCTTACTAGGCCTTAAATCATTTTAGACAGTTGGTGGTTACTGCCAAGGTGTAAGTGCCATTGTTGCCTCTTTAGGGATATCATACCATGCTGGTCATTGCTGTGGTTTATAGGTGTCATAGCTAAGTAGGAATATTGAATGTTTTCTTCCCTTGGCAGCTTGTGTGGCACCTTCTGGTATCATGAAAGCTAGTCTTCAGGAAGGGGGTATGGGGGCCACATCTAGGTTGATTCTTCTGAGTCCTATGTCTGAAATGTATGGTGTCTTCAGAAATAGAGACTTGCCCCTAACTTATGACTGGAAACCCAAGGCAATAGCAACAGCCTATATTGTTCTGGAAATCTCTTAGACTCCTCTGACTAACAACAGGAAAGTCAGTCTCTCATGACTAGTACTGGGGTTTTTGTTAGATAGTCTACACCTTAGGGAGAAAACAAAATACTAAGTATACTAAAAAGAAAAAAGGTGCCAAACAGGTACAATTATATTAATAAATAATAATTTATTGTGTTTTTATTTTATATTTACTCATGATATTTATTTTTTCTTTTACTTCCCAACAAGTAGAAATATGTTAAAAGCAAAACCCCTCACAGAAACACATGTGATACATCCACACCCAGTATGATAAAATCATTATTCATGCAATAACCATGACACTGAATGAGTGTGTAGTTTATCATTTATCAAAGAATGGAAAAGGAATCTTAAAGTAGTTTTTGAAAGATTATTCCTAAAAGGTAAATCTTCACCTAAAAACTTTTTTTAAGGAATGGGAAGTTTAAGAGAAAATTATAACCATTCCCCTAAAGCATCGGTATTTGAAAAAGAGAAAGAAGAATGCAGAAGAGGAAGACTATTTTCTATAGTTTTAATGTTAAAGATAATTCTCTATAAAAAGAAGGTACATATTGAACTATAATTTCCAAAGGAGGCTTTCTTATCCACGTTGTTGGATAGGTTCTTATCCACATTACTGTGTACCGGTAGCCACAGAGACAATAATATTGACAATTTAGTTATAAAGTTAATCTTTATGCAATCCAAGTTCAAATTTCCAGATATTTAATGTTTATTTCAAGGTATTTTAGGGACAAAAAATCAGGATATAACTTAAAAAAATCTAGCATCTTTTCTTTACAATAAAGCTTCTCACAGACTTGCTTTTCCCATGTAAGAGTTAGATCAGTGTAACATTGTCTGAAGCAATAAACATTACAAGTATATGACACCTTGAAGATACAAGTCAAATGGGCAATGGAGATCTTCCCAGCATCATTGGTGTTATGTATGTGAGTGTCCATTACCCCAACTCCTTTCTCCCTCACATTCACAACTCAGAAATCTTTATTTTACACACACACACACACACACACACACACACACACAGAGAGAGAGAGAGAGACAGACAGACAGACAGACAGACAGACAGAGACACAGACAAAGAGAGACAGAGAGACAGATCTCTATATGCTTTGTTTTCATCTTTGGACCTAAAAAAAAAAAAAAAAGAAGCTAACTTCCCTCCAGAATGGACTGTTTGAGCTGAAAGGAAATTGCTGCTTAACACCACTGGAGAAGCCCAGCAAAGTCTTCTTAGAGCTCACATCCCTCCCCATTCATCAGTACCCGTTTCCCCAGATGAAAGCATTTCAGAATACAGTTCACTGTCTTGGAACTAGGGCAGCCGGTGCCTCTTTGCACCCTGCTACTTTTGACAATGGGTCCAGCTTTCTTGTGGAATTGTGCCACCCCAAAGCCCCATCCTCAGAAGCCTCAGTCAGAAAGGTAGGAAATAACTAAATGAAGTGCCATTGAAAAAGGACTCAGACTAGCAAGCAAGTATCTTTCCTGGATAAGGACACCCACAATCGTTCCTCTGTGTGAGGATCCATATGTAACATGGCCACATCTCTTGTGTTCAGTTTTATATTGCTGCTATAAAAACCACAGTGTCTTAAAAACAGCACAAATCGATTGTTTTATAATTCCAAAGGTCATAAGCCTGACCTGAGGATCTAAAAGAGAACCTGTTTCTAAGGTTTTTCTATTCCTACCTTACCAACTACCAGCAGTCCTCAGTCCAGAGGCCTTTCCTCCGAGCATGTTTAGGGCAGGCGATCATCTCTCTCTGGCCTCCAACTTCCCTCTTGTACGAACCAGGTGATGACACAGGTCCACCTGACAATACAGGATAATTGCCTCGGCTCAAGGTCTTCATCATTTCTGCAGAATTTCTTTTCTGTGAAAGGTAGCATATTGCCTAGGTCCCAGGGGTTAGGAGGTAGGCACTCTGGGGAGAGGCCTATTGATCTATCTGTATGTTAATTTGTGAATGCTCGCAAATAATTCTGAGGTTTGTAGCACTATGAATGCTAGCCCTACAGGTGTCTACATGGAACTGAGAGGGAAGATAATAGCTTTCTAGTCTATGAATGCTGACATCTGATTTAAACAAACCATCCTTTAAAAAAAAAAAACTTTAGTTCTGGCCTCTTGCCTTTGTCCATATGTGCACTAATCCTTACAGATGTCTTGGTTACTGAGAAGCTGAGCAAGCAGTTTTGTTCCCAGACCTATGCCGATCTTTCCCTCCTACGTTACAAAATTATTGACAGATGTTTATTTATTAGGTATTTCTTATTCTTTGAAAGTTTGATACTTTTTTGTTTTTGTTTTTGTTTTTCGAGACAGGGTTTCTCTGCGTAGCTTTGCGCCTTTCCTGGAGCTCACTCGGTAGCCCAGGCTGGCCTCGAACTCACAGAGATCCGCCTGCCTCTGCCTCCCGAGTGCTGGGATTAAAGGCGTGCGCCACCACCGCCCGGCTTGAAAGTTTGATACATTTTAAAGATTGAAAACCATCATGTATATGTGTACATGCACCATGTGTGTGCAGGAGCCTGAAGAGATCAGAAGACAGTGTGGGTTTCCCTGGAACGAGTTAGAGGTATTTGTATGCCACCATGTTAAGTGCTGGGAACTAAACACTCATCCTCTGTGAGAGCAGTAAGTGCTCTTAACTGCTGAGCCATCTCCTCAGGCCCACTTTCACACATTAATACAATACATATTGATCGTTTTCATCTGCCACTTCAACTCTTCCTTCTTTTTATCTCTCTTCTTTCCCTCCCTCTCTCAACTTCATCCTGGTTTCAGTTGTTTACATTCATTAAGCTCTTTTTCTAAGCACTTTATATGCATTAGTTCTTTCAATTCTCACAGCAATCTCTGCTCCCACCCCAGGGATTGAACACAGGACCCCAAGTATACATGTGCTCTGCCCTCATTTTTAATGTCTGTTTTATAGATTAAAAAAACTTGAGGCTTTGCACTGCCAAGACACACATCTCATAAAGGGAGTCTGAACCAGGTTATTGGAATCCTTAGCCTTCAAGGAAGCAGTAGGCTAAGGCATGTATACTAATGTAGATGTAACCAACCGTCTTATTAAATAAGAAACACAGAAACAATGTAAAAGAGAAAGCCAAGAGGTCAGAGCTCAGAGCTAAAATCTCACCCTTCCTCCTACTGTCCCAGCTTCCCGAAAGGAGAGCTATTTCCTTGAGTGTCCGTCGGTTCAAAGTCATTCTGCCTACTCATTGGTTGTAAACCCAAACACGTGACTGCCTCGTCACTGTCTGTATGTACAGCCCTCTAGGTCTTAAAGGCATATGTCTCCAATGCTGGCTGTATCCCTGAACACACAGAGATCTATGGGATTAAAGGCGTGTGCCACCACCGCCATGCTCTTTCTATGGCTCTAATAGCTCTGACCCCCGGGCAACTTTATTTAACATACAATCAAAATCACATTTCAGTACAATTAGAATACTACCACATACTAACAGCCCTTTCATTTAAAAGCCAATGAGCCCTCTTCTTACCTTTATTTTGAGATGAGATGCCACTAAGTTCTCAGGCTGGCCTTAAATTTCTGATCCTCCTACCTCAGTCCGCCAAGTGCTGTGATGACAGCCCTGTGCCTGTACCAAGCTTGCTTATTTATTTATTTATTTATTTATTTATTTATTTATTTATTAAGATGTGTTTCACTGTGCTGTCCAGGCTGCTGGTGAGCTCTAAATCTGCCTGCTGCAGCTTTCCAAGTGCTGAGATTACCAGCATGCACCACCAGGTCCAGCTTCTCTTAGTTCCTGTTAGAAATGACATACGATGTTACATTTTCAAAGGTGCCTCAAGCTGCACCTTATGTCTATCTAGAAATGAAGAGAGAACACTAAAGCCCTGCTAATGCCTCCTTAGACAATTCTTAGCTATTTTTCCCCATCCAAACTATACTAAGCTACTCTGCACCAATTCACAGCCAAGCTTGCCTGCAATGTCATGCACCTGATAGGTTTTAAAACAAACAGGATGTAAAAATGTAGAGATGAACCTGAACATGTTTTGCTGTTAAAAAAGAAAAGACAAATGTAAACAACAGAGGGAAAGATAAGATTTGGATGGTAATGAGATTGTCCCCTTCCTGATTATCATAAAAAAGAGAAGAAGGATCATGCTCCCAGGGTTTATATTACTGTCCTCTGCTCTCAAATGGCCTGCCTGCCACTCTAGGCTGGTGCCTGGCTTTGCATGGTTGTAAATAAAACTGCTTGGCTTTCACTTTTCTGAGTCTTCAGTACTCTCATGAAGTAAGGACCATTGTTTCACACAGTCCATTGATCATCATGACTCTTTGGAATGTATAGTATTATTCCCAATTTATAGAGGAAAGACCGAAGCACACACATAAGTTACAGAATTTGCCCCAGGTACAGTTAGTGTGAGTGATAGATATAAATGGGGTTGAACAATGAGTTAACTGGGAGATAACTATTCCCATACCAGCTACTCTACTGGGAGATTGTGGGGCCCCTAAGAAGGCCCATTCATCCATTTATTCATTCAGTCTCCATTTACTAATATCACTCCCAGCAGGCTGTCGTAGGTTGGATCATTTCACCTAAAGCAATCAAGTTGTGCATTCATTGCCCATGGTAGTTGTTCTGATGGTGTTGCAAGGCAGGTCAGGTGGCTCCCAAGGAAGTAGCCCTGTCTTGAGAGTGCAACACAGTACTGGGCTATGAAGATGGAGCCAAAGGAGAAAGTGGTTGGTGTGCTGCACCCCTAAAGAGAGGAATAGAAATGAACAGAGGGAATCCTGCCACGGTCAGGACTCATCAGATGGACTCTGGGTAGCTTAGGACATTCTATTCTATAACTTTACAAAGTGGGTGACTCACATTTCTGTCTCCACTCTATGAGGAAACTGCAGTAAACTGCCAAGTTTCCAGTGTCCAAATACTGGCGTTTACAAGCATCATATCACAACCATGCCAGGCTCTGCATTGCTCAAATTCATATTTTATATGTAACTTGTTTTTAAAACCCTGAACGAAGAAACCAAGTGTCTTACTATGGTACAGAGTAAAAAATCCGTATGCATAACTGCAGCCGGTGACAATGAATGGTATCTCTAAACTCAATTGTCGGCGTGAACTTAAAATCAAGGTTTATTCTACGTCAAAAAGCAGAGATTATCAAGTGTAAGAGGGGCTAATGCAAACTGAGACTTTACTGGTGAAATCAGAACTGAAAGAGAAGTTAAAAGGCAGTAGTTCTCTCACTTATGTGAAAGTGATTCTGAGTTCCCCCTTTGTACCACCTAAAATATCACTAGGGAAACCCACTGGTTCAGGGGACTACAGTACTCCACGGCTAGCTGGAGATCCGTGCCTGAACAAAGGGTCTAAATACCAGAAGGTCCTTCACTGGTAAAACGCTGATATCGCTGGTGTCACTTCAAAGAGACCATAATTACAAATGAGCAACGCAGGAAACCACCAAATCTAAAGCATAGTATAGAATGAATAATCGTAAGCCACTGTCACTGTCAAATTTAGCACACAGGTCTCTAGCCTTTTCGTTGTAAGATGATAAAAACTGTTACAGAAAAAAAAATGGTTAGTATTTATTCCAGGTGATAGACGGTAGGTAGCAGTAATAGCCTGTTCTTTAATTCTGTAATAACTTTTTCTCATGCCTAGGTCGTCCCTGATTAAGTTTTTGCCCTAAACGAAGGATCCCAGTCACGACCGCAAGAAACTCTTGCCGACTTGTGTTTTCTTTGGGCACCGTCACCGAGCCAGACAGCGAACGAGAGCCGGCGCCAGGCCCCGCCTTTTCCGGCCCCGCCCCCAACGAGCGCCCGTAGCCACGCCTCCAAAGCGGCGGTCCTCCAGATTCGCGGATCCGTGCGGGGCTCCCTTTCCGGCGGCGGCGCGCTGACGTCACAGGTCCGGCGCCTTCCGTGCCTCTTCGCGCTTGCGTTCGAGCGGAAGGTCGTCCCTGTGACCGGCTAGGTGTTCGCCGCCGCTGTCGCCATGTTGTCGGTCGCTGCCCGCTCGGGCCCATTCGCGCCCGTCCTGTCGGCCACGTCCCGCGGGGTGGCGGGCGCGCTGCGGCCCCTGCTGCAAGCCGCGGTGCCCGCCACCCCGAAGCCACCTGTTCTGGATGCGAAGCGACCCTGCCTGACCCGAGAGTCGCTGAATGGCCAGGCTGCGACCCGGCCTTTGGTCGCCACGGTGGGCCTCAATGGTGAGCCGGGTTCAGGGTGCCCCGATCTCGTCCCCTGCCTTTCCCGGTCCGGGGCGGCGTGCTGGCGTGTGTCTCTCGCCGGCAGGAGTGGGAGGATGCGGTTTCGGCCTCAGCGACCTTGGCGAGCCGAGCGCCTCCCCGAGCGGGCGGGCTCACCCGGACAGAATGCCGCTGGGATGCTCCAGCGGCGGCACCCCCAGCTCCCCATCCCCCCCAGGCCTCAGGAGCCTGTCTGCATTCATTCAGGTTACACTTGACTTCCTCGGTTAACTTCAAGACTAGCCTCCCGCTGTCATCGCTAAGTGACAGAGATACTGTTGCTTACAGGAGTTTGACCTTGGGCAAGTTTCCAAACGTTTTTTCCTCACGGGTGAGGTGGATTCGTGGTTATAATAATTTTGGTGTCGTGAAGCCTATGTGGAGAATTTTGTGTAAAATCATTGGTACGGTTTAGACGATAAGTGTTCAAAACAGAGATTGTAAGAACATATAGGAAGTTGCCCGTTGCCGGAGTACCGGTACAGCTGCCTTTCAGCGTCTTAAGCGACCCCCATCCACATTCCCCCATTCCCACAAAAACAAGAAAGGAAGACATAACCCCGAGGTCAGTTCCACTGTAGAGGGTCAGCAGCGTTTCAGATATCTGGCTCCTCTAGCTAGGGCTGTCACAACCCCACTTAACCGTGAAGAGGCAGAGGTAGATGCTACTCTTACGGAAACAGACCACCAGAGGTGAAGTGACCTACATAGTGGAGATTCTGTGCAGCTTGATGTCTTCCAAGTTTACCTAAGCCTACGCTTGGTCTGACATTCCTCTTCACATGCCCTTGTGATTTAAACATCCAGAAAGATTTCTGGTGTCTCTCACAATAATGGGAAGCAGCCTTGAGCTCTTTGGTGTCTGCTCCCATAGTCCTCTGCTTCACTCATAGTCCTCTGTGTTACAGTTACTTACTTGGCACCGTTCAGTGTTGAGTTTATGACCTTTCTGCATGTTAATCAAATTGCCCACTTGGGCAGCTTTTTACTCTGCATTCGTCCATCCACTCTGTATCTCTCTTTCTCTCTGTTTTTTTTTTTCTTTTCCTTTTGAGGTAGGTGCCCACTGTGTAGCCTAGGTTGACCTCAGACTCATGATCTTCCTGCCTCTTCCTTCCCAGGCCTGGGATTTAAATGCACATGAGCCACCATGCCTAGCTTTCCTGCAGATTTAATGATCCACGATGTGTTTTCTGCGTAGCTATATTTTAGCCTTTAGACTTAATTTTGGGTCAGATTAAAAATTTTATGTTTGCTGATACCATCACGTCATTATAACATGATAACACTTTGCATTCTATTGTTGAGACTTCTGACCTTGATTTGAAGGGGGTAGAACAGCTCCTTAACTTTTGTCTCCTAGTGTCAGATTTCGTATAAACTGATACAAGATCTTTATTCTGAGTAAATGTGAAGGCGCACTAGTGGGTCTTGGAGAAACTGTTCAGGACAGAAGTGGAATACCCTAGCTTGTTCCAGGTCTGTTTCCATTGGGGGATGGGGAGGTGAGAAATTGCAGAAAAGTTTCACTCAAATTTGTCAGATAGCCCAAAGTTTTCTTGTAAAGATTGGTGAGTTACCTGCTTCATAAAAGCATTTTCTAAAGCAGACAGTGTCAAAACAGCCAAAGTCCTCTTCTGAAAGCATACTTTACCTTGTAGCTTACTTGCACATTAAATTCCATCCAGGTGGCTTATGGAAAGACAGACAGTGACAACATGTGTGGGTTTGGATTGGAAGATATATAGAGGAAGAAGCTTGCATTATGGTAGCATCCCTTCCATGCAGATTTCTAGGTACATTGGCTCTACAACTACAAAAAGTTTACATGCCCCGGGTTTCCTTTATTTCCTTTCAAGGTAATAGTTCTATGATTGATAATGATAATGCTAAAGGTTAGAATTAAATTAAGCATCTATGCTTACTATACCTTGTGCAGATTACATAGAGAATGACTTTTACAACATGGCAATTTCCTAACAATCCCTTCGTTGGTGATGTGACCCAATGAAGTGTAACTTGCTATACAGAGAACAATTGATAACTAGATTTCTTTTGTCACCATAACTCTGGATGAGAATGAGTCATTCTGTGTAGTGTTCTTAATTACCTTGTATTGTCAAGGGTTGGTGGTTGTGGATACTGTTGGTGTAGAGCTGTGAACTTGGCTTCTTTCTGTGTTAGGTAAACAACTTATTTTTTAGTGTAATCTCAGGCATTGTCATGTGGAAGTAATTCTTAGATGATTCCAAATGCCAGTTTACACCATCCCATTGATAGTAGGTAGAATAATACATAATATAATGTCAAGTGATTCTGCAAAGCCCTAATTGTGACTCAGGTTGCCACTACCCATGTCTTAGTTCCCTCTCCAAAAGGATTGGGTTGTCAGAAAAGTAATTTTGATAGGTTTCATTCTTGTCCAGATTTGTGACTTCTGTAGTTACTCACCTTGAAGTCATGTGAAAAGTAGGTGAAATACTGATACTTGGGTATTGAAAGAAGTATTTTAAGATGAGTACCTTGAAGACCAAGGGAACACTGTCACTAACAGTGGCTTTGTATGTTATGAGTAGATCTTCATTTTGAAAGGACATATTTTTCTGAAAATGAAAAATTTTTAACATTTTTCCCCTAAAAAGTAAGCCTGGTAGCAGTTTCTAAAACATAAATTTTATGAAGATATGTATTTTCATAGGGCAGATTTTTATTATATATATAATTTTGTGAGGAAGTTTATTTTCTAAACATAGTTAAAGAATCTTGCTGGTGAGTTCATTCTTTTTGTCAGATTTACATATTTAGATATGCTAGTGCTGCTTTCAAAGTATGTATAAACAGTAAGTGTGATTAAGTGTCCTTTGTCACAAACATTTGACCCATTGTATGACCTACAAGTGTCCCATTCAAAGGGTCTACAGTATGAAAAAAGAAAGGTAATTTTTTTGTAGATGCTATTGTTGTGTTGAAAGGGGAGATAGGTGAATATTGCCCCCCTTTCCCCTTATTAAATTGAATAATTACTTTATAGATTCCATTGAGTATTGCCTGTTCTGATAAGTTTGTTGTTTTCTGGCCACCAGTGGTTTTATTTGAAGATTTATGCCCTGAAATCAAAAATAGCAATCCTTAAGTTTTCTACAACTAAAGTATCCCAAGACACAAGAGTTGTAGTTAGTATGTTATGAACCTTAGCAGTGCTTCCAGAGAGCACATAGCAGAGATGCAGGCCACGCCTCTGCCTTGAGATGACCACACAGCAATTGTTAGGTGGACTAAGTGTGTTTTGAGGCCTAATCTAGAAAGGATGAGAAGTGATTGGTATAGATGGATAGTCTGTCTAAGCAGTTGATTGAAAAATAAAAAAAAACTTGAAATATCTGTTTATTGTGCTATTTACCATTATAACTTAAAAGTCTTTGCTGACATGTAGACCTTCCAGGCCATTTTTTTTAAATTTTGTTTTCATGTGTTTGTCTTGCAGTTCCTGCTTCTGTTCGCTATTCCCATACAGATGTCAAGGTGCCCGACTTCTCTGACTACCGTCGCCCTGAAGTTCTAGATAGCACAAAGTCTTCTAAAGAGAGCAGTGAGGCTAGAAAAGGCTTCTCTTACCTGGTAACTGCAACTACTACTGTGGGTGTTGCATACGCTGCCAAGAATGTGGTCACCCAGTTCGTTTCCAGCATGAGCGCTTCTGCTGATGTACTGGCCATGTCGAAGATCGAGATCAAGCTGTCTGATATTCCCGAAGGAAAGAACATGGCTTTCAAATGGAGGGGCAAACCTCTGTTTGTGCGCCATCGAACCAAGAAGGAGATTGCCCAGGAAGCTGCAGTTGAATTGTCCCAGTTGAGGGATCCACAGCATGATTTAGAGCGAGTAAAGAAACCTGAATGGGTTATTCTGATAGGTGTCTGCACTCATCTTGGTTGTGTACCCATTGCAAATGCAGGAGATTTTGGTGGCTATTATTGCCCCTGCCATGGGTCACACTATGATGCCTCTGGCAGGATCAGGAGGGGCCCTGCGCCTCTCAATCTGGAAGTGCCTACCTATGAGTTCACCAGTGATGATGTAGTTGTTGTGGGTTAGACACTGGACTCAAGGCCTAGGTTTCTTTCGATCTTCCTGTTCCCTCAGAAGAGTTGAGAGTAAGCCTTGTGTACATCTAGGTTGGGTTGACTTAAAATATTTAAGAATTGTGAATAATGTATTGGCAAACATTAATGTGAAGTAATTGAATTCACTCTTAAATATTGTCAAGCATTATCGTAATAAAGCCATTGTTGAACATCATTAAATTCAGTCAGACTTGAAAGGTGCAATGTCTTTGATAGCTAATTCTAATAAAACATCACAGATTGTTGTACAAGATATTTGTGAAATCTGTAAATGGCTTTCTCATTTATCATCTAAATTTCTTCTCATATCTTGAAAAGAGGTGGGGACATCATTTTTTATTTCAAAGTGGATGGAGAGGGTTATTTTACCGTCAAATGTTTTTCCCTTTTGATAAACTTTTCACAGTTTTGGGAGATGGTAGTTATATTAAAGATAATGTATAAAATATTGAAATATTTTTGTTTTTAAAGACGGTTTTATTCTGTAGGCAAACTGGCCTCAAACTTGTACCCTTGCAGTGTGCAGGATGACAGGCACGTGACAACACAGCCAAATCTTCAGTTGCTGTCCAAACCCAGAGTAACAGGACTGCCTTGAAAGCCTGGAGACGACAGGAGGAAAAGCAGAAGTCTGTAAAAATAGTATTCTACTCAAAGATAAACATTCCTCATTTCTGCATATATATAGTGTTAGAACATTTTTATAGAGATGAATCCACGGGCCTTTCTTGATAAGAATTTTAGCCCATGTGCAAAACCACTTAGCTTGGGACTGTTCTCCCTATGCTAAAGGAGAGAGAGAGCAGTCCTTGAGACTGCAGATATCACGAAAACAACTCAGAACAGTCTGATCTGCAATCTATAAAGCATTTGATTGGAAAGGAGAATCTTCAGGTTGTTGATAAAAATAAATAGTCTTACTTTGCCTCCTAAAGTGTCAAAAATGCTGCCTTTAAAAGTTCATGGATCTGCTTTTAGTCAGGCTTCTGGGTTAATGTAAGCAATGGTTGTCTAGCATTTTGCATTTGGTCTGCCCCAAACCCCTTGTATTTGACCTGGACAAAGTCCTGTCCTATCTTAAATTTATTGAACCAGCCTTCAGTTTTGCTTGTGGGTAAGTCTAGCAGCAAACAGTAATCATGCTGGTGGAGATTTGCAGAGAGTTTTGGTTAAAAAAAAAAAACCAAAAACAACTAAGCAAAATTAAAAAGTGTTCAACTCCCCCCCACACACACAAATTATTTGGCATATTTGTGGTTTTTTAATAAACACTCAAACATGAATCGTATTGCCTTTAGTCTATCAATTGATGTTGGAAAGTCCTTTTTCCAACTTGGAAGTCTCAGTTTTGTTGGCAGTTTTCAAAACAGTCAATTATTATTTGTGGTCCTGTGAAAGGTCTCCACATTAATCCTGGTCACACCAGAGGAAAGGCACCCACCAAGTACTGTTTTGCTCTCATTAGTTCAAGTGTCCATTCATACCTATTTTCAAGCTGCTTCAGTGAGGTACTTGGAGGCCTGCATAGTCCATTGGGAAGCTGGGCTGGTTATCTGGGTTGAAGTTGCAGTCTGCTGTCTGAGTCTTCTCAAGTATAGACAGGTGTTAGAGTACATCACGGAGCACTGCACCTGGGTCTCCTAGTCCCCTGCTGAGAACCCAGGACAGTGATGTGATGTGGGACTGAAACCGTCAGCACTGTCATACGGTAAGCCTGGGTTTCTATTCAATAGTCCTCGGCTCCACTAGCCAGAAATTCAGTTTAGAGAAGAGCATATTGATTTAAGGGACCTGAGATCCTACTTTGATTTAGAGACATTTGGAGTAAGAGGTGCACACTTTCTTCTGGGTCCAGTATTTCCATCTGCCCTTGGACTCAGCAGCTACTAGAGTTTCTGTCTGCAGCCTGCACATAGCCATTCATTGTTGAACAAACCTGTATCATGTAAGCCAATCAAGTAAATCCCTTTGTAATGTACATTCTTTATACCCATTCTATTCTAGAGAATGCTGACTAGTACAGGGGGCGTTATTTAGCCTGTTGAGAATTTCAGAGAATTTCCTCATGCAGAAAATGGCATCTTCCTCATAGAGCAGTATGGCATGTACTATTTCAGTGGCAAACATGATGGTGTACATGTAAAATGCCTTCATAGGCTCCTGTGTTGAATATTTGGTCCCCAGCAGGGTAGCTCCTGCTGGTAGGAGGTCACTAGAGGTAAGCCTTTGCGAGTTCTAGCCCCACCCTAGTTATGGCTGCCCTCTGCTTTTTGGTCTGCTGTGTTGTGAATACTTTCCTGCCACTGTGGACTGAGCTGCTCCACCCTACCTCTCCTTCCATTCTCCATGTTTGTATTTTTGTGATCTAGGCATCTGGAGTTAGGTCACTGTGGTGGTCTTAGTACGGCTCTCACCTTTTCAGGTGAGTGTTTGGATCTTTGTTAGGTTGTGGGTCAGCCAAGTGATGCTTGGTTCTCAGTGTTGGGGCCACTCTGGTTTGGGGTTCAGACTTTCAGTGGTAGCAGATCAACATGAAGAGTAGGGTAGTTGATAGTTGTACAGGTAAGTAAAGAGGGTGTCTCTAACTGGGATATGAGTCAGGCTCCAGACTCTTGAGGGACCCAACATTGGGTTGGGTAGCAGACAGTTGGGATGAACTGGCTTTGGAAGTCTCAACCTGAAGTTCTGATTTAGACTCCAGGTTCAGACTCCAAGCTGTCCTTTCACAGAGTGTCAAAGTTGGTAAAGTGGCTGATAGGTGAGTAGGTCATGGTGAGGGGGACTGGCTGTGGAGGTCTCTAACTAGGAATCCCGGACCAGCTCCAGATGGTCCTAGGCCGTTCTGGGTAGAATGGCTTACAGTAGATGGGGTGGGTTGAGTTGTGGACTTGCTCTGGGCATTCCTTCCTGAATTTCTGGTTCAAACTCCAAAAACATTTTTTTTTTTTTTTTAAATATTAACTACATGGAAAATTAAGGTTCCATTGGGTGGTGTCTTAGGATTACTATTGCTGTAATGAAATACCATGACCAAAAGCAGCTTGGGGGGTGGGGGCTGGGGGAGTGTTTCACTCACAGTTCCACATAACAGTTCATCCAAAAGCAGTGAGGAACTAAAAGCAGGGCAGGAACCTGGAGGCAGGAGCTAATGTAGAGGCTATGGACGAGTGCTGCTTACTGGCTTGCCCCTCATGGCTTGTTCAGCCTGCTTTCCTATAAAACTGAACCACCAGTCATGGGCAATGGACTGGGCTTTCCTCTATCAATCACTAAGAAATGCCCTACAGGCTTGCCTGAAGCCTGATCTTATTTTCTCAGTTGAGAGTCCCTCCTCTCATATGGCTCTAGCTTGTGTCATAAAGCTAGCCAGCATAGGTGGGTCATCTATGGGGCTAGCATCTAAATGGTTAGGTGGTCATTATGTTGAAGAATGAGTTTCATAATATACATTGTTTCTTCTTGGTACTGGCCATGGATCATGTCATGGATCATAGCCTGGGTCTGCTAACTAAAGTGGAGTTCTCTAGGAGAGTATCAGGAACCCCTAAAATAGACTGTAGCTGGGGCTTTGTTATGGTTAGCTTTTTATGGTGAGATAAAGTCTAGTTCAGAGTTCCCAGTGGCCTCACTGTACTGACCTTTCCATGAGACAGTAACAGCCATGTTCTAATGCTAAAGAAGCTCACACAGCCTTTGTTCCAGTATGGTGTCTAAATGTTACTTCAGCTTCTTGAAGTCTATAAAAGGAGCAACGTATATTTGGATCTATTAAAAAATATGATCCACTGTAAAATTGACACATGGCAAATAATTCAAAATTACTTTCTTCTTGGCCCTTCAGTGTAAGTTAGGGTTACTAAAATTTTTTTAAAATTTACATTGACAGTTCTTTTTACAAAACAAAGCCAACACATTAAAATGTAAGTGTTAATGTTATGTTAATGTTTTTCTATTAGAAAAATAATTGTAATTCACTGTAGTCACCACTCACAGAGATCTGCCTGCTTCTGCCTCCTGAGTGCACCACGTGCCTGGCTTCAAAATCTAATTTAGAAAAAATAACCTGAAATAAGTCAAAAGAAATCAATAATAGAAAAAAGGTTCTAAGTAATGATATATTATGACAAAGAATAAAAATAAGATTTTGCATAAGAAAAGTACAATAAAACATGATTTTTCTAAACTAACTAATGTCTGTGACAAAACTATCAGCTCAAGTAATTAAAAATAATTTTATAAAGTATGGTAACTAGAATACATCCTTGGAGAGTTTCTTATATATCAGTTCACTTATAACATCTCTTCCCCAAAGATAACAGTCCCTCTCCAAATCTGTAGATTCTGAGACCGGTTCTTCTCACCTGTAAGAAACCTGGAAGGCATTCACCAACAGATGCAACAGAGGAGGGAAAAGTTAGATAAAGGGAATAAATAATGAAGGAAGTAAGCTGTCTTGTTTGTGATTGCCATTTTGTCTCCTGCAGGCAACCGAAAGGAAGGAAGAAACCATTGTGGAGTGTTCCCTGTCTCTGGTCCAGAAACAAGGGGACTCTAGGAAAGCTGGGCAAGAAAGTATGCATTGTGCAAGTAGGAAGGGCATTGGAAGAAGGCTTGCCTAAGTTAACCTCAGAGAGGGGTAGAGTTATGCTGAGTTTCACTGAACATTAGGGTCTCATCTAACCTGACTACTAAAACATGCAGTCTGACCAAAAGAGAATGTAACGTAAGATGTACATTGAAACAGAGGCAAATGATTTCTTGAATCTCTAGCCTGCAAAATGGATAAAAAGCTCTTAAAAAACACTATTTTTGCATGTTCCTAAACCCCCTATTCTTTAAAAAGAGATCCTCTAAATTATGGGGCAACCTGCACCACATGCCCACTTTTCCATATTCTGGAGACAATGAGTATCACTGGCTGAAGCAGACAGATGTTGCAGGACCAAGTCTAGTTCCTAGATGCCCTCATCTGGCTTTGAACCCTTGTCAGACACTGAGCACAGTCCTACCGCCTGTGTCCAAAAGACCCTCTAAAACAGGATCTCTCCGAACCCGATCAGATAAACCCAGAGAGTACGGGCTTTCAGAATTAGCCTCTTGTAAATGCTGGAAGGTGTGGCTGGTTAACATCAATAACTATAACCCACATTGTTTGGACAAGACCACTGGAAAAACCTCCCTGGTTCCCAGAATTTCAGCTCGAAACCTGAAATAATAGTCTTTTGTTTGTTTGTTTTTCAAGACAGGGTTTCTCCATGTAGTTTTGTTGCCTGTCTTGGATCTCTCTCTGTAGACCAGGCTGGCTTCAAACTCACAGAGATGTGCCTGGCTCTGCCTCCCAAGTGCTGGGATTCAAGGCGTGCACCACCACCACTGCCTGGTGAAATAATTATCTTAGCGCAGGTGTCCAAATGAAAAGCAAAGGGACATTAACTCTGTGTGATTTCCAAATATGCCTTCTCAGTGACCCATGCTCATGGAAAGCAAGAGGGAGAGGAGGTGGGTATGTTTTCCACCTTGCTGTGGCAGTTTTACAATTTGTAGAAAACCATAAACGAAAGAATGATGTGCAGATTTCATTGTGAGAAAGCTGAACTGATACTTTCCCAAGGAAAGTGGTTGAGTCCCAGCTTGCCTCCATTGCCTCCATTTTCCATTACAGAGAGGTGTTTTTTTTTCCACATTCATACTTGAGGAAAACAAGATAAAACTGAAGACCACCCCCAAGTCCCTACCCCCATCCTCCCCTACACACCATTTTCAAGAGAAAAGAGTCTGAGTTTTTGGTTTCATACAAATTTTAGGGGATAGTTTTTTTTCTATTTCTGTGAAGAATGTCATGGGAATTTCTATTGGGATTTCACTGAATCTATACATTGCTTCTCATAGACTGGTCACCTTCACAATATTAGTAGACTTTAAGTGAAAACCAAGAGATAAAAGACTTCATTCTAATCAAGGACCACATCTTGGCGTTCTCTCAGCCTCATATGATTTGTTAAGTGTCGTGACATCACCTTGCCTATTTTATTTTAGCACAGACTTTCTTCTCCATAGGAGAAACCCTGTACCTCAATTCCTGTGTAACTTGTGTTTTTATCATATCAATATAACCACTGCCAGAGCAAGCAGCTTTCCCCGGGGCTGGCTTCAGTGGGAATTCAGGACTACACTGTCTGCTTTATCCTTTCTTTCCAGTAGGGGGCAGCAGGAGACAGAAAGACGGATTGGTGAGGGTTAACTTCCTGTGCTGATGTTTTTCCTGGTGACAAGCGAGAATTAGGGCTTTAGTGATCCAGTTGATCAGAAAGCCACAGGATTTATTTGTGTTCATATTAACAACAGAATTTCTATTTCCTCCAGACTACGGGATTGCAGAAAGTAGGTTCTGCCCCGTTGTTAGGAATTTCCGAAGTTTGACAATGACATCAACTGTACACTTAAGAATGGGCCTGATAACAAATCATAGTTCTCCTATAAAACATTTACACTATATTCTGTGTAGCCTTGGGTGTCCCAGCTAATTCAGTATGGGGTGGGGGCTAATGTAAAGTTGATGTTTAAAAGAGAGAAATCTGTTTTGCTATTGGGGTATTTAAGATACAAATGCCAGATAATAGTGTACCAGTTGTATATACAATTAAGAAGTTGCAAAGGACTTGTGATTAGTAAAGAAAATACCAGGGAAATATATTCAACTTTGAGTGAGGATTTGGAGAAAGTAATGTCTGTGGATTAAAGATTTAATAGCTAGCATTCCTTTTGTCCTGAATAATCCATTACTTAAAAAAAAAAAAAAAGACCGCGTTTATGAGTGTCTGGCACATCTTTGCTATCCTCTACCTCTGCCTCATCCTCACTGCAAGTGGAAGTCACTTATGTGAACACCCATGTCCTGTCAGAAGGAGGGGCTTTGCATGAGGACACAGGTCTCGGGATATGGCATCAAGGTCTTACCCCCATGTTTTCTGCGTTCACATCAATACTTGCCCCTCCGTGCTTGCATGGGCCAGTTCCTCTAATAAATCTGTTCGTATTCATTGCTGTTTATCCTATTGGTTCTGTTACTTAGGAGAACCATGGTAAATATGTTCATATGTATCTTCCTTTTAGATTTACTTATAAGTATGAGTGTTTTCCCTGCATGTATGTACGTGCACTATGTGCATGCCGAGTGTCCAAGGAAGTCAGAAGAGGGTGTTGGATCCCCTGGAAATGGAGTTATAGATAGTTGCGAGCCACCTTGTGGGTACTTGTAATGAAAGCCAGGTCTTCTGGAAGAGTAGTCAGTGCTCTTAACCACTGAGCCATCTCTGAAGTCCCCACATGTATCTTTTAATACACCCCACACTATTCTATTGCTTTGAGAAATTTACATGTAATAAAATATGGACAGAAAAAAATATATTCGAAGTTGGTGATAAGGAAGAGAAAAGATTTGGGGAGGTCACAAAGGCATTTTGAATGTGTCTTTTTGTCCTTTGACTTTAAAAACAGTAGAGGACAGACAGACATGCAGGAGGAGGACCACCGTGGGGAGAAAGCAGTTGTGAACGCAGCTGTGTGGGGGGAGAGCAGAGGCTGCTCCGCTCTTTTTCACTGGCACCCCCTTTGCATTTCTGATCCAGGGCCGGCAGTGCAGAGGGCAGAGCATCTGGCTACCTTCTTTTTAATCGCCCGGTTTGCTGTGACCCAGTGCCAGCACACTCATGGTTACCGGGTGATTGCATGTCTCCAACAAAGTTTACAGGCTGTGGTGGTTAATTTTGATGCCAACCTGGTTGGGTTAAGAATGACTGAGGATGCTGGTGAAACAGACCCTTGAGTTTGTGAGCTTGTTTCCCGAGTGGTTTGATGAGCAGGGAAGGTCCATCCCATGACCTCCGTCCTGGACTAAATAAAAAGGGATAAAAAAAGAAAGCAAGTTAAGAACCAACATCCCCCCCCCAATGTTTCCTAATCTTCTGGGAAAATATATATCATCAAGTCTATTGAAAATCATGTTAACCCAGCTAACCACAATCAGCCACCATAGCTACTGAGCAATTTTTGGTGCAGATCCTTCTCTTGTCAAAAATGTATCCTTGTTCACAGCCCAGTTTGGAGGACTACTGTTTTAGTATGTTCTCACACCTCCTGTAAGAATTCAAATTCCACATACTGGTAGCATCTTTAAACAGTGAATCCTTAGATTCATTTTGGCTACAGACCTAACATCTCAAATTCTTGTGGGTTTATAGTAATAAATACTTTTTCTCCATCATGGATCTATGCTGCAAAGCTTGAATGAGAAGTATTTCCCATGGGCTTTTGTGTTCGGACTGTTGTACTCCAGCTGTGGCTTTGTTTGGGAAGGTTGTGGAGGTGAGTCTTGAGGGAGAAAGCGCATCACTGAGAGAGGGCTTCGAGATGTCGGCTCAGCCTCTCTTCTTCTCTTTCCACTTCTGGACTGCCACTCAGTGTGACAGGCTGGTCTCCTGCTCTGCTTGCCTTGCCTTCCCCATCGTGATGGAGTGGTGAGCCAGAAGAAACCCTTTCTCCCATAAGTTGCTTCTACCAAGGCATTGTATCACAGCAACAGAAAAGCAACTAAGACATACAGGTTGTCAGCTGAGCTCTGATTGGTGGCCATGGCTCCATATACAGCTTGTCAGCTGAGCTCCAATTAGTTGGCTGTGGCTCCAGCCTGTGGGTTTCTATCTACTCAACAAGCACCACGCAGCATGTGCTTCTTACAAATGTAAGCTGGCCAGTCAAACCACAAAAAGCATGTTTAGACATCTTACTGCTTCGGACAAAGAAGGGATGGTGAGAGGGTTACTATGTTGTTTGTTGTCTTCCCCAAGACAAAAGCAGAAGGTTGAAACTTAGCATGTCATTGCCAGCTCAAAATACAGAATTGACGCTCTCTGATTTTGCAGCTCTTAATCCCCGTCTGTTTGCATTTTTGTCTTTGACAACTGAAGGCATGGATGCCACCTATCCCCAGTGTAATACTCCAGTTCACTCCAGACCCTCACCAGCTCTCAGCCAATCAGTACTTCGGTTATCTCACACTGAAGGCTGTTCATCTGGCTAACCTTGTCATTCCTGATCTCATCTGCATTGTGGTCTTCCCTGAAGAATTTGTTAGCTGAGGAAGTCCTGAGCCAGAAACATTATCCTCACTGTTTCACAGATATGCTAGGTATTTGGGGGAACCAAAAAAAAAAATTCCATGTGATAATTGTTGATTTTTAGGAGTTGAGATATGTGCTTGGCAGTAACCCCATCCAGGGACTGTTTGCCATATTAGCCACTCAACCTCAGAAACGTTGAGAGAAGACATTTTGAATATACTTGGAACCTTCTAGAATATCTTCACGAGGACAGGTTTGTACCATGTCTTAACTATCATTAGAAATGGAGTGATAGAGCTGTGTGGGAAATGTGCTTCCAAGGACACATTCATTTTGGAGCCTGGGATTTTCAAGCAATGTCAATTTAAAATGTGGTCTTTTTCCTCTCACAATAAAATTGCCAGTAAGTTAGTTGTAGTCTGTGGGCCTAGATGCCACAGTTGCAGAGTGAGAGCGTGGCTAATACTCTTGAGGTTTCTTGGGTATGTTGGGTACGAGAAACTCAGTTTCTGCATGATGGCCGTTCTGGTTAAGCGACTAAGTAGGAATAGCGGAGCTTTCAAAGGGGAAAATCTAGTGGGACGTCCAGTCTTAGCATAGCTCGTGCTCTTGATAAAGCTCAACAATTGTGTCATGTGTCCAGGAATTTGCTTGGTGAATTAGAGTTGTATGGGGCCGACCAGCTCTTCCCTCTCCTTCAACGTTAAGGGAAACATGAAATCCCTTACTGTTGCTTGAGGTATAATGTGAAACACTGGTACCGATATAAGGTGTTGGGAGGGATGCTGACTCTTCCTCCTGTTTTAATAATTTCTGGAATGTCTGTATTGTCTGTAACCTTCCACTTGTTAAAGGAAAAGTAGTTCCCTTTTCATTGCTAAGACTTTGAATGATACATGGTTTGGTGGTATTTAAATATTAGGCCCCTAGTGGACAGAAGTGTTTAGGAAGGATTAAGAGGTGTTAAGGATTAATGGCTCATGCCATTCCCAGTTAGCGCTCCCCTCCCCCTTCACCTGTGGATCAGATGTAAGCTCTCAGTTACTCCTCCAGCACCATGCCTGTCTTCAGGCTGCCATGTTTTCTGATATAAAGGTCATGGACTCTAACCCTCTGAAATTGTAAGCTGAAATAAAACTCTTTCTTTTTTAAGATGTTGGTTATGGTCTTCAAAACAATAGAAAAGTAACTAAGATACATGGTCACTTTGAGAGGGAAATGTGCCTCAAAGGTTCAAATCTTAAGACTGCCATTTTCTGGAAATCACAAGTAATGCACTTATTTTAGTTGGGTCTGGCTTTTCTTTTCTATGAGCAGCAGTAAACTATATCTCCTTCAAAGCATTGCTGAGTAATTAAATAAAATTGTGATGTAAAGTACCAGAAACATCAGTTCTCTTTCAAGACAGATTAGTACCTCAACTATACAAACTATTACTCAAAGCCTTAGAAAAATCAATTTAAATTTAATGAAAAAGTGAGATATTTATACAGTACTTAATAAAAGAAACAGAATGAGAAAAAACTTTAGATTTAAGCTGAGTAGAAGAAGTTATAGTCTTATATAGAAGACTTTTTTTGTAGAAGAAGTTATAGTCTTATTACTTAGATGTACTTGTTTCCAGTCACGATTAGCATTAGTTTCATACAGAAAAACACCATGTAGAAAGGATGGCCTTATTGTAAGGGCAACTGAAGAAAGACAGCTAGTTAAGTATGTGGTTTGACACGTACTAATTACCCAGCATATTTTTGCACATAAAATATTTACTCTGATAGACGAGAGCTGTTACTGTGAATTGGATCTGAGCTGTTGCTGAAGCTGCTTTTTATCTAGGAAATGATAATGACTTCATCACGTTGGACTTCCTGTGTCTGGGTGCAGCCTGGAAAGGGTCTTCCGCTGTGCTTTCAGCTTTTGCTAAGAGTGCTTGTTAGACTATTGCTTGTTAGACTATTGGGGCCCTGGTTTTGAAAACACATCAAACACTTGTTATTTAAAAACTCTAAATCTATGCTACCTACAAGAAGTGGGTTTTCTAGTAATGGATTTTCCTCATATTCCAGCTTAGGTGAAAACTATGAACTTGTACAGAACAAGAAATAGATCAACTACCACATTTCTTCTCAAAGGTGGGTGGGGTGCCTCTCACCTATAATTCCAACACTCGGGGACTGAGGAAGGAGAATTACTGGAAATTCAAAGCTAGCCTGGGCTTTGTTATGAGTCCCTGTCTCAATGAAACAAAGCAGGTTGGAAAGGTGGCTCAGTGGTTAAGAAGGCTGGCTGCTGTTGCAGAAGATCTTAGTTTGATTCTCAGCACCCTCATGGTGGCTCATAACAGTGTGTAATTTCAGTTCCAGGGAACTTGCCTCTTCTGGCCCTGGAGGATACCAGCCACCCAGGTAGTGCACAAACATACATGTAGGCAAACCCACAAACACATAAAATAAGAATGAAGAAATCTTTAAAAACAAAGCAAAACAAGGTTTCTGTCAAAAAACGCTTTGAACCAGGAAATAAATACTGTGTTGGTCATGTGTTAATCATTATTTATGAAGGAAAAAAAGGAAGCAAACTAACTGGGTACTTTAAGAAAAGCGTTATTTTAGTTTATTTCCATTTCAAGTTACTTAGTTAATTCATTTAAGTACACTTTTGAGACCAAAGTGTGGTGAGAGTTTTAGCACTGAAATATTTCTTTTGTTCAACTTTGGTTTCTTTCCCTAGGTCTCTGTAGCACTTAGAGACTCTGGGCTGGAAGAAGGTGCTCTCTCCAATTAGGAGGTGGAATGAGGTTTTTTTTTTTTTAGTATTTTCTATAGCTCTAAATTCGAGGGTGTCTCCACGTGCCAAGGCCTTGGGGGATGTAGCACCTGTGTGGTTTCAGCACAGACTAAGGTGAGTCTGGGTGTATGGTGCTGAGATTTTGATTTCTAACAGGCTCCCATGTGACAGCAAGTCTGCTGGACTGCTTGCATTTGAACAGTTGTTTTACATATTTATGAGCTCTGTGAACTCGAGTTCACAGGACATTTTGATTCTGCTTCTGTGTTGACTTCTCTCAAAATAAAAACTGTTATAGTGGTATTTAGACCTTAGAGTTTATTGAAAGAGTATTTGATATAATTAATACAAAATATCTATCAGTTAATAGCAAAGTGATGGCTATTAAAAAATTTCGTATGCATTTTATTTGATGAAAATAGTATCTTGAAAATTGAAAAAGAGGGGAAGTAGTACTAGTATTGGTTAGTTATTATTTTTAGTTAGTATTTTGTTAGTATTACTGGAGAGTCATTTGCGTGCAACTCGATGGCCAACTTGCCCAAGACTGGTTTATCTCTGTAATTCTCACATTCTGGGAAAACCTTCACTTTTGAACTTACTGGAGACAATTGGTGACCCATATTCTATATACTTATATTTTTATGTCTGAGTGTTTTGCCTGTAGGTATCTCTATGCACCATATTCATTGCCTCATGCCCACAGAGGCCAGAAGAAGGTGCTGCGTCCTCTGGAACTGAAATTTCCAAGGATTGCTTGTGAGCTGCCATGTGGGTGCTGGGAATTGAACAGTGGTCCTCTGGGAAAGAAACCAGTGTTCTTATCTACTGAGCCATCTCTTATTTTTAATCCTCATAATAGTCTTTATATATAAGTACTCATTGCATGAATTTCAGATGGGTTGATAGGCCATAATTGATAAGTGAAGTCTATATTCAAACCTGTCTTTGAGTGGCTTAGAAGTCCCTGTGTGCTCAACTACATGTTGTACATTCAAATGTTGTTTATGTGTTCTTTGTTAATTAAACAAAGGGATTTAAGTTAAGTCAGAGGGATTAGGGGTATAGTTTACTGCTGAGAGTGCAAAATAGAATATGAATGACCCTACATTCAATCTACACACACACACACATACACACACACACACACACACACACACACACACACACACACACACACAAACTATACCCGAAATGTGTTCAGTTTAGGATAATATAAGGAATGAGAAAACTTAAATTTCCACGAAGTTATGTCATTAGAAAAGAAATACACAAATATGAATATGCTACACAGAGCAGAGTCACTAGGCTGCCTTGTCCAAAGGCGACAAGTCTCAGACCTCCTTTCTGTGTACAAATGGAAAGAAAGGTCAGCTAGGTGATCGTGAGGTTCCAGACAGAAAGTTCAGACACTCCCGAGGCAAAGTAGAGGTTTAGGAAGGAGATTAGAGAAAATTGGATTTTATTTCACTTTCCTTCCTGTTTCAAGCCATCTGTCAAGATGACAGGACACGTGCACATTATCTTTCTGTCCTTTATCTTTGTAGAAGACTAGTTGAAGCAAACACATTTGAGTTTTGTTGATGGCAACATCACAGATTGTCTGGCCATTAGAATGGCCTCCCTTTAGTCCATTACCCGTCTCTGTGGGAGCCCAGAACCATGTGGCTGGCACACGAGAGCCACAGAACTATGCATTTCCTATACTTTCCTAAAACAAATATTTTGCATAAAACTTTCCAGTTTTTCTGCTAAGAAAGCTGTTCTCCACAGCCATGGGAATTCTCACAATGTTTCTAAGCCAGTTCCTTAGTGAGATACAATTATAGGGAGTCAGGACTTGGCTCAAGGCAGGGTGTTTTATGTTCAGAAAATGGCTTTGGACTGTATGTGAAATATCTTGAGTTTAGTAGACATTTAGTCCAATATTTCTTAAGCATAAATAACTTTATAGCAAGAATTCAGTTCTTTGTGAAGAATATAGGCAGATGTCTTATGTATTAAATTAGTTCTTTGTGTTATGTTGCTATTTAAAATAAGTAGAAAATTCTTTGGACTTAAAAAGTGAGTTTGGATATGAAGATTAGGATTAAAAGTTAGTTCACTTTAAAATTCAATAAATTAATGCATAAAATAAATATTAATAATAAAATTCTAATTAAAATGTATAGAATCAAAATTTAAAGGTGGGGCTCTGTTGTATTTAATTATTTCTGTATATCTCTAAATTATTTAAATGTTTGACGGATTTGCAATATACAGGCCTGTGTCTGAACACCTGATACTGTCTTTTACATGTATTATTTATAGAAGACAGAAATTGAAAGGGAAATTTTATCCTTAGTTCATTTGTTATTCATTTGCCTACACTTTACATTTGATTGTTGTTGATGGCTCTTTTTTATACTTTTTGTTGTTGTTGTTGTTGTTGTTGTTTTGTTTTTGCTTGCTTTGAGACAGGGTCTTACTGTTTCCCTGAGTGTGCTGAAACTCAGAGATCTGCCTGCCTCTGCTTCCTTAGTGCTGAGGTTAAAGGCGTGTGCCGCCATGCCCAGCCTGATTTGTCCATGCTTTGAATCGAAGTTAAAAACTGAGTAAATGGCGTTTGCTAATATGTTTCACAGCTGAGTAAGGATGACAAAAATTGTCGGTGGGGGCGGGGGGTGGGGGGGAACTACTGGGGCTCAGCAGGGGGCTCAGCAGGTGGAAGCAATTGCTAGACAGACCTCAAGAGCAGATTTCAGTTCTTGGACCCCAGGGTGGAAGAGGAGGATGGGCTCCCCAAAATTACCCTCTCACCTCTATATATGTGCTGTGTGCTGTGATATGCAACACACGCACACACATGCACACACACACACACACACACACACACACACACACACACGCCAATAATAACAACAATATAGCAAAATCTAATCACTGAAAAAATAGAAGAAAAATTTGGAATTATTCTGTTGTTTGGAGTCATTCTTAAAATGCGGTTCCTGGGCTGTCAGCAGCAGCAGCATTGCCCAAGAACTTGTGGAGAAGGGAGCTTTTCGTGCCTCCCAGAGCTCTTGGGTGGAGTCCCACAGTTTGTTCTTTAGTGACCTGTCAAGTGATGATTCCAGTGCCCATTCAGTGGTGAGAAGCCCTGGTCCAGACCACGTGGAAGATAGAGCAGTGGGGGTGGGGTCGGTGTGATGGTGCAGCCTTCGCATTAGAACTTGAGTCAATGACTCACTACTTATGTAATCTACGTTCCAAAGAAATGACAAGGGTTGAACAATTTGGTGAGACGGAAAAATAATGAATTTGGCCACATGAAATTTAGTTTTCAATTTGCATTGAATATGAAAGTCACTAACGCACTTTGGACAATATTTCCTACCCTGTGAAACATGATCAGTGGTAGATGCTCCTGCCCACATCTCAGTCTTGGGATCAACATAATTGTGGACATAAGGGCGAGCTTTGAGTCACCCGGTAGAGTGGTGTACTATGGTTGCAACCCCTACATCAAAATTTAACTTTGTCCTCAAATTTAAGTTTTTTGAAGCAGAGATTTGAAAGAAAGAAGACTTCAGGGAAGAAAAGAAGCCAGGATTCTTGTAAATTATTTAATATCAAATGGTATATAGCGATATTTTTTCTTTGTTTCATAGTATCTTTTAAGCCTTTTATAAATCCACAAATCACTAGCACATTTCAATGATTCCTTGGCAATAATAGTACATGTGGATTATAATATTTCAAGAATTGTTTTGCACTCTTCTAGTTTAGCCTCTCTTGACAGCAGGGAGTGTAAGGTTGTAAGTGAATGATAAGTGAGAAGAAAAGTAGTTGAAGTGATAGTATGCCCACTTCAGGTCCTATTTTCTGGATGGGGAGCTTTTATCCTAAGTTCATGTATGAGTCCATTTTTTATGATGAAATGATAACCCGCAGGTTATGAAGATGAAATTCAAGAGAATCTCCCAAAAGTTTTCTGGAGAAAATCCTGAAGAAGCCTGTATGAAATTCGAAATACTCTGTTAAGACTCATCATGGAAGGGAGCCTGGGTAAGATCAGAAAGATCCCTTAAGGCTCATCCCTTAAGAACACTTGCTACTCTCATAAGGGACTGAAGTTCAGGTCTCAGCATGCAGATCAGGCAGTTAGCTCACAACTGCCTGTTAGTCTGTCTCCACAGGCACCTGTACATAGACACAGACACACAGACACACACACACACACACACACACACACACACACACACACACACACACACACATACACACACACACACAAGTAAAACAAATCTTTAAAAAAGAAAAATGTATTTAAACCACAAAATACAATTGTATTTAGAAGAAACAAGATGTGTAAAGACATGTTTGAAACACTGCTTTGATTGCTTTTCATTCCATTTGGTCTCACTATTTAGAAAATGCTACTCTTATTATTGGTTTGCACAAAACCCTTCTAGTTTGGAAGGGTTCATGTACTTCTCCCAGTATCTTGAGTTCTACCCATAATTTTCTACATGTTACCAGTTAATGGGAAGGCAGCATCCTCTTCACTCAGATCCAGCCTGAACTTCACACAGTCCATTTATGCTGATTATGCTGCCAGCTTGACATAAGCTAGGCTCCCCTGAGAAGAAGGAGCCTCAGCTGAGAAAACTGTTTCATCACATTGTCCTGTAGGCAGGTTTGTGGGGAGATTTTTTTTTTATTTATTATTGATGTGGGGGGTCTAGTCTACTGTGGGCAGAGTCATTCATAGTAAGGTGGCCCTGAGAAGTATAGGAAAGGTGAATGTGAGCCTGTAGAGTAAGCTCAGCTTACTTGCTTTCAGTTAGTGTGACTTTTAACCCTTAGTTTGTAATACACTTGCTGGAGTCCTTTATCTATTAGGAGGACAAGAATCACAAACTTTCGAGGCTGTAACCATCAAGCGGTAATTTCCTCTCAATACTGCAGATTCAATTATTTTTAAGTTAATGTACACCATGTTGATAAGAAACCAGACTGGTTATTTAAAGCATTGGTACTCATCTCTCTACAAGCCAATTTCATTCCTGTAGGATATCCTTCGAAGTTTTGAAAGTACAAAAAATGTGTACTTCAATCAAAAAAATTTTAAAGTCAAATTATATATTTGAATCGAATATATTGTCATATTATCAAATTAATAAGAAGCATTAATCTTGGTTATTGATGCTAGTCGAAAGTCAGAGAGATTGTAGTTTTTCAAAAATGTTAAGAAGCATTTGTAAAGCACTGGAATGCATTTGACTTATTTTTATTTTGTTTCCACATAAAATGATGAAACCACATTGTACAAATAAGATTCTGAAGAAATTTAAAGGTTTTTATTTTCTTCTCATGCCTACTTTATACCAAAACACTGAAAGCAGTGTTTTCTGATGGATTCAGATTTCACACAGAGCAAAGAAATGCAGCTTGATTTGAAGTTCCATTGCTCAGGTGCTACTGGGACTCAATAAAAACAAAGACGGAGAGTGTAAGACTGTGAAAAGAAGACATGTTCAGGTGGCTGAAGGCTCTATCTGTGGATAACGGAAGACTGACACACAAGAGCACACACACAGATGAACAGGCATGTTCCAAACAGAGAAGTTCAGGAGGAGAAATGGTAATATTGCTCAGCATATACTTGCCAAAAAATGAGCTTAATGAATAAGAATCATTGTCCATGAGCCGACAGATTATGCAAATAGGAACACACTGTGCTACCTGCACCCATGATCAAATGCATCCATTTATGCTGACCACAGGCAAAAATGAAACATTCTTTCCATCCAGAAGTTTGGTCATAATTCTGTTTTCCCATAGCTTTCTTTGTCTGTGATAGGGCAGGAAGACAATCAAACTTTGGGAATTAGTTACCATGCAAAAAAGGCTGTTATAACAGTAACATCCACCATTCTTCCAGCTACTCACCAAACAGTTTCAAACTTATTTCCTTAAACTACACAAAATAACATGTCCATATAAATGACAAGAAAAGACTCCACTGATCAAAACAATGATATTAATTGAAATGAACACTCTTTAAAGGATCAGTTACTTATCGAGACTGGAAGCATTCCCAAGACAGCACACAAAACACAGTACACACAGATGGACAAGATAGGAGTCATGGAGAAATTAGAAATATCTACTTATGATGGATTCTTTCCCCTATAGCTCTTGCATAAATACAGGTTGAGTCTGTACACACAGGAATATGGAAATATTAGAAAGAACTCATAAAATACTTACAAATGGGAATGCAAAAAAAAAAAAAAAAGATTCTCTTCCTCTCTTCCCTATCTCACTTTGTCTCTCTATTATTTGGCAATAATGTGTGCTTGCGATCAGTCACAAGCCACTGAGTTCATAGCTAATGCCACTGATAAAACTAAAATCTTAGCAATTTAAAAACTGGCAAATGTTTTCTAATATCTGTCTGTTTTCTCTAATCATCTGAACTTTCTGTAACTACCAGAACACCAGATTTTGTTTGTTTGTAGATACAGTCTCACTACATGGCCCATGTTGACATTAAATTTGCCACAGTATCCCAGATTCTAGGATTACAGAAATGGGCTACTGTGACTGGTTTCAAGTGGTTTCTTGATGTATAGGTTTTGGATGGAGGAAGGAGACAACATGTCTTTAGTTGGGAGAACCCAAACTACTATGAGTGTAACTCAAATATAAGGTAGACTCTGAGTGTAACTCAGGTATAAGGTAGACTATAAGTGTACTCAGGTATAAGGTAGACTATGAGTGTACTCAGGTATAAGGTAGACTATGAATATAACTCAGGTATACAGTAGCTTCTTTTCTAGAGAACATACCCATGGGCAGACAACAAACTCCATACATGTTCCCAGTGTTATATGAAAAGTGAAAATTAAAAGATAGTAGGAGTTCAAGTATATTAGCAATCAAATTAAATAAATAAGCATCTGCTAAATGAGACTTATTTTTAGAAAGTTGATCATTTCTCATTGAGAAAGGAAATTTAAATATGAAAAATTCCAAATTTAAGCATAGCTTATACCATATATAAACAGAAACTGATTAAAGGTAAGTCAATTCAGTTTATAAAACAAAGGAGGCATTAGAATTTGCATACTTAAACTGGGCACTGTTGGTGGACACCTTTAATCCCCACACTTGGAGGCAGAGGCAGGTGGATCTCTGAGTTCGAGGCCAGCCTGGTCTACAGGGCTAGTTCCAGGACAGCTAGGACTATATAGAAACCCTGTTTTGGACAAAAAGAAAAAAAAAGAATTTGCATACTTAACTACAGGAAGAAATTTTGTATTCTAACAAAAATAAGTTTATTTTACTCTTACAAACTTCTTGGAACTCAACAAATTTGAAGGAAGATGCCAATTCTGTAAAAACTGTAATAATGAATAAAATCCAGAAAGTGCTAAATCTGGGTCCTGTAGTTAAGGAAGTACCACATACTTCGAGAAAAAGGCTCAACCACTCAGAAAAGTACTGGAAACTCAACAGCTCCAGGATCATCATGAGACTGACAAAATGGGAGATCCATTCTTGTGCACAAATGTAATGTCCATAAAAATCTTTATTTCATCTTGTTTTTCAATTTTTAAAAAATAAACATGATATATTACTTTAGCTCTCATATTGATTCCCTGTTGTCCAATCACTCATCTATTTTCTCTAAACTATTCTTTCCCATCTCTTGAATTGAAACCATGTTTACACACTGTTCTCCCACGGGAAGTATCCTTAAATGTTTACACATAATTCATAATCTGTCATATTTTTTCAAAGCATTTTCCTAGTGTCAGAGATTATTTTAGCTCTAGAAGATGTCCTCATGCCCATAATCTCAGGAATCAGAGAGGCTGAAGCAGAAGCCTGAGTTTAAGGAAGCTAGACTATGTGTCAGAAAAACCCAGTGCCTGCTCTTGTCCCCTCAACAAGAACAAAAAAACAACCACATGAATTCTCTCCTTGTTTCATTGCTAACATTCTGTGTTCTGACACAAAGCCTGTTGTTTCTACTCCTTTTGTATTTCTGACTTTACACACTGGAGGAGCTCACTCAGGAGAGCAAGACTTCATCCTGCTTGAGGGAGAAGGACGTACTGGCTTTTGGAAGACCTGCCCTTTAGATTTGCATTGGGTGCTGAAGACACTGAATGGATGAGGTCCTGGGAAAGGATGGATGGCTTACTCCCTAGTTACTACTGGGACACCTGAGGGGTCAAACTCTTTGTACTTACCTCCTTAGCCATCAGGGAAATGCAAATTAAAACTACTCTGAGATTGCATCTTACTCAAGTCAGACTGGCTAAGATAAAAGACAACAAATGGATGTGGAGAAAGAGAAACACTCAGTTACTGCTGACGGGCATGAAATTATTGAAATCGGTGTGGAAGGCTCACAAAAATGCAGCTGTACCATTATTGGGCACATACCCAAAGGACAGCCATTAAGAATAATGAAATTCACAGGTAAATGGATGGATCTGGAAACAATCATTCTGAGTGAGGTAACCCAGACCCAGAAAGACAAGTGTGGCATGTCTTCTCTCATTTGTGGATGTTAGCTTTGAAAGTAGAAATCATATTTTAATAAAATTTTAAATTAAAAATATAAACCAGGACTATATGGGACCGCTGCTAAAACTCTGAGACACTTTTATAGAGAGTAAGGAGTAGGACACAAACATGTATTTACATTTCCAAAATAATATCAGAAATCTTAATAAGATTGTATTTCATTGTGACATTTGAATTTTCTTATTGTATTAAGAGTTTATCTCTGAATTTCCTTTTATGAACAACTTTATTTTCTAATTTTAACTTTGACCAAAAAAAAAAAAAAAAAAAAAAAGACAATCATAAAGATTGACAATCTCAGGATTCACAATTCCTAAGATCACTAGTTTCCAGAGCTACATCTCAATATAGCACCTACTTCTGAGGCTCAGTTCAATGAGTGAATGTCCCTTTCAATGTTTGCTTGCTAGTCTGCTTGGCTTTGTAAGTACACATTTTATTTGTGTTTTGCATTTGTCCTTTTATAATTTTTGTAAACAATAAGGAAAAAGGAAATATACTATTTTAAAACCAAATCTGGCTTAACAATTTAATTTTCTAAAAATTAAAAATCTCATGTACAGATTTTTTAAAAATATATATTCTGTCTAATCAAGGGTGTCTAAGAAAGTGAGTCTGTTAAACCAGTTTTAAATTTAGCTTTCTGCCTGGGTCCAACCAAATGTTTTTTTGTGGTTGGTTCAGAACATGAATAATAATCCTTGAGAGTCTCCAATAATTCTTCAGTGTCACATTAAGGAAACAAATCAAAGCATTTCCTCATGCCTCATGTAATGAAGAGCAAGCCCAGATTTGAACTTTTTACTTTATACTCCCTGCATCTTCCATTCTCTCTGTCTGTTGTGTGAGTTTGAAACTGTGCCTGTCTCAAGACTGTCTTGTGAATCTGCCCCTGTGTCTGTGTTTAACCATGTGTGTGGTGGTTTGAATAAGAACAGTCCCCATAGGCTCATATATTGAATGTTTGGTTCCCATTTGGTGCACTATTCAGGAAGGATTTGAAGGTGTGGCCTTGTTAGAGGAGGTGTGTCACTCTGGGTGAGCTTTGAAGTTTCAAAAGGCTACTTCAGCCTCTCTCTGACTTCTGCCTGCAGATCAGGATGTAAACCCTCAGTTACTGCTCTAGCACCATGCCTGCCTGCCTGCCACCATGCTTCCTACCACGATGGCAATGGACTAACCCTCTGAAACTGTAAGCAATCCCCAAATAAATGCTTTCTTGTATAAGCTACCTGAGTCACAGTGTCCCTTCACAGCAATAGAACAGTAACTAAGACAGTGTATAACTATGTCTGTCCTTAACAAAGGGCTTTGCTCTCTTTTATTGAACAACACAGAAAGCATCACATAGGGAAGGAATGAGGGATACTTTACAGAAATCTTTGACAGAATTTTTCATTGTTTTCTGTTAGAACCCTCTTTTGTTATTGATTGACACTGAGTAGCACAAACTATAAATATACAAATGAAATTATATGATTAGTACTTGAAAGTAAGATTTTGTATAGTCTTTGTCTATACAGACTACTTTACATATTCATATTTTTGAGTACAGTAACTACCTAATTACATGACTTTTTCATCCCTGTACCAAACTTGGGACAAATCATTTCTTAAATAGGTAAAACTAATTTTATAGGAATCTCGACAATTCTTAATGTGAATAGCAAGAAGACATCTTGGTTAGCCAAGTGGAAAGCATACTCTTTGTGAGACTCTGGTTTATATTTCTGGGGAGGAAGAGAATTTTAGGCCAGAAGAGGTCAGGAAGACCAAAGTAGAGAAAGGCGTTTGAGAGTTATTTGGTAAAATGGAAGGTGTCAGCCACCTGCCTCAGGGATTTGCAGTGATTCACTTCTCTATCTGTGCTCATGTAAAACAACAAGCTTAGGTCTACATTGGAAGAGCATTAGGGAAAACAGAATGCCTCATTTTTACCCTGCTTTTCAAACCAAATTGCATAAAATTTGGTTATAGCCTGCCTGAGTTTGAGTTTCGGCTGCATACTTCACAGAAATGAACTGATCCTAGGAATCCCCATCATCTCTATTAATGACATGAAGTGTTACAAGTGAGGCAAACACTGAGAAGTGTGGCTATCAAGTGGACCAAGAGGCATAGTAACTGGCCCTATTGAAGGTGGGAGTGCTATTTCTTTCACATGAAAAAATCAAAATGTCATTTGAACCTAATGTAAGCAAATAGTCTAGAATGTACTGAAATCAGGAAGAACATTTATGCATGCCTATTTCTAATTGTAATGGTACAATTTTATAAAAAAAGAAAAATGTATATCAATATATCAATTAAAATAACTAAATGCTGTTATGAAATTAAATTTTTTGGTATATTTTCCCAATTGTAACTTCTATATTTATATCACAGTCCTCTTCAAACAATAGCCAAAACAGAACAGGGATCAGTAACCATTAAAAATAGCCTTCTATTTTTTAAACCATGCAAAAGAGTATTTTTGTATTTTTCTTTTCTTACTTTCAACAGCACTTTCATTTGTGATAGTGCAGCAAGATGATAAAATCAAGTCACGATGAACAGCGTCACCTCACTCTGTAATATGACATTGCTGGCGCCAGTGAGCTTTCTTCTCTCAGCCACAGGAAGAAGGCCTTGTGAATTTGAAGGTCTGTGGTAAAGGTATTAGAGAATTCAAGGAGAAATAAGAAGTGTTTCATGGTTTGTTTTTTGGTCTTGTTTTTTGTTTTTTGTTTTGTTTTTGACAGTGAGAGCTTCAATAAAGAGGGACCCTGGACTGTCATAGCCCAGAGAAAACTAGACCCTGTCCTCTAGTACATCAACCTACTAAACAGCTGAAAATACAAAACACTTTATTTTTTAAATTATTCATTGATTTACGATATTCATAGTGAGGCTCTTTTCTTGTTCATGGCCCCAGGGCTCAGTTTGTGCATGCCCTATGGTTGTTTCTCAATAAATTTCAATTTCCCTTTATTTTCTCTGTGTGCCCTGTTCTCTCTTCTTTGACTTAAGCTTTATTCTATTGCTTTGTTTTTGTTTTCTCTGAGGTGAAATTTCTCTCATAAAAAGTATTTATTTATTCTATATCGTAAATTGCCACTTCCAAGCCTTTTGGTGTCTCTTTTTATGTATCAGGAGAATCAAAGCACGAGGAGAGGAGCCTCACAGCCTCAGCAGCTCTTGTGCCCTGAGCTGATCACAACGGATGGTGAGGTCTCTGCCTGCTCTGGGGGCTCCGAAGGCTAGTTTGGGAAATGAAAAATGGAAGATGCAAATAACTGTCATTCATGTTGATCAAAGAGAATGTAGGATGGAGACTGAGCCATCAATAACCTTACCACATCTACAAACATGCTCTAGTAGTCTGTTTGGAAAGTACTAGTTTTTGACAAAGATACCAAAAATACCAATGAGATAAATACAACACCAGCAAATGGTGTTGGGAAAACTGGGTATCTATAAGTAGAATAATGAAACTGGATCCTTGTGTTGCAGCTGGTACAAAAATTCAACTCTAAATGGATCAAAACCTCAGTGTTAGACTGGAAACTCTGAAACTTCTAGAAGAAAGAGTAGCTATATATCAGGATGTAAGCTCAGGTAGGGACTTTCTCAGGACTCTGGATGTGTAAGACAGAAGGCCAACCATTGCCAAGTGGGACCCCATGAACAAAAAATCTTCTGCAGTGCAAAGGAGGCCTTTAAATGAGGTGGCCTGGAAAATGAGAAAGCACATTGTTCACTATACATGACAGAGGACTGCTGTCTAGAATATGCAAAAACTAAACATCAAGAAAACAGACACCCTTCCGGCTGGTGAGACAGCTCTATAGGTAAAGATTTTTGCTGACAAGTTTGATGACCTCAGTCCAATCTTTGGAACCCAAATAGTGGAAGAAGAGAAGTGACTCTTACAAAGTGTCCCCTGAGCTCTGTAAGTACACCATGACATCCATGTTCCCATACACATATTCACACACAAATACAAATACATACAATCAATATGTGGTGATATTTTGTTTGTACTCTTAGCAAATAAAATTTTCCTGAAGATCAGAGGACAGAGTCAGTCACAGAGTTAGCCATAGAGGTCAGGCAGTGGTGGCACACACCTTTAATCCTAGCACTCATGAGGCAGAGGCAGAGATCCATCTGGATTTCTGTGAATTCAAGGCCACACTGGGCTACACGAGATTAATACAGTCTAAATGAGAAACAGAGCCAGGCAGTGGTGGTACACACCTTTAATTCTGAGCACTTGGGATCACACACCTTTAATCCCAGCACTAGGAAGGTTGAGACAGGAAGTGATACAGCTGGGCAGAGAAAGGAATATAAGGCTGGAAAGAGACAGGTGATTGTGCTCTTTCAGGATGAGGAGTTGGTGAGGTAAGAGGTGGTGGATGTGGCTTTCATCCTTTTATCTGGCTCTGGGTTTTTATTAATACCAATTAGGATTTGTACAACATCAATAGATAAATGTAATATTAAAAAAATTAAAAAAGAAAACAACCCACTTCAGAAATGGGCTACGGAACTGAACAGAACATAATCAAAAAAAGACATTCAAATGATTGAGAAATATTTTTAAAGTGTTCAAAATCCTTAGTCTGAGAGAAATGCAAATTTAAAAACTACTTTATTATTTCCTCTTCTACCAGTCAACACAGAATGCTAAAATCAAGGGAAAGGGGACACCACATACTGGTAGGGACGCAAGGAAAAGGGAACACTTATTTACTGCTGCTGGGAGTGTAAACTGTTGCAGTCACTATGGAAATCAGTATGGTGGTCTCTTAAGGAGCTAGAAGCAGAATCACCATATGATCCACTCTTTGGGATATAGCAAAGGGACCCTGTATCCTACTCTAAAGATACTTGCTTATCTATGCTCACCACTGCTCTGTTCAAAGTAGCTAGGACATCTACAGTGAGAACTTACAGACCTTGAAAAAAGAAACCGAGGAAGACACTAGACAACTGGAAGACCTTCCATACTCATGGTTCAAAAGAATCAATATTGTGAAATGGCCATCCTATTGAAAGAAAGCTGCAGATTCAATGCAATCTCAATCAAAATTCCAGAATCTTTCTTCACAGACAGAAAATACATCTCAAAATTATATGGGAGGCACAAAAGACCAAAGGCAGCTTAGGAAGTCCCAAACAAAAAGAATAGTGCAAGGGGTATCATCATAGCTAACTTCAAATTATGCTATAGAGCTATAGTAACAAAACACCCTGGTACTGGCACAAAGAATGACACGTATCAATGGAATAGACTAGAGGACCCCAATATAGCTTTACCTAACTACAGTTATTTTATTTTTGACAAAGTTGATGTTGAGAAAAATCAGAATCCTCCACAAACGGTGTGGGGAAGCTGGATTTTAATATGCAGGAAAAAAATGATGAAACAAGATTATTACCACTTACCCTGCACAAAACTCAACCACAACCAGACCAATGGCCTCATTATAAGACCTGATGATATTCTGAAACTGAAAGAGAAAAAAGTAGGGAAAACACATCAACTTATAGGCATGGGCAAGGACTTTCTGAACTGGAATCCAGTAGCTCACAAAGTACAAACAGCAACTGACAAAATAGGATCTCATTAGTTAAAAAGTATCTGTAAAGCAAAGGAAAGGACCAACGGAGTGACTGGGCAACCCAGAGAGCGGGAGAAAATCTGTTCCAGCTATACATCTGATAGAGGGTTAGTGTCTGTAGTAGTCAAAAAATGAAAAACCCTTAACACTAAGAAAACAAATTAAAAATTGTCAATGAACCTGAGCAGAAAGGTCTCAAAAGAAGAGATGCAAATGGTTAACAAAAACTTTCAAAAGTGTTCAACATCATTATCCATCAGGGAACATAAATTAAATGCACGTTAAGATTCTATCTCCCTCCAGCCATCATCAATAATGACAAAAAATGTTTGCATGGATGTGGGTTGTGGAGGAACGCTTTACACAGTTGTTAGAAGTGAAACCACAGTCACTTTGGATATCAGTCTGAAGAATTCTTTAAAAAACTAAAAATAGATCTGCTGTAATAATCAGCTGTACCACTCAAGCATATACCCAAAGGACTTATATCTTATTACAGATACCTGTACACTGGTGTTCATTATAGCTCTATTCACAATAGCTAGAAAATGGAATCCATCTAGAGGTTTATTAATTGATGAATAGGTACTAAAATGTGGTATATACACAGTGAAATATTACTCATCTGTATAGAAAAATAAAATGTACAAGTAAATAGATGTTTGTTGTGAAATATTACTTTAAGATGTGTTACATCTGTTTATGATGTTTAACATTGGTTTAATGATGCAAAGATGTGTTGCATTCTTTTATGTTGCATTTGTTTAACTTTGTGAATCTGCATTACTTTGCTTCTCTAAAACATCTGATTGGTCTAATAAAAAGCTGAACAGCCAATAGCAAGTCAGGAGAAAGAATAAGCAGGGCTGGAAGCAGAGAGAATAAATAGGAGGAGAAATCTGGGGAGAGGGAGATCAAGGTACAAGAAAAGAAGGGGCCAGTCACCCAGCTACACAACCAGACATGGAATAAGAAGGAAAGAAGACATACAGAAATAGAGAAAGATAAAATCCCAGAGGCAAAAGGTAGATGGGATAATTTAAGAAAAGATGACTAGAAACAAGCCAAGCTAAGACCAGGCATTTCTAAGTAGCAATAAGCCTCTATTTGTATTTATATGGGAGCTGGATGTTGGGTCCCCAAAGAGCCAAAGAGTAAAAAAGAAAACAACAACAGATGGTGCATTAGTTAGGATTGTCTAAAGGAACAAAAATGATAGAGTGAAAACACACACACACACACACACACACACAAAAACGGGATTTATTAGACTGACTTACAGGATGTGGTCCCAATACAGCCAATGACAGTCTCATGACAGCAGGAATCTGGTAGTTGTCTAGTCAATGATGTTGGATGTCTCAGCAGCCCCAATCTGGCACTAGAATCCTGCAAGATTCCTGAAGAGCTTCTGGTCTTCAGCCTACACTGGAACCCCGAAGATGTTGGATTTAATACCAGCCACAGCAACAAGATAGATGTACTTGCCATGCATGTGGATTGTTCTTAGAACAATGTGCTGAGTACTGTACATGGCTTCCAAGCTTTGCCTAATATGGTACCCATCACTGTCCCCAAGTTTAATAAACCTATTTTCCATCAGATTTCTAAGATCAACCCTCCTTGGCTTTCTTCTTACACCTTCTTACGAATACCAGGCCTGGAAGATATCTTTGTCGTCATTACCCATTGCCCAGGTTATAATATTTCATGAGAACCTTGTCCTCCATCAGAAACACTTGTGTTCATTTCTATAGCCTACCCCTCCTTTGCTCATGCACAATAACTAGTTACCAATTAACTGATTTGTTTAATATCTGCTTTAGCTAATGTCTTATATACCTAATGTGGTGGTATTTTGTGTATGTTCTAACAAATAAAGCTTGCCTGAAGATCAGAGGGCAAAGCCAGCCACTAGAGGCCACACAGTGGTGGCACACACCTTTAATCTCAGCCCTTGGGAGGCAGAGGCAAATGGATCTCTGTGAGTTCAAGGCCACCCTGGGCTACACAAGATTGATTCAGTCTAAAAGAGAAACAGAGCCAGGCAGTGGTGGCACACACCTTTGATCCCAGCCCTTGGGATCTCATGCCTTTAATCCTAGCACTAGGGAGGTGAAGACAGGAAGTGATATGGCTGGGTGGAGAGAGGAATATAAGGTGGGAGGAGACAGGAGCTCAGAGCTCTTTCAGGCTGAGGATTTCATAGCCTAAGAATTAGAGGTTGGCTGCTCTGCTTCTCTGATCTTTCAGCTTTCATCCTGATATCTGGCTCCAGGTTTTTATTAATAAGACCAACTAGAATTCATGCTACAACCTAATGAGGTCAGAAGTGTATCTATTCTTTCAATTGTTAAGTGTAAGGTTTATTTTTTTTAGCATGTTGTAGACAGTTCATTACATAGCTTGAATGAACAGAGATAAAAACTTAAACCAAGATAGAGTCTTTTCATTTACAATGTGTTGTTCAATCTTTCATTTTCCATTTTATTTTTCTTACTCATAAGCCTCCCATTATAACCAGTACACTCTGCCAGTGTCCACCAATTCCCCAGGACTAGCTTCTCAATAGCTAAACACTTCATCACTTGCACATGGCTTGCTTATTCATTTGTTCGTGATGCCCTTCCTCCCACAAAGCAGGCAATCTATCATCTTTTGCAGTTTTAATGACTTTCTTATGGTCAGTTTTTAAAGATCCAAGTAGTCTCATAGACCTAAAAGCTTAAAAGGAAGATCAAGGTCTGAAAAACTTCCAGTTTAACAAAATTAAAGATGCAGATGAGACAAGAAACAGTGAAGTCAGGGTTCCAGCATTCTCTACATGCAGATGCTCCTGGATGTAGCTGGCAATGTACTTGACTGTGCACGTCATCAATTTAAGATTAAACAGATCTGGAATGCAGGAAGCATAAAGACATATTGGCCATTATACTGGAGTTCAAAGGCTAAGGAATATGACCTTCATAAATCCAGTCTTCAGAGCCCCAGAGGCAGGGTATGAAGTAAGCAAAAAGCAGTGAAGAAAACACCTTTAAAATTAAGAGAGAGGTTTTAAAAGTCATCGGCTTCCCTTTTTAATTATGCATGCTTATTTTCTGCAAAATATGTGCTTAGACTCACTTTCTAATCAACAGGAAAAGAAACAATTCTGGGCTATTTAAAAAATTGAGTCTAATTTTACTTCTAGATCTAGCATGTGGGAATTATGTGCCTGCTACTTCAGAAAGTATGTTCTTTTTTTTTTTTTTTTTTTTTTTTTTTTTTTTTTTTGTTTTTTTGTTTTTCGAGACAGGGTTTCTCTGTGTAGCTTTGCGCCTTTCCTGGAGCTCACTTGGTAGCCCAGGCTGGCCTCGAACTCACAGAGATCCGCCTGCCTCTGCCTCCCGAGTGCTGGGATTAAAGGCAGAAAGTATGTTCTTATAACACAGACTTATAACAATGTGCTTATATGCTGTAGTGAGGTATATGCATGTAGCTTGTTCAAATAGTATCTAGAAGAAGTGTGTGTGTGTGTGTGTGTGTGTGTGTGTGTGTGTGTGTGTGTTCTCTAGGAAAGTAAAGAAAGCTGAGAAATAAGGGGACAGGACTCTATACCCTGCAGAATGGCATGATGCAACTGAGCAGCTTCAAGGCAGGGATGGGCTAAACCCCTCACCATGCTGGGGAATAACCCCAGTGCTTTATGCATGATAGGCAAGTGCTCTACCACTGAGCAACCCTGCCCACAGCTCCAGTCCTTGGGATTACATTTTGTTAAAAAAACTAAAGTGTCTACACTAAGAAGTGGCATACATTAAGCATTCATTCAGTTGTGGGTTCATTCAATAACAGTTTGTTGTCACTAAATGTAGAACATGCATTATTCTTACGTTGTTTCTCTCTTTATCTGGTTAATAGCTGAACAGTCCTCCTGAACAGGAGGCCACATGCTCTCTAGAGATTCCAGGACAAGGGAAGGAAGCTGTGGACCCCTACTCTGGATTTCAGTACAATAGGGGAAACACTCCCCTAACTTAACCTTTGACTAAGCATGCAAGAGGTTAACAGTACATGAGCAAGTGAGTTCTATCTATCCAGACCACAGCAATATTCTACATTCAGCTCAAAAAACACCTCAGGATTGGTGCCTTATCAAACTTGTTGGAGGTCCCCAGACCACAGGACTGAGTCTTTTATCTTGTGTATACTTTACTCCCTTAAGAATTTTATCAGGCAGAATCATTGGAAAACAGATAAATAAAAACTGAAAATGGATCTGTGGAACGTGCCTTTCAAGGAAACTCCAAACTCTGTAGCAGCCTTGGCTCTGGGGTCTAGCCTAGGCTAACTCTTGTCATATGTCTCTTCCACTTAAGAACATGGAATGACCTGACATGTCCCGGTGCTCCTTGAGGTGGTTTGCTCCTCAAGAAGTCCTCTGACCTACATTCTGTTTTCCCGAATAACCGCCCCCTCCCTCGCCCCCAGGCATCACTTTAGCAATGACCCTTCAGCTAAACACTGACCACCACTTTGGATCCTAACTATGGCAGGGTGGTGATCTAGTATTGGTGCTGGGTTGGAGGTTTAACCATGTGCATGAGAATGCCATACTCCTTCCCCTAGTTACCCACAGTGCTTCTTTGGAAACTGTTAGGGTATCCCTCACCCGCTCCCTCTGTCAGGTTTTCCTCTTCTGCATGATTTCTTTTTCTCTTAGAACTTACTATAGGAACTGGCATGCAGTGGATGCTCAGTAGACACATACAGAAAGCAAGTATTTCTGTGGTTGAAAAGAACATTTCTTTATTTTTAATAGCAGACAAAGATAACATATTTTATAAAAATAAATCCTAGGTGCCAAAAGCCACATGCTTTTAAGCATTGATGAAAGAAAGGGGTGGGAACCTTGTGTTGGATTTTAGGCTTGTAGTTTCCTTGAATCATTCTTAAGCCAAGGTTCACAGGTTGTTAAAACAGGCTGTAATTATACCTGTGCGTAAGAACAGAGTTGACGTGGACAGTGAGGACAAAAATCAGGATATGGATGCTATGGGATGTTCTGTATGCTCTGAATGTATTGCTCTGATTGGTCAATAAATAAAATGCTGATTGGCCAGTAGCCAGGCAGGAAATATAGGCAGGACAAAGAGAGAGGAGAAGGCTGTAAGTGGGAGGCTGAGCAGGAGACGCCAGCCTGTTGTCCAGGGAGCAACATGTAAAGGCAACAGGTAAAGCCACAGAACATGTGGAGATATATAGATTAACAGAAATGGGCTGAGTTTAATGTAAGAGCTAGTCAGTGGTAGGCCTGAGCTAATGGCCGAGTAGTTTAATTAATATAAACTTCTGAGTGATTATTATTATTATAAGTGGTTGTGGGATCCATGGGGCTGGGCAGGACTGGAGATAACTTCAGCTACATATGGAAAAAAACAGTTGGCAGAGAGGAAGTCCCAGGCCCCACCATTACCAGCATTACAGCTCTGAGCAAGCCCAGGCAACCTCTAACAGATAGACTGAGAGCCAAAAAAAGTGCATGCAAAATAAATGACTGACCAAGGCTCCTGTCTGTAGGACATGGGGACCATTGAGCTTCTAACCTTTCCTCCCTGTTCAATGACGCTAGACAATCCCATCCCTGAGCTATGGATTTAGTCTCCAGGTAGCAAGCCATCCCCCTTAGTATAAGATCCCTCCCTCCACTTAGATTTTGAACCAGGAGCCGTTCCTGAAGTCAAGCTTCCCTTCTGAACTGAGAAGCTTAGGTCTCTTTAGAACGTCTTAGCAAAGGGGCCTTATGCCACTGAGTCAAAGAGGGGGTCTCAGAGATGTCTGCACTAGGAACTTCATGCTCTGGGGCCACGGTCTGGTCTGGGAGAACTGTTCCAAGCCGTTGCTTCAAAGCCCAGATAGATGATTGGTTATCCTCCAACAGGCAGGGACTCACTCCAGTGTTTGTAGCTCCCTGGTGGACTGCACTCAAGTTCTCCAGTGATGGCTGATGGCTGATGGGAACTGTCCAAGCTAAGGGCTCTCAGTGACTGAGAGGTGGGTCCTTCCCTACTCTACAGGCGCCCCCGTTTCCTGTTTGTTCCTCCCCTTAGGTAGTTCGGTTCCTTAAGCCTCCCAGTGGTGGTACACCCTGATTGGACTGGAGTCTGACAGTTTTGTTTGTTTTGTTTTAAAATTAAAGATGAATTTAGCTCTCTACCCACTCTGCAGTTGATCTGTTACGAAGGGAAAAGGTATCGCCTCAGACAACACAGCAAGCTTCACTATTTGCCCTTAGCTCTCACCAGGCGGCCCTCAAATCTCAAACACACAGAGATGCAAACTTTCTCTTTTGTTTTACTAGGAATAAACTCCAGCACTCATGATGATTGTTTCCCTGTAATTATTCCTGTGTCACTTTGTACCCAAAATAGCAAAGAACAAAACTCAGTCCATTCCTGGAATTCCCCAAAATAACCCTGCAACAAAATCTATGGCTACTTCTTATGCCCTAAAATTTCTACACTTGACATGCCTAGTATGAAATGTATATATGATGTGTGAGTGTTTGGGGATGAATTTGGGGGCTGCATTAATAGACAGGAGCTGTTGGGTCTGTACTGTTTTTCTTTGAAAAAGTAGTTATCTGAACTGTAGGAATTTAACAGTTAACTCTAAAATTTAACAGAAGAAAAACTAATTATATAGCAACATATCTCAGGTCTAATGGAAGTGTTTGCTTATGCAAAAACCCATTTTCAGTCCCCTCCTTGGTAGAATGATTTGGGTCCAATGTTTTCAAATGGTATTCTGGAAGCCAAGGTTGACTTAGAACAGTTAACAACAAAGATGTAAAATAAAAATATGATATTAATTTGTCTTATAGTTTAAATTTAATTATGTGTTCAAAGGCCTGATAAATCTATACTGCTTAGGTACCCTTAAACATCTTAAAGCCCACTAAAATGGTATTTGGGGGGGCCCACTAAGTATGTTTCATAACAAAATACTCTGAATAATACACCATTAAGATATCTTATCTATTGAATCAAGTGTTTAAAAAAGATATTAAACATCTAAAATACTTTATTGAAAGTAAATTTTGTTTATTTAAAACATTTTCTGACTCCTAAGAAAAAAGTTTTGTTAAACTATAAAATTTATATTAGCTATAAAGATTTTCGATAAAAAAATTTCCTCAGATTATAGAAATTAAAACATTTTTTTAAATACTCAAGACTAACAAAATATTAGGAGGACATAAAAACACTCTGTGTTAATTAAAACCTCTAAGTAATGAACATTAAAAAATAATTTTGCTAATTGGTATGGATTCGATCCAAGAACACTCTTAACATACAGAGGTTAATTGTGAGATTATGTGTATGCTCATCAGATATCTCTATGTTAATTTCCTCTTCATAATGGAAATCACATAAGATGCAGTTCCAATAACTAATTACGCACACAGGCAGGCTGGCAAAAGTGAAGGCTACTCCTAAGGCACATGCCTGTGACTTCAGGGCCGTATTTATACAAACCCCATGGAAAAGAGGCATTCTGCCAAAATTGTTAATTAACAGATTATGTCACCATTCACTTTGTGCTTCCTGGACATACAGTGTTGGCCATTTTGTGCTGATTAATAACCCCTGAGTGTCCATGGCTAGCCATCTTGGGCCATTCCAGTTATCCATATTAGCGCCATGCTGTCTAAACATAAACTGGACCATATAGGCTTCTGTTACCTGCAATAGTTTTGTCCTAAACGAAATAATTAGTCTAAAATCTAAGTTAACTTCCAATCTAACTTCTGTGGTTCTCCACAATGGAATTAAGTTAGAGACAGTCCAAACGGCTCACAGTGTAAAGTGAAAAGGACCAAGGGCAAAACACCCTGCCCCCACCTAGACCCAAGACCAGGGCCAAGGAATAGCATCCAGACCCTGACTTGACGCCAGGACCAGGGCTTGAAATCCCACCAGTTCCTCAGCTTGCCCCCAGAGTCAGGCTGCAGAATCCCACCAATCCCTGAGGTCCCTGAGCATGAAATCCCACCAATCCCTGAGCTTGAAGCCCCAGAATCGGACCACCAAACCCAACCACCCTAGAACACCCCCGACACACACCAGAAACCCTATAAATAAGCTCTGTACCCTGTTCGGTTTGCGGCTGCTTCTCACTCTAGAGGCAGACACCTTCCTTGCCTCTTTCTTCCCAATAAATCTCTTGAGTGAGGTTTGTTGCGCGGTGTGACATTTTCAACAGAGCCCAACTGTAACGATTTTAACTAGAGCAGAGCAGAGCTGTAACACTTTCCCCTGGGGAAACTTTCCCCTAGTGGAGCAGAGTTGTTAAACTCCGGGGAGACCTGAGCAGAGTTTTAACACTTCTCTGGGGGAAACTTTCCCTTAGGAGACCAGAGCTGTAACATTCGCCAAGCCGGAGCAGAACTCTAACACTTCTCCCAAACAGAGCTAAGCTATAACTAGTTGGCTGGGGAAACCCTCTCCTGCCTCAGCAGAGTTATTACACTTGCACTGGGCAAACCTTTTGCTGAAGCAGGGCTGTAAGCTACTAAGATTACAGTGACTCTGTGGTATTCCTTGGCTACAGACTGCCAGGACATCTTTCCATCCAAGCTGCAATGTTTACACACAGAAAATGATTACAGACGCTAGTAGATAGCCAATTGACAACCTTAGCCCTGAAACAATGTATTTCTAACAGATAATAACCTACTTTCTCAGAGAAACCCCAGCCAGGCTGAAGGTCGAATCCTAAATGGGCAATACTTACTGTAGCTATGGTAACCAGGGCACTGGAAATGAACAGCCTTCGGTGGGTGCCATGGCTACTCGTCCTTGGTCAATGTGACTGGCTCTGCAGTCAGCTAAGAGGTAAGCTACTGGGCATGCCTGGGAGGGATTGCCTTGGTCACGTGACTTGAACTAAGAAGACCCACCCTGAATGTGGGCGGCACCTTCCCCCGCAGCGGGTCAAGTAAGCGGAGGTCAATGGAAAAACTTTGAGGTCTTTTCCTTCCTGTCTCACTGGTGAATTCATTGACCCTGCTGATGCTAATAAACTCCTGTGCTGCTAATCGAACCCAGCTTCTTTGGCTTTTTATGACGACAGAAGACAAGTGACCTGTCATTGAATGTGTCTTTGCTCCTCTTCTGAGGCTCATTTCCTCACTGCATCTTGGTATTGAAAACCAACTCCATTTTGATAGAAAGGATCATTGTGCAGTAGCTCTTACCTTCTCTCAAGCCCTGCCACTGTGTATTCTGATGTTGCTTCTGGACTACTCCCTGGCGCCCACACTCACTCTTCCTCTCCTCACCTCCTGTAAGCATTTCCTCACCTCCTTTGAGCATCTTTCTCCCATTTACCCTTTACAATTATGTGGAACACTTCTATTGTTCTCTCGGCTCTATTTAGTGCTATCTTCTTCCATATCCGCCCATCTTTAAGAACAATGGCCTCGCACCTGCTGGAGGATTCACGCTTCTGTCTGAGTTCTCTTTGAATCAGGATAGAGAAATAACATTAAGGGGGCAGCAGAAACAAAGGAGCCCTTCCCAGTGGAATCTTTCTGGTCTCTCCTGCTGACAAAGTCGCAGTGCCAGGAAACTTCAAGCACTGATGATAAGGAAACTTGTCTACAAAAACGATGTGCATTTTGTTCCCACTTAGGCCCAGAATAAACCAAAACTTCAGGTTTTGACTGTCCCCAATCATGCATCAGACAACACTCTCAATTTTGATTATGCCAAAAAACTGACATTTAACCTTGTTGTGACTAGTCTTTGAGTAATGTTAAGAAATGCGCATGAGGGGGAAGGGGTGTAAATAGCACACTTTAGAGATACAATTTGAGAGCTAACAGAATCATACACAGATCTATTTTCAACACACCTAAAGTCCCTCTTTGAGAATTCCAAACTCACACTTGGATCTGTCTTGTTCTTTCCTGAACATCTCTCTCTTTTTATTAACTCCTATGCTTAAGATGTATGCTTAAAATGATGACTTTTAATAAATCCCAACATTGATTCATAGTGGATTGCCCCAAAATTCTTTCCTGTGGGAAAGCCACTAATCTTGAAATTGCCTGAATAGAGATCCCAAAGGAGAAATGGAACACCTTAAGCTGCTGCTAGAGACAGCATGGAGCCAGGTTACTGTCCCTGATACCACTGACACTGTGATTCTGCACAGGAACCAGTTGTTTTGATGTCCGTTTTCTCATAAGGTGAGCTTCTGGAAGTAAGGGACTCTTCTTTATCGGTTTTATATTTTGAAATAAGGTCTTGCTTTGTAGTCTAGGCTGTCCTTGAACTCAGGGTTCCACTTCAGCCTCCTGGGTGTTATCATTACAAGTGTGAATCACCATAATTAGCTTAGCTGGTCATTTAATATCTTCAGATTGTTTAGTACTTATTGGTTGTAACTGAACCTTGTGCTGACATCTAGGCTTGTTAAATAAGGGCAAGATTTAGGTGGATACACAGAATGCCGAGCTTTATGAATAATGGGCTGTGTCCCTCCTGTGTAGATTGGGAATAATAGTGCCAATGCAGCCTTTTCATTTCATTAGAGTTGTTGGTTATCATTGACATAGATATTGGCATCTTCTGGGCACTTTGCTCAATCCCATTGCTTAAAATAGGAGATGTTTGTGGACTCTTTCTTTGAACTGCTCTATAGTCAAGAGATAGGAAGTCAAAACATAATCATTAACTGTACACATTAAATTCCATTTATCTTAGTGAAAATCCCTGGAATCAGCATGTGTCTTTTATTTGGAAGAATTCAAATAATTTCACAAATGTTACTCATTAATCTTCCTCACATTATCTCTGAAGGAAATTCTTCCAAATTGTTTCATTTCATTACCACAAGCTGTTTTAGCAGAATGGAATGCCAGTGGGCATCACACCTACTGGGAATGTTCTAACTCAACTAGATGATGGGCCCTTGCCAGGAACCATAGATAGAAAGGTGAGTCTCTCATTTGCTCGGCTATGTCTCTGGAAAAGGGGACCAAGATAAGCAATGATGTAGCAGAAAACAAGGTCTACTCAGTGAAACTCTAGTTAAGGACATTTTTTTCAGAACCTGCTACTCAAGGAAGAAGTCTCACATTCTTGTGCAACATTACAAGTGCCCTTGTAAAAGCTGTTTTATTGGTGCTTTGTAGATAAGACAGTTGACCAACATGGCTCCATAAGAGGTTTACATCAGCTAGAATCTTCTTCCTTTATATCCTGTGTTCTGTTTTACTTCTCGTGGCACCTGCAAATGTCAAAAGAAGCCTTGCTGGAGCCTTTTCCAGCTGTGAAGAACAGAAGGAAGAAAAATGTAAATCAGCTTAGATGAAACTTTACTTTTAGTCAAGGCCAAACATGGCCAGCCTTTATTAATCCTTAGATATGAATTTCCTACCAGAGCTTATACATATTCCTATCTCTCACGTTTCCTCTAAGGAAGATCTAGGCTTTGATCATAAAGCAAAAGACAAGAGAGAGAGTCTAAAATGTCATATTTAACTCAAACTCAAGAGACAGGATGGAATAGTGCCATGTTCCCTGTGCTCTGGGCTCTAGTGGCCCCATGAGAAAAGACAGGATGGAACAGTGCCCTGTTCCCTGTGCTCTGGGCTCCAGCGGCCCCATGATGAGTTAGAGGAAAGGTTTTCTCCACTGACCTTCAATCCCAGGTAGTATATGCTGAAGCCTCTACTAGTTAGAGTGCAGATCATGTGCACTGCCATGAAGCAAGCGTATTATCGTATGCTACCTGGGAATGAATGCCATTGGAGACAGGGCACATGATCTGCGTTCTATCTTTCCACACAATATCAGGACAAGAGGCAGCCATTCCTGTCTTCTAGAGGTTTGCTATTACAGTGTAGGAAACATCCCCACCAATGATGAAGCATGAAACAATTTGGAGAAATTTCCTTCAGAACTTATAACTTGAAGTCCAAGTTCAGTCCCACTTGTGTGTGAACAGATGACAATGGGAGTTATTTTTCTTCCTTCTGTCCTGAATAATGTATCACCTACCCCAGGGGACCAATGAGGAACTCAATATTTATATTTTTGGTGGTAAAAAGCAAAGCATTATGTAAGCATTGAGATTTAAATAAGCCTTTGAGACTTGGGGGTGGGGGCAGGATTGTTTCTGAGAAGGAGGAAGCCCTGGAAAGGAAGTGGGGAGGGGATCAGGGAAACACGGGTTAGGAGGCCTGTGTCTGCTACTTCCCAGAGTGCCTGTGTCAGTGTGGGAATGCTTTCATTGATATGTACCAAATTTTTCCTTTGATTAATCTGCATAAAATTCTCCAGCTCTCTAAAATGCAAGGGGAATGCGAACTGTGAGTCATCTGAATTCCTGACAGAATTTTGCTTGGTTTTAGTGGAAGAGATATTTCTTCCGAATAAATTTTAAAGATAAACACTGTGGAGATGGCAGTCCTTGGCAGCTAAGATCTGTAGAACATCTGCACTATTTGTAAAGAGGGCATAAAGCCTGACGCCCAGGAGCCTTTGGCCCTGCATGTGATCTTTCTTTGGAGTTTTTTCAGCCTCAGCTCTCCTGACATCTTGGGTATATTATTCCTTGTTGTATGTGACAGGCTGTCCTGTATGTTGTAGTATGCCCAACAGAAATGTCTCTTGAAAAGTTGTCCAACTTCTGCTGGAGGTGGGAATAGGGAATGAAATTAATTGAGAGTGAAATAAGATCTATGGCACATTATGGTTAATGAGAGTTTGTCTTAGGAGAAAAATGTAAAGGGACACACGAGGCTTAACGGGTGTTCTTCTGCTGATGTCTAGAGGTGTTTCCTCATATGTTAGGTCACTTTTAGAGTGGGATTGTAACATTTAGCATAAAATACAGAACACTCAGGAATGCTTAAATTTCAGGTAAATTGTGAACATGGCTTCAGATGTCTGTCTTAAAATATTTGAGATAATGTGCTGTGGAATATTTTAAGATGTGTTAAATTCATTTATGCTGTGGAACATTTGTTTAATGATGCAAAGATGTGCTGCATTCTTTTATGTTGTATTTGTCTAACTCTGTGAAGCTGTGTTACTTTGCCTGTCTAAAACACCTGATTGGTCTAATAAAGAGCTGAACAGCCAAATGGTAGGCAGGAGAAAGGATAGGTGGGGCTGGCAGGCAGAGAGAATAAATAGGAGGAGAAATTGAGAGCAAGAGAACAAGAAGAGAAGGATGCCAGGGGCCAGCTACTCAGCCACATAGCCAGCCACAGAGTAAGAATGAAAGTAAGATATACAGAAATAGAGAAAGGTAAAATCCCAGAGGCAAAAGACAGATGAGATAATTTAAGTTAAGAAAAGCTGGCAAGAAATAAGCCAAGCTATGGCTGGGTATTCATAAGTAAGAATAAGACTCCATGTGTGATTTATTTGGGAGCTGGGTGGTGCCCCCGCCCCCAAAGAGAAAAGAACAAAGAGTAAAGAGTAAAAACAACAACAACTACTACAATAATGTCACAGTAAAAATTATCTGTTGCTTTTCTGAAATCTGAGCTAAACTGAAAAGTCTGTGTTAGACTTGGCCACATCACTGGCTCCAGGGTTCTCTGTGACACTGAATTCATTCTGACATTCACCCTACAAGCTGGTCACTTGACTAGTTAACCTCACCTCCCTTTTTCACTACCAGAAGCATGCTGAATGGGCTGACCTCTTTCTATTCCCCTCTTCATCTCCATTTTACAGCCTTCATGTCACTGGCTTTTTTCTCTTCTTCACATACTTGGTGGGGTGATTTAAATGAAGATGGGCCCCATAGGCTCATAGGGAGTGGCACAATTAGGAGGTGTGGCCTTGTTGGAGTGGGTGTGGCCTTGTTGGAGGAAGTGTGTCCTTGTGGGGGTGGGCCTTGAGATTTCAAAGGCTCAACCCAGGCCCAATGTCTCTCTCTTCCTGCTGCTTGCTGATTCAGATGTAGAAATTTGGGCTACTTTTCCAGCATGATGTCTGCCTGCACATCACCATGTTTCCTACCATGATGGTAATGGACTAAACCTCTGAACCTGTAAGCCAGCCCCAGTGAAATGCCATCTTTCATAAGAGTTGCTGTGCTCATGGTGTCTATCCATAGCTATAGAACATTGATAAAGACACTTGGTTTCTTCCTCTGTTATTGGGATCTTGCCCTTCCTTACTTCTGAACTCTGCCCTCTCACCCTCGTGGCCAGTCTCATCACACAATTTCCTTCTCTTACAACTGGATGAGATTAAACTCCCCCCCCCATTATATATTTTTCTTACTTGGTTTCCAGTCCCAGAATTTTATCATTTCAACGAGACTCTAAGCTCTCAATGGCAGGAGACATAGCTTAAGAACTCTTAGTAGAGGCTCGGTGAAATTTCTGCCAAGCCACGTTCTCACAAAACTTAGTGGTGAACTCTATTTCTCCTGCTCTCGGCATCCCTGAGTTGGCTGTAGGGCTGAGGCCTCCTGGTCTTTCCCTCATCCACATTAGCCGGTCTACTGCTATTGTCCTTGTTCAGCTCCTGTGTAGACATCCATGTTGGTGAGATTTTCACGGGTGTAACTGCTGACATTATTAGGAGACACAGTCTCACAGCAAACTCCTTGAAACTCTGGCTCTTACAATCTTTCTGCCCCTTCTGCAATGATCCTTGAGCCTTAGACGTGGGAGTTGTAGTGTAGATGTATCTACTTTGCTGGGCTCCACAACGCTGCATAATGCTTGGTTGCATTTTTCTGCGATGGTTTCCATCTGTTGCAAAGAGAAGTTTCTTTGATGGGGGTGATTTTTTTTCTTCTTCTAATAAGGTAAAGTTTAAATAAACAGACCACATGCCCTAGCCCCCTCTCCTCTGGTGGCCTGAGACACAGGACGGAAATCAGAGCTGACCTCATTGGCCTCTTAGGCAGTAAAAGTATGTGCTCCCAGTGGGAACATGTACAGGCAAAACACAGACCGAGTGACTTAAATGATATTTTCTTTTTTGGATATAAATATGGAAAATTAAAAAAATATCAAGTATTCAGCCAACAATTAGCTATGAGTTTTCTAGGAGACTGGGTTGGTTTTCTGTTTTGTTTTTTTCTCATGAAATATTTACAGTATTACATATTTTATTTGGCCTCTAATAGACTGAACCTAGAAGTGTAAAACTAGGGTTTACAATTTTCAAAGTTAACATGTTCTCAAGTTTATTCATTTAATAAGCCAAAATTCTACATCATTGTGTAAGAGTAATATAGAGTTAGATACAGATATGGATAGATATAGAAGTGTGTGTGTGTGTGTGTGTGTGTGTGTGTGTGTGTGTGTGTGTGTGTATGAAAGAGAGAGAGAGGGAATATAAAATGTTTTAGATCTGCTTGCTTTTTTGGATCATTGGTCTCAACTTCTGGCAACAAGTTGCTTCATAAATTAAAACAATATTGCTCAAAGGATTCAAATATGCTTTTAAAACTGTTTATGCAGTGATATATCTGTCTGTGTGTGATATTTATTAGTGTGAATTATTGTACAACTCATAATAGTTAACATTCATGTGAGTGTATCTCCATTGTTCAACAATACTGCTGGTTTTTGGAGCTAAGAGTCCTTATTTTTTTTTTTTTTTTTGGCATTGTTCCCTACATCTAGAATGATTCATATCAATTGAGCATGGAATGATTTATGTTTCATCTGATTAAAAAGTGAAATAAGTAATTTTAGGATTATATTGATAAACCTGGTAACTATCAAGGGTGGCAACTTCTGTATGACATTATGCAGTGTCCTGTGTTAAATCCAGCTCAAAACAGCTTGAGAAAACTGTCTCCCACAAACATTGTGTATGCAGTCAAAGAGCTTTGTTGATCATCCCAAACATTTCTGAAATAATCCTCTGAGCCATGCTGTGAGGAAGCCATAGATAATGGAACAGCCGTCATTGCAAAGATTAACAAACAGCCTGCGTGTATGGGAGACTTTGCCTTCTTTAAAACACCATTTATTTTAACCAAATTATTGAGCCAATTCAAGCCCCCTCCAAATCTGTATTTTTTTATACTTCTACTACCAAAATCAAAGAAGGAAGGGAACTTTCAGAAATTGCTTATAGGTACTTTTTCCAGTATTTAAGTAAAACAAATTCAATAGTGACACATTTTACTTCTTGTCAGGTCTTCTTACTGGCTCCTCATTGTTCTGAGGCAGGAAGGACAGAGCACCATCTGGGAGAATTTGTGGATTTTCAGACATGCTGGAGGAGAGGTAATGGCAGATGAGGTCAGCCAGGGCCTTGGTCTCTTATTCATACTCTGTAGCAGGGGCTTCAAAAAGCTTGGATTTCTGAGAAAATGCATGATGTTATAAATTACTAGTGATATGACCTACTAACATTCTCATAGGGGGTGTTTTGAAATTTCATACTTTCAAATTGTTTTCTTAGAGGTTCTTGCAATAATTTCCATCACTTCTTAATGACTTACACATGTAAGTCCCATGATTAGGATGTTCTCAAGCTGACATGAATCCACCAGAGTCACCTTGTATAGTATTACACAATGAGAACCAGATAGTATAAGAAAAGTAGTAAGTGTGGTGGTATTGCATTCCCCAAAATATTGTGCATGCTAATAAACTTATCTGGGGTCAGAGAAGAGAACAGCCACAATATTAAACATAGAGGATAGTCTGTGGTAGCACATACCTTTAATCCTAGCATTCCAGAGGCAGAAATCCCTCTGGATCTCTGTAAGTTCAAGGCCACATTGGAAACAGCCAGGCATGGTGACTCACGCCTTTAATCCCAAGAAGTGATGGCACAAAGCAGAAAGGTATATAAGGCGTGAGGATGAGGAACTAGAGCCTAGTTAAGCTTTTAGGCTTTTGAGCAGCAGTTCAGCTGAGATTCATTCTGGATGAGGACTGAGAGGCTTCCAGTCTGAGGAAACAGGATCAGCTGAGGAATTGGCAAGGTGAGGTGGCTGTGGCTTGTTCTGCTTCTCTGATCTTCCAGTGTTGACCCCAATAACTGGCCTCAGGTTTGATTTTATTAATAAGAACTTTTAAGATTCCTTCTATAAGTAAGTGCTGTGGGATATCTTTCTGTACACTATGAATATGTGTTGCTCTGATTGGTTGATAAATAAATCTGTGTTGGCCTATGGCAGGGTAGGATGGAAAATCCAAGAGAGATAACTAAAGGAGAAAGGAGAGTAAGGGGAGAGTAAGCCAAACTGCCATCCAAGGAGCAATACATAATGGGACACAGACAGGTAAAGCCATGGAACACGTGGTGATACATAGATTAATAGTTATGGGTTAAGTTATAAGAGCTAGCTAGTAAGAAGCCTGAGCTATAGGCCATACAGTTGGTAATTAATATAAGCCTCTGAGTGCTTATTTTATAAGTGGCTGTGGGACCTCAGGGCCTGGTGGGACACAGGAAAAATTCCAACTACAAGTAAGCTGCATGCTAATATCCATGAAAAATTCTATGTTATTATGCTCATCCTAATTGCATGACGAATTTAGTGAAGTAATTGTTAGTTAATGGCTATGTCTAAATATTCATAAGATTAAACTCTCTAACCACACATCCTGAAAGTAATAGAGTAGTAGATACTTCTAGCCACTTGTTAGAACAGCATGCTCAGTACATTTTATCAAATGAATTTATAAACTGTCTAGTGTCCATGCTTTCAGACAATTCAAACTCTAAGATGCAAAACTCTACAGTTTCTTATGTTTTAGATACTGTCCTGTTTTCTTGTTATTTTCCCTCTTCAATTTTATTTTTAAATTTAATTATGAGTGCAAAATGGTCCACCAGACATATATTTACTACACCAAATTTTCTCTTGTTACTAGTGCAGTAAGTGCTACTGTGAGTAGAGTGGGTCTGTCTCCATCTTCAGTCCTGAAAATGGATCACATATTTAGGAGTAGAATCACAGAAAGTAGGTGGTTTGAATTCCATCAGTACTGATGCTTATACCTAGATAGAGGTATAGATGCAGCCACCAATGTTATACACAGGCAGGACATAAAAGCCTAATTTGCTGAAAAACTGTGAGCTGGATATCTTAACCATAGGTAGAAACCAAATGTGAATGAAAACGCAGAATTTCATAGAACAATGGAATCATGATGCTTCTGAAATGTATATACCCTGTTACATGTTTACTCTGGTAACCAAATCCTTTATTGAGGACACCATGCCCATATAATAATTTCTCTGACTCACAGGTCCTCTCTCCTATGTTAGATTTAAATTCAGCCTGCTGCTCTGCTTGCTTGAATGAACCAGAGCAAATTAATACAGAAATGGAGGCGGGTGGTGGTGGCACACGCCTTTAGTCCCAGCACTCGGGAGGCAGAGCCAGGCGGATCTCTGTGAGTTCGAGGCCAGCCTGGTCTCCAAAGCGAGTTCCAGGAAAGGCGCAAATCTGCACAGAGAAACCCTGTCTCGGAAAAAAAAATACAGAAATGGTTCTCACAAAAGAAATCAGGTTGTATTATAATATTCTTATATTTTTCAATCATTTCCATGTAAATTTTTTGACTTATACAAGGGAGTTTTCATGCATTTTTCACCCAGTTTTCCATAATGCTACCATTTGGTGTAACATGCTATATTTGTCAAAGTGAAGAACTTATCATAAAAACATGAACTTTATAGAATAAACATCAGTGTATATTCTGCTTCCTCGGAACATGGATATCCTTCCAGGTCCTGCATCAGCTTTCTTTATTATGTCTTCTCTCCTTTGATCCATGACAAGTCTTCAGTCTGCTCTCATATTATATGACTGGGATATTGCTGAAGAACATTAACCTGGCCATTTTGCAGAATGTCCTTCAGTTTGGGTGTGTCTGATTTTTAAAATTATTGTTGTTATACGATTATAAAGAAGTTATACATTTTGAAGAATACCTCTCCCTTCGTAATTGATGGATTTTAGGGGCAAGATACTATGTGATTTTGCCAATATCTTGTTTCTCATCAAACTTTCATCTAGTAATTTTCACACCCCTCAGTGCACTTGTCTGAAATTATTACTACCTGGAGATTCTATGGGTTATGAGATGTAAACTCCTGTGCTTGCTTACTGGGCCAAGGTCACCTGGTATGGCCTCAAGGAATTAAATCATGCTGGTTGGTGGAGCCATAGCATAACTGAGGCTGATAGAGTTCTATAGAGAGCAATCAGACTTTTTATACCTTTATCAGAAATAGAATATAATGGCAATTGCCGGGATCAATACAGTTCTAGATGCCAGGATATAATAACATTCACAAGCTATACAGGGTACACAAGATTAATGTCTAAGACCAATTGTCCTGTCAAGTTTCCATGTTTCCATGACTTCTAAGGGAACATACAGAGAACAAAATGGCCTGAATGCTTCATTACCTGAGAGAATGCATCAGTCTCTCAGGAACTGGAAGGCATACTGTGTCCCAGAAGCCATGGATTCTAACCTGCAAAACCTATGATGCATGCTTCTCAAGGTAGCTAGGCAAGCCAACCCCATGGTTTCCTACAATGAGATATTGTATTCATCAGTTGTACACATGCTGGTTGTGATTCTGCAAGACACCGTTCTTTTTTTTTTCTTTTAATTTACTGTAAAAATCATCCATTTTATGTCAGTATAGATGCATGCAGTTTTTAATATTTTATTTTTTATTTATTTTTTTCTTTTTTCATTTTTGTAGACTTTTTTTCCTTTTATTTTATTTTACAATACCATTCAATTCTACATATCAGTCATGTTCTCCCCTCTCCTGCCCCCCTCCCCTTCCCCCCAGGCCACCCCCCATTCCCATCTCCTCCACGGCAAAGCCTCCCCTGAGGACTGAGATCAACCTGGTAGACTCAGTCCAGGCAGGTCCAGTCCCCTCCTCCCAGACTGAGCCAAGCATCCCTGCATAAGCCCCAGGTTTCAAACAGCCAACTCATGCAATGAGCACAGGACCCAGTACCACTGCCTGGATGCCTCCCAAACAGATCAAGCCAGTCAACTGTCTCACCTATTCAGAGGGACTGATCCAGTTGGGGGCTCCTCAGCCTTTGGTTCACAGTTCATGTGTTTCCATTCGTTTGGCTATTTGTCCCTGTGCTTTATCCAACCTTGGTTTTAACAATTCTCGATCATATAAACCCTCCTTTTTCTTGCTAATTAGACTCCTGGAGCTCCACCCAGGGTCTAGCTGTGGATCTCTGTATCCAGATCCCTCAGTCCTTGGATGGGGTTTCTGGCACGACTATTAGGGTGTTTTGGCCATTCCATCACCAGAGTAGGTCAGTTCCGGCTGTCTCTCGACCATTGCCAGCAGTCTATTGTGGGGGTGTCTTTGTGGATTTCTGTGGGCCTCTCTAACATTTTGTTTCTCCCTTTTCTCATGTGGTCTTCATTTACCATGGTCTCCTATTCCTTGTTCTTCCTCTCTGTTCTTGATCCAGCTGGGATCTCCCGCTCCCACAGGCTCTCTTTCCTTCGACCCTCACCCTTTATTACTCCCACTCATGTCCAGGTTGTTCATATAGATCTCAGCCATTTCTCTGTCATTGGGCGGTCCCAGTGTCTTTCTTGGGGTCCTATTTTCCAGATAGCCTCCCTGGTGATGTGAGTAACAGTCCAGTTATCCTTGTTCCACATCTAGTATCCTCCTATGAGTGAGTACATACCATATTTGTCTTTCTGAGTCTGGGTTACCTCACTCAAGATAATTTTTTCTAGATCCATCCATTTGCCTGCAAATCTCATGAGGACTGATATCCAGAATATATAAGGAACTCAAGAAATTAGACATCAAAACGACCAACAGTCCAATTAAGAAACAGGCTATAGAACTAAACAGAGAATTCTCAACAGAGGAAATTCAAATGGCTGAAAGACATTTAAGGAATTGCTCAACATCCCTAATCATCAGAGAAATGCAAATCAAAACAACTCTGAGATACCACCTTACGCCTGTCAGAATGGCTAAGATCAAAAACACTGAAGACACCTTATGCTGGAGAGGATGTGGAGCTAGGGGAACTCTCCTCCACTGCTGGTGGGAATGCAAGCTTGTACAACCACTTTGGAAATCATTATGGCACTTTCTTAGAAAATTGAGAATCAATCTCCCCCAAGATCCAGCTATACCACTCTTGGACATATACCCAAGAAATACTCAATCATACCACAAGAGCACTTGCTCAGCTATGTTCATATCAGCATTGTTTGTAATAGCCAAAACCTGGAAACAACCTAGATGCCCTTCAACTGAAGAATGGATAAATGAATTGTGGCACATATACACAATGGAATACTACTCGGCAGATTGACATTTTATTTTTAAAGTTCATCAAGAGATAGCAATCAAGTTGGTGATCTATCCACAGACATTAACTTTTTAATGACCAATCCACTATACTAGCTGTCAGCCTGTCCATCAAACTTGATGAGCAATTCAAACAAATATAATTTACTAACTTTTAAAAATCTTCTCTGTTGGCAAAAGTCGAAACTAATTTCAAGAACTTCGAAGTTTGAATTGTAGTTTTTCTGTGCCATTTTCTTGGTATAGCTAGGATATGAGGAATTAACAGGAATGTAAATATTTTGCACTTTCCTCTGTAAAATCTTGCATGTTTGACCTCTCTCACAAACCATTGGCAGAATGCAGCAGAAACCTACTATCTCCAATGGAAACCGCAGTCCACAAAGATGGCTGGCTTCTCTAGTTTAGCTGTGCCAACAGTTGTGACCAGAAAGAGAAAGGAAAGCGTGATTCATCACAGCACTCAGGCTTAAAATATTTGTGGCCTGTCTGTGTTTTGGACTCAACAGGTGAAAACTGACAGAGCAAGTGATATATGCTACGATTAAATTAAAGCATAATACCAGCATGCTTTGTTCTTGCCTCTAGACACAGTGTTTGGCTAGAAGCTTGCATGGCTGTTTCTTATTTTTATTAGGCTTGACATGCCCACATTTTCCAAAGATGCCTGATGATCCAGCTTAATTATGCTCATGTGGGGGTTGGTTGTCAGTTGTGGTTATTGGGTTGTGGACAAGGCTACAAGGACTGGATGAGTAATTCTGAGAGATTATGATGGTTGTTGATCTAGTGAGTGTTTTTCCTTCTCTCCAGTTATTGTTTGTGCTTTAATTTCCTTCATTAGAATTAGATGGAAAAAATTGGCATTGGAAGATAACAGTAACAAGTAGTTCATAATAGTCTCTCAATATTTGATGGCCATATCATCAGCAAATGTGCTTGCAAGAATTTCATCAAGTAGGTAATATTTACATCGCTTACAGGAATATGGATAGATTTATCATAGCTCTTAGTTTGTTGCATTTTCCTTTTGCAGAAATCAAAGCAATGATATAAAGATCACATGATAGGAGAAGCTGGGGACTCTGTTTCCCTGAGGGAAACAGTCAGGAAGAGTCAACAATGTTTGTGAAACAGATGTTAATGCATTAGAATTCATTGACAGAAATCACTCAGACATAGCAAGACCATGATTAAAATTAATTACTTGGAGGAGTTACATTGTGCATTCTTCAAATGTGCCTACAACAAGAAATGAAACCTAGAGTCTCAGCCATAGTTTGTTGATTCAAGCCTCTGTCTACCAAAAGAAATAACTTTGGGATTAAATGACATTGTGACTCCATTCCCAAAGACATGTCTGTCTAATTCAGGAGCATATCATACTGTTTCAAAGTTGTACTTTGTATAGCTCTGTCTGCTTACACGAGCTTATACTGTTATTAAACTGAGCTTCTAGCACATTCTCATACTGTTTGACAATACCCAGTATGAGCAAGGTGAGCGTTTGTAAGAATGTGAGCCTTGTCTCCTGCACTGAGCATGTGTGAAGTCCTGCTGCCCTGGTTGGTGGTCTAGTGCATTCTCCACGGAATCACATGTGGCCTTCTGATTGTTCCTGAGGCCCTTTGAGCTCAACTGTTAGGGGAGATTTTGTTATGGATCATAAGGAATGAGCAAGGAGGGAATCCCATGTGGCCCAAACTTTGCACATCTGGGTATCTTTAGACCCTAAATTCAGAAATGCTTTCCTCTGATACCTAGACATTTTGTATCAGAACTTTGGCTGTCTTTGTTTCTTCTCTCTCAGGGATTTCCTCATTTTCACACAAACAAACAATAAACAAAATGACTGCATGTCCCAGAAACTTACTCATTCCCACCCAGGAAAATTGTGACAGTCATACAGAGTCAACTGCCAAGTTTTAAGAAAAATGGCTGACTGGCTGAAAATTTAGAATCTTAACAAAGTCAAGATTTATTGGGTAAATAAAATACTAGATTTAAAGGCCTAGTTTCCATTTGCCTGTTAGCTGGCTTAAGCACCCTAATGCTAGATCTGTAGCAAGGCAATAGGAAAATTGAGGTCTTTCTTGTTGCTATAAATGTATAGTTCAGATAAAAATTCCTGTTGAGAGAGGCAGGCATGAAAATTTTGTGTGTGTGTGTGTGTGTGTGTGTGTGTGTGAGAGAGAGAGAGAGAGAGAGAGAGAGAGAGAGAGAGAGAGAGAGAGAGAGAGATAGAGAGAGAGAGATATTTCCCACTGCTACTTTGCTACTTAGAATGGAAAATGTGCTTAGAAGGGACAAATTATCTGACAACAGTGTCCTTTGTCACCGCACTGTAAATATACTAACAGAGGCCAGTTTGCAGAAGCACCTATTATCCAAAGTCAAGCTTTGAGAAGGTTTTATCTGACTCACAGAGAATTGCAGCCACACATCAAGTCTGCTCTTCCTCCAGCTGCCCCGAGGGCATTCTGATAAAGTTAGCCAGACATGTCCTCCAGACCTTCCTGTAGTTCTTCCTCCATTTGGTGAATTTGGGTATTAATTTATGTCTGTTTATGGAAAATACAATATGTTAACACTAACAATCTGGCTTTCTAGCAAATTCTGTCTCAATGTACTATTTAAAAATAGTTTTATTATTTGAGAAGTTCATACAATGTGTTTTAATCATATTCATCCTCACCCCCTCCTCCTACCTCCTCCCAAATCAAACCCCACCTCCCTACATCCAACTTTATACGATGCTTTTAATTTTATTTTTTAGAGTTTAATAACCCATTGATTCTAATTTGTGCTGTCCATATGTTTCTGAGTGTGGGGCCACCCGCTGGAGTGTGGTTAACCTACCAGGAGAGCCATGCCCTTAGAACTAACTCTTCCCCCTTTGAAGCCATAGACTGATCATAACTCTTCAGTCATGTGTGGGTGTTCATGAGCCTTTTCCCACATCAAGCTAGAATGTTGACTGGTGTGATCTCATGGAGGTCTTGTGCAGGCAACAGCGGCTGATCTGAGTTCATGAGGGCAGCATTCTGTCATGTCCAGGGGACACTGTTTCACATCAGCCCTCCCAACCTCTGGCTCTTGGAATCTTCTTGCCCCCTCTTCCACAGTGGCCCCTGAGTCTTGGGGTATAGGAGAGGGATTATATAGATGTCTCATTTGTGGTGGAGCACTCCCTAGTCACTGATTCTCTGCATTTTGACCAGCTGTGAGTTTCTACACTAACCACCATCCAGTACACAAGGAAGCTTTTCTAATGAGGCTGGAGCAGCACTGATCTACAAGTGGCTATGTGAAATTAGAGAGATGTTTGGTATTGTGTCCACTTAGCAAAGGCAAAGTGGTAGATTCACTCCTCGAGACTGTGAGCTTCCCAGCCATGGGTTCTTGGCCAGATTTGCAGTGCTAGGCATATTTCCTAAGGAGTGGGCCATAACTTCAATTAGATAACAGTTGGTTACCTTCACATTTGAACAATCCAGGATGGTCTTTGTATTTTAAGTCAGCTTAAATCCATTTGGTGATCTGGTTATCACCTCAATTTGTCTTTGGGATACAATATAACACAGTTAAACATTTTAGGGATTAGGATATAGGCATTTGGGGGGACCATAATACATACCATAATTAAATTCAAAATCCAACATGGGTTGTAAGAAAATAGAGCATAAGTAAAAGGGTCCTCGATTAGAAACTGAAAGATCAAGGTTATTATTTAGCTCTACTTACAAGATGGCTTTAGAAAAGTCATCTGCTCTCTGGGCCTAATTGTGTGATTTGAACGGGGCCATTTGATAGCAGATACTCAGTCTTTTTTCACTGCTAATATATGAATCAAGTCCACAGTCATGTTCATTGACACAGCTGCCTCCTAAGGTCTACGTGAAAGGTTTTCACGTAGACCTTAGGAGGTATTATGGTATTATGATCTTCATAAATGCTAAGAAAAGATGGAGAAACTAAAACCCAGAACAGACACCATTTAGGACAATAATTTCCAGGATAACCAGTAATCTAAACACAGGCAAAATAAAAACCTGAAAACTTAAAATAAGTAACTGTAGGAATCTTCTTTAAGAAATTATTATATACCAATTTGAAAAGGCAAAACCTGCCTAGCACAGATTAAATTCTCTGATTGAATAAAAGAAAAAGAAAGATGAAATGGAGGAAAACAAAAAAAAAGAAAGAAAAATTTGAAGGAAGGGAGGAAATGAGGGAGGGGGGGGACCAAAAAGAAAATGAAAAATAACATGCTATCACATTTTTTTCTTGGGCTGGTGCCTGAACCAAGTGTGTTACAATTGCCAGGCAAGCACCCTGCTATTATGGTATACCTCTAACCCTAAGTGCTTTTACATCAACAAGATTTTCCACTGTCAGTGAGCAAGAAAAGCATTACTTGGATCCATAGCACACAGGTACGGCTGGATGCCCAGAGGAAAGTATCCTAAGTGCTCACAGGCACATAGCAACAGATATCTGTGTCCAAAACCATAACCATAGCCATCTATAATCTTCAGGAGCTGCTGCTGGATGGAGGGGACACTCAAGCTTATCTCTATAGTAGCACCTCTTCACCTAAACCCAATCCTGAAGTTGAGGTGATTTAGAAGGATCTGTGACCAGCGGCTGGGGGTGTTTGGTACTAACAAGAGAGATTCTGTTAGAGATATTCATGTAATACTGAACATTTCTATCAATAACCAGGACAAAGAAACACACAATTAGTTAAATGTAACATGACACCCAAGAGAGAAATATCCTTGAATGCATTGTGGAAGACCATCCAAATGAGTTTGAACTAATACCGACTACTATCTAAAGCAGCAGTTCTCAACTTGTGGGTCATGACCCCTTTGAGAGTCTAATGACCTTTCCACAGGGGTCACTTAAGACCATTGGAAAACACAGATATTTATGTTACAAATCATAGCAGTAGCAAAATTATAGTTATGAACTAGCAACAAAAATAATTTTATCATTGGGGTCACCACAACATGAGGAACTACATTACAGGGTCACAGCATTAGGAAAGTCGAGAACCACTTGTCTGAAGAGATGGGATGGACATCAAATGATCCTTTTCACCTTATGATTACTAGATTTTTATTAGATTTAGCATAAAGCACTATTTTAGCTATATTACAAAATAATAAGCTATTAATGCAGAAGATTAAAACAATGCCTTTGAAGGTAACATGGTCCAACATACAGGTCTGAAAATGTAGATGCATATATACTCTTTCATGCAGTTACATACTCTTTTATATAGAGTCATATAACTTGTTATTGTTTCTAACATGCAAGTATATTAGATCATTATAACTGCCAAGAATTCAATATTTTAAATTTCTGTTTAATGTTTTTAATTGAAATAGAAGTTTTTAGATCATCCCTTAGTTCTCATCTGAAGCACCATTTCCTAGGCCAGTCCTCTTGTCTGCTAAATGTGGTCCATTCCTCTTAATCTCTAGCTCTCTGCCCTTTCTAAAAATCTACTCGATACTATCTTTCTCTGTAGCTGTCCCCCGACCCCTGGAATTGGTATATATAGTGTAGGCACTTGGCATCTATGTGTTGGGTCATCAAGAGGACAACTGCCCATAAATGGGAAGACAATCTCATCTTGAAAGATCTAGATGTGCAATGAGTTATTTGGGGAGAGGAAGCAGGGCAAGCCACTTAGCTACCCAGTACTCCAGAGAGCTGGGGAACTACTTTCTTGCCTTTGGATTCTTGTCCCCAAGAGTGGCAGGACCTTGGGGAAAAAAAAGAACAGATTCCCTCCAGCCTTGTTCTTAAGCTAATGGAACACAGATAGTCTTTACTGCTCACAAGAGGTATGCTTGATTACATGGGAAGATTTGATGATAATGGGGAATTAGCTTTATGTGGCTGATCATAGTCAACACTGATTTTTCCTATACTCTGTTTTTGTAAGGCAGCAACAGAGTTAGAAACCTGGCTAGCTCAAGAGTCAGAGCCATTGAACTAAACACAAAATCAACCAAGACAGAATTCCTAAGATTTGGAATCCAAGCTATGCAGTAGTGAAGCACGCCTTTATCCCAGCACTCAGGAGGTAGAGGCAGGCAAGTCTCTGAGTTTGAGGCCAGCCTGCTCCACAGAGCAAGTTACAGGACAGCCAAGACTACACAGAGGAATCCTGTCTCAAAATAACAGCCCCCAAGTTTGGAGTCTGGTGTCAGCTCCCCCATTACTTCGTGTGTGTGTGTGTGTGTGTGTGTGTGTGTGTGTGTGTGTGTGTGTGTGTTCAGGGAGGGGAAGAACATAGTCTTGGTTTTATTTTTACATTTCCATGGTTATTCCAAAGCTTAGATGATAGGGAAAGAATTTTAAAAGCTATAAATCACTTATTATATGCAGTTCCTTCTGCTTCAGAAAGCCCTCCATAGTGACAGGATCATCTTTTGCTGTAATGTGGAAGCCAACTGTACTGCAGATTAATTTGTGTGGCAGAATCAGGCTTCCAGATGAATTATCCTCTGATAACACATTATTGCTTTACTCCTTATAGATAGCTACAAAAAATCAAATTATTTATGAAACCCCTTCAAATACATCATTTCAGTGAATAAGGGTTGAGACCAAGCAGCTAAATAGCAGTAAGAACATGTTGCTTTTTGTCTTTTATTCTTTTGGGGGGCCTACCACCCAGCTCCCAAATTAATCACACATGGAGGCTTATTATTACTTATAAATGCTTGCCCTTAGCTTGGCTTGTTTCTAGCTAGCTTTCCTTAACTTTAAATTATCCCATCTAATTTTTGCCTCTGGGCTTTTACCTTTCTCTATTTCTGTCTGCCTTTCTTTGTTACTCTGTTGCTGGTTGTGTAGCTGGGTGACTGGCCCCTGGTGTCCTCCTCCTTCTCTTGCTCCTTCTCCTTCCAAGATTTCTCCTATATATTCTCTCGGCCTGCCAGCCCCGCCTTTCCTTTCTCCTGCCTTGCTATTGGAATTCAGTTCTTTATTATCAAGGGTTTTAGACAGGCACAGTAACACAGCTTCACAGAGTTAAACAAATGCAACATAAACAAAAGTAATACAACTTAAAATAATATTCTACAACAGGACTATTTTCAGATACGTACACAATCTTAATTGATTAGCAACAAGCATGGAGGAGGTATAATTACTTTCCTGAAAACTCGTAATTCTGTAACTGCTTTGTCCTGTTATTGATTTTCTAGAGCACTTGCTTGTTATCATCATCACATTTGTGGTAATGAGTAAATGGCAATGATCAACCACAGGCAAAACTTTAGTGGGGAGAAATCGAGCTTTTTCTAACTTTTTAATGGACTTATTAAGTTTATCTTGAAACTTAATTATTTGCAAAGGTAGTATACACCAGGAGCACCCCTGACAAGAAGAGGACATATTAGGAAGGAATGTGGTCTCTTTCCATGGTAGGTCTCTTACACCATAGCTACAAACATAGTGCTCTTGGGGAATCCAGGAATATACTGGCATTTTCATTTATTGTTATTAATCATCTACTGCTGGGAACTTATGATGCAATAGGCTCTATGCTTTAGACTACTAATATGGTGGGCAAATCAGACATGACTTCTGTCTTTGTGGGGGAGACTTTAGAGAAAATTAATTACAAAATAAGTGTGAAATGTTTGATTGTTGTCATGTTTTTACTTGTGAGCACAGAGTTTTAAATACTCCTTTTGTGTGGAAAAGCATTAACACATCTTCTAAATGTGTGTTTTCCTGTTTTTTCTTTATGCTGAGTAGAGACCTGGAAGCCTGAGCCGAACATGACAACCTTGACTTCCCCAATCCCTGCTGTGATATTAGGGATCGAGCCACAGGCTAGAGATGTGACTAGTGATGACATTTGGGACTATTGATTAGAAAATTGGGGGTTTGGACTGCCCTATAGGGAAGGGAAGGTTTTAAGTAGTCTGAATTTCAGATGCCCCTGTGGGAGATCTAGGAACTGTAACCCATCTGGGTAATCTACACACCAATGTAGAAGTCCAGTAGGTACTGAGCCATGTTCAGGGCCATACAGGACACCAGAGCAGTGAGAGCCAAGAATGTGAAATTTCACCAAGAGGGATGCCGGAAGAAAATGTGTGAATGTAGTAATCATGGGAAGGTTGGAAGGAGACAGTGCTGTTGGCTAAACAAGGATTCACAGGGTAAGGATGGGAGTTAAATGGTAGTGGAGGGGGTATAATGACTGCCACAGTAACAGCAGACTAAGACAGGCCTGGTGGCAAAGTCAAATTAACCAGTGTTGTAAAGAGAAGGGCAGTGGAGATAAACATATTGTAAGAGAAAGTATATTTTTGAGAGTCAGTTGAGTTTGTATTTTTAACAAGAGCCTGCCATTCTGGGGTTAGCCAGGAGAGAGAAGTGTGACTGTATCATGGACACAAAGCTTTAGCAGTAATAAGGCACATAAAACCCTCCATGTGTCCCTCCCTCCACACTCACATTGTTGCTGCAACCTTTTAGTGTGCTCAGAAGATTCATCACTTCCAAGATCTATGTCTTTGACCCTGGGCCTGTTTCCCGCAGAACTGCAAAAAGCCAAGTATCAGATCCTGGCAGACAGAGCACTGAGGTCATAAGACTTTCTGGACAACAACACTTTCTTACTCAATGAAGGTCCTAGAAAGTAACTGTTCAGTCTCTCAGTTTTCCCTGCTCTCAGATGGGATAATTTTAAAATGTGTAGTTTATCCTTTGCTGAGATTTCTCTGTGGGTTAAGCTCTAGTTGTCCTCTGTGGACAATGGTTCAATAATAGAGTCTCTTTTGTTAATTGCATCTGCTTCTCTGTTTCACTCCCTATACACTTTAATTTTTTATTTTAGTGCATTTATTTATTTGTGTGCATGTGTGCTTGTGCATGTGGAAATCAGAGGACAACTTGAGATGATTAGTTCTCTACTCTTATTATGTGGGTCCTAGAAATGAAACTCAGGTCATGGGGGTTAGTGGCAAGCACCTGAAGCTACTGAGTCCCTCTGTTTTTGGGGACCAATGTTCCCTGCATTTCCCAAATGAACTCCTTTCCCTTGGAAGAGCCCCTATTTGAAATGCTAGTTTTCTTCGAAGGGCAACAAATGCATGGCACATTTGGTGATAGTTCTAACACAACATTGAGTGTAGTTTCCTTTCTGCTATAAGACTAAAAACTACCATTTCTAATCTTTTAACTTCTTGCCCATCATCCTAGTTCTTCCAATACCAGGTCAGATCACTACACACATCTACAAAACATCACCTTTAAGATTCTGCAGGAAAATGATGAATTATTTTAAAGTGGTTATTACAAATATTTAGCAAAAATTTGGAGATCTAACCTAAGATTTCTTAAACATTTCAGTTTGAGTTGCTAAGGGAGTGTGGCTCAGTGGGAGAACACTGGTCTAGCCTTGTGTAACACCCTAGACGGTACTCAAAATGGAAACAGCATGGCATCAGGAGCAATCCAACCCCCACAGCAATTTTCCAATGTTCCACGTGGATGTAAATGATAAACTAAAAGGAAATAACAAGGACTTCAGAAATTATGAAGGACTTGTGAAAGAGATTAATGCCTGAAATCTGAAAATGGGGTAAAATACATGATACACAATGAATCAAACTGAGCTGTGTGCTAAGATGTTGCAAAAGTGGGATCATAAAATTATAACTTAGAAAACTGGGTGGCAGGGAAGCATATGAAACATTGATTGGGTGATACCTGTAAGTGATCGCCTTGTGCTGATACCAACATACTCAGCCAAGTGCCTATGAACGACAGTCTTCAATAAACTAAGCTATATACTTAGAACAAAGTTCAGCTTTTTTTTTTAAAGTGGATATATTTTAAATTCTTCAGAAAATAGAAGGACAGATGAAACTGTGCTCTTGCCTTTGTTTTTTCATGAAATTTCACAGATTTGTTTTTCCACATTGACTGTGAGTTAAGTTTCTGATGGGTGCTCAGTTATCTTGCAGAGGGTTTCCTTTAGAAATCTATTTGAGGCCTGGTTCCTACAGCAGGCAAGAGCTCACTGATGGAGTGGCAAGGAAGGAGACAGCAAACCTTAGAGAAAAGCATGCGGAATATGCAGAATTCCAGAAAGTCCAGAGGACAGAGAGAGGACAAAATGACGAACATTTCCATAAAATGAATCAGCGGAGCTTGGACGTCATGGAGATAATGTGAAATCCTTACATACCATTACAGATTGCTAGAGGACAGTGGGGTCACAGATCTCTACAGAACATTCAACTTCTTAAAGGGCGGCTATGAAAGTTGGAACAACACATGGCTAAGGATGAATGCATCTACCAGATGTCCTGTGATATTTTAGCCAGAATACACTACACCCACAGGATTGCTTAGGAGAATAAGATTATCTTTTAAAGTCATCATCATGTTGGAAATAAATATAAAGAAGAAATATGTATCCTCCTGATTGGCTGAAGCTTGAGAAAAGGATGTACCCTCATTTAAGCATCATTTGGTTTCACTCTTTTCAAAGAGAGAGAGCTATAACAGTTAATTTTTCTACTTATGGTGAGAAATGAAATTCCCATCAAGACAAGCAAAGAATTGTTCACATAGAGTTCAAGCAGAATCATTTTCTCTGGAGATACCATCAAGGGTAGACAAGGAGATGAGTGGTTGTACTGACATGGAAACTGCATTGGAAATCCCTGGTTTAATTCAGCAATAATCAAACCGTTACATGGCTGTTTCCAATCGACCTCTTCCTCAGTGCTGCACTTGGAATAATTCCTTAAACCCTTATAGCAATCATCCAAGGGAATTTTTTTTTCACCATTTCGCAAAGGAAGAATTTGAACTCAGGAGAGGTACGCACAGCCAGCTAGCAAGTAGTGGGTCTAGAGACTGAACCCCAGTGGTCTGAGATTGTATTCTTCCTTCCTGACCACAGTAAAATGCTGAATTTGGGTAAGTGAATAAGTAAACACTGCAGATGTGACTGCATGACTGACTTTCCCAGCAGTGCTGGGAAAGCTTGAAGGGCTCACTGCTGGATACACAGGCTTAGTCAGTCTCCATAAAGAAGGGAATACGTGCGGATGGAAACAGGAGCTCTGGCCAGCTGCCAAGTCAACTGGAAGAAATGGACTGGGCATGATCTTTGGGAGTGGTAAAAGATGCAAGAAATACGTGGTGAGAGAGCAGACTTTTATTGGTCCGAGAGGTGGTGTAACCTGAGACCTAGTAGGCACAGGAGAGAGTGACCCACAGAACCTGAGAGGAGCTTTTATAATTGAGAGTGTGGAGGGAGAAAGGCATGGTTTTCCTGGCCCAGAAACAGTTTCTCTGGATAAACCAATTTGCTTTTCCAAACTGCAGGATAGGAGATAAATCAAATGCCTGGTTTTTTTCGACCTCTGGGGCTCCAGGCTGTGTGGGTGAGCTGATTTCCAGGAAATGCATGGATTTCCTGGAACCTTGGGCTTGTTTTATACTTAGTTTTTTTTTTTTTTTTTTTTAATTTTGTTTTGTGTTTTTTATTTTGGGCGGAGCAGTCCTTTAGGAAGGCAGTGTGTTTGTGTGTATTCAGTGTCAGGAGTCTTTCTTAAACACTTTGCATCTTATTTGAGACAGGGTCTCTCACAAAACTTGAAACTGACTGATTCTGCTGGACTGGCTGCAGAGGTGGAGGCAGGGTTCTGCCTGCCTCCACCTACCCAAACCAGCACTGGGATTATAAACACACTTTGTCACACCTGCCTTTTATGGAGGTGCTAACGATCCAAACTAAGTTCCTCTCTCCTACACAGAAAGCACCTTGTCAGATTAGCCATGTCCCTGGTCTAGCCAGCATAGTTGAAAGCAGGACTACATCAGACTCACTTTTATCTGACTCTTGGAAAGAACCACTAACGGTACAGTGTAGACTCTTGATCTTAGTAAAGTATTTAATGGAAGCTCCTCATTGATACTGTTCTTTATAAGCCGACAGGTGGTACCTTGATAGATCTAGCTAACGCCTCACTCACTTGGACGTAAGTGAATGTAGCCGAACGGAAGCAGGTTAATAAATCACTTGCAGGATTTTACATCATGTCTGGTATATGGGGTATTGAGTAATGGTTATGTTTTTGTTAGTTTGACAAAAAACCTCTCACCAAAAGAAATTAAGGGGATAAAAAGGTTATTTTAGTTCACATTTCCAGGTTATAGTCCATCTTCTCAGGGAAGTCAAGACAAGAACTTTAACCAACTACTCCCACCACATCCACCAACAAGACCAGAAAGAAATGAATGTGTAAATACTTACTGCTCCGCTAGCTTTCTCTACTCTTAGACCGCGCAGGGCCCAAACCTGGAAATAGCTGCCTGGAACAGCAGACTTTCAGGCTGGGTCTTCCCACGTCAATTAAGGCAATCAAGATAATCCACCATAGTATGTACACTGACCAATTTGATTTTGATCATTCCTCCTTGAGGAGAAACCTCAACCTCTAAAAGAGAGGAGACAACCTATATCCTAGGTTGTGTTGAATTGACAGACTAACTGTCACACTGATGTATTGAATGGGTGAGTCCTAACGAAGGTAGGTCTCTTTTCTCTGTGGACCCCTAACTTACCATGTTTTGTTTGTTTGTTTTGTTTTGTTATGAGTAAAAAAGAGACAAATTGAGCAAGCATGCTTATCAAACTTGCTGGTGACACACAGGGGAAATTATTTCTTTGAATGGTGCTCTTCATGTGTAGAAGAATCTTTAAAAGTTGAAAAGAAGCTATCAAGACAAGTTTTAACAATGGAAATCTAAAATCTGCATTTAGTTAACAAATCAAGCATAGAAGAGAAGGTGATTTGTTTGAGGGTAATAATGTGAAAAAACAATTCACTAATAGTTTTGAATGAATCCAGCTTTGAGAGAGGCTACAAGTGCTCAAGTTGCTAAAAAGACCATTAGGCCCTGCTAATAGATATCGGCTTTGCTGATGAAAGCAGGCAAGCATGCTGTAGCATGTATTCATCAGATCACACCTAGAGAGGCCCATGTCAATTCTGGGAGACAGCATTTGAAGAAGAAATATTGACAGACTATTGAAGAGTATCTAGAAATGACTAGAATGATCTGTAAACTGTGCTAGGAACATGATGAGAGGCCTGGGAATGATAACATTTTAGAGGTAATCCAGTATTTTTCCTCTTAGATTAAGGAGTCAAAGCCAGAGGAAGGCAGCTCCCATAATAATGAAGAAAACCATGAGGATGAATTATAATACAAATGTTTATTCTGAAGAGTAGCAGCTTTCCTTCCCTGGAAGCAAATGAACAGGTTCCTGTAGTCCATCAGACAGGAATGCCATTTCCTGGAATTCTGGAAGGCTAGAGTAGGTGACTTCATATTCTTTTTCAGTTAGAAATTCCCTATTTCTTAAATGCAAAAAATAGATGACAAATGGATACACAGATGCTAGACAGATATAGATAGACCTGATGGATAGATAGATGCTAGACAGATATAGATAGACCTGATGGATAGATAGATAGATGCTAGACAGATATAGATAGAGCTGTTGGATAGATAGATTCTAGACAGATATAGATAGACCTGTTGGATAGACAGATGCTAGACAGATATAGATAGACCTGTTGGATAGATAGATTCTAGACAGATATAGATAGACCCGTTGGATAGATAGATTCTAGACAGATATAGATAGAGCTGTTGGATAGATAGATAGATGCTAGACAGATATAGATAGAGCTGTTGGATAGATAGATAGATGCTAGACAGATATAGGTAGACCTGTTGGATAGACAGATGCTAGACAGATATAGATAGACCTGTTAGATAGATAGAATCTGGACAGATATAAATAGACCTGTTGGATAGATAGATGCTAGACAGATATAGATAGACTGACGTTAGAGGCTGGAAGGTGCTTTTGCATTACACACTTAAGGAGAAGCAGCATTGGTCCAAGATGTGCTATTTGGTGGTCTTCAGCCAGTACTTGCCATTTACGGATATAATTGAAAATGTCATTCTCATCACATAGATGAATTTTTAAAATTAGCATAGAGATTTCAGGTTCTTGACATATACAGAAAAACAAATATCCAGATTCTACCCCCATTGAATTGCACTGGGATCTTTGCCAAAATTTTACTTCTCATGTAACTCTAGGCTGATTCCTTGACTTCTGTCCTGTTCTGTTGACCTATTAGTCTATTTTATACAAGCACAGCAAGGTTTGGATGACTGTATGTTAAAGACTAACTTGAGAACTGGTGGAATGTGCAACTTTGTTCTTTTCCCACAGAGCCTTGGTTATTCAAAATTCTTATTTACATGTATATTTGAGTATCAGTTTGTCAATTTCTATAAAAATCAGTAGGGCTTTTTACTGCATTTACATTAAGTATTGGATTGATTTGAGGAGAAATTATGTCATTATGGTATAACAACTTTTAAATCGCAAACATAGAATCTGCCTACATTAAACTGGATCTTTGTCAAGACTTTTAAAGGATGGAGTTGTTTGTTCTACTCACAAAATAATTAGTTATTTGTTTAGTCTCCAAATGTTAGCAGAGGGCAAAAATCTGAGCCACAAACAATGGGCTTCATTACTCACGGCACAACAGGTGATGTAAGTGTTTTGTTTGTTTCAATTCTTACTTCCCAGTCCAGTGGGCCTGGGGCACATGTGGGACATTTGGTTAGTGTGTACATAGGCTTGTGTCATAGCTGAGGTATACAGAGTTTAGAAAAGTCTCCATCTACTGAAGAGTATGTTAGCAAATTTGCCTACCCTTTGTCCCAAAGGAAAAATTAGCTTTGTTATTTTAACTAGGAAATAGACCTTTTCTTTGTCATAGAGGGATGGCTAAGTGGGAGGTACCATTTCTGTCTTTTGCTATACAATTGTCCTTACCCCCCCCCCAAAAAATGCAGAATTGTTTATTGGTTGTTCAGCATGGAATTGTGAGCCCTGAAACATATATGCACACAAACATCAAAAAATGGACTCAGCACATTCTGTTTATATTTTTGTGCTTACACATACATGTGTGTATGTGTGTGTGTAACAATAATAACCAAAGATAGTCTATTAACTTGAGGGTTGGTGGGTGTACTATGGGAGAGGTTAGTGAAAAGAAAAGGAGGGCAGAAAGTATTATAATTTTATTTCAATTAACATGTATTTTAAAACATATTAAATTCTTCTTAATTTAAAAATGAAAAATTGGAGGGACTCACGCTAAACTGGCTCTCAATAATTTCTGCTATTACCTCCACCTTCTTTACTGAATCTTCCCATGAGTGCACTACTTACTCGGTCACTCTGATTAACCTGCGATGAAACACCATGACAAAAAAAAAATTGTGGCGCGAAGGGTTTACTTGGCTTACACGTGCACATTGTAGTCCATCACTGAAGAAAGTCAGGACAGGAACTCAAACAGGGCAGGAACCTGGAAGCAGGAGCTGATGCAGAGGTCATAGAGGGGTGCAGCTTACTGGCTTGTTCCTCATGGCTTGCTCAGCCTGCTTTCTTACAGAATCCAGGTGGCCCCACCCGCAATGGGCTGAGCCCTCTCCCATCAATCACTAATTAAGAAAATGCTCTACAGTCTAGGTTAAGAGACCGATCTTATGGAGGCATTTTCTCAATTGAGGCTTCCTTCTCTTAGATGATTATAGTTTGTGTCAAGTTGACATAAATCTAGCCAGCACACACAGATTGGAGGCAGAGCTTTTCAATTTGTCTAATGTGGCATTGAGTTAAGATTAATAACAATATGATTTCAAATGGTGCAATTCAGGGGCTAGTCTGCATCAGTGACCTCTCTGCCCTACTTCCTAGGCTACTGGACCCCACAGGCAAAAGCAATTATATGAATCATTAGTGTAGACCTTACACTGGAGGGCTGCTTTCTTCTTAAATTTCAGGATTGGTTGTTCCACTTCACTCGTGGCAATAATCTGGATGCAGCATGATCTTTTTTCTCACAGACTCCATCACAGCCTGTAAGAAGTAATTCTAGGGAAATGCTGTACTCCATACCAACCCTCGTCAAGAAGTCAAAACTCATCTTAATGTCTTCCAGAGCTGAAATGTTTAGTGCATTTTGTGTGTGCAGATGATATAAGATACACTCCAGGATCACTGTTGTCTCTTTAGTGTACTTCAGCATTTAATCTTTAATAATATTGGCATTTTATAGTATGAGTCAGTCATACAGAATGGTTTTTGTTTGGTTGCTTTTTTGAGACAGGGTGTCTCTGTTTAACAGCCCTAGCTGCCCTGGATCTCGATCTATAGACTCAGATGGCCTTGAACTCACAGAGCACAGCCTGCCTCTACCTCCTGAGTGCTGGGATTAAAGCTATACACCCCCCACCACCCAGCTTGTACAGAATGTTTTTAAGTTTGGTTTGCCTCCTTGTTTTGGGGGATTCTACTCACAACTTTCAAGGAAGGAAATGTCAGTGACATATATGTAAAGATACAAATGGCCATCTATAGACAACACAGGTAACTTTAAAAGTTGAACATTTAGGCAACTCATCAACAAGTTTGCCTCTTTTGTGGATATTATTAATTATTTTCCTCTCCATACACCCTTACAATGCTGTGTTTTTAGCTGTGCATATTGCTTATTTATTTCTGTATTCTGGTTGAATATTTGTGGATCTTTTCTTTTGATTGGGATTGCGAGACCTTTATCAAACTGTGTCTTATTCCCTTCCACTTGCTTAGCAGCAGGTGCAGAGTTCCTTGTTGATATTTTCACAATCTCAGATGCTTAGACGCTGCTGCACTAGGGCCAAGGATTCCTGAAAAGAGAGGTACAGCATCCCAATAAAGAACTACGGATTCAGGGCTGGAGAGATGGCTCAGCAGGTAAGAGCACCAGCTACTCTTCCAAATGACCCAAGTTTGAGTTCCAGCAGCCACATGGCAGTTTGCAACTATCTGTAGCTCCAGTTTCAGGAAATTCAGTGTCCTTTTGTGTCCCCCAAGGGCACCAGGCATGTTGATGCACATGAATGCAAGCAAAACACCCATATACATAAAATAAATAATAAAAGGATTAAACATATCTAGGAGCTACAATAAAGAAACAGTGTTTTAAAAGAACTGATTATTCCACCCATCTCTTTACTGTGCTCAGGGTGAGCCCACCTCCTGGGAGATGTCACTTAGCCACAGTGACTGAACCAGTCCAACTGGAATGTTAGATTCCCACCCAGACCAGAGAGAGAGTCTGTTCTCTTGACCAGCAGTTTCTTACTCTAACAGGATTAGTGATCCAGTGGTGTCTTGTTTGCTCCAGTCAAGGCCTCACATTGAAGTCCAAGCTGGCCCTTGGACTCCTAGTAATCATCCTGCCTCAGCTTCTGGGGTGCTGGGATGATAGGCGTGAGCCGCCGTACCCACCCACATTCTGCTGTGCACTGCATTGCAGGTATGTATTTGAGTCTGAAAGGCAGTGGCTGGAGTCGCCAGGTTCTTGTGCCTCTTTACAGTGAATTGTACGGAGATGCATGCATAGCTTCAGGGGGGAAAAAAGCTTATTAAAGCTGAAATACAGAGCAGCTAGGGACTGTGCCAGACCTTGCCTGTGGCCGGACTCCAAGACAGCAGAGGGGATGCGTGTGTGTGGCAGGGGTTATATGACCCTTTATGGGTCATTTTCATGGGATCCGCCTCTCCCAAGCTTGTATAACAGCTTTTTTGAGTCTGCTCCCTAGGCTGAATGAAGTCCAGGAGGCTAAGGCTTCCAATATTTCCATTGCAGCCTTTTGTATGCTAATGTCTGCCTTCACCCTATTCCCTACTTTGCATCAGCTGGGCCCCGCAACAACAGTAAATCATGTCATTTGTTCATTTTTCATGGCTCCCCTGCCCTAAATTATCCTAACCCAAATGTGTGCTCCATACACACATTAGTCCTGCTGAGGAGTCTTCCAGAATCTGACCTCATTGCTCCTCCATCTGTTTTTGTTTGTTTATTTTCACCTCCATAGTGACCTTGCCTTTGGATTTAGCCCTTTTTAAAGCCTTCCCAGCTTCACCCCTTGCAATCTATCCGTGATGATTGGGATTTTTCTTCACTTCTCTCAATTCTCCCTCAGTTGCATTTAAAAAGAAAACTTAGCTGGCTGAGAGACACCACTTTTCATATAGCTAGAAAGTTTAGCAATGGTCTGGCTTCCCAGGCTAATTTAGCAATATTTCTTAAACCAGGACTTCTTTCTCTTTTTGGTGAACCCTGTCACATAATAACAGGATGGCCACTAACAGGGAGTTTTGCATACCAAAAGATTAATTACTCATCTTGAAAGATAACATACTTGTGAATTTCTGAGAATTCCTGGAAAGAACTATGTCTGCAGAGCCTAATTGATGGGTTACAACTGTAGTGGTGTGGGAAGGTTGGAATGCTGCCTATCCACGGCCTAATTTACCTTGTCTAGGACTAGCTTTAGTCCCCTTAACAGCCTCCATGTCTAAACTAACATTCTGTGACTAAAGAAAAAGTTCTTTGGACTCTAATAATGTAGTAGGTGACTAGCTTCCACCAAGGTAAAGCTAAGAATGTCATCCCATAGCATTTGAGACCTGGCGGGAGAGATTCCCCATCTTGCCTTGCATTTGTAACCAACTCTCTGATGTGCCCACTAATGTATTCTAAAGTTACCCTGATTTATAACTGTTTTGGCTACTATAAAACTTCATGAAACTGCTTCCATGTGGGAACATGAGACTTGTGGTAACCTAGATCCGTGCTTCCCAGACCTTGCTCACTCCAATTTGGCTCTAGAATAAACTCTTATTCCTTTTGAGGTGAGAGCTGTGGGTTTTTTGTTTTGTTTTGTTTGTTTGCATTAACACCCCCTGCACTTGAAGTATAACACAAACCTTTAGATTACATCTCAGTAGACTAACTTGGAGTAAGTGCTTCTTTGTTTTTCAATCAATTCCATGATCTCCTCTAGGGCATATGTTTGGGAGTTCTAGACTGAACTCCTGACTGGAACTACTTTGACTTACAGATTTGGTCCTGCAGGTTCTTGATTTGTTCTAGTCAAGACCAAGTTCATTGTGGTGCTGAGCATTTAGAATGGGACAGTGAGGAAGGTACAAGGACTTTGCTCAAAGACTTACACAATTAGCATACATACACAGCCAACTGCAGAGAAGGCTGGAGGATTTTCAACTAAACTAAAAGCAGCCATTAGTGCAGGCACAGATACACTCCAGAATGTCCCAAGGTGAGCTATCACTTATTGTAATACTAAAATGCTGTGTCTGAGTACAAATTTAAGATGCTTGTGAAACACATGAGTTTATGTGTAGAACTACATGTAAAGTGCATGCTTGAAAAAGCCCATACTGTGCAAAGGAGCCCAAACTCTGAGCTGTGTAACACAAGATCCCCCGACTCTACCTATAATGGTAATGTTAGAGTTGCTAAGGTCTCTCTTTGCTTGGCTTACTCACCCCCTTGGAATGTAGCTAGAGTTTTCCTGCCTTGCCCACAGTCAGGACAAATCTTTGTCACCCGCCAGTGTCACAGCCACTCAGACCCAACCAAGTAAACACAGAGACTTATATTGCTTACAAACTGTATGGCTGTGGCAGGCTTCTTGCTAACTGTTCTTACAGCTTAAATTAATCCATTTCCACAAATCTATACCCTGCCACGTGGCTCGTGGCTTACTGGCATCTTTTCATGCGGCTTGTCAGGGTGGTGGCTGGCAGTGACTCCTTCTGCCTTCCTGTTCTTTTATTTCTCCTCTCTGTTAGTCTCGCCTATACTTCCTGCCTAGCCACGGGCCAATCAGTGTTTTATTTATTGACCATTCAGAGCAATTTGACATACAGACCATCCCCCAGCACAGCCAAGTGCAGACCATCTCAGACACCTGCACTCAGGCCCGTGGTCCTAATCATCCTCTATGTGGACCTGCTGGGTAAAGCCACAAGGAACCCAAGAACGGGCTCCCACAGGACATACAGAACATCCCACAGCATTGGAAGTGTATCTTTTGCTAATATTCTGCTTCTGTTGCAGCTCTGTGTCTCTGATCAATGCTTTGTTGCAAGATACAAAGGCATTCCTTAATGTTACTCACCACCCACCAAACATCAGTATCAATGTGAGAAAATGAGGCACCAGTGTTAAGGGAATCATTTCTGTGGAGTATTCCTCCTTTAATTTTTTGTTTGTTTTTGTTTTTATAGCTGGGTTTGTGGCACAGAGTAGAGACTAAGGACTGAACTAACTAGAAATAGCATATAAAAATCCAGTTTGCAGAGAAAGACAGGAAACCCTTCACTTTTTTTCTAGAGAATGCACAAGAAATGTGCTGAGTATGCAAATTGGAGAGACGGATGCTATGTAAATGTCCTGTAAAAGGCTATGCACCCTGTGGCTCAAAGTTTTCTGGGCTTTCTCAAAAACCCCAGCTCCCTAACCACACTCCCTTTCATAGGCATCCTTTCCCATCTTAATAATAAATGTCTCTTAATAATAAAAAATGTTTATTTTATCTGCTTCTAGCCTGTGTCCCTGGTACATTCTTTATCCTGACGCAAGAGCCTGGAATCAGTGCCCTCTGAACACAGGTCCACAGCATGGTACTAAGCATTTTTTTCCCTCTCTGTCTCTGTCCCTCTCTGCCCACCCTCACCCCTCCTCAGATGCTTCTCAGAAGCCTAAGCAAGCTTTCTCTGACACTCGGAGATTTCTCCCCACTTCCACCATGCTTGCTCACCATCATTCTTGAGCATGCTGGCTTTCTCAGACCCCAAAACTTACTTTCTTCTCTTTTTCCCTCCTCCTGGCAACTGCTAAGACTTACAACTTTCCTACCCTGCTACTTTTCTCTCAAACTTTAGTGAAATTGTCCTCAAGCTTCCTTCTGAGTCTGCTTTCATATTCTTTTCCTAATGAGACTAAGAACCCGAAAGGGAACCCTACATTCCCTGGTAACGGACTGAGCAGTAAGATCAGATGATGCTCTGTGTAGACTATTCTTTCAGCTTGTGTGCAGAAACTGATGGGTAAGTGTGGCAGGATGGGTAATGACAAGGGAGTAGTATTAACCCCACCAATTGAGAAGAAGACCACTACCACAGTTTAAAGCCAAATTTGAAGCAAGCTTTAATTAAAAATGGCCCCGAATCATGGGGCTTAAGCAGAGGCTTAAGAAGGAAAATTCATAATTACTGTGTTTTCCCTTAGGTCCAATCAGGGGCAAGCATACATCCTGAAGCACCTCCAGCCTGTGAACCTCTCACCCACATGTGATCAAGCACATCCAGTGCAGATGGGTCAAACAAACTTGTTTATAGGATTGAAAAACATATGGCTTGTTATCTCTCATAAACAACAGCTTCCAGCATTTCAGGAATATCTGTCCTTAGGCAAAAAGCTTGCAGATCAGAGATATTTTTGTTTCATGGATCTCTAAGGCATTGTAATTAAAACTTAAAATGTATCTTTGGCTCTCACAGTAACACTCAGGGAAGGTTTAATTTTTATTAATTCAGAGGAAGCAACTCAGACAACTTGGAGAAATACAAGTATTTTGTAGACACATTTGTGTTTGTCAGATATTGAGTACAAAATCTTGATATAAAATTATTCCTTGGTGGTCAGTGAGATGGCTCAGTGGGTAAGGTGTGCTCTGCCAAGAGTGACAGCCAGAGTCTGACTCCTGGTGACCATATGCTGCTCGAAGAAGAGAACTGACTCCTGCAAGTTGTCCTCTGCCTTGTGACTTCCGTGAGTGCACACACCATGGCACACGTGGACCTGTCCCTCTCTCTCTTATAAACAGACAAATCAGCATAAGAAAAGAAGGAGAAAACAAATTTATCCCCTGAGTTAGAAAGTTGGGAGGGGGACATGTTGTAGGAAGCATATAGGGAGCGAAAGTGGGGAAACGGGGCATATGATCGTATTTCATTGTGAATGCATAGATAAAATTTCAATTATAATAAAATTATAATAGCAATATTCTGCATCATCATTATCAAATGGATTTCAAACCAAAGACACTACCCTCAAAATATGGCTGTAGAAAGCCAAAATATGCCATTCTAAAACTTACCTCTTTTTTCGAGTTGAGCTCTTTAGTTTGAGAATTAGCAAATATTGAAGATGTTCTGAAAATGGAGTAGAAATCACCCTTTGTAAAAGAAAGTTACTTCTAAATAGAAGTTATAACCTGAACAGAAGCAAATTTCCACTCACAGGTGTGTGTTCTCTCTTTGCAAAGAAAAGAAAAAGATTACATAAATTCCTAGTAATTCTTAGAGTAGAGGAGACATGGCTTAAATCTGCATATAAACCTTCCATGTGTTTGTCTTTCAATTTTTATTTATTTATTATTTACATGGTACATTTTAAGTAAGTATGCCATGTGTGTGCAGGCATATACAGAGAGGCAAGAGTGCATTTGTGGAGTCGGTCTCTCTTTTTGTCTTTATGTGGATTCGGGGAAGTCAGGCTCAGGTTTCCAGGTATCCGGGGAATGTGCCTTGACTGGCCCACTCTTCTTTCTACTACTCCTGTAGTTCAACTTGGTCTTGAGCAACTATACAACTAAAGATGACATTCAACTCCTGATCCTCCTGATCCTGTTTCCAAGCACTGAGACTGCAGGTCTGTGCCCCCATGCCTGGCTTAATCTGTCTTTTTTTTTTTTTTTTTTTTTTTTTTGTTAACAGGGATTCATCTCAACTAAAAGCTCAGAAAAGAGAGAGGAAATATTCTTCTTTTCTCCCCACACAATCAGATTATAGCAGTTCCCAGTCACTAACTATGAAAGGGAACAATTTATTTGGATTTTATGTAACAGAGAAGGGAACAGTCTACATGAGGAGTTATTTCAGAAAAGTGTTGTGCTGTCTTTGTTTGTGTCTAGTCAAAATAACTAATTACTCCAATCAGTTCTGCTCTTAACTTTTTATTAACTTAACTTTCCAATCTGTGAAGAAAATATAATTTGATAGATAAAATAAGTTCATGACCCAACCTGCTAATATTCCCTCAGGTAAATTAAAAACATCATGAACAGAACATGTTACATGGGTGCACCTATTGTATGTTAACTTTATGTAATTATATTTAATATTCAAAACAACTACGTTATTATAGATATAAAGAAGAAGTCTAATAAACATTTTTTTGGTTAGTTTTTTTTCTGACATCTAACAATGCTGATGTGTGTGTGTGTGTGTGTGTGTGTGTGTGTGTGTGTGTGTGTGTTGGAACAATCACTATCATGAGTAGGCAAAGTCTACATATTCCTGGCAGGAATGGTATTTGTTACTGAACTGCAGGAGGATATTTTGGCAAGCTGGAGGTTTTACAAAACTACTCCATCCCATAAATCTTACCACCTGAGTCATCAGTTTGAATTTCCTCATTGAAACCGAGAAAACATCTTTAATCATGCAAATATTTGAAAACTGCAAGTTTGTCTTTATTTGGTATTTGGGAGATAATTAAAATGGACAGGTTATGATTGATTAATACATGAATAATGGGTTAGTTTAAAAATAGTTGGTTTTGTTCTGCCTTGATATCAACACTTCATCACCAGGAATTAAGAAAATAGCATACCCAGGCTCCAGGTCCTCCCGAAGGCAATTAGCCAGCATAAAAGAATGTGAGGTCAGGTGGACTGCTACCAAATCAACCAACCTGATTCTTTCCCTTCATTTGTTATTGGTGGTTCTCATAGGTCATTTTGAATTTTGTTCTTTGATTTATATTAGATCTGGGCGTTTGAATGAGAAATGTCCCCATTGGCTCAGACATTTGTACACGTGGCCTCCTGTTGGTGGTGCTATTTGAGGAAGTTTAGGTGATGCAAGCTCACCAGGGGAAGTATGTCACTAGAGGTGGATTTTGACATTAAAAACTTGCCACTTGCAGTTTGTATTCTTTCTCATGTTCGTGGAAGAGAGGTGAGGTCTCAGCTCCCTGACTCTACCTTCATGGCTGCTGCCATGTCTCTCCGTTACGATGGACTCTCATCCCTCTGGAAAAGCAAGTATAAATAATCCTAACCTTCTACACATTGCCTTGGTCATAGTGTTTTATCACAGCTACAGAAAGTAACTAGTCTGCTAGGTGATGGATTTGGAAGGTTGATCCCCAGGCACACAGGTAAGACAGCTGATGTCATTTGGTAATCTGGTTCAAACCACTAGATGGATCATCATTTTTATGCTGCTAGAGCCTAAGTCACTGAACCTCTCATGTTTCTTTCCAGTAAGCTATATCACCATGAAGTAATTTTGTAGACCAACCCTGTGGTGACCATGCTGGGTGACACAAAGAAAACAGGTTGATAATAGATTCTGCTGGAGTAATGATTAGTTGCCATGTGAATGTTCAGCCATATGATCAGTACAGTCAACACTAGGCCTTGGGGTTTTAGCTCTTGTGAAGAAAATACTTTAATGTTGGGAAGTGTCACCGACACAAATGTTAAAAAAGGTTTGCATTACATTCTCATGTGTGCTGCTAAGTTTCTGTCAACTCGACCCAAACTTAGACATACTCAGGAAGAAAGAATCTCAACTGAGAAATTGTCTGCATCAAACTGACCTATGGCCATGACCTGTGGAGAATTCTCTTGATTGCTAATTAATATAGGAGGGCTTAGTCCACTGTGAGCAGTGCTGTCCTTGGCAGGTGGGTGTGGGGTATGTAAGAAAGGTTGCTGCGGTTGGGGACAGTTCGTAAGCAGCATTCCTCGATGGCTTCTACTTCAAGTTCCCACCTTGAGTTCCTGCCTTGACATCTCTGGATGAGAGATCATAAAGTGTAAGATGAAATAACTCCCCCACCCCAAGTTGTTTTGGGACAGTGTTTCACCACAGTAACAAGCAAAGTAGGACAGAAATTGGTACCAGAAAAATGGAGTATTGCTGTGACAGATATGACCATGTTGTTCAGGGAGGATTGGGTAAGTGTTGGGAAGTTTGGACTGGAAAAGCTATTGAGTTCTCAGAACTCAGTGGGCTTTTCTGTGGGCACCTGGAAGATAAGAAATTAAAGGGGGGGGGGCTGGCAATGGATACCTGACTTGTGAGGTTAACAGAGAGCAGTTGAAAAGTTCCTCAAAGACTCTACTGGCTGTTTATGTTATATGTTTTAATTAAGAATCTGTAGAACTAAAACTTTTGCTTTACTGGAATAATGGATTTTAATCAGCCAGAGCTTAAAAATTACCTGTGATTAATGAAAGACCAGCATTATGGAGGTGAAAACTTTTGGGAAGAATTCCCTCAGGGTTAGCCCACAAAAGCTATGGTTCAGAGAGGCTCAAGAGTACATCTCAAGCTGGCAGTGAATTTGGTCATGTGTATGACACTCCAGAGTGGCACATAAAGGGATCATGGAAAGAAACAAAGACTTGGCACTGTATTGCCAAGTTGGAGTCCCTGGAGTCCCCCAGAGAGATCAGGAGGCCATCGGTAAAAGCATTGCTTCAGTTTCAGGAGAGAAGCACATATTTCCATGACTAATGGAGATACTAGGACCATGGAGTGACTCCAAGGACAACAGCCAGTGTGCCGTGGAGGTGGCATGCACCCATCAGACAAGCTGTGTATATGTGCTATGGATGACGGAGCTAGAGAGGTAGGGCAGTTCAAGTCCTTTGGAGCCCAAAAGTCTATGAGTTCGTTCTCAATGTCAGACACTGAGCTATTTTACACTTTTGTGGTTGGTTGTTTGGTTGTTGTTTGGATTTTTTGTTTTTGTTTTGTTGTTGTTGTTCTGATTGTAACTACATCCTAGTTCTTTTTTTGAAGTAAGAAAGTATAAAACTTATTTTGGATTTTTATAGGAGCCCAATTAAGAGACTTTGAATATTTTTTTTAAAAGAGAACTTGGTATTTTAAATTCTTGGAATTTTTAAAAGACTGTGGAATTTTTAAAAGTTGAGCTGTAGTTTATAATGTGATATCAACATGGGATCTTGAGGACAAAAATAAGAAAGGTTATGGTTTAACAGTAATGCATTTATGTCAGGTTGACAAGTGATGGATTACGCTGGTTGGCTTTTGTCAACTTGACACAGACCTAGAGTCACTTGGGAAGAGGGAATACCAGATGAGGAACTGCCTCCATCAGACCGGCCTATATACATGTCTGTGGGGCATGTTTTTGAGGGCTAATTGATGTGGAAGGGCCTATCCCGGTGTGGATGGTGGGTGCCATCCCTGGGTAAGTGGGATGTATAAGAACAGTAGCTGAGTCAGAGGAAGTAAGCAAGTTGGCTATTCCTTCACAGTTTCTGCCTCAAGCTCCTGTCTTGACTTCCTGCCTTGGTGTCTCTCGTTTATGGATTGTAACTTGTAAGATGAACTAAACCCCTTCTCCCAAGTTGATTTTGGGCAGTGTTTTATCATGGCAACAGAAGACGAACTAGGGCACCTTGTTTCAAAATTATAAATCCTTCCAAAACACGCCGAGGATTAAATTGCTAACATGACATCTTGTCTGGGATTGAAAAAGCTAAACATTTCCTTTTACGTCAGTATTTTGGTGCCCCAAACACAAGGATAGGGACCTTCTTCACAGTTAGTGACCAAATTCTGCAACACTACATGTCACTCCTCAGCACTGGCTGACTCAGAACAAGTCTGTCCAACATGGTGTCACTGGAAGTTACTTAGCAGCTGCAGAAGCACAGACTTAAGACATGCTCATTTTAGAATGCAGTAATACAGAACTTCAGTGATTCTCATCATCAGATACACACCACACCACTCAACAGAAGAGTGTACAAGGAAATGATAACGCATAAGCAAAAGATAAGTATTCTCAGAGAAGGTGTAGACTAAAGGCTAAAACACAGAATCTGTAGTTGCAAACAAGAGCAGCAAAATTGAAGCCAAATTCCTCCTTTTGATGGTATCTGGTATTGCTTTCCTGCCATATGTAGTGAAGTCACATGCAATGTCATCCTACACAGAGTGTTAGCTGATGACAAGACCCACTTACTCAGAGGCTAGTGTCATTGTGGATGGGGCATGGCTTTCATTCTCTAGATCGATGGCTCTGTATCAGGTTACATGATAAACCTCCTCGAAGCATGGGTTTGTGTTTCCTAACAGCATTAGACAAACATTCAGAGTGGTAACACAAAGATAAATCAAATAGTAAATTAAATTTAGGTATGCCATCTGCTGCCTTTAATGACAGCCCACAGGACACTGATTGGGCATGAATGTACAAACCATTTTCTTTTATTGCTGGGCTTATGGCAAATGTTAGCTGAATGCTCATTCATGGTGTCCTTCTTCTGGGGGGAAAATAGAATTCAACAAAAGCATATTTTTTAGTTGTGAGGGTTTTGCTTTAATAAAAATAATCCACAACAGAAGAAAAGTCAGCATGTCCTCATTTCTCCAAGTGAAACATCTCTATGGGTGTTTTAATTTCATCCACAAAGGGTAAATTGGTTAATGTGTAATTGTAAACAGAAGTATAAAAGGCCGTGTTTGGCTTCCTTGATTTTTTTATCTCCATGATAAAATATCTCCTGACTAAAAATGATTAAGCCTCTTGCAACTTTTCTAAGGATGCTCTTGATTTCTTCTAAGAGTAACTCTTAAAGTCATGTCTTTTCTTCATAGTGGGTTCTTTAAGAAATTATGTTTTCCAGAGCTGAAGAGATGACTAAAGGTAAGAACATTGCAGAGGACCTAAGTTTAGTTCCCAGCACCCATGGCCAGCAACTCACAGTCTTTTGTAACTCCAGCTCCAGGGGATCTAACACCTTCTGGCTTCTGCAGACATGCACATGCATAAACCCAAACAGACATCAACACACACAAAATGAAAAATAAATTGATCTTGGGCTGGAGGGAGAAATTACTCAGTAGTTAAGGGAATGGGCTGCTCTTTCAGAAAACAGGGTTGGGAGGAGTCAATTCCCAGCATCCACATGGTGGTCCACAACCATCTGTAACTCCAGCTCCAAAGGATCTGATACTTTCTGGCTTCCATGGGCACCTACACACATGACAGACACACATAAACAAAATGAAAAAAATTTTTAAAGAAAGTATGTTTTTCACATGATTGTGAGAATTTTTCTTCTCTGTTTACTTTTAATTGACAAAAGATAATTATATATGCATATATATCTATGGTATACAAATGATGTTTTGACAGAAGTACTTTGTAAAATGTTTAAATCAAGCCATTTAATCTATGCATTATCTCACATAATGTTTTTTGTTGTGAGAACACTTAAAATGCATTATTTTAGAAATATTTATGTATTCATTATATTGTTAACTTCCTGATTGCTACCACAATATCCCCTAAAGCTATTGAAATTATTCTTTCTACCTAACTAAAACACTGTCTCATTTGATACACATTTTAAAATATCAAATAATGGTAAACATCATAAGAAAATTTCAAGATCTATATTTTCATTTTCATTTTGGAGAGGAGCAATATATACATTCTTATGGTAAAGTATGAGTTTTCAAAATAATGTACTTTGGTGTTATCATTTATATTTTGATATTGATGCCAACCTCATTATTCAACATTTGCTCATTTTCAGTGGTTACCAGGGGTGGTAGACTGCTTCCAAGGACATGTGTTGGTTTTTAAGTCCACAGTATAAACCGAGTTCTCTATTTCTAAGACTAATAAAAATTTTAATGATCTATGCATCCACCATCTGGGGCAGAAGGCCATCTTGGAAGCAGGCCGTTGAAGTCAGCCTTTAGTTGTTTATATAAGGTTCTCACTCAAGTCAATCAAAGGTCATTTTCACAGACAATTTGATTCAGCATATAACATGCTGTAAGGAGTAGCTACTTTGAGTCTAATAGGCATAAGGGTAAAAAGTTTAGTTTAATGGCAGATTTGACGTGGCAGAGGAACAGCTGAACCAAGAGAAATGCACGAGGAAGCCACAAACTGTGGCCAATGGCAGGGTTTTGGAAGCAGAGAAGACAGAGCTGAAGTTACTATGAACATCTGTGGCAGAAATGTTAACTTAAAAAATTCCCCGTGTCTGTCTGGTCTGCGTCTGTTGGTCTCTTCCTAGTTTACATTCATTCCCATGATTTCATCGAAGTGAGACACTACACTCATTTATAAAATAATTTGTTTGCTCGTATTTTATCTTAGTACTTTGTCTTCAAATAGTCATAAGCTAAAATAGTCACAAAATGACTACTACAGGAGCATTTTTGAAAATGCCAGAAAATTTCAAAACCTATGATAAAGTCCATTCTGGCTTTTAGAATCAGGTACACAGTTAAGGTCTTGAGGTGTATAAGAGGGACTGCCTTATTCCACTGGTCACAGAGCAGGCTGTTGTTTGGTGCTGATGAGGTTTAAAGGGGACTAATTAGTAACCTAAGCATAGACCAGGCTCCTGATGAAAGTTAGGAACAGAAGCTGGCAGGAGTTTACACTTTCCTGCACTTACTAAATCAATTGTTGATGATTTACATATAACAGTGTACACGCATTTGGGGATTTGAACATAAAATGAGCTAGCAGTGTTTTGACATGGAATATTGCATGCGATGCTATATTGCACATTCTCTGAATGTGGTTGGACAGGATACATGGCAGGTATCCAGAACAGGTTCACACTCTGATTCTTTTTACTGTTACATTCCCAAGGCAAGAGCTGCAATCCCATACACTAAGAGTATAGGGCAAATTAGGAGTGAGATTACAATAATGGAATTGTTGAGGTTTTGCTGGTTTCCCATGTTTCTCAACCTCCTCCTTGGTGACATTGTCAACCAAATAATTCTTTGCATGTGGAGCTCACTGCGGGAAGCAACATCCCTAACCTCTATCAATTAGATCAGAGTAGCAACTCCCCTCTCATATCACCACCTCAAGCTGAGATGCAAGCAGCTCCATCATCATCCTTAGAAACCCATGAAAGCATTAGGACAACAGTAGAGACAACTAGGTCCTTAAATACCAACATGAAGGTGATGCCTGCTATGATAGAGTCCTCTCTGTGCCTGGGCAGGGCAGAGAGACTGGTGGCCTTGGAATTGGTGGCAGTTTGGTGAGGTGAATGGAATAACTGTACCTGAAGTATTGCCCTGTGTCACGAGGCTGAGATAGGACCCACTGGAAAGCCACAAGCACTGGCCTAAGAGGGGAGAAACTGTAAACTCCTTGAGTAGAGGGAACTTGGTTTCTTTGAAGTTCCTTGACTTTCATTTTCTCTAAGAACCTGCGAGTATTTCCAGTCTTCCGGGGACACTGTTCCCTGTACAGCCCAGCTGTGACTAAAGCTGTGACAGTAGTTAATGGTGTTGCATGCTTTGTCACTGCCCCTCAGGTCCCCTGGGCTCAGCACCACCCCCACTCCCCACCCCTGATTCCAGATGCAGACAAGCTTCACAAGGAACAGTGGGGACTGTCTAGTTGCATGTGTTTCCTTCTCCTGCAATGATGCTTTTACACCCGAATGTATGGAGAAGAAGGACTGTTTCTCAGTAACTTTCCTGTCTTAGGATCCACAGGAGTCTGCAGAGGTAGAAAACATTCTTATTTATGTTCCCTTCCACCCTTAATAGAGATTTCTTTTTGTTTGTCTTAGTTTTTTAAATCATGCCCCACTTAGTAGCCCAGTCTGGATTGGAATCACATTATGATCTAAGTTGACCTGGAACTCACTATGTAGCCCAATCTGCCTGAGAACTCGTAATGGCAGTGATTCTTCTGTCTGCCTCCCAAATTCTAAAACCACCCTGCTCCTCCTCCCTACAAGGAAGAACATCTTCCATGAGATGGTGGGAAGGAATGAAAATCAGGAAGAGAGAAACAGAAACAGACAAGAACCAAGGTTAACCACTGAAGACAATTTTAGACTCGTAGAAGGGAGTGCTAGAGGAATCCACACTCACAAATTTTTCTAGCTCACTTTTAAAAAAGAAAAGTATTTTGTTGTTTGTGGTGGTGGTTGTCTTGTTTGTTCTATAAGTCAGCATACATGAACTGAAGTTCTGAATGGGAAGCCTCATATGTGTTAAAGATTCTATAAGGCTGACTGACTAGATATCCTGTAATTGTGGAGAGCTAGAGTGTTACAGGTTGGGAGCCAAGTAATCTGGGGCTATCGTCTTTAACCCCCATAATAGCCATCTATTGCCAATGTTCATATTAGACCTGACAACCTTGAGCCAATCAGGTAAGGTCTTTTTGGAATGTGTAAACAGACCTCCCAGCTTCCATCAGTTCAAATGCTAAGGCTGTCATCAGATGATGTCAGAGGCCTATAACAGAAATCCCAGTTTTGTTGTCACCTGCCCACCTGATCTTTCCACCAATGCATTTTAAAAGAATCTTGATTTATGACTTTCTTTTCTCTGTTACTATAAAACCTTATAAAACCACCATGGATGGTTGGAGCATGAATTTGGGAGTAGCCTAGGTCTGTGTTCCAGGGCCATGTTTATCCATCTTTGGTTCCAGAATAAACTCTCTTAACCCACATGAGGCAAGTCTGTTTCTGCATCAACTCTTACAGAAAATAGGTTTCATTGTGGCATATGTCTTGTTCTCATTCACCCCCTTCTCCACAGACTTCCCCTTTCATTTGCACCTTGTCCATTTCTGACTCTTCTAAAAAGTTCTTCCTTCCCTTCCCTTCCCTTCCCTTCCCTCCCCTCCCCTCCCCTCCCCTCCCCTCCCCTCCTCTCCCCTCCTCTCCCCTCCCCTCTCCTTTCCCTCCTCTCCCCTCCCCTCCCCTTCCCTTCCCTTTCATGTAACATGTATCCTGTTACCTTCTCCCACTCTGATACCCCTAGAGTTTCTAGGTCTTTCTCTTTGTTCTTACTTCTAAAAACTTACTTTTTTTTTTTTTATGGTGCTGTAAAGCTGGACTGCAAAGATGCCTCTTTGGAACAACTCATTCCCTTGATTTCTCCCAGGCACATATAAAATGTGCATGTCAGTAAACCTCAGTTTTTTTCTTGTTTATATCTTCTTCAAATTGTCTGTCTCAACAAAGACAGTGTAAGATTATTCTTCCTTCTAGAGTTTAATTTAATTTAATTGCCCCAGTATTTTTTATTGAAGACTGCCATGGTCTTTCTAGATTCCACAGTTACTCATACAGACCAGGAATTTTCAAGTATCTATGACATAGAGCACGCTTTGTCAGCTGCTCAAAAGATTGTTCTGAAGTCCAGCTGGTAAATTCCTTTATTCCTTGCATGTCAAATATGTTGTTGTTGTTTTGCTTTTGTTTTTGTTTTGAGGAGTAGGTATCCCTCCCTCCCTTACTCCTTTCTTTTCTTTGTTCATTTTTTCTTTCCTTCTTTTTCTTTTCTTTATTTGAGACAGGGTCTTATACTGTAATCTCAGACTGTTCTGGATCACTCTGTAGCCCAGGCTGGCCTCAGACTCAGAGCAATCAACCTGCTCCTGTATCTTGAGTGCTAGGATTTTAGCTGTAAGTCACCATACCTAGCATGTCCACAGTTTAACATTTGGCATGGTCCTTAAAATTAATATGCCCCAATTAAACAGGTGCCATTTTAAATGGTACATAAAACAATGTTGTATTTATTGTAATTAGTCACAGTTTAGAGTTGATGAAATAAAATATTCAAGAGAGTCTTCCCTGACAATGTGTTATACTAGTTGCAAATGTTTGGAGACATGATTCAACCCAGAATTCCATGGTCTCAGCTCTTCCCATATCAACACAGTGACAAATGAACTGAGAAAGAAATCAAGAAAACACCACCTTTTATTGTAGATGAATTTCTAAATGGTCTTATTAAATAAAAAAAACACAAAGCCAGATATAGGGGTGAAAGCCTTAGAGAGATCAGGGAAATAGGGAAAGTCATAGCTAACCTTACCTCACCAACTTGACAGCTTCCAAATTTGAGTTACTCCCTGTCTACCCAAGCCTTTATTGCCTTGCTGTTCTGACCTCTCATTGGCTGTCTTAGCCCAGCTACCTCACTTCCTCTTCCTACACAGTTCTGTCACTTTCTGTCTGTACAGAACTCCAGGCCTCTATGATTGGTACTGGACATTATTAATATATATATATATATATATATATATATATATATATATATATATGTGTGTGTGTGTGTGTGTGTGTGTGTGTGTGTGTGTATGTATATATAATGGAATTTTTTGTCTGAACCTGTCAAATGTTAATGGACTAGACATCCTTATATTAGTTATAACTTTTATATTTTAAACAAAAAAAGGGGAAATGTGGTTGATATATTGTGCACCCAATAAGCTTATCTGGGGGTCAGAGAACAGAACAGCCACTATATTAAATATAGAGGTTAGACAGTGGAAGCACATGCCTTTAATCCTAGCAATCCGGAGGCAGAGATCCATCCAGATCTTTGTGAGTTCAAGGCCACACTGGAGACAGCCAGGCATGGTGACACACACCTTTAATTCCAGCACTTGAGATCTCATGTCTTCTTGGGAAAGACACATGCCTTTAATCCCAGGAAGTGATGCCAGGAAGCAGAAAGGTATATAATGCATGAGGGCCAGGAACTAGAGGCCTTTTAAGCTTTTAGGCTTTTAAGCAGTTCAGCTGAGATCCATTTGGATGAGGACACAGAAGCTTCCAGTTTGAGGAAACAGGATGGCTGAGAAGTCGGCAAAGTGAGGTTAGATGTGGCTTGTTCTGCTTCTCTGATCTTTTAGCATTCACCCCAATACCTGGCCCTGATTTTTTTAATTAATAAGACAATTTAGAAATTCATGTTACATTTTATAATAACCTCAAATAATATAAATTATCTTGAAGTTTTGCTAAACAAGTGAAATGCTTGTATGATAAAAACTTTAAGATATTGAAGAAAGAAGTTGAAGAAGATATAAGACAGAAAGATCTTCCATGCTCATGGATCAGTAGGATTAATATAGTAAAAACAGCCATCTTACCAAAAACAATCTACAGATTTAATTCACTTCCCATCAAAATTCCAACACAGTTCTTCACAGATCTTGAAAGAACAATCTTCAGCTTCATATGGAAACACACACATACACACACACACACACACACACACACACACACACACACACACACACAGGATTGCTAAAAACAATCTTGAATAATAATAAAAGAATTACTGTGTGTATCATTATCCTCAGTTCCAGGTTGCACTACAGAACTATGGTAATTAAAACCAGTATAGTATTGCCACAAAACTGACACATTGATCAATAGAACTGGATTGAAGACCCAGACATAAATCTACACACTATGGATACCTGAGTTTTAATAAAGAGGCCAGAAAAACACACTGGAATAAAGAAAGCATCTTTAACAAATGGTGCTCCTCAGACTGAATGTCTGCATGTACAAGAATCCAAATAGATCCATACTTATCTGCTGTGGGATGTTCTGTATGTCCTGTGGGAGCCCTTCTTGGGTTCTTTGTGGCGTTACCCAGCAGGTCCGCATAGAGGATGATTAGGACCATGGGCCTGAGTGCAGGTGTCTGAGATGGTCTGCACTTGGCTGTGCTGGGGGATGGTCTGTATGTCAAGTTGTTCTGATTGATCAATAAATAAAACCTGATCGGCTGTGGCTAGGCAGGAAGGATAGGCGGGACTAACAGAGAGGAGAAATAAAAGGACAGGAAGGCAAGAGACACAGCAGCCGCCGCCATGACCAGCAGCAAGTGAAGATGCCGGTATGCCACCAGCCACGTGGCAAGGTATAGATTTATGGAAATGGATTAATTTAAGATATATGAACAGTTAACAAGAAGCCTGCCACGGCCATACAGTTTGTAAGCTATATAAGTCTCTGTGTTTACTTGGTTGGGTCTGAGCGGCTGTGGGACTGGCGGGTGACAAAGATTTGTCCTGACTGAGGGCAAGGCGGAAAACTTTAGCAACACTTATCTGTAGCATGAATTGTTAAATGGTCTTATTCATAAGATCAAACCCGAAACCAGGTATTGGGGTGAATTCTGGAAGATCAGAGAAGCAGAACAAGCCACAGCCACCTCACCTTGCCAGTTCCTCAGCTGATCCTGTTTCCTCAGACTGGAAGCTTCTGAGGCTAGGCTCACAACCAAAAATATAAGAGTTCCCAGGGGCTGGTGAGATGGCTCAGAGGTTAAGAGCACTGATTGCTCTTCCAGAGGTCCTGAGTTCAATTCCCAGCAACCACACTCACAAACCATCTATAATGAGACTTATCACCCTGACAAAACTCAACTACAAATGAATCAACAATCTCAACATAACACCAGATACACTGAACCTGACAGAGAAAGTGGGGAATAGCCTTGAATTCATTGGCACAGAAGAAAACTTTCTGCACAGAATAGTTAACAATGGGCACTAAGATGAACAAATAATAAATGGGACCTCATGAAATTGAGAGGCTTCTGCACAGCAAGGACACCATCATTTGGACAAAACAGCAGCCTACAGAATGGGAAATGTTCTTTACAAACTCCACATCTGATAGAGCACTAATATGTAAAATATAAAAAGTGCTCAAGAAACCAGATATCAAGAAAACAAATAACCTAATTTAAAAATGGGGGTACAGATCTAAACAGAGAATTCTCAAAAGAAGAAACTCAAATGGCTGAAAAACACTTGAAGAAATGTTCAACATCCTTAGACAACAGGGAAATATAAATCCAAACTATGAGATTTCATCTTATTCCTATCAGGATAGCCAAGATCAATAAAACAAGTGACAGCTCATGCTGGTGGGGATGTGGAGCAAAGAGAACACTCATCCATTTATGGTGGGAGTCTAAAGCTGTACAGCCACTATGGAAATCAGTGTAGTGGTTCCTCAGGAAGATGGTAATCAATCTACCTCAAGATCCAGCCATGCTGCTCTTCGGCATATACCAAAAGGACGCTTCATCCTAGCAGAGAGACATTTGCTCAATCATATTCATTGCTGCTCTATTCATAAGAGCCAGAAATTGGAAAAAGACTAGATGTCCCTCAACAGATGAGTGGATAAAGAAAACATTTACACACGGAATATCGTGTAATAAATATCCAGCCATTTTAAAAAATGAAATTTACAAGTAAATGAGCTCAGGGAAGCCTGCAGTAGAGGAGGCAGAAAGAGTGTAAGAGCCACAGGTGATGGAGGACACCAAGAAAACAAGAGCCTCTAAATCAAAATGATTAAAGCTCATATGAACTCGCAAAGACTGAGGTACCATGCACAGGGCCTGCATGGGTCTGCACCAGGTCCTCCGTGTACATGCTATGGCTTCCAGTTTAGTGTTTTTTTGTGGGATTTCTGAGTGTGTGAACAAGTGAATCTCTGATTGTTTTGCCTTCTCTTGGTCTCTTTTCCTTTTGTTTTGTCTAATTCTGACTTGTTAGTTTTTGCTTTGTCTTATGTTTTACTTTATTATATTATATTTTATTTAAAAGTACTTAAAACAAAATACCGGGAAAAAACTCTAACCTGCCTGGGTAGGAAACTATCTGAAATTATAATTATGAGAAAGCCAACTGGAAAAATGTACTGGCTACTAGCACTAAAAATTATTCCCATAGTGTGACAGGGAGCCTCTTGTGTTATTTTGATCGTCATAATTCATCATGCATAGAATCCTTACATGAATCCTCACTCTTTTTGAAGCCTATCTTTGTTGGAAACAGAAGGTCATAAGACAATATGATGCTGATATGGATACCTCATATGAGTCAGCTAAATCATGACTGACAATGAACATCGATGGGAGACTTTGAGTCAGAACAAAATGGCTGACATGGGATGTCCGGGCACCTGAAAGAAAACAATGATATAATCTGTTAACTATTTTTGGCAGAGTGCTACTTTTGTGTGATTCTGTATGAATATGACCTTCATGTCAGTGGCTTGGCCTAAGCCTCCGCTTTGCCAGCCTGCCTATGTGTGTCTGAATATAGGTCTTTGTGCCTGCCTCTTTGCTGACTGTGCCAGTCTGCATGTGTGCCTGTGCCTGCCTGTTGGTGATCCTTGTGTGCCTAGGTACTTTGGGACAACTGTCTACCTAGCAGTCTTTGTCTAGAGCAGCAGTTCTCAACCTATGGGTCTTGACCCCTTTAGGGTCACATATCAGATATCCTGCATATCAGATATTTACATTACAATTCATAACAGTAGAAAATGTACAGGTCTGAAGTAGCAACAAAATAATTTTATGGCTGGGGTTACCACAACATGAGGAACTTAATTAAAGGGTTGCAGAATTAGGGAGGTTGAGAATCACTGGTCTAGAGTGAATAAAGTATGTGTCTTATCAGCTTTCCATAACTCTCCTCCTTTCCTGGCATTTGAGCAGGAACTTCACACTAATCCTCTTCCAGGTTGCATATGTCTCCCTAATGGTTCATTTACAAGTGCATACATACATACATCGTGTCTGATTCATCTCTTGGCTTCCCTGACCAATCATGTAATCACTGGCAGTTATTTTTCTATAAGTGCCAGTTTCTTCAAACATAAGGACAATGTAAGGAGCAATTGTAGAAACCAAGTTAAACAATGCATTTTTTAAACAAAACAACAGAATAATCCCTTGATCTCAGTCTTCTACTAAGAGAGCCACATAATTAGATAAAAAGGAAACAAGGTTGACTTTTCTAGGTATGGAGTGTCTTTTACCTATTTAGGGACCTATTTTGTTCCTTTTGGTATTATACATACCGAGGTGTGCTAATTCTGATTCATTTCTCACAGCAGAGCTACTTGATACATGTATGTAACTCAAGAGTAAGCAGGCTTCCATTAGCCTAGGACCTTCCCATCTGCCTTCACATAGCAACAAGAAAAAAGTCATATTCATCTAGATAATTAGCTATAGCACTTCTAACATACAGAATAAGTTTTTGTTGCTGGAGGGCTTCTCTCCAGGTTCGACCAAGACCCGCAGTCCCACAATCCACGTATAAAATAATCACTCAGACGCTTACATTACTTATAAACTGTATGGCTGTGGCAGGCTTCTTGCTAACTGTTCTTATAACTTAAATTAACCCATTTCTATAAATTTATACCTTGCCACGTGGCTGGTGGCTTACTGGCGTCTTTACATGCTGCTTGTCCTGGCGGTGGCTGCAGTGTCTCTCCCTCCTTCTTCCTGTTTCCCCAATTCTCCTCTCTCCTTGTCCCACCTATACTTCCTGTCTGGTCACTGGCCATCAGTGTTTTATTTATATAGAGTGATATCCACAGCAGTTTTAAATTGTGACTTCGTTGTCTTAAAACACAAAGTATATTGGCTTACCTAAAAGTCTTCCACTACAAAATTTAAAAATAATGATCTTTTAAAAAAGGAAAATGCTTAAAGATCTACCTCTGCTCATAGAATCCCTCTTCCCTCTCTTTGACTGGACTCCTGGAGCACTGCCTGATGCTTGGCTGTGGATCTCTGCATCTGCTTCCATCAGTTACTGGACGAAGGCTCTATGATGACAGTTAGGGTATTCAGCAATCTGATTACCAGGGTAGGTCAGTTCAGGCACCCTCACCACTATTACTAGTAGTCTAATCTTAGGTTGTCCTTGTGGATTCCTGGGAATTTCCCAGATTTCTCCCTTACCCTATAATGTCTTCCTCTATCAAGATCATAATGTGAAAATCTACAGAGACAACTGAACCAAGCTCATAGGAACTCACAAATTTTAGACCTATAGCTGTGGAACCTGCATGGGACTGTTTGGAAAGAGTCTGGTGGAAGATCCACCTTAATTTCCCTCCCCATTTCTTTCCCTAAACCCACCCCTTCAAAGCCTGTCAAACACAGCTTCTCCTCCAGAGAGGCTCAAGACCACTCCCACAGGGTATATAAGCTGCATCCCCAAAAACAGACACTGGTCTAGCGTCCCGTTCTCCTCTCTGCGAGGCTGGGGAAATCACCTGTGAGCGCTTTACTCACTAAACCTGGGCTTTTCCTGATTTGGTCTGATCCAGTTTGTTTCCATGTCAGAGAGGCCTTCAGGAAGCCTGAAACTTATCAGGGACCAGACTAGACCCTCTGCATACAGGAGATAGTTGCATAGCTGGGTCTGTGTGAGGGGCCCCTGGCAGTGTGATCAGGATCTATCCCTGGTGCATGAGCTGGCTTCTGGATCCCATTACCTATGGTCAGACACCTTGCCCACCCTTGATGCAGTGGGGAGGGGCTTGGTCCCGCCTCAACTGAATGTACCAGGCTTTGCTGTCCCCTCATGGGAGAACTTACCCTTTTGGAGGAGGGAACGAGGGGTGGGTCGAGGGGGAGAAGGCAGGGGTTGGGGAGCGAGAGGAGAAATGAGAGGGGGCTCTGTGGTTGGTATGTAAAGAGAATAATTTTTTTTAATTAAATTAAATTAAAAAAGAATTTTAGTTGTCACTAGTAAAAAAATCTACCTCTGTATTCATTCCATTCAAATATAATATCTATAAAGCTTTGTGTTGTTGTAATAATTTCATTATTTTCTCCTCTTCCTGTTCTTTTTTTTATCTTTTCACTTATTCATTTCCTATTAATTATAAAAATGAGATAAAAAGGAAGTGAATTTTCAAATCACTTCCCACATTAATTTCTTCTAAGTATGCTATGGTGATGTTTAATTTGTGTCTAGGGCTAACACCCTGTCACATTGCTTACATCTCCAGATAGAAGCAATTAGCTGAGCCAGCCAAACTCTCCACCTGGCCTCCGTCAGTGTATGCAAAAGCACCAGAGGAAACAGGAGACAGAGGGTTCTTTGAGGTCTGTTTGGTATTCAAAGCCTCTGCTTTCTCCAGTAGGGTAGTGAGTACTCAAACTCTATTACTTCTGATTCTAGCAGACAATAACGTTTTGATATTTTGAATAGCAAACAGATAATCTTTCCATTTAAAATCTGTTACACTGACAAATAGGCACTCTAAAGTGGAATTGGTTGGAACTGGAGCTTGAAGCTTTGTTAAATGTTATATGAGAAAAGTCTAGAAAGAAACCAAATTAATCTTGAAGCTAGCCAACTTGTGTTTCGGATATCTATCTACATTTTGGAAAATAAACCATATGGACAGCAAAACTTCCTGTGTGGATGGTTTACAGTGCTGGTCTGAAGTATTTACACTCTTGATCCTTGAGGCCAAAGACCTCAAGGCTGTGAACTCAAATAGCTTCATTGACATAAACATGAACTTCACACATGCTGAGATGAGAGTTCTTGGGAATAATGGTCTAAGACCTGAGCTCTCTTACTAGTCATTTCTACTCATATCATTGGGATTTCAAAGACCCTGCACATTTCAAATTACCATCATTTCTTTATGAGAGAGAGAGAGAGAGAGAGAGAGAGAGAGAGAGAGAGAGAGAATGTTATTACAGTGAAGAAGTGAATTTAGAACAGTGGTTCTCAACCTGTGGATCATGACCCCTTTGGGAGTCATATATATTAGATATCCTGCATATCAGATATTTACATTAAGATTCCTATCAGTAGCAAAATTACAGATATAAAGTAGCAACAAAATAATTTTATGTTGGGGGTCACCACAGCATGAGGAACTGTACTAAAGGGCACAGCACCAGGAAGGCTGAGAACCAGGAACTTTTAGGAATAAGAAGATCCAGGAGGCATGGGAATCCCTGTGAAGGAGAACAAGACCACTTGCCGGCCAGGGCAATGGAGTGTCCAGTAGCCATTCTATCTGGCATGCAGGTTCTTGCTAAGAAATGCACTGCTATGCCAGGCACTGGTGGCGCACGCCTTTAATCTCAGCACTCAGGAGGCAGAGGCAGGCAGATTTCTATGAGTTCAAGGCCAGCCTGATCTCAAATCTAGTTCCAAGATAGCCAAAGCTACATAGAGAAACCCTGTCTCCACAAAGAAAGCAAAAGAAAAAAGAAAAGAAATTCACTGCTGTGGAGTCGTGGGGACTCTCCCCCATTGGGCAGAAAGTCTGAATGGTTTTGATCATTCCAACACTTATCTGACACATATAGTAGTTAATTCATGAAATCTCATCTAACAGAGCATAACATCGTCCTTAGCTATAAAGGACTGATTTCTAATTGGTGCCCAAATTTTTTTGTAAGAGGATGAAAAGTATTCTCTTCACTGTCACTTCCCTCCTTTTGTATGTATGTGAGATCAAATTTTAATAAACCCAGAAGCATATGCATTTGATAATCGCTAGGCTAAAAGTCTTTACAGGCCAATTTCTCATCAATGTTTGCACAAAAATTTATTGATTTACTTTTATCTTGGTGTGTGTGTGTGTGTGTGTGTGTGTGTGTGTGTGTGTTGTGCACACTTCCACGTGCTTTCAAGAGTCCATTTTCTCCTTCTATCATGGGCTCCAGGTATCAGGTGGGCAGGCTTGTGCAGCAAAGGCCTTTGCCTATAGAACCATTTCACTGGTCCCCAAATTAATTTTTAATGCCATTATTCTAGGTTGGATTAATGATTCTCTTTGAAGACTCCATACATCTTCTCTGTATCACTTGGTATTAGAGTTCAAAACTTGGAGAAGAATTTTGGAAGAAAATGGAATCCTTATTTCTTTAAACTATGCAGAACTTCTGTGATATAATGTCACATTGAAAGTACTTTTCATCTTTTCTATCTAAGTGGGTATTCACATGGCATTGTTTGATGATCATATGTTCAACCCTCCCATACTTCAAGGATGGAGATAAAAAGCTTTTTCCCTCTTCATTGAACTCTAGGCAGCTAGCAATTGTGAGCCAATGTTAATTAATCCAACATACTATAATGTATGCAAATCAATACACAACCCCTGTGTGCCTCCAAATTTTTACTCATCCTCCAAGGAATTCGTCCATCAGGAAAGACGGCTCCACACTCATTTGTTGGCCTAATTATGATGTATTTTCTTTTAAGTGATTTCCACAATAACTGACCAAAATTCTGCTTAACAGACTCCCAGAGCAATTCATTAGTTCCTAAAGACACTGTGAGCATAATTGAAGCTGCAGTTCAGTGCAGATGGCCACAAAAGGGAGTTGATTTATCCAAGTGAATTATCTTTGCAGTTTCTACTCTGGAAAACACAATTAGGATCCGGTGTTGTGCATACTGAAAGAGCAAAGCAATGTTGCCTCATTTTCCAGGATCAGTATAGGGTTACTCCATAGATGGATAGAAAATCCAGGAAATATCCAGCCATACAAGTAGCCACACATTTAGTAATCAGTAAGAGGAATGAAGACATTCCATGCTCTCTCCTTTGGAAAACAACAGGTCAAACACTTTTTAAACCTGGACCTTCTCCTTTATTCCAAAACACAATCTCAGTGGTAAAATAGTGCATGTAGCATGTCAAGCAAATGACGTTAAGGCTAATTTGTAAAATGTCCCCATCAGTAAAATAGAGTATGACTCTGAGCCTGCACAGAATTGCATGTTGGGAAAATGCTCCATTGATCCATGCATGCCATCCTGATTTACAACCCTCAGTCATAGCCCTGTGCACATGCATACATTCAAAACCCTTATGTTGGTTTAACCCTTACTTTCTGCCTTAGGAACTGTGGCTTGAATCCTTTGGTTGGTAGCTTCCTCTATATATATGCCTGCCAGATACACAGATTACACCAATAACTGGCCATCTGTGCTCTGCAGCCATTCGAACCAGCTCCAAATATTCCTGGCCTCCCTTTCCAAGCTCTCAGTGGGCTATTTATCCTCAGGTGCTGGGAGGCAGTCAACGATGCAAAGAAGTCCAGATCACACACAGCACGGCAGAGATCCCTGACTCCATGAAAGTAGCTTGTGTGGACGGGTGATTTGCTTGTTTTCCTTAATGCAGACTGATTTTCACATACCTGCCTTGTTTTGTTCAGGAGGAGCCCAATTCCTGGGCCAGTACTTGTTTGTTGTTGTCATTAGGCTTTTAAAGTCCAGAGCAGAGTTCTGCTTCCCTGGCCAAGAATGCTCAGCTGAACATATTAGCTGTTTCCACCATTTCCTCATTCTGGAAATTTTATGGTCCGCCTGTGTCACTGTGGGTGCCAGGTCTGTCCTCCAGGGACCAACTAGGGGCCATAGTAGAAAGTCAATGAACTTTATCACATGCTAGGAACAACATGGTCTCAGGGTTACGGGAAGCCCCACAGTGAAAAGAATCTTGGATTTGCTGCTAAGCACAGCAATTGAGGGACTGTGCTTAACTTGTGCTTAGAAGATAGTGTGACTGAAAAATATTTTGAAGGTGCAAATCAATTCAGAAGCCCAGGGCCCACCCTGGAACCCATTCTGCTTTGGTTAGATGAACTATACAGAGCAGCCACATCTTTATGGTCATAGTGTTCCTGAAGCGGGAAAAGATAACTGGATCAGTAGAAAACTAAAGACTAGTTTCAAACACTGTCCTTCACTATTAATGTGCTTGGTAGCTATTACAGCCTCTCCCATGTGCAGAAGGCAGGCTGCTTAAAGAACTGAATATGAGGACATGAGGCCCAAGGCTGGACTTGATATCATAGCTGGCCTCCAGAGATAATCTAGGTTTCAAGCTTTCCCCTTGCCCATGTGCTCCTGTGGGAGGTGGGACTAATGATCGCTGAGTGAGAATGAGCTCCTTCAGAGTTCTTTAAACTGTGTACTTAGGAACTTCCAACACCTACCTCACAATCTCTTCAGTCCATGAGTAGTTCTTACAGTTAATAGAATCCCTCTACCCATGCCTTTCACCCAATTACGTTTCCTCAGAGGTGTTTTCTCTGCTTATGCTCATCAGTAGTACCAATTAGAGAATTCCCAGAAGGACAGATACACATAGCTTAGGATGAAAGAATACTGATCTTGGAGCAAAATGCCTTGGGCACCTGTATGATGTTCCTGTAGTCATCTAGTTTCTCTCAGTATAATACTTCTCTGAAAAGTGAGAGAGTTCTTTTGACAACAAAATCACATTTGTGACATTCAGAAAAGTCAAACAATGGCTGTCATCCACATTAGAATTCCATTAGTATTGTAAACATAAAAGTTACTATATTATCATCAGCACAATATAAATATAAATGGTGATGCATGCCTTTGATCCCAGCATTTTGGAGGCAGAGACAGGAAGATCTTTGAGATCCAGGTCAACCAGGACTATATGAGGAGACCCTGTCGCAAACAGACAAACAAACACTGCAAAACAGTAATGGCAGATATTGCTTCCTTTGCACACCTGGAAGTTGTGACTAAGAAAAGGGATTATACAACATCCTGTCAACCTTCAAAGCTACAAATTCATCTTAGTTCACCAACTCAGGCTCAATGGCCATCACAAGACCTTCAAAGGCACTTCCTACTGAAAAAAATATTTTTTAATTTTTAAATATATATATTATTTTTAAAATATACATAATATATTTTTTCTATAAAATATACCAATGCATTAAACAAGGGTTTTTACTGTGGTTGATACAAGATGATGAGCACACTGGATGTGTCCCTTTTTATCTACACTGACTAAACTATTCAGACATTGTAAAGGTTATTAAATTAATCAATCAATTAATTATTTTTGTACTCATTTTTGGTACATGTATATTGATTACTCTCATCCATATCCTGTCTTAACTTTCTCCCTGTCTATCTCCATCCCTGCTTTCCTACATATATCTTTTCCACATTCCTGTCTCTATGTGTATTGTCTTGTGACTCAGTTTAACAAGGGTCATCTGTGTAGCCATGGGTTTGGTGCTATCTTTGGAGCTTGCTGAGCTCAGCAGGGGGCACACAACTGAAGGCAAGGACTCCCCCTTTCCCATAACCTATCAATAACCAGTAGTTCAGGACTAAGGAATGGGGCCCCATGAACCCTCTCCCAATCTATAACTAATTGTTGACAGAGCTGATTTGGGCAAGTCCTATGCCAATAACCATAGCCTCGGTGAGTTTGTGAATTCAAGATTGTAATTGCTGTATCATGTCTTGAAGACATTGTGCAGCCCTTCTGCCTATTCCTAGTCTTACATTTTGCACTCCCACCAACAGTACATAAGACTTCCCTTCTGTGCCAACATTTGTTGTTATTCGTATATTCATTGTTATTTAGGTTCTCCATTGTGGTCACTCTTGTTGGGGTAAGATAAAATCTTAAAGTTGTTTTGATCTGTATCTTCTTGATAAAGGTGTTAAACACTTCTTAAAGTACTTACTAGCCATTTGTATTTCTTACCTTACTTCCAAAGCCTATTTTTAAATTGGGCTGCTTGTTTTCTTATGTTTGGGGTTTCTTTCTTTCTTTCTTTCTTTTTCTTTCTTTCTTTCTTTCTTTCTTTCTTTCTTTCTTTCTTTCTTTCTTTCTTTCTTCCTTCCTTCCTTCCTTCCTTCCTTTCTTTCCTTTCTTTTCTTTCTTTCTTCCTTCCTTTCTTTCTCTCTTTCTTTTAAGTTCTTTGTATATACCAGATACTAATCCTCTGTCACATACATTACTGGGAAAGGTTTTTTAACCATTCTGTGAGCTCAGTATAACTCCATTTGTGTTTTTCTATACTGTACAAACCCTTTTTTAGTTTCATGAGATCTCATTTGTACACTGTCTTGTTAGCAAAATTTATTGCTGTAAAGAGACACCATGACCACGACAGCTCTTATAAAGGAAAACATTTAGCTGGGACTGGCTTACAGTTCAGGGGGTTAGTTTGTCATTGTCATGGCAGGAAACATTCGTAACATGCAGGGAGACATGGTGCTGGAGAAGGAGCTGAGAGTTCTATATCTTGATCCTTAGGCAGCAGGAAGAGACGAAGACACACTAGGCCTGGCTTGAGCTTCTGAGACCTCAAAGCCTGCCCCCAGTGGCACACTCCCTCCAACAATTCCATACCTACTCCAAAAGACCACACCTCCCAACAGTGCCAGACTCTATGAGCATATGGGGCCATGTTAATTCAAATGACCATATACACTGTTGGGCCTGTTCACTCTGCTACCAGAGACTATTCACAAACTCCAACTGTGCCTGAGTGCTGAGCTACCTTCATTTCTCCAGGCAGCTTTCAGGTACAAAGACTCACGTTGAGGTCTTTAATATACTTAGAGTTTGGTTTTGTTCAAGGTGAGAGAAAAGCATATGTTTCATTCTTCTACATGTTGATATCAAGGTTTATCAGCACTATTTATCATAGATAAGGTGCTTTTTCCAATGTCTATTTTTGTCATCCTTTTCCAAAGTCAGATGCCTGTAGTGATATGGATTCATATTTCATTTGTTGTTTTGTTTGTCATTCAATTCCAGGAAATTTTATTGTCTTCTAAATTTCTTTTATGACTCATTAACTGTTCAACAGCATGTTGGTTAATCTCCAGAACTTTCTCTTGCCATTGATATCTGGCATTATTCCATTGTGGCCAAATAGAGGATTCTCTCTCAGTTGTCTTATATTCTTGAGACTTTCCTTGTGTCATAATATGTGGTTTATTTTGGAGAAAGTTCTATGAGCTGCTAAGAAGGATGTGAATTCTTTTGTGTTTGAATTAAATGTTCTGTAAATGTCTGTTAAACCAATCTGACATATTATTAACTCCAACATTTCTGCTTTTTCCAGATGACTATTATGAGAGTGGAATACTGCAATCACTCACTAATGCTATACCGCGTCAATCTGTGGCTTTATTTGTAGTTGTATTTGGTTTATGAAATTGAGTATAATACACTTGAAATTATAATATTCTCCTCTCGTTCCTTTAAAGAGTATTAAGTGACCTTCTTTATTATCTTCTGTTTAGTTTGGGGTTTAAGTCTATTTTGCCAGACATTAGAATAGCTATCCTAGAATTCCTTTTCTGTCCTTTTATGTAACAAAAATATTAAATTAATCTTTTAATAAAAAAATATGTAGCCAGATATTGGGGCAAATGCTGAAAGATCAAAGAAACAAATGAACAAGCCACTACCACGTCTTACCTCTAGGACTCCTCAGCCTCAAAAGCTCTCTAGCCAAAAGGCCTCCAGCCGGAAGGGCTTCCTCAGCCAAAAAGCTCTAGTTCCTGTCTCCTCACACCTTACATACATATCTTTCTCTGCCCAGCCATCACTTCCTTCCTAGTGCTGGGATTAATGGTGTGTGTGCTTCCCAAATACTGGGATTAAAGGTATGAGATCTCAAGTGCTGGGATTGAAGGTGTGTGCCACTCCTGCCTGGCTCTGTTTTCTCTCCTAGACTGAGTTAATCTCATGTACTCCCGGGTGACTTTGAACTCACAGAGATCCAGACAGCTCTCTCCCTCCCGAGTTCTAAGATTAAACATGTGTGCAACCACTGCCTGGCATCTATGCTTAATCTAGTGGCTTGTTCTGTTCTCTGATCTTCAGGCAAATTTTACTAGGGTACACAATATATCATCGCCTTTTATCCTGAGATGGTTATCTGTCTTTGATGTGACGTGTGTTCTTTGGACGTAGAAGATATAACGATCCTGTGTTCTGATCCTGTCTGTAGTCTATGTCTTTTTATTGGGAATGGAGACCACTAGTAACTAAAATTGTTGTTGAAATAACATATTAGGTCTTGTTGTTTGTTGATCTGTGGTGTTTTCTTAGATTTCCTTTCCTTAAATATCATTTTATTGCATATTTATTCCCAGTGGCCTCTTGGTTGTATTTATCCTTCCTTTCAGTTTGAAATATTCCTTCCAATATTCTTGTATATATGCTTTAGTGGTACTATGTTCCTTTAGCCTATCATTTATAATCGGGAAGTTTCTATTTCTCTTTTGGTTTTAATACATAGTTTTGCTGGTGTAACAGTCTGTTGGTAGTTTTGATATTTCAAAACTTGAAATTCATGTTTCTAGGTCTTTTGTGCTTAAAAGTTTCCTTCAAATAATTAGATATTATTCTGATTAGCCTGCCCTTATATTAACTTAGTTCTTCTCTCTTACAGCTTTCAGTGTTCTTCTTTAGTCTGTCTGTGTTTATTGTTTTAGCTATATTATGGGGAGTTTTTTTCTCACATACTGTCTATTTGGGGTTCTCTATGCCTCTTGTACTTGAATAGACATTCCTTTCTCTAGATTTGGTGAAGTTTCTCCTATGCTTATACTGATAATACTTACTTTGCCTTTGACCAGAAATTCTTCTCTATTTTCTCAGTCCATATAGTTTGTAGATTTGGCATTTCCACTGTGTTCCTCTGTTACACAGTTTTAATTTTTTTTTTTATCATTCTCTTTTATTGACTATCCAGTTCCTCTACTCTGTATTCAAGCCCTCACATTCTGTCTTTTGTGTGATGCATTCTGCTAGTGAGGATTTCCACTGAGCTTTTTTTATTAGACTTATTGAATTTTTCATTTCCTGGTCCATTTGTTTGGATTTTTCTTCAGTGCTTTAATCTCTTCATTGAATTTGAGTCTCATTTCCTGAATTGTCTTATTGTTTTATTCATCCCTTTGTATTTCCTTGGATTCCATCTGTCTGTCCTCACCTCTCTAAGTTCATTCACGTGTTTGTGTCCTCTCTGAATTCTTTGAACTTATTTCCCATGCTTATCATTGTTCTTTGAATTTTGTGTATTGAATTGCATCTGAGTTGTTCTCCTTGGGGACTTTACTATGGGATTGGTGATTTGGAGAAGAGGCATATGGAAAATCATATTGAGCACATGAAAATAATGTAGTATGCTTTTTTGAAGGGACCTGTGCATCTGAAGTCAGGATGCTGGTTATCTATTGATATGGGGTTTTAGCTCACTGGACTGGAATCCCAAGCTGAGTCAGTCAGCTGGCCCATTTGGAGAAATCTTGAGGTAAACTAAAATCAGGTCTCTTGCCTGGTTCAGGGTATAGTGATCTTATGAAATGACTGGAACTAATGGATTCAGGGACAAAGGGACTCAGGTAGGGCATACAGGGGCAAGGTCTCTTACTGAACAGAGGCCTGAGCCACAATAACTTCAGGAAGTGGTTGGAACACGTGGGTCTTGGAGTAAAGGGAACTGGGGTAGGAGATATTCAAGGGTGGTGGGGTCTTTTGTCAGATTTGCAGTGACTGAGTAGAGTAGATGTTGTACATGGGTTTGGTCTTAGTGTGGAGGCCTGGGAAGCATTGATTTATTTTTTAATATATGGCCTCACTCCAGCCCCAAGCTGTTCCTGAGTTCACTGTGGAGTTAAGGCTGGCCTTCAGTTCATGATCCTCCTGCTTCGCCCTCCTGAATGCTGAGATTACAGGTGTGTCACACCATACCCAGTGTCTTTATTTTTAAAGAAGGAGAAGAGAACACACACGATGTAAGTTATATGACAGCTAAAATGAAGCTTTCCCATGTATAAAAGACACTGACAATTAACCTCATGAGGCTTATGTAATGTGAAGCTATATCTTAAAAATCATTAGCAGCACTTAACACTGATAAAGATGCCATTTCCCATTTTATTGCATGTTTTATTAGCATTTAGAATTTTAATATATAAAAATAAAAAGGTAACTACAGTGACAAAAGAGAATGCTGTTCAGTAATGGGTGACCTAAGAGGATGACACAGAAACTCTCCTGCTTCAAGAGAAAAGAGTGGCAAGTTTTCTGCAGTGTGACCATGGCTTCATTAGGGAAAGGCAACCCCCTGGGGAGGTGGCAATTATGGGACAAAGCTGAGGGAGTTATGAAACAGAGAGCCAACAGAAAAGTCAACATTTGCAAAGATAACGCCAGGCAGGAAGAAGGCTGTTACGTTGTGGGAGCAGGTGGACAGTCGTGTGGTTGGAGCGTAGCCAAAGGGTAAGGCACAGCAAAGAGCAGTGTTTAAAAGATGTGGTTAAAATCTTTTCAATGAAAAATACTGGTGAATCAAACCCTTAGTTTATGTGATGGTGAACTAGAAATATTTTATGACTATGTATTTGTCAGTTTTTGTTGCTGTGATAAAACACCATGACCCAGAGTGATTTAGTGAAGAAAGGGTTTATTCTGGCCTGTGGTTCCAGAGGGACAGTCCACAGTGATGAGGGTGGCATGGCAGCTGGCAGTCAACGCAAAGAGCTGAGAGAACATAGCTCCGTCCACACACAGGAAGCAGAAAGAGTAAACCCACAAGTAGGGTGAGACTGTAAACTCTCCTCAATGATGTGCTTCCTCCAGCAAGTCTCCACCTTCTAAAGGCTCCACAACCTACCCAAACAGCCACCAGCTGGGGACCAAGTATTCACATGTGTGAGTCTATGGGGGACATTTCTCATCCATAACACCACAGTCTACAATGGAATTCTGTATATGAGTTAGCAATTTAATTTCATAGGAGTCTAAGGACATGCACTTTAAATTAAATTGTATTACACCCAAACCAAGCACATGTGTATTCCTCTTAATTCACAGAGAGTCTTATTAGTACTCAGTTCTGGCTCCTGCCAGTCATTTCCCCCTTTTGACCAATTCTTAATTCTCTTGGCTTTAAATGATGTTCTGTTCTAGGCAACAAATAATTTACTAATACTGGTGCCTGCTCAATAGCTAAAATTGATGTATATTGAAATTTGGTCTCTTACCAGGTCCAGGGCTGCAGTGACCATGTGGAGCTGTTGGAGCATATTGGTCTAGGGGTAGAGTGGACCAAGAAAAAAAAAGCAGTGCTGGGGGCCAGGGATGATTTTGTGGAGTGTCTGGGCAGAAGGATCTGAGGTGGGAAAAAGGTCTCTTACCAGGTCTGGAATGACTGAGTTTGGAGTGTAGGGGTCTGGGGTGGGTTTAAATATGAATGCTTAAATATAACATTTCTATTTATTTGTGTGGGGAAATGTGTAGGGGGTAGGTGTGAGTGTGGGTGCAGCTATGCATGTATGTATGTGGGCATGGTACATGTAGAGACTAGAAGTCAACTTCAGGCATTGTTCTTTAGTCACTGTACACCTTATTTGAGACAGGATGACTCAGTAGGACCTGTGGCCTTCTGATTAGGTGAGGTTTGGTGGACAGCAAGGGCCAGGGATCTACCAGCACTGTGATTACAAGCACATGCCACCACATGTGGTTTTTCACATATGCGTGTTGAGGATCTAATCCAGGTTCTCATCTGTGTGTACAAATACTTTACCAACCGTATGGTTAACATAAGTTGTCAACTTGATACAACTTAGAGTTACCTGGGAAGAGAATCTTATAATGAGGGGTTGTTACATTGTGTTGGGCTGTGGGCATGTATGTATGGGATTGTCTTTATTAAGTAAATCAATGTGAAAAGACCCAGCTCACTGTGGGCAGCACCATTCCCTAGGCAGGTATTCCTGAACTGTGTAAGGGAAGAGAAATCTAGGCAAGCACAAGCATATAAACAAATGAGTATGTGTCCATTAATTTTTCCATGCTTTTGACTGTGGATATGATGTGACGATTGGTTTTAAGTTCCTACTATGGTGACTTCCCTGTTTAACCACCATGACTTTCCTGTTACCTTGAATTGTGATATAGAACTGTGAGCTAACATAAGTCCTTTATCCCATAAGTTACTTTTTGTCAGAACATTTTATCAGAGTAACAGCAATATAACTAGACCACTAACTGAGCTGTCTTCATAGTCCACATACTTATTTTTTATATGAGTTCATTTTGAACCTAGTGGGAAAATGTAAGAATAGGATAAAGAACTTTCTCCCCCAATACTTTTGGGAGTAAAAGGCTGATGCAATTCTGAAATATTTGCATGTGCTGTTCTTCCAAACAAGTATATTCTCCTATATTAAAATCAGAAAATAAATATTGGTATATGACTATCATCTAGTCAGTCTTCAAGTTTGATTGATCACACATGACATGTAACTGTGTTTCTTTGTTTCCTTGAGTTAGTTTTCTACAACCTCTATGTTGAAACTCAGTGCTGTTGGAAGTAATACCATTGAATTGTACTAGGTGGCAAGACCATTACTGGTCACCACAGTGGCGATTTACTTGACATCTGCCAAGTTTTCCACTGTCAAGGTACTCCTTATACCATTGTAATTAGGATTTAGATGAGGTCCCTATTCTTTATTAACTTTTACCAATTAGCTATAGCAATCATTAATGCTTTATGGTTGGGTCTGTTATTTTTATGCTAGGTGATTTGTGATTCCTTAATTGTTTCATCCCATCTACATATACTCACTAGCAATGGCACATTTCAAGGAAAAGTTTTCTTTACACCTATATATTCACTTATTAATTTGTATCAGCAGAAAGTTATAAATTCCCATTTTATCCAATAGATATAGTCTACTGTTCCAATTATTTATTTCAATACTCACATTGTCCATCATTTGGCTAGACATCTCTTTATATCAGTGAAACGCTCCCACCATGTTTGAGTACTTTTCTTTCCCAAATGTGTTCTCAGTTTGCATTATGCTTTCCCTGCTTCAGCCCTGGAAGCACCATTTTTCTAAGAAACATTTTCTCTCTGAGTGAAGAATTTTTATGGTAAACACTTGAGCTCCAGAAGCTCTGAAAGGTTCTAATTGACCACTCTTTCCCCCATTATACCAATTAAAAAGAAAAATAGTAATGAAGAGAAAGGGGATTTAATATAACCATATTGGAAAGAGCAAATAAAGGATCCAGTGCTGCCCAGGTCTATCTTCAGTGTAGCCGTAAGTTTCTCTGGTCCCACCAGGCCCTGCAGTCCTGTGTTTCTCCAATCCCACCCAGCCCCATGGTCCCACAGCCACTCATAAAATAATCACTCAAAGGCTTAATATTAGTAGCAAATTATATGGCCTATGGGTCAGGCTTATTGCAAGCTAGCTCTAATAATGTAATTCAACCCATTTCTATTAATCTATATGTTGCCATGTGGCCATGGGGCTACTGGTCTGCTGGTATCTAGTTACTCCTCCAGCAGTGGGATGGTGTCTCCTCAGCTCCACCCTTCTTCCTCTTGTCTTCAGTTTGAATGTACCACCTAATCTTATCCTGCCCTGCCATAGGCCAATGCAGCTTTATTTATCAACCAATCAGAGCAACTCATATTCACAGCATATACAAAGACATCCCAGAGCACTTTGGTACTAGTATAAGATATATGCTTAAGTAATGGACAAAATGAAAGAGTTCTAGTCAGAGTGTGGCCCTGGCCATCACTGACACACCACTGTCTTAGCTACTATCTATCTTGTCTGTCCTACAACATGATTCCACAAGTTTTCAAGACTATATGAAGACTCTTCCTGGGAGGCAAGTTCCTCCTCTGGCTGGAACCAGGGCTTTAGCCTTCTCCCTTCCCCCACCATGGGATTCCTGGGGGAAACTATCATTCTATGGAGGTCTGTTTTGATTACTTTTCTATAACTATAATAAGACACCATGACTAAGGCAACTTATAGAGGAAAGAGTTTATTGAGGGCTTACAGTTTCAGAGGTCTGGAGTCCATGACCACAGTGGTAGGGAGCACAGCAGGCAGGCAGGATTTTACTGGAGCAGCAGCTAAGAGCTTGCAAACTGATCTACAAGCATGAGGAAGAGAGAGCTAACTGGGAAGGAATGGTGTGGACTTTTGAAACCTCAAAGCTTGCTCCCAATGACATACCTTCTCCAAGAAGGCCATACCTCTTAATCCTTCCCAAACAGTTTCACCAACTGGGAACCAAGTATTCAAACACATGAGCCTTTGGGGGTATATTCTCATTCAAAGCACTGCAGGGTCTGTTGTTTCAGTAGTCAGATAGCCCAAGGGAGGGACACAGTAGTCACTTTTTAAACTAGCTCCTCTCTTGCCAGGGCAGTTATAAGATATTACAAAATATCACAAGTGAAGTCTTGGATCTAGTCACCACTATTGCTCCTAGGCCTGCCTAACTATCTATCAATCTGTCTCTCCAACCATCTGTTTTTCAATCTACCAATTATCTTCTATATTTTTACCATCTATCTCTATATTTGTTTGAAAATCCATCTGTGCTGATACCCATCAATTTCACTGATGCTTCCAATTCCAACGCTCTTATGTTTGCCACTCATTTCTCCAGTGGTGGGGAAGCTGGCTCCCAGTAGGTTTCCTGTACCATCAGTCTTAGCTTTACATGCCCCATCTCTCAGTGATGTTTTGATTTCACTCCTTGACCTTGAAGAGCCACACATTTTATTCAGCCTTACCTAAAGAGACAGGGTTTCTCTGTGTAGCTTTGCGCCTTTCCTGGAACTCACTTGGTAGTCCAGGTTGGCCTCTAACTCACAATGATCCACCTGGCTCTGCCTCTCCAGTGCTGGGATTAAAGGCGTGCGCCACCACCGCCTGGCTTATTTCCTTAAATTTCTTGACATTGCATTTCTAATTCTTTTCTCTACTTTTAAACTTTTTTTAAACTTTCATATTTATTGGCAAATTTTTCTTGCTCTACTTTCCCGGTTGCAAATGATCCTATTAGATGACCTATTCACTTTGCTTCAGCATGACTCATTTCTAAACAGTGCTTATAATTTTTTACTGAATAATTTTTCAGTGAAGATTGTTTACCGCAGAAGAGCCAGTATCCTAGGTTTGGAATTGTCCCTGTGGAGTCATTCCTAGAGAATGACTGTATATTGGCCTCTTCCAGGGATTTTTGAGCTTTACTGATTTAGATAAATGAGTCCACTAATTTCTCATGTTAGGATTTCCACACCCAAAGAAAAGATCCTTGTGCCCCTAAGTGACAGAGGACATTTAATGTTAAGCTTTGGTACAAATGATGTTATTTCCAATCTTCACCTTATGTTCACAGCTAACTACATTGCAGATTCTGATGCTGGCCAGTACAACTCATAGAATAGAATGGAAAGCCCTTTGTGTAGGTCTTCAATTAATTCTGTTTATTTCTGACTTTCCTGGGCATGATGTCTGTCCATCTCCTAACTTCTGTTACATTCCAGCTTCCAACCCTTAGTCTATGTTGATTCTAATAGTTCTGTTAAAAGGAAGATTTCCTTATTCCTACTCTCAAGACTTTTAGGGATCTTTTTTCCCTAAAAAAATTTCCCTGATTAGTTTTGCATTTGCCTATAAATTTATTAACTTTTTGATTTTTAAATTATATTTCCTTAAAAGGCTTAGTTTTAATGAGATTAATTTGTATTGTTTCTCATAACAAAAATGTAGGTGACTTAAATGTTTTAATAGTTGAATGTTGAGATAAATTCTCACATAGTTAATATGAAATAATTTTTAACTGTAACATCAATGTGGCTGAAATGTAATAAAGAAGATGACTGGAGTATAATAAAGAAGATGAGAAATACTGATGATAGAATATTGTGTTTCAAAGCATGAATCCCAATTATAAGATGCTGTGAAAAAAAACCAAAAATGTATATAGAAATGTGAGACTGTGTTAAGTATTAATATTTCTCACTGGGTGGTGGTGGCGGCGGCAGCAGTGGCACATGCCTTTAATCCAAGCATTCAGAAGGCAGAGGAAGGTGGATCTGTGAGTTCGAGACCAGCCTGGTCTACAGAGTGAGTTCCAGGACAGGTTCCAAAGCTACACAGAGAAACCCTAGCTCGAAAAACAAAAACAAAAAACAAAAGAATACTTTTCTTTGGTTTGTACATTTTTATTAAGTTGATTTATGTTCTGTAGAGATATAAGAAAATGAACTTTGACAAAAATTCCTGTATCATAGAAATCCTCAAATAATAAATAATAATAGTATCAATGAAGGTTTATACATCTGGGAACTAAGGAAACCCAATCAGTTAAAATTTTATTTTGAGAACAATTGATTTTTGTCTTTTAACATTTATATTGTTTTCCCAACACAAAATGAAAGAAATATAGACTGATCAAGAGCTAGACAACTCTATATGCTGCCACACTGGCTAGACTTCAAAAGCAAAACCAGTTTCTATGAGATTGAACTGGGAGGGGTTCCTCGGTTCATAGGACTGAATCAAATATTCTAATAATAGTGATAGTAACTTGACTTCAAACCTGTTACAAGCAACCTCAAAGGGCTTTTAACAATTGCATTTGAATATTAATAAGAAGTTAAGTCTAAATATTTTTTTTTAAACTTAGGCAGGTTTTTGTTTCTTCGATGCCTCTATGTTTATATTTTCAATTTATTATTATTATTATTATTATTATTATTATTATTATTATTTTGCTTTGTTTCATATTGTTCAGACAGAGTCTGTCTACATAGCCCTTACTGTCTTAGAGCTCACTATGTAGACCAGTCTGGCATTGAGCTCACGGAGATCTGCTTATCTCTGCCTCCTGAGTGCTGGGATTAAGGGCATGTACTAACATGCCCTGTGTTAAATTTTTATTCTTATTGTAAGTGAAAGCTATGAGTACGTGAACTAACATATATATTTGTGTTTATATGAATGTGTATAGTAACCAATGAAAAGGATACATTTAAATTCTGCACTCGGGAGGCAGAGGCAGGAGGATCTCTGTGAGTTCGAGGCCAGCCTGGACTACCAAGTGAGTCCCAGGAAAGGCGCAAAGCTACACAGAGAAACCCTGTCTCGAAAAAAACCAAAAAAAAAAAAAAAAATAAAAAAATAAAAATAAATAAATAAATAAATTCTGTTTGTATGTTGGACGTACTGGTACATGCTTCTAACCCAGCTCTTCTGGAGGTTAGACAAGAGGAGCACAAGATCAAGGCCTGCCTGGGCTACATGTCAAGTTAAAGGCTAGCCTTGGCAATTTAGGGAGACCTTGGCCAAATGGAAAAGGTGGAGAGGCTGGCCACAGAATGGGTGCATGAACCTAGAAGCAGATTTTATAACCCACTAAAATGTCTAGCACTTCACGGTCACTTGAGTACCTGGTGTGTTTATTTGCCTATTTAACTGTTAAGCCTGTCATCTTCCTGGGAAATGTTCACAACTGTAACTGATACTTCCTACACTGGGTTCTTCTAAATTGACTACACTTCTCTAAGAATTTGCAATAGTTAATTCAATGATTTTTCTGCTCCTTTCAAGTTATCCAAGCCTACACTCTTCCTCTATCTTCATTATAGTCTATTTTCATAGCTTTTCATCTTTGTCTTTACAACTAGAAAATATTAAATTTACATGGGAGGTAATGAGACACAGAAAGGGGTTGAACTCAGATGGGAGGGGAAGGGAGGAAGAATTGGAGGAGACCCAGGGGTACTGTGCAGATTACAGCCTCTCTTTTACACAACTGGTTGTGGCCACAACATACCCATGGAAACCCTGGGAATATTCTGTTTTACCTTTCATTATATTTGACAGTAGGATTACAACATTTTCATAGGCTTTGGTGACTGTTGCGCTTATGAAAACTTTAGTTTATCAGTGTATTAAATTTATAAAACTGTTTATATAATCAAATTCTCAGATTCATTGCAGCTCTTAAATCCAGCCCTAACCTTGTTAATTCTGCTCTTACAGCATCTACCTGAGTGAGTGTGGCTTTCCTGAATCACTAGGTGATCATGAGTGGAGGATTCCTTTGGGTGATAAGAAGAAAGATGTTGCCACACGAATCTTGAGATCTTGAAGAATTCTTCTTTTGTGTTTTCCTTTTATTGAAGATAGACTTTTTTCCTCACATAATATATCCTGATTATGGTTCCCCCTTCCTCTATTCCTCCCACCTTCTCTTCCTGTCTGGATTCACCCCCTTTCTGTGTCTCATTAGAAAACAAACAGAATCCTAAGGGATAATAATAAAATAGAAAATAATAAGATAAAACAAAGTCAACACATTGGAACTGGACAAGACAAACAAAGAGAAGAAGAGCCCAAGAAAAGGCACAAGAAACAGAGACCCACTCATTCACACACTCAAGAGTCTCATAAAACACTAAACTGGAAGCCACAATATATACATAGAGGACCTATAGGGTAAAAAGAGAGTTTAAAAATAAAATAAAAAAAATGATACTATGTTTTAAAAGAAAAGAAAGGAGACAGGTATGCCCGGTGGCGGCCAGCAGAGGTAGACAGGCCCGGTGGGGCGCGGAGGCAGGCAGGCCCAGCAGGAGGTGGCCAAAACACAGTTGCAACAAAGACCAGAAACTGAGCTTTTACCCGCTGAAGAGCTAGTGAAAACAAGCTCTTAATCAAGAGCTTGGAACAGGGATGCCTTTAATCCCAACACCCGGGGAAGAAGCTATCTCCATGGGACGGAACCAGAACAAATCTGAACACTCAGTCTGGGGCCAACCCAGGGCCCAGTTGCTGATCCTGCGAAACCCAACAACTTGGAGGTATTGGTGAGACTATCCTGCTCAGCTGAAATCCATCTGGGAGAGGATTCAAATCCCTACAGTTTGAAGTCTGAGGAAATAAGATCAGCTGAGGAGTCGACAAATGAACAAAACGTGACCTGAGACCACAAAAGAAGGCGCCGCCCAGCCACCAAACCAGATCACCAGAATCATAAGTATATACTTCACCTACTGAGATCAGCTGTTCTTGAAGAAACAGCCTAACAGCACCAACTTAACCAAGAACTCCTAGTGAACCAAGACTAAAAATTAGAACAAGGGAGGCACTCTCAGACACAGACACCGCCTGCACCGAGCAGAGGAAAAGATGAGTAGATGCCAGTGCAAAAATACAGGCAACAACATAAAGACCTATATGGCAACATCAGAACCTAGTAATTCTACACCTGCAAGACCTGAACATACCAAGACAGAAGAAACAGAAGAAATCAATCCTAAAAATGACTTTAAGAAGATGATAGAGGCCCTTAAAGAAGAAATAAAAAATTCCCTTAAAGAGAAAATAAAAAAATTCCCTTAAAGAGGAAATAAAAAACTCCATTAAAGAGGAAATAAAAAACTCCCTTAAAGAAATGGAAGAAAAAAAACAAACAAAAAATGGGAAGAAATCAACGAAAGCCAAGAAAAAGCAATTAAACAGATGAAAGAAACATTCCAAGATCTGAAAAATGAATTTGAGACAATAAAGAAAACACATGCTGAGGGAATGCTGGAAATAGAAATCCTGACTAAATGAACAAAAACTACAGAAACAAGCATAACCAACCAATTTCAAGAGATGGAACAGAGAATCTCTGACACTGACGACACAATAGAGAAAATAGATTCGTCAGTCAAAGGAAACACTAAAGACAAAAAAGTCGTAACACAAAACGTCCAAGAAATTTGGGACACCATGAAAAGACCAAACCTAAGAATAATAGGGATAGAAGAAGGAGAAGAATACCAACTCAAAGGCACAGAAAATATATTCAACAAAATCATAGAAGAAAACTTTCCTAACCTAAAGAAAGAAATACCTATGAAGATACAAGAAGCTTACAGAACACCAAATAGGCTGGATCCAAAAAAAAAAAAGTCCCCTCATCACATAATAATCAAAACACTAAACACACAGAACAAAGAAAAAATATTAAGAGCCACAAAGGAAAAAGACCAAGTAACATATAAAGGCAAACCCATCAGAATAACACCAGACTTCTCAATAGAGACTATGAAAGCTAGAAGGTCATGGACAAATCTTATGCAGACACTAAGAGACCACGGATGCCAACCCAGACTATTATACCCAGCAAAACTCTCAATCACCATAGGCGGAGTAAACAAAATATTCCAGGATAAAACCAGATTTAATCAATACCTGTCCACAAACCCAGCCCTACAGAAAGCACTAGAAGGGAAAATCCAACCCAAAGAAGCTAAACACATCCATGAAAAATCAAGCAATAGATAATCCCACACCAACATACACCAAAGAAGGACAACACAACACAACCACAAAAAATGACAGGAATTAACAATCACTGGTCATAATATTCATCAATATCAATGGTCTCAACTCACCTATAAAAAGACACAGACTAACAGAATGGATAAGAAAACAGGACCCATCCATCTGCTGCATACAAGAAACACACCTTAACTTCAAAGACAGACACTACCTCCGAGTAAAGGGCTGGGAAAAGGCTTTCCAAGCAAATGGACCTAAGAAACAAGCTGGTGTAGCGATCCCAATATCTAATAAAATAGACTTCAAACTAAAATCAATCAAAAGAGATCAGGATGAACATTACGTATTTTTCACAGGAAAAATCCACCAAGATAAAGTCTCAATTTTAAACATTTATGCCCCAAATACAAAAGCACCCACATTCATAAAAGAAACACTACTAAAGTTTAAAATGCACATCAAACCCCACACATTAGTAGTGGGAGATTTTAACACACCACTCTCACCAAAAGACAGATCAACCAGACTGAAACTTAACAAAGAAATAAAGGACCTAACAGATGTTTTGACTCAAATGGACTTAATAGATATCTACAGAACATTCCATCCTAACACAAAAGAATATACCTTCTTCTCAGCACTCCATGAAACTTTCTCAAAAATTGACCACATGCTTGGCCACAAAACAAATCTCAACAGATACAAAAAAATTGGAATAACCTCCTGTATCTTATTGGACCACCATGCCTTAAAGTTAGACCTCAACAACAACAAAAATTATAGAGAACCCACAAACTCATGGAAACTGAATAATGCTCACCTGAAATATCAATGGGTCAAGGAAGAAATAAAGAAAGAAATTAAAGATTTCCTAGAATTTAATGAAAATGAAAGTACAACATACCCAAACTTATGGGACACTATGAAAGCAGTGCTAAGAGGAAAATTCATAGCTCTAAATGCACACATAAAGAAGATAGAGTAATCCCATACCAATGAATTAACAGCACAACTGGAAGCTCTAGAACAAAAAGAAACAAACTCACCCAGGAGAAATAGACGCCAGGAAATAATCAAATTGAGGCTGAAATCAATGAAATAGAAAACAAGAGAACAATACAAAAAATCAATGAAACAAAGAGTTGGTTCTTTGAAAAAATCCACGAGATGGACAAACCACTAGCCAAATTAACCAAAAGGCAAAGAGAGAGCACCCAAATTAACAAAATCAGAAATGAAAAGGGAGACATAACAACAGACAACAAGGAAATCCAGAGAATCATCAGATCATACTTCAAAAACCTGTACTCCACCAAAATGGAAAACCAGGAAGAAATGGACAATTTTCTGGATACCAAAATTAAATCAAGACCAGATAAACCATTTAAATAGACCAATAATCCCTAAAGAAATAGAAACAGTCATCAAAAGTCTCCCAACCAAAAAAAGCCCAGGACCAGATGGTTTCAGTGCAGAATTCTACCAGACTTTCAAAGAAGAACTAATACCAATACTCTTCAAAGTGTTCCACACAATAGAAACAGAAGGAACACTACCAAACTCTTTTTATAAGGCTACAATTACCCTGATACCCAAACCACACAAAGATGCAACAAAGAAAGAGAACTACAGACCAATCTCCCTCATGAACATTGATGCAAAAATACTCAACAAAATATTGGCAAACCGAATCCAAGAATACATCAAAACAATTATCCATCACGACCAAGTAGGATTCATCCCAGGGATGCAAGGATGGTTCAACATAAGAAAATTAGTCAATGTAATACACCATATAAACAAATTGAAAGAAAAAAAACCACATGATCATCTCATTAGATGCTGAAAAAGCCTTTGACAAAATCCAACACCGCTTCATGATAAAGGTCTTAGAAAGATCAGGAATACAAGGAACATTCCTAAACATAATAAAGGCAATTTATAGCAAGCCAACAGCAAACATCAAATTAAACAGAGAGAAACTCAAAGCGATACCACTAAATTCAGGAACAAGACAAGGCTGTCCACTCTCCCCATATTTATTCAATATAGTACTAGAAGTTCTAGCTAGAGCAATAAGACAACAAAAGGAGATCAAAGGGATACAAATTGGAAAAGGAGAAGTCAAACTTTCACTATTTGCAGATGATATGATAGTATACATAAGTGACCCCAAAAACTCTACCAGGGAACTCCTACAGCTGATAAACTCCTTCAGTAAAGTGGCAGGATACAAGATCAACTCAAAAAAATCAGTAGCCCTCCTATACACAAATGATAAAAGGGCTGAGAAAGAAGTCAGAGAAACATCATCCTTTACAATAGCCACAAATAATATAAAATACCTTGAGATAACACTAACTAAACAAGTGAAGGACCTTTTTGTTAAGAACTATAAATCTCTAAAGAAAGAAATTGAAGAAGATATCAGAAAATGGAAGGATCTCCCATGCTCATGGATAGGTAGGATTAACATAGTAAAAATGGCAATCTTACCAAAAGCAATCTACAGATTCAATGCAATCCCCATCAAAATCCCAACACAATTCTTCACAGACTTGAAAAGAAAAATACTCAACTTCATATGGAAAAACAAAAGACCCAGGATAGCTAAAAGAATCCTATACGATAAAACAACTTTGGAGGTATCACCACCCCTGACCTCAAACTCTACTATAGAGCTATAGTAATAAAAACAACTTGGTGCTGGTATAAAAACTGACATACGGACCAATGGAATCGAATTGAAGACCCTGACATTAATCCATGCACATATGAACACCTGGTTTTTGACAAAGGAGCCAAAACTATACAATGGATAAAAGAAAGTATCTTCAACAAATGGTGCTGGCATAACTGGATGTCAATATGTAAAAGATTACAAATAGATCCATATCTGTCACCATGCACAAAACTCGAGTTCAAGTGGATCAAAGACCTGAACATAAATCCAGTTACACTAAACTTAATAGAAAAGAAAGTAGGAAGCACTCTTGAACGCATTGGTACCGGAGACCATTTCCTAAATAAAACACCAACAGCACAGACCCTGAGCACAACAATTAATAAATGGGACCTCTCAAAATTAGAAGCTTTTGCAGGGCTAAAGACACAGTCAATAAGTCAAAAAGACAGCCAACAGAATGGGAAAAGATCTTCACCAACCCCACATCTGACAGAGGATTGATCTCCAAATATATAAAGAACTCAAGAAACAAGACATCAAAATATTAAACAGTCCAATTAAAAAATGGGCTAAAGAGCTAAACAAAGAATTCACAAAACAAGAATCACAAATGGCTGAAAGACATTAAAGACATGCTCAACATCCGTAATCATCAGAGAAATGCAAATCAAAACGACTCTGAGATCCCACCTTACACCTGTCAGAATGGCTACAATCAAAAACACCAATGACAGTCAATGTTGGAGAGGATGTGGAGCAAAGGGAACACTCCTCCACTGTTGGTGGGAATGCAAGCTTGTACAACCACTATGGAAATCAGTACAGCAGTTTCTCAGAAAACTAGGAATTGAACTACCTCAAGACCCAGCCATCCCACTCTTGGGCATATACCCAAGGAATGCTGATTCATACCATAAAGATACATGCTCAGCTATGTTCATAGCAGCACTATTTGTAATAGCCAGAACCTGGAAACAACCTAGATGCCCATCAACGGAAGAATGGATGAAAATAATGTGGTACATATACACAATGGAGTACTTACTCAGCAGAGAAAAACAATGAAAGCATGAAATTTGCAGGCAAATGGATAGAACTAGAAAAAATCATCCTGAGTGAGGTAACCCAAACCCAGAAAGACAGTCATGGTATGTACTCACTCATAGGTGTATTCTAGATATAAAATAAAGAACAATCAGACTATAACCCACAGAACCATGGAGGCTATATAGTTGTCCCTAGGACAACTGTGGTTTATAATAAATTTCAGTTTTACTCAATTACTGTGCAAGCCTCAATGAAACATCTCACTATTAAGATAAGAATACATACTCTATCAAGCTGATAATAGAAAAATAAATAAATTCATTTTAAACAATAAAAAATAAAAATAAAAGAAAATTTTGAAATATTAAACAAACAAACATTTTACTAAAGTTAGAAAAAGGGAGAACTAGGGACTCATCATTCCTCTCCACATTCTATTCTTTACCTTGTTTTATATATTTTAAATTTTTTTATCAGTGGATTCTGCTGGAGTTTATCAGTGGATTCTGCTGGAGGATCCAATGCAGATAAGCACTGGAGGGCTCCTGTTGTGAATCACCCTCTGGAGCGATGGAAGGATCTTTCTACTAGCACGTGGAGGAGACCTGATCTAGTGTTGGTGTGGCCCCGGAGTTTGGTTTATGTCTTTCCTCAGGACAATGAGGTTCCTCTGGATTCCTGAGCACCGAACGCACCCTGTGGCTGCTGCTGAAGCCCAACATGACAGAGACCTAATGGATCTTCATGAAAAAAATCTACCCTTCTGATGCCAATGGAGATTGAGAGTCCAATATGGCCAGCTTTGGCAAGCATTAATGTAAGCCTAGGAACTGTAGCCATGAGATTGGATTCTCCAGTAGAGCTGCCAGCTAAAGTCATGCTGGGATCAAGAAAAACAGGCCTTGGCAGTCTGTGTTACTGGAGTTGTATCCATGCCAGTGGATGTCCACACAATCCAGAAGAGAATTTGACATTGCTGCTGCCGCTGTTGCTGTTATAACAATGGTGCACACCACTGCTACTGTTTCTGGGATTACCATTTCATAATTGCTTACTACAGCTAGCACAGTGGAGACCCTGGCAACAAAAGTAGCTACCACAGTTAGTTAATCTTTCATTCTATTGGGCATGATAAATTTAATTCAGTAGTTATATACATCTCAATTGGCTTTGAAAATGATAAATTTATAAACTCAAGTTCCAGTTGCTTTTGGGATACTATCTTACAAGGACTCCAATGTACAGTATGGCTCGTTAAGGAAGGGAATGGCTCAGTTGCCTTTAACCTACTGGCTATGGGTGAGATAGGACCTCTGTTGGTCTTTTCTGTATCGAACACACAGATTGCAAGCCCAGTGCCACTTTGAGATCTTTGGCAGCAATTAACTATGCAGCTCACACAGGATTGAGCCTGTATGATAATGAGTATTCAGAGATGAGTAATGCCTGGGGGGCACTCACCAACCTAAGACAGAGCGCCTGTGTGGCCTGGGCAGGCATCTCCATGACGGGTAAGGTGACCTGCTAACGTCCCACTCAACCCAAGTCAAAAGCTCATTTTTTAATAAAAGGGGGACCTGCAGGGCCCTGGCCCCCGTTTTGGGTAACTGTTGCCTTGCTTGCAGACCTTGACCTTGATATCCTCCCTATGCTAATTCCCTGCCAGGTTCCACCCTCCTGAATGCTTAAGGGAAGTTCCTTGTCTGTGTATCCTGAATAATGGATGTTAACAGCTTAGATGCAAGATTGTAAAACATCAGTAGCAAACTTCTGCCCTCCGGGGTCCTCCCATTGTGCTGTAAGCCTGTATTTAAGACCTCCTACCCCCTTCAAGAAATGACATTAGACATTTAAAATTATATATATATATATAATTTTATTATAAATTTATAATTATATATATTTGAATGAATACTGTGAATATAATCTATGAATACCACAAATGTGATTAATATCATGAGTGTAATTTAAAAAATTAATTAATTAATTTAAAAAATTAATTGGGGAATGTTCCTTCAGTTTTCATTTTGTAGAATTAACTCTTCTTTGGCATTACTGGCATTAACTCTTCTTTGAAAGGCTGGTGGTATTCTAGGCTAAATCTACCTGGCCTTGACTTTTTTTTAATTGGAAAACTCTTAATTGCTTCCCTTTCCCTGGGAGTAAAGGTCTATTTAAATTGCTTATGTGCTCTTGATCTAACTTTGGTAAATGGTATGCATTAAGAAAATAATCCATTTTATAAAAGATTTTCCACTTTGGTGGGGTGAAGTTTTTTTTTTTATGTATGTTCTTATGATTCTCTGGATTCCCTTGGTGTCTGCTGTTATGGCCCCCCTTTCAGCTATAATTTTGTTAATGTGGATATTATCTCCACCTTCTAGTTAGTTTTGCTAAGAGTTTGTCCATCTTTTTTATTTTCTCAAAGAACCAACTCTTTTATTTATTCTTTGTAATTTTTTTTTGATTTCTATTTTATTGATTTCCATCCTAAGTTTGATTGTTTCTTGCCATCTGCTCCCTTAGGGTGTGATTTCTTCTTTTTGTTCTAGAGCTTTCAGGTGTGCTGTTAAGTTACTAGTACGAGATCGCTCCTATTATTTTTATGTAGGCACTTAGTGCTATGAACTTGCCTCTTAGACCTGCCTCCATTGTGTCCCTTAAGTTTGGGTATGTTATGTATTCATTTTCATTGAGGGATTCTTTTTTAATTGCTTATAAACATTCACATACATTTACGTTTCTCTTTTCATCTCCCCTTTCCATCCATTTTCCTTTCCTTTCTCTATTGCTTCAGATTTTTGAGAAATTAAAGATTTTAAAAGTTATCACTTACTTTGTGACATTTTTCTTGCTGGGGTTGTTTTTAGTAAGGAGGGAAGTGGATCTACAAACAGTTCCCAGGAGAACATAATTTCAAAACTGTTGCTTTTGAGCAGATGTTACTGTTCAATCTGGAATTGTGTAAAAGGTAAAAATGTCCTTCAAGGGGAGGCGAGAGGAGAATGCTTGCCAGGGCGAGAATGCTTGCCAGGGCGGTGTTTTGTGCTGGAGACTTGATCTTTACTATAGATATTAGTTATTGATAATACTATGTAATGTGAGATAAGTTTCATTCAGATAACTGTTTCCATTCTGGTTTTCATTGCTAAGAAACCACAGATGGAACTGATGGCTGAGTGTAACCATGAGCTCTAGTTTGCTAATTGAATCATCTCTTTCTTTCATTTTTGTTTTCTATATTTGAATGTTTCAGCCTATTTGCTTTTGTATTATATGCCTTCAAGACTTTTATCTGAACAAATAAATTTGGATAAATAAAAAGAGAATTGGGACAGATGGTCTCAAACGTACCTTTGAATAAAGAAGAGTATAATATTTCATAGTGAGAGTATAAAAAGTTACCAGTTATTCAAGATTTTCTCTCCCAGTTTTCAGAGTGTGACTGGTGGCTTATATTTTATCAAAATATTCACCAAATTTGCAGTCCTGTGAGACTCCACCTTAAGCTATAAAATCACCTCTTAGGATTTGAAAAGTTAGTCTTCATGTGTATGAATAGTCATGTTTAAACAGCTGCCCCCCAGATAGTGGCGCTATTTTCACAGGCTGTCAAACTGCTAGGAAGTAGGACTTAGGTAGAGGAAGGTGGGTTGATGTGGGTGGGCCTCTGAACCTGGCTGGATCTTTCCCTGAGGGTTCTGGTCTCTCAGCTGATGCAAGCTCTCTCCCTGAGGGTCCTGGTCTCTCAGCTGATGCAAGCTCTTTCCCTGAAGGTTCTGGTCTTGCAGCTTATGCAGGCTCTACCACACTGGGCTGTATCTCCCTAAACTGTGAGCCAAAATAAACCATTCTCTTAAGTTATTTGCCTAGACTCTATCCATAGTGGTGAGATAAATAATTAACACAACACAAGTAAAGTTTGTGGCTCTTAACATTTCACTGAAACATTTCACTCATAACAAAGTATGCTAAATTTAATTTGATAAAAAGGAAATTAAAGAAAAGATAATACTTCTTAGGATGCCTTTGTTTCATTTCAAAACCCTTTGTTAAAATCCTAGTCAAGAAATAATATCTTGGGGGAAAAATCTCTTTTTTTAGTAAAGACAAGAAATTATGGCCAGGCAGTGGTGGTGCATGACTTTCGTCCCAATACTAGAGAGGCATAGGCCAGCCTGGTCTACACAGTGAGTTCCAGGACAGCCAGGGCTGTTACACAGAGAAATTCTGTCTGGAAAAGAAAAAAAAAGGGAAATTATATAATTATAGAGAACCTAAAATACCAAGAGAGGCTCATAAGAATAGTCTGAAGTGCTCAGACTTTGAAAGATACAGGTTCAAATCTGGAACTTTCCATTTGCTGGCTATTTAGCCTCAGGTAACTTACATAATTGTTGGTTCCATAACAGGGAGCTAATGATACTAAAATAACCAGTTTCTCTATGGTGCCTAATATTTAGCTCACCACATAGTGGCTGGTAAGCTGAATGTTTCCTGTCCACCACTTGTATCAGAAGAATCTGGAGTTCAGTTCTTGCTGTGGCGTGACCTTGAGACTCACTTCAAAAAGTTTGTAATTCTTAGCCACACCTCTCTAGAAAGAATGTTGTGAGCTGAATTCAGGTTTGAGAATCATTGCTTTATTATTTGTATCAATCCCACGTAATGGTTAACGATGTGAGAGATAAATCTTACTGTCTGGAGTTCAATCTGAACCTAAAACTCCCTTAGTCATTTGGCTTTGGGCTAGTTACTACTTTACCTGGGTCACAGTTTGTACATTTGTGTTATGATGATAACAATAGCATTGCTCCTACAAGGATATTATAATACTCCTAAATATCAATGCAGGAACATGGCTGAATTATCACAAATACATAGTCCATCATCAGTAACCTGGAGCTATATGGTGATATTTTATTTGTGCTGAAATGTGATTTTATTTGTATGTTAATAAATAAAAGTACCTGGGAGTCAGAGCTAATAGCAAGCCATTTAGCAGAAGTCTGGCAGTGGTAGCACACACCCTTAATCCCAACCACATGACAGGCACATCTCTGTGTGTTCAAGGACACCACCAGCATACATACCTGGAGGTCTGCATGATCAGGCAGTGACGAGGAGGTCATGTAGTTGGGTTTACAACCAATGAGAAGGAAGAAGAGAAAGTCAATAAAAAGACAGACACACAGGAAGTAGGTCTCTTTCTCAGGGGAAGGATGGCAGTGTCAGCCAGTGGTAAGAAGGCAGTTTTAGTCTCAGCTCTTAGCTACTGCTCTCTGACCTCTGGAGCTTTTAACTCTGCATTTGGCTCTGTGTTTCTTATTTAATAAAAACATTCATAATTACATCTACAAAGTTACACTGGGGGATTATTAGTGGCAGCACTGCACTGCAGGGCAGTAAAGACAAGGAGACATGGGTTTTGACATGATGCAGAACAAAGGTCAAATGTCTTCAGGTTTCCTGGACCCCCAGAAGTTCAATCTATGTGCAATAAATGGCAGTACTTTTATTTACTTTTTAGTGATGGAGGATCAAGTGACTTTTTATCACATGGATAAGAAGCTTAGTATGGTGTAATTCCATTTTCCTAGTCTTGGAAATGCTTAGTGGGGACAATAACACAACTGGGAACTCTTAGTCTCTGCACTGAGCGGTCTGCAATTCAAGAGCCGTCCTTAAATCCACTAATGTTTGCTAAGATATTGATATCAACTCAGTTGTTCACATGCTCATTTTGCCCTTCCAGAACCCGAAGAAGGACAGCATCTTTATCCATAGATAAGTAAACAGAGGCTCACACAAGTTAAGTGACTTGCTCCTGGCCGTGTGAGTTATGAATGATTGAACCAAGACTTGAACTGCTCCATGCACTGCATTACCTAATTCTTCCCTGTACCTGACCATGAACCCCACTTCCTGTTACTACAGGGCATCTGTGTCCCTCAGCTAAGCGTACTCAGACAAACAAACAAAACTGTTGACATTGATGCCAGTTTCCAATATGCAAACTGTACTGTAAACTTGGAAGAGCAAGCAGATTCCTTGCTGGGTCAGGAGGAATTTAACTAAGAGAGAGAATTTTGCTGAAGATGATCCTGAACTCATAGCAGATTTATCCTGATCTGCTTAATCTGTTCTTATATGTCTATGCAGACATATAAGGTACTCACCATGGGAGCTGCCAGCCTCCACAGTTACCCATGGCCAAAATGTGGATGGATACAGAGAGCATAAGTCCCTGTTTTCTATGGTGAGACACCATGGGTTTTCAGGACGTCATGGTGTCTTTGGGCTAAGTCAGTCAGGTTCAATCATGATGTACTTTTGCTGTTGTTTTCACATAGAAAGCCTGCATTGTACGTCAGTGTTGGGTAATTGCATGCTTAGCTGCTCAATTTGCACATGAGAGGCACTACTGATATTTTTATGTACAACCAAGGTAACTACCACACTTATGAAGATCTATGGCATTTTAGAATATGGTAGAGTGAGCTGCCAATGGTATTCAGGGAGTGGGATCAGGGGATGATGGTGGCAATGTTACTGATACCATCACTGGAGTCACACTGCCTGATCTTCATCCCAGTCCTGTTCCTCACTCATTGGGACCTTAGGCAAGTCACCCATCTCTCCACACCTCAGCTACCTTATGTGGAGATAAAAGTCTATGGTATCTGATAAAGGGTTAAGTGCACTGATTCACACAAAGCACCTAGGAGAGTGTGGGCATTCAGAGGCCTTCAATAACTGTTTCCTCAGGGGTTCTGTTTTTCACTTGGTTTCTGATTTTGTAATTTTGAAATGGACTTTTCTCTTTACCAAATCATTCCAGGATTGAGTTTTGGCCAATGACTTTGCACATCATATCAGTTCTTATTCTTCAGTTATTAAAATGCAAGACTTGAATCAATTATAAAACATTTCACTTCTCAGAAAATCTACCATGGTTTCCATAGAATCTCTCAATTCTCAGCATTTTTTTTCCTTTCCCATTGCAATGGTTTCCTAAGGCTGGGTAGCAAGTATCACAAACAAGATGACCTAGAACAAAATTATTTTTTGTCTTACAGTTCAGAAAACCAGAAGTATGAAACTGTAGCTAGTAGCAGCATGGACATATTCCCTCAAGCCCTCCAGAGAAAGGTCCCTACCTCTCATAGTTTCTGGTAGCTATACTCTTCTTTAGTTTGTGTTCCCAACCCCTTTCTTTATCTTCCTATGACTAATTTCTGTATCTTTATATCATCTTTTCTCTGTTCAAGCCAGTGTCCAAATTTTTCTCTCTCTCTTTCTTTCTTTCTTTCTTTCTTTCTTTCTTTCTTTCTTTCTTTCTTTCTTTTCTTTCTTCCTTCCTTCCTTCCTTCCTCCCTCCCTCCCTCCCTCTCTCCCTTTGTTCCTTCCTTTCTTCCTTCTGGTAACTTTGTCCTTTGGCATTTTCATACACATATAATTATTGTCACCACCAACATGTGTTTATCTCACTCCCAACACTATCACCCTTCACTTCCCTACAAGTGTTTTCCCAACATTCATGTCTTTCTGTTTTGTTTTTTGAATCACCAAGTTTGACTAGAGTCATCTGTGTGACCATGGGTTTGGAGCTGTCCAGTGGAGCTTGTTGGGTTCATCAGGGGTTCACGGCTGAAGATAATAGCTGCATCTCTCTTGGGTTCCATCAGTAGACAATATTTAAGTAGGGAGAGGTAAGGCCTGATGAGCCCCTCCCCAGTCCATGATTGACTGGTAACAGGCCCATTGTAGGCTGCTGCAACTGCTGTGAGACTATAATTGCACTGATTGTGTCATGTGCACAAGACAGTGTTTCACAGTCCATCTCCTGATGCCATGACTCTTTCTTTCCCACTCCTCTGAAATTTTCACTGAGTCTAGAAGGGGTGATATTAATAACATATTTAGGACTAAGCACTCAACCGTCACTTACTATCAAGACTTTGAATAGCCATGTATCTCTGCATTCCCTAGCATTCATTACAGAGATGGTTTTCTGATTAAGGCTGAGATAGCATTTGTCTATGAGTATTAACACAAGTATTTACATGGAAACTTGACATCATGTCAGTTTAGCTAAACAACTGATGTGAGTTCCCCCTTAGGGCCTAAGACCTCCTCAACCATGGAGTTTTAACTAGGTTTACAGTACCAAGCATGAACTTTCCCTTGTGAAGCAGGCCTCAAATCCAATTCAAGAGTGGTTGGTAAACCCTTTAACAGTTGTGCCACGATTGCAGCATTGGGCAATTATAATTTGTAAGGTGCACAGCTGGTGGATAAGACCATTGATGCTTTTCTTTCCCAACAGCCTGCACAGTAGCATCTTCTGATACTGAAAGGCAGCCAGCATGGAGGAAGCTTCTCACTCAGTTCCCACTTGATCTCTCTTTATCTTACACTCAAGGTGTGTGGTATCTTTGACAATAGGACTTTACCAACTAGTTCCATTGAGCAACTAAGAGGAATGACAAGAGCCTGGATTGTTATGGAGACCTCTGGGGCCTCCCTGACAAACATCTTATAAGGAGGTACCCAGTGCCTGGCCCTGGGATTTTTTTATCATAACTCATAGATTTTATTGTATTGTCTATTCCTGTAGAATCTCTCCTTCCTAACTTAATTTTTTTTCTTTTCTTATAAGTACATTATTTGTACGGATTAAGATCATACCCTCCAGTTAGAACTCAACAAACTTCATTTACAGTGATCCTATTTCCAAATAAGGTAATTTTAGGTACTAGAAGTTGGGATTTTGACATATTTCTTCAGACACAATCTGCCCATAAGACTCACCAACCTTATAGATTTCCTAAGGTATTTAAACTGTACTGTCACATTTCCATTGTCTTTTACATATCAAATAACTGCTGTAATTAACTTGAGAGAGCAGGAAGTATCCCTCGTTCAGGCAGAGTTCTCCATCTATGCCATCATGATTTGGAAATATTTGTCTCCTCTGATGGTCAGGAATTCCTCCAGGCTAGGAACTATGGTTTTGGTTGTTGTTGTTGTTAACCTTGACCAATAAAACAGTTCTAGAATACATGGAAGGAGACTTCAATAGATGAGGAAAAGAAAGAAGGAGTGAGAAAGGAAGGAAATAAAGTAATTTAAATTTGTATGGTTGGTTCAATGGCTCCCACGTGTAAGTGACCTAAGGACTATGGTCTTTTTTCCATTTATTTGTAGATGTGCCTGCTTCCCTTTTAGTTCTATCTGTTTACACTTTTTGCATTTTGCAACGCTGTTGTTTGGTGCATATAAATTTAAGATTGCTACATTTATTAATGGGTCATTTATGTAGTATCATTCTCCATCACTGGAGATTTTGTTTTCTGTGAATTCTACCATATCTGATACTAACATGGTCACTCGTACTATGTTCATATGATGTATTATTTTCCTGTCCTTTTACTTTCAACTTACCCATGTCAGGTTTGAAGTATGTTTCAAATTATAATATTTTCCACAAAGACTTACCAAACCAAGGACATTGTATAAAATATTTCCAGACTGATTTTTCTAGATAGTTTGGTTTCTGATACCTTATCACAGCACAGATTCTTTCTCTATTAGCAATTGACTGAAGGCATCTTTGCTGACTTCATGACATTTGGCTTGATGGATGTAGGCAGATAATATGAAAATACATAATATTAAGTGTGTCTTTGGGAAGCAATAAAATTTATAGGAAATAATATAATCCACCAGACAGCTGTAGTGCTTGCATTTAATCCCAGCAGGCTACAAAGTGAGTTACAGAACAGCCAAGGCCACACATAGAAATCCTATCCCCAAACCAAAATAATAATAATAATAATAATAATAATAATAATAATAATAATATCCATGTGGTTATTCCCTTCCTTATGCAGATTTCTTTTAATCCATGCTTTTTCCTAAATGCTGTATTTACAATTCAATTCAGTACTGCCACACACTGCCACCACCATTACAAAGATACAGTCATCTGACTTATCATATTTTTTTATAACTAGGGAAAATTATGGCTTCCTCTGTTCTCTGTAATCATGTTCATATGATTTGTTTTCCAAAATATTGCATATTTGACCTCAAGGGGGAAAGGATACATATTTCATTTAGTGAGTAATAAAAATTTGAGTTTTCATTGTTCTACATTTAAACCTATAGGAAGTTATTTCACTGTAAGGTATTTTTTTCTCTGATCCCTAGGTCTCCATTAACTCTGTCTGGCTCTGCCTGCTTAAGAACTGTGTGTCTCCAGAATTGAAAATAGACACCATGGACTCAGGCCTGTTTTGCTTTCTATAATACTGAATTAAAAGCCACATTCTAGTCTTTGATGAGATATGAGGGTAGCCTCTATTTCTAATGGAAATCCCTGCTACGCTTTTCACCAAGTCCCATTGTTCTCCTGCACAAACCCTATAATACTGTGTAGTAACAAACAGTTCTCCTATATAAATCCTATAATGGTATGTGGTGAAGAACAATTCTCCTATATGAAACCTATAACACTTGTGGTAATGAGCATTTCTTCTGTATGGACACTATAATGGTGTGTGGTGATGAACAATTCTCTGTAATCAGTTTTCTGCTGCCTGCCAGTTCCTGAATAACCACTCAGAGCCTACATAAATTATAGATGCTCAGCCAGCCAGTAGCACAAGCTTATTACTAACTAGCCCTTACTCTTAAATTAACCCATAATTCTTATCTATTTTAGCCACATGTCTTAGTACCTCTTCTCAGTACAACATTCTCATCTTGCTTCCTCTGCATCTGGCTGGTGAGTCCTGACTCCACCCTTCTCCTTCCCAGGATCCTCAGTTTGGCTTTCTTGCCTAACTTCCAGCCCAGCTACAAGCCTGTTATCTTTTTTATTAACAATAAACACAATCCATAGCATGTCCCACTTCTTGTCTAATTAAAAGGAAGGCTTTAACTTTAACATAATAAAATTACATACAACAAAATAGTTATTAAGTAAGAATCATAGTTACACTATCTTGTCTATTTGTATTTGACAAAATCAGAGAAAACACTCTATTATCTATCTTATCTTGGTGAGTCTAAAGTTTCATATCTACTTTACCTTTTATCATAACTAAGGAAAACTTTAATTATAACTATCTAGTCTTCAACTCCATCAAAGACCCCAGAAGGATATAATATTACCTGAGTAAACAGGAAGTGAATTGTAAGCAACTTCCAAAACTCTAGAAATGACAGAGACATCTGGCTGCCTGGACAGTCACCTGTAATGTTGAAGCATCCATCTTTAGCCTATAGGCCTAGAGTATCTGGTATACTTTTTAGTGAAGCAGGAAATTTGAAGGACTGTCCCACCTATATTGGCAAAATTTGCCAGTTGCTTTCTTCTGTGTCCTGCAGAATGTCTGGCAGTTTCTTCTGTGAAGCAGGAACCTGAAAGACTATCCTGCTTTGTTTAGGCAAAACTTAGTGGTCACTTTCTTATGGGTCCTGCATGTTCAGTTTATATAACATACTAGTTGTCAAGCAGTCCAGGCAAGAACAGTTTCTTGCCCAAATGGCTAGCCTTGCCACATTAAAAACAAACTCCATTAGGAGTTTCTTCAATGCCCATAATCCTCTTTGAAATAATTGGTGCTTCCAGGAGTAAATGTGTCTCACTGTTGAAAAAAGTCTAAGTTCTTAAAACATTTTAAATGCCATATTCTATAGGTCTTTAAAGTGTTTGAAGATTACCTATCTAATTGAAATATCTTTGTATACCTAGAAAACCTAACTAATATGGCTATAAGTTTGACTATTATAGATGACTATTAACTGTATTTTTAATTATATGTAATTATAATGTAATTATACATTACATTTTTAAATGAGCTGCATAAGTACAATACTTTAAACAAGAGTAGAAATATACATACAGTATGACAAAATTAACTTTAAATTTGTGTCAATAAAATAAATCCATATCAATTTAAAATATTTTGAGATTAACAGTTGTTATCTTTTTTCCATTTTTCTATCATAATAATCTACTCTTTTCTCCATCATTTCTATATCATATCTTCCTTTCTTCTTTAGAAAGAGATTGATTAGGACCAATAACAATTTATAGCCAACCCCCCTTAAATGAAAACAAACATTCATAAACAATATTTTGGAAATTTGGGTGTAGTTCTCTAGACTATATCCTGTTGATTGGGGGTGCTGGTAATCTTATGGGGATCCTGAGAAAATTTAGAATTATGGTCCAAGTCCTGACTGGAGTATTTTGCATGACTGGACCATCTCAGCCAGCAGCCATGAAGATGTTTTGGATGTAGAGCTCAGATGAAACTGTAAAAGAGATGTATTGAAATTTTGAATCATCTGGGCCATGTATTTTTATTGGTGTCTGGTTTCATTGTTCTGAAAATATATAAACTTTTAAAGGTAACATATATATCTGTACTAACATAAATATAAACTGTTTATTGTACACAAGCCAGCCAAAGATAATTTTTTATTTTATGTTTGAGCAGGTAAAATATATGTCATGTACCTTGTAGTTACTTTGGGTTATTTTTCCATGTCTATAATCAGAATTTTCTGGGAGTCTTTCTTCTTTGATCAAACCTGATCTTTCTTAACCCAGAATGAATCCACAGACTCTCATTTTCTGTGGAAACAAAAGCAGAACCTCCTTCCTAAAGTGACACATCTGTAGACTCAAATTTTGAAGTCAATATTTTTTTAAAATATATAGGTTGGATCAACCTAGCAGTCCTCACAATCAAATGACTTTCAGCAGTCAGCTCATTAACAGTTTAAAAAAAAAAAAACCTAAAGAAAACACAATAACATACATAATCCAGACTCTCTCTGTATTTTCTATCATCACATGCCTCATTTTCTTTACATTACTTTATTTTCTTTTTAAAGACTTTATTTTCTTATTTTTAAGTTATTTTTTAAAATCTATGATTGTTGCTACACTTTTTATTCTCTATCTCCCAAGCCTATGTATATATTTAAACACACTGCAATCCATTTAAAGTTTTTTGTTTTGTTTTGTTTTGTTTTTGTCTGAATCTGTCCTTATTGTGCATTTTTAACCCTTTTTTTCTGCATGAGCAAATCCCTAAACACCATGCACCATGCTGGTAGAGCTTGTGCTGATAGCTTAAGCCCACAAGCAGGGCCTGGGAGAAGCCTCTCTGTACTGCAGCCCGTGTGAGAGACTGTGGGAACCCACCACTCAGCTTAGCTCATGGTGGTTGGCAGCTGGCTCCATCTTGCAGGCAGCTGTTGGGAGACTCACAAAGATAAGATAGAAGATAGAATATTTTCTTTACTTTTACCAAATATAAATAGACTAAATATTATAACTATAATTCTTACTTGATAACTGTTTTGTTATATGTAATTTTACTATGTTAAAATTAAAGCCTTTCTTTTTGATTAGACAGAAAGGGCAAATGATATGGGATGTCCTTCTATACACTGTGAATACGTGTTGTTCCCATTGGTTAATAAATAAAGCTGCTTTGGCCAATGACAAGGCAGGATAAGAGCCAGGCAGGAAATTCAAACAGAGATACAGGGGGAAGAAGGGCAGAGTTAGGGGAGACACCATCCAGCTGCCCAAGAAGCAAGATACCAGCAGACCCGTAATGCCATGGCCATGTGGCAATACATAGATTAATAGAAGTAGATTAATTTAAATGTAAGAGTAATCAATAATAAGTCTGAGCCATCAGCCAAGCATTTATAATTAATACTAAGTCTCTGAATGGTTATTGGGGATTGGTGTATGGGAGAGAAACTTGTGGTTACACTCTGCTGTGAGGAAAGCACAATGATGGCAGGTCTTCTGCTTATAAGTACACATGGAATAAACCAGCCCCCCCCCCACTCCACCTTCACATCTTTACATCAGACAATTTGTGTGTTCAACGTCATTAACAGAAAAGGAAGAGCCTCTGGGCACGCTAAGGGCTGTTAAAAATAAAATGTTCTGCCGGGCGGTGGTGGCACACGCCTTTAATCCCAGCACTCGGGAGGCAGAGGCAGGTGGATCTCTGTGAGTTCAAGGCCAGCCTGGGCTACCAAGTGAGTTCCAGGAAAGGCACAAAGCTACACAGAGAAACCCTGTCTCGAAAAACCAAAAATAAAATAAAATAAAATGTTCTTAAAATATATCAGAAAACATGGTTGTTCTACTCCTTTGAAAATGAAGTAACATTGTTGATAAGACAAAAAAAGTGATTTGTAACTTGCCCTCTAATTTTTTAGCAGGCTGAACTCCCCCAGTTCTGGCTAAACAGATCTTACTCCTAACTTAGGAAATTGTTAACATACTGTTCTTTCAGCAGACTCAAAAATTTTCTACTTATCAATTTGGGCCAGAAAATTAAATAAATGTGCATTATATTTGTATAATGAAGTATATAAAGCCTATCAGTAATGTGAGCTAACCTGGTAAACTATAAAATCTACTAGTGACTCTGACAACCATATAATTTGGTATAATTTCTACTTTTGATATTGAAATTCTTGCACTATAGTGCATCTATAAGAATGCACTACAGCTTCAGAATGGCTACTACAACTGTACAGATGGTCACTGAGATGTATACATTTTTGGGTGTGGCTAATCTCACATGATGTTTCTTATTTGCATGTTCTTTACAGTAATGTTTTAATTATTTTTTAAAAAGAAGTTATTAGATTCTAATGATTTTCTCATACATCAATAGTTTTGATTCTCACTCCCTTACCCTCTCCTCTACTTCTCCCACTTCCTGCTTAACTCTTTCCACCGCATTCTCCCCCAACCTACTTTCACATCAAAAGTGTTTTGCTATTCCCCTCTTCCTTGAGGCCTCTTTTCCCCCTCCCCATTTAATTGTTCCTTGCTATCCTCCTGGTCTCCACAGGCACTTCAAGTTAAACACAAAATTCTAAGAATTCATAGCTAAAAACTATACGTAAGAGCCAACATTGTCTTTCTGTATCTGGGTTGATTCTCCAAAAAACCATGCGATATGAAATGAATAAAACCCAGTACCAAACATGGGATACCTTCCTACAAGTTGTTGGTTGGGGAAACTACAGAAGACTCCTCCCAAACAATACAGGCTATTGATACTGTTCTTGGTGACACACTAGAACTCCATAGTTAGACCCTATTGCTGAAGACACCAATCATACATTTCAGATATTAAAACACCAAGAAATCAATCTGGAACTGAGATGGAAGCTTTTTTCCTTGTTGGCTGGCTTTTGGGATGCTAGAAGGTGGGAGGCAGACTGCTGAGGGAGAAGATCCATCCAGCCATTCACCTTTCTAGCTACAATACTAACCTGCCAGTCAAGATGTGTCCACCAGTGCAACAGTGGAGTAATCAACCACCTCCTGATTGGCTGTGAGTCTCATTCCACAAGAGGGAACTCAGGCTTAGCACTGGAAACATGGGCAAGAGCCTATGACTGGGGAGATCATAAGACCCAGAGGGGAACATACTATTGTTTTGCTAATGGACATGTTGTCAGGTTATCTTCTAAATATGTGAGTGACTCAGGCCAGTGTGGATTTCAGCCTTCCTCAAAGACTCCTAGTGCTGCAGGTGGTGATTAATGCAGAGACACACTAGTCAAAGTGTCACATTCTTCAACTGAGAAGCTGCTCATGCTCCAGTAAATAACCTCCCACCCCTGCTCAAGCAAGCATCCCTAATGAAACCCAGTGAGTTGTACAAACAAAAGGGCATGGAAGGGAAGTAAGAGGGACGCTGCCTGGGAGGAAGGGCCTCAGCAGACAAAAAACAAAAACAAAAACAAAAACAAAAAAAGGTAATGGTAGTAAAAGTGACTGAAATTCATTATACACATGTATGAAATTTTGCAAGAACAAAGAAAAGAAAGAAATTATTGGAGCCTGCTATGCTGGGTGTCATTCTTGCAATCTCAGCAATTCAGAGGCTGAAGCAGAAGGATTGCTATGAGTCCAGGGACACTGGAGCTACACAGTGAGACTTTGTCTCAATAAATAAATAAAATTAAAACATTCTTCAGGAATTTCATAAATTTTTTAAAATGTTATTTCAGGAAATTTGCATTTTTTAAAAATTGTGCTGCCCTGGGAACCCATCGGCTAGGTCAGCCAGGGACAGGCAGGCTAATGGCAAATATTCACCTCTCCTTCATCTCCTCCAAATCCATAGCAGACCTTCTGCCGTGGCCCCTCCTCATACTCTGCCCCACTCACAGGGGACTAAGCAGAGCCTGATGAAGCACCCTGCTTTCCTCCCTCCTGTGGACTCACCATCCCCCTCCCCACCCACTGTAGCCCATTCCCATTCCTAAGTGTCTCAATACCTAGGAACACATTCTACCCAGAACCCACAGTAGACACACTTGGCAGGATCTCAGAAAAATTCCCTGACAGGCAACACACAGCCACCACACCCTCTTAAGAACAAAACACCCACCCAACAAAGAAACGACCAGATATCAGCACCTAGAATTACAATCATTCTAAACCCGATGTCCAGACGCCAGTGTAAAAACACAATAACAGTCAGGATAATACGTCTCTATATTAAAAGCTGCAAGGGAAAAAGATCATGTTACATATAAAGACAGACCTGTTATAAGAACACCTGTTAGAATAACACCTTCTCAATTGAGACTCTAAAAGTCAGAAGGGCCTAGACAAATGTTGTACATACTCTAAGAGACCACAGATACCAGACAAGATTACTATACCAGCAAAACTTTAAATGACCATAGATAAAGAAAATAAGACATTCCACAATGAAACCAAAATTAAGCAATATCTATCTACAAATTCAGACCTACAGAAGGCACTCGAAAGAAAACTCCAGCCTAAAGAGATTAACCATGCCCAAGAAAACACAGGGAATGAATAATCACAGACCAACAAATCAAGAAAGGAAACACACACACACACACACACACACACAGCAGCAGCAGCAACAAAATAACAGGAACCAACAACACTGATCATTGATATCTCTCAACATCAGTGGTCTCAGTTCCCCAATAAAAAGATAATAGCTAGCAGAACACATGTGCAAACAGAATCCAAGAAATACACCTTAACATCAAGGATCGACATCACCTCAAAGTAAAAGGACTGAAAAAGCTATTCCAAGCAAAGCTTGGACCTAAGAAGCTGGTACAGCCATTTTCATATCTGACAAAACAGGCTTCAAACCAAAACTAATCAGAAGAGATAGGGAAGGACACTATATACTCATCATCAAAGTAAAAATCCAACAAGAGGACATTGCAACTCCTTGTTGTTGTTGTTGTTGTTGTTTCAAGACAGTGTTTCTCTGTGTAATCATCCTGGCTGTCCTGGAACTCACTTTGTAGATCAGGCTGGCCTCGAACTCACTAACATCTGCCTGCCTCTGCCTTCCATGTGCTGGAATTAAAGGCGTGTGCCACCACCGCCCAGCTCAACATTGTAATTCTTAACATCTATGTACCAAACACAAAAGCACCCAAGTTCATAAAAGAAATACTACTACACCTTAAGACACATATGACCCCCACACACTGATAGTGGTGACTTTAATACCCTACTTGTGCTAGTTGAGTTTTCTATTGCTGTGAAGAGACACCATGACTACAGCAACTCTTATAAAGAAAAATATGTAATTCTGAGTGGCTTACAGTTTCAGAGGTTTAGTCCATTATCTTCATGGTGGCAGAGAAGGAGCCGAGAGTTCTACATCTTGATCTGTAGGCAACAGGAAGTGAACTGTTTTCCACACTTGGCATAGCTTGAGCATAGGACACATCAAAGCCCACCTCCACAGTGACACACTTCCTCCAACAAGGCCACACCTACTCCAGCAAAGCCGCACCTCCTAATAGTGCCACTCTCTATGGGTGCCATTTTCTTTCAAACTACCACACCACTCTTGCCAATAGACAGGTCATCCAGATAAATACTTAAAAAGAAATGGGGGAGGGGGAGGGTGAAGACAGGTGGGGGGGTAGATGATGTCATAAGTCAAATGGACCTAGCAGATATTTACAGAATGTTTCACCCAAACACAAAAGAATATACCTTTTATTCAGCAGCTCAGGGAACTTTATCCAAAACCTCATACACTCAGACACAAGGCAAGTCTCAACAGATACACGAAAATTGAAATAACTCCCTGCATCCTATAAGATCACCACATATTAAAGCTGCAAATCAACAACAGAAATAACAGAAAGTTTACAAACTCATGGGACATTTCCTCCTACTACAGAGACATTTGCTAAACCATATTCATTTCTGCTCTATTCATTCGAAACAACCTAGATTTCCCACAACCAAAGAATGGATAAACAAAATGTGGTGCATTTATAGAATGGTATATTACTCAGCTGCTTTTAAAAAAATGAAATCATTAAATGCACAGGGAAATGGATGGAACTAGAAAAAAAATCATCCTGAGTGAGGTAACCAGACCCAGAAAGACAAATGTGGTATGTATTCTCTTATATGTGGATATCAGCTGTAAGTCAAAGGTAACCAAGTTACAATCCATAGAACCACAGAGGTCAGGTTTAGTAAGAGTAAGGGACTGGGGGTTGGCCGCAGATAGATCTTCCTAAGAAAAGGAAATAGAATAGATAGTTATGGATGGACTTGGGGCAGGGGACTGTAATGGGAGGACCAAGCAGGGAAAGGGAGGGAAGAGGAGATGAGGAAGGGAATAGGGGAAGAGATAGCTAAAATTAAGGGGCATATGAGGAGTAGTACGGAAACAATATAGTAGAAGCTTTGTCAAATATATACATATATGAGGGCGAGCTAAATAAAATTGATGAAAAAAAAATGGGAGAGACAGACCTCCAACTGGCCATTTCTTGTCATCAAATGAAGCTTCCAATACTGAGATTGGGTTACATCTAATTGAGTTGTCAGCCAGAGGGTCCCATGTTAAACTTCAAACAACCCAGGCTATTGCTTAGACTGTAGGTTGCTCTCCATAAACTCACTGAAATCCCTGTTGCTGAAGATGACACCTACACACTGCATTGAACATGGAATGGTGGAGCTGGTGCTACATAGATCCTTTACTCCTACATTCTAGCATCTTTGTTATAGAAAAGCATTCTGCATGCTACCAAAAGAGAAATGTAAACACCAGCCCAGCCCTAAATCCTTTGATCTACAGTGGTGTACCGCCTGCAGGATATGCCAGAGCAATGGTGGTATAAAGCTTGTGTAAGTAACCAACCAATATCCGATTTGACTTAAGGCCCACTCCATGAGATAGAACCCATACTGGACACTGCTTGGATGACCAAGAACCTGAGACTAGATAGCCCATGTACCTAGGGGAAAACAAAAAGACTCCTAATGACATTCTGCTATACATCCATGCCTTATTCAGCCATCATCAGAGATGCCCTCCTGTAGCAGATGGGAACAAATCCAGAGATCCACAGACAGGGAGGTCTTGGAACATTCACCCCAAACAGGATGTCTCCATTAAATCATCCTCATCGCTCAGAGAATCCTACTGAAGCGGGCGTGGGGGGGGGCGCAGAAAGAGGGTAGAGCCAGAGGGGGTGGAGGGCAGTAAGAAAACAGCATGTTCTAACCACAGCAGAACCAGCGCACACAGGAACTTACAGAGACTGAGATAGCTCTCACAAGGCCTGCAGGGGGCTGCACCAGATGGGGCCCTAGAGCTGAATGGAAAAGTGGACACATGCCCCTAACCCTAATCCAGAAGCAGTCTCCAACTGATAACCACTTGCTAATGAAAATTTATTTTCCTCCAAAGAAGTCTCACTGGGAAAACAAACTACTCCTAAGGGTAGGCTGCACGCCCAGCAGTAGACGGCCAACAGAAAATTAACTCAAGGACATAATTTGGAGACAGTTTGTGTTTGTTTGGTTTGGTTTTTGTCCCATAATGTTGTCTCAGACCTCTCTCTCCCTCCCTCTCTCTCTCCCTCCCTCCTCCCCTCCCTCCCTCTCTTTCTCTCTCTCTCTCTCTCTCTCCCTCTCCCCCCCTTTTTTTCCAATTCCTTTGCATATATAGTGTGACGCTCAGTTTTGTGGGGTTTTTTATGGGATTCCTGAGTGTGTGAACGAATGGGTCTCTGAGTCTATATCTATTTCTTGTGAATTTCTCGGGCTCTTTTGCTTCTGTTCGCTTTTTCTTATCGTGATGTGTTTGTTTTGTTAACCTATGTGTGTTGTGGAGGTCAGAGGGAAACTTGAGGGCAGTGATTCTCCCCTTCTAACCTGTGGGTGGACATTATGAGGCTCACAGAAAGTACATTAGAATTTTCAGGAATGTACTCCAGGAAGCTCAGCCACAGAATCACAGAAAGGTAAGCCTGAGTAGACAAGCCTATGCTTCTCAGCATGTTTTTTTATGACTATTAGCTTTCTGTTAGCAGCTTTTGTTTAAGCCAGAGCTAGAATAATGGTACATTTATAGAAAGCAGAGAATTTATTTCTCAGTTTTCTTGAGCTTTCCACGCTGGTGAATCTTCTCCTAGAAATATGTTTGCCAGAGAAAAAGAACTACCTCAGTCTCCTGTTGGTGACACACTCATTCATTATCCTGCATTTGTGTGTGTGTGTGTGTATCAGGATGTGGTAAGTTATTCCCACAACCTGTATTGTTAGGAACCTGTTTAGGGGTTACTACTTATTAAGTTATCTTGAATTCAGTATAAACACAACTTCTCCTGGGCACTCTGACAAATATATTTTGATTATTTACTTCAATAACTGTAACATTGGCGCTCTTTAGTGATAGCCCCTTACCTTGATGAACGGGTACCTGCCTGCATTGGAGTGCTCTTGCAATGGTCCCTTACCTTGATGAATGGGTACCTGGTTATATGCACATGGGGACAGTAGTGTGCTACTGTATAGCAGAGTGGGGTGACCCTGTGGAACAACAAGGCTCTGCATGGTTCAAAAGGCTTTTTTACCATCAAGAAATGGAAAAATGAACAAATACATACATTTTTTCCTGAAATGAACATTATGTAATACATACATACACTGAAACATATTATTCTATGATCCTCTAAAATTCTATCTTTTATAAACCCATTAAAATAGCTTAGTTCCAAAAAGAGATATTTGCTCCTTGACATATTTGCTATTACAAGTACAAATGTTTTTCTAGGTTTTCATCTTAAAGATGTTCTTTCCTGGATGAGTTGTGCCATTTCTGGGTTACATTTCTTCCTTTACACTACACAATGGAAAGGCTACCCTCTAGTCTCTGGCTAGTTCACTGGGAGCCAGTTTTGGTCACCAGGGTCGGTTAGATTGTAAATTATTGCATGACACTTCCATTCCTGGTTGGAGGCTGTGGTTGGTACTGGCTAATTGCAGGGCCCATCCTGACTTTCAGTATCACTGGTCCCAGAAAGATTTGATGTTTCTTCTTTAAAACGGACAGAAACAGCTTTGGAACTGTCAGAAATGGCAATGTCTCCTGAAGGCTAACCACCTGTGTATGACGGCGGCTGCTGTGTCCTGTGTGAGCTGTGTCGTGAAATCTGCTCCAGACAAGGCAGAATGTGCTGAAGCACCAGTGAAAGTTTCTACACTGCTGTGAACATTTGCAATTTATGGCTTTTTTACAGATTAGCCTGTTAACAGATAACACTAATGTGCTGTTCGCTCAAATTATTCCTCAATTCTTAGGATGGCTACAAATTCTAGATTTTAAAAAATTAAAAAAAAATGTAGGGTTAAATTTTAATGACAGAAGTGTAACCAAAGTGATGATGAGAAAGATACCAGTATTTTATTTCATTTCTTGTATTTTTGTGAGTGTGTGTGTGTGTGTGTGTGTGTGTGTGTGCAAGTAGGGAGGCCAGAGGAAGACTTGGGTGTTGAAATCTTGTTCACCACCTTATTCTTGCGTGACATGGTCTCTCACTGTACCTAGCACTAGGCTGGTAGCCATCAAGCTCCAGCATCCTCTTTCTCTGTCCCTCCCTCTCTTTACTGAGCTGGAAAGCAATAGAAAGATAACACAAGAAGTTGGAAGGGAAACTGGAGAGAGTGGGATAAAAGAGGGAGAAATGGGGGTGGATTTGATCCAAACATATTATATGCACGTATGAATATTCAATAAAATAGTTTTGAACCCAACACGGTGGCACAGTCCTTTAATCCCAGCACTCAGAATGCAGAGGCAGGTCGATCTCTGAATTAAGGCCAGCCTAGTCTACAAAACGAGTTCTAGGACAGCTGAGGTTATACAGAGAAACCCTGTCTCGAAAAAGAAAAAGGTAAAAATGAATAAAATCTTTTACTTCCACATATTTAAAAAGAATAGTTAGACCTCAGCTGTCTGTATTTATCAGTGATTCAATACATTTAATGATCATGTAGTTTCCTGAATAGCTATGAAGTGAGTCGAGTTTAGGGCACTTACACAATTGTGTTTGTGATGGTTTGGACCGAGAAGCACACTGCTGGACATTCAGTGACCAGGGGAGTCACTGTTTCTGCTTGTTTGCTTGCTTGCTGCACATAGATGTGCCCTTCAGGGAAGACAGACCCAAGAAAGAACAATGGTGCTCCATCCATCCTTCCACATGGTCTGTCCAGGTTTGCGCATGGCTAAAACTATGGAATCTTAGAATTGACGCTGAGTGCGCTCTTTTTAGTAATGAAGAAACTGGAACTCATTCCTTAAAGTAGTGCCAACTTCAGTGGCATGGGCAGAGCCGTGGGCCCTTCAGGAATGCAGGATGACTCAGTCTCACAGAAGTCCCCAAGTCAATGCTAACATCGCCGCAAGAATCTTGCTTTGTGGTTTGGAACTGCCTCCTGCTCCAGATGCTTTCAGTGCTTTGAATTTCTGTTATTATTCTCAAACAGCTTAAATAATATTTTTAAAATAGTGACTGTGCCAAAAGCAACAAACATCTTTCGAGAGGAAGCTCCCCAAGTTGTATTTGAGTACAACTCTCCCATGAGGAAATGTGAGTATGAGAAGTGAGAGATCAGCACCTTCTATGCAGATAACTGGGAGATTTGAGTCTCCCGCTTCGGCTGATCCTCACTACCCAGAGTGTGGTCTACCCTGGAGGGTCAAAAGGATTCTCTGGGAGCTTGTTAAGACATGCAGACTCTTAGGATCTGACACCGGCTCACAGTGTTAGGAATTGCAGCCTACCCCTACCGTGGATCCAGGAGAAGTGATCTAAACCTGTGAAGTTTCCGGGAACAATCTCCAGCAATTGGGGTGGGGGTGGGGAGAGACAGGGCTCTAAAACAGGGCTAAACTCTTGCCACTGTGCTTGGCTGTATGGTGTCTGTTCAGCTGAGGTGTGAACCTGTGAAAGCTCTCATTAGGAAGAACTAAAGAGAGCAAGCTGCTCCTGATTGCCATGGGCACTTTTTTTTCTTCTGCAGTTTACACATAAAATGAAATTCCAGCCTTCTGCTCTCTAATCCCCTGAAAACCAGCCTTCCCTTTCTCCCCTTTTCCAGATCCCCAGGGCCTGATCCTTCTTTCCTTCTCATTTCCTTTTCCGGATCTTAGGGCTGACATTTGGTGTGATTTGAAGAACCCTGGAAACCTCTGTTCCAAAGCTGCATTCCCTCTGGGATTGCACTTCTAACATTTCATTCCTTGTACAGCTTTGTCCTGTGTTGAATCACAGATCCCGCCATGAAATCTGTAAAACAGGGGAGCTCCAAGAATGTTTCCTTTCCTGAATATTATAACAGGAAACTCTCTCTCTCTCTCTCTCTCTCTCTCTCTCTCTCTCTCTCTCTCTGTGTGTGTGTGTGTGTGTGTGTGTGTGTGTGTGTGTGTGTAGGAAGGGAGACAGAGAGAGGAAAAGAGAAGAGAAGAGAAGAGAAGAGAAGAGAAGAGAAGAGAAGAGAAGAGAAGAGGAGGGAGAGGGAGAGGGAGAGGGAGAGGGAGAGGGAGAGGAGAGGAGAGGAGAGGAGAGGAGAGGAGAGGAGAGGAGAGGAGAGGAGAGGAGAGGAGAGGAGAGGAGAGGAGAGGAGAGGAAAGTGTTTTATGCATGTGGGCACACATGGGTGGGCATGCTTGTGTACTTGTGTATATATGCCAGAAAAGGACATTGGGCATGCTGCTCTATTGTCCTCCATTTCATTCCTTGGAGACGGGGCCTCCTATTAAGCTAGGAGCTCATCAGGCTGTTGTGTGTGTGTTTGTTGGTGCTTTGCTAGGCTGACAGGCTACCAGGCCTCTGCAATCCTTCCGTCTCTGCTCCCTAGAGCTGGAGTCACAGGTGCATATTGCTACAGCTAGCTTTTATGTGGGTTTGAGGGATCCACAGGCAGGTCCTAATGCCTGGACCGCAAGTGCCCTTACCTAGTGAGTCATGTCCCCAGACACAGGAAGCTTTATTATAGCCTTCCTGACAGAACTGAGGTATGACTTGATAACAGGAAGGAAAAAGTCATACAAGTAAGTTACATGGAAACCAACAGCTTTGCCCAGGGCTACAATTTTAGTTGATGAAGAGTCAGTAATGTAGGCCCAGGGGCTATAGGGAGGAAGCTCTGGCAGTCCTGCATATATGACTGACCATGAACACACCCCCAGCAACTTCTCAGTTGTGTCTGGAATGGGCTCTGCTCACCAGCATTCTCTCCTTGTCTTTTGCTTCTCAGTAATAAATGGTTTTATTTTGATAGAGTTCATTTGTTATTTTCTGGCTTCCCAGCAACTGAACATAGATTTTATTTTGCAAACATGCCAGCCAGTGGGGGTGGAATTCTTTCTGGGCTTCCCATCCATTCTCCACCTCAGTCTCCATGATGGCAGTGAGGCCAGAGGCTGGTGTAGAGAAAGAAAGAAAGAAAGAAAGAAAGAAAGAAAGAAAGAAGGAAGGAAGGAAGGAAGGAAGGAAGGAAGGAAGGAAGGAAGGAAAGAAAGAAAGAAAGAAAGAAAGAAAGAAAGAAAGAAAGAAAGAAAGAAAGATATATACATATACATACAGGCAGATGGTTTGTACAGAACCAGTGTATGAGTTTGTCAATGGCAGCAGCAATGTCCTTGAAACACTTTTCATTGGGGAGAGGGGAGGCCTCATTTTCGTATCTTGTCTGTTTTCAAGGATGGGTTTGGACAAGTTGAGTGTAAGATGGTATGCACATCTCTAGATCATACTGCCTTGCAGGCAGTTAGTAAATATATTAGAATGAAATGATGTTATTTAAATTTAGCAAATAACTATGGAATGTGAGCACTTTGTAAAAAATAAGCCCAATGATTGATGCATATAAGGGAACTGATAAATTCATATAAGTGGAGGGGGTAAGAAAGTAGTTCAGCTTAAACATCTATTGCCTAGGCCCTTGAGTGGATGCTCACACACAATAAAAGACCTTGGATATATAGAAAGCATTGAGTAGTCTCAGGCAAGAAGGACCTCATGAAGTGACATGTCTGATTGGTAGAAAGACATGAGAATTGCTAGATGCTCCTTTCATAAGGAGTTTTTCTGCTTATCAGTACTGGGATCTACTTTTTAATAACCACTGGATTGCCAGTGGTGGTGCAAACAGTGTTTCCATCCTAGTTTGGGGTGGAAATCCCTAGTTGCGACTTCTCTAAGGATAGATTCTGACAGTCTGATTAGGAACAATGAATTCCCATCCAAAGGACGGCATGTCTGACATTGAATGAGTAGCTAATGAGATAAATATCTAAACTGTTTCCTGTGAGAAACAAGATATGGGCTTTGCTCTCCCAAGAGAGATGGTAGAAAAAAAAGTGGGGGAGGGGAGTGGATGTGTGAGAAGAGGCTGAAATTTGACCTCGGGTGATGTATGGAAGAGAAATTCCCAGAGGGACCAGAGAACTTTTCGAATCTGTGTTGTCACCCTAATGACACAGAGTGTCAATGTGCTGTGACCTCTGTGTTTCCCTCTTTAGACAGAAACGTTTTCATGCCTGTATCACCTGGAATAAAGTATCTTAAAGTGTGTCTGGAATAGTAAAATGATTGGCAAGTGGAAGCAGGGAAGGCAAATGATTAGAACTTCATGAGAGCAGAGAAATGCAAAACTCTCTAGGATTCTGCAGAAATTTCTAGAGAACGCAGACTTTCTCTGGGAATGTAAGCTGATTTCATCTAAGGTTTCAGTGGACTCAGAAGTTCCCACTGACACCAGAATGCCCTCATTAGTCTAAGAAGTACACCATTGGCTGAGTCATATCTTATCCCTCTATCATCAATGCTCGTTAAATCAGTGTCATGTTCTTGGAACTTTATTTTGAGCAGATCTTGCTCTACGGCCCTGGCTGCCCTGGGACGTACTGTGTAGATCAAGCTGGTCTAGAACTTGCCTCCTGAGTGCTAGAACTACAGGTATTTGCCACTACATCTAGCCCTTGTTCTTATCTTTTATAGGAGAACATTGCAAAAGATCCACATTTGAATAAGCCAGTGAAATGGAAAATGTTCCTTTTAAATTATCCACTGGACCAGTGAAAACACTAAGTGGATAAAGACCCTTGCAGCCCAAGGAAGATACCCTGACCCCACATGGTGGAAGGAGAGTACTGACTCTGCAAACTGCCCTCTGACCTACACATGTCAGCCTAGATGTAGGCATGCACAAGCACACACACACACAGAGAGAGAGAGAGAGAGAGAGAGAGAGAGAGAGAGAGAGAGAGAGAGAGAGAGAGAGAGAGAGAGAGAGAAAGAGAAACACGAAAATAAAAATAAAATAAAACCATCCATTACCCCACATAAGCAGTCACTTAGGAATTCAATGTCAAGGAAATTGCTCCATGTAGGGGTGCAGTCTACTCTTGAGTTGAGGAAAGGAGCCAGGGATTTAGGGATGTCATCCTTTTACCCAAGTACAAGCAGTTCTGAGCCTAGTGTTTTTCTCAGACAACACCATCAGTGGTTTCGATTCTGTCTTTGTGTGGTTTCACTCTCTGACTTCCAATCATTATCTCGTTTTAGTGTGTTCTTCATTGGAAACTACTCAATTCCTCTATGAAAATATTTAGAATAAAAAATACGCTTTTGGATTCGTTCAGTAGAAGTTTTTATCAGCATCACTTCAGAGGCTAATGTGTGTGCGTCCCTCACAGCCACCAGTATCATCTCATGTTGACATTTCATGTCTGCACTTAGTGTCTTCTCTGAGGATTAGCTGCTTGGTAGGAACCCTGTGTTCCTTTCTCTCCGTGAAAGCAGGAGTTTAACAATTTGAGGTTTTATCACACCACCTACTATATCTGCTGTTGTCTCTAACATTCTTCATTGACTTTAAAACACACTGCCTTGGGTACTGACTTGGTAGACTTGCTTACTTACTCGGGAAACTCCATTAATCTCAGCACAGTTTTCCCATAAAATAGGTTTTTGTAGCTGAAGTTCACATGTGATGCAATTTGAGACATTGCATGGGAGAACAGGAAAACCAGGGTGAAGAAACACATTATAAGTTGTAAAAATCGGGACACTCACACATTATTTACCACACGGCTTTGCAGCTAATCCATAGAATTTAATTGTGGCTCCTTCCTTATTCTTCCTCAGTAGGGATTGCCAAGTTTGTCATCCCCCCAGCTTGAGGCTAAACTGCTTCATTTTTAAATGTTCCATGAGCAATCACTCCTTTTCTGCCCGTGGTAACTCCAGAAGCAAATGACAAAGTCAAAAGGAAGTCTGTCATGTTGCCACTCTCTTCCTGGTCCCATGTTCTGAACAGCATTTTTTTTTTTTTTAGGTTGTTTTCAGTGACACTACTAGAACTGACCTCAGGACTCACATCTGGGATCTTTTTGTCCCCTGGTTTTCCATGTACAATTGAAATAAACAGTTTGGGCTTTTCTCACTCTGGGTTAATTTTTTATCTAAATCCATTGTCAGATCTGAACTGTATGCCTCAACAGGAATTCTTTTCCAGAACATAATATAGTCTCTCCTAAGTATTTCCCAAAGAGCATCATTTTATTAGGTTGTAAAAGGTAAAACTTTGCCATAAAAGCTAATTTGAGAATTTCCTTTCTCATCTCATTTAGTAAATACTATCTAAATTCTCAGCTACCAAAAGAACCAGAACATTTTGTTACTGAGACAGTTAACAGTTGTGACCTCCTTGTTTGTTGGATGAAATACATGCTCAGCTCAAATCAAATGAAAATAAACATAAAATCCAGAAGTCTACTGTAAGATCAGCCAGTCCTTCCCATTAGTGAGCCCACTTTTCCAGGACAAATTCTAGAAGAAATTCAGTAAATGTGGCCTAAGACAAAACAAAGTATTATGCTGGTTTTGAATTAGTCATGGGAAATTATTTTTAGAAAGTATCTCCATGATTCAGAATGTGTGATGCCCCTTTAGAGGTAGGGCATGGGGGAAAAGCAGCTATAGAGCAGATTCTAGAGTGAGTGTTCACAGGTTCACACTCCACGACCAGCATCGACAAGGAACGCTGTAGCATTGGTTAGGCAGATCTCTAAGCTTCTCTGTGTCTCGTTAGGTAATAAAGGCAGTGACATGACTAACTGTTATGGTGACTGGATAATGCAATGCACATGAACTGAGCATCCTCCACCAGACTCCAATGAGAACCTCATGGTGATTACTATGGTTTCACATAGAGTTGAGTGCTGTGCATATGAACTGAGCATCCTCCACCAGACTCCAGGAAGAATTTCATGATGGTTACTATGGTTTCACATAGAGTTGAGTGCTGTGCATATGAACTGAGCATCCTCCACCAGACTCCAGGAAGAATTTCATGATGGTTATGAGAACCTCATGATGGTTACTATGGTTTCACATAGAGTTGAATGTGGTGCATATGAACTGAGCATCTTCCACCAGACTCCAGTGAGAACCTCATGATGGTTACTATGGTTTCACATAGAGTTGAGTGCAGTGCATATGAACTGAGCATCCTCCACCAGACTCCAGTGAGAACCTCATGATGGTTACTATGGTTTCACAGAGAGTTGGGTTTTAGTGTATAATTTTCTCCATCCTCAACTGGCTGAAGAAAAAAATAAAAAAACAACTAGGAATCTAAAGGGTGGTAGTAGATCCTGGAAATTCTCAAGTGATGTCCTGAAGATTTTTTCCAGTCTTTCATTATGTTGCCAATAGTTTTACTCTTTCTGTAAAAGTTCCTGGAAATTCCCACATCTCCCTTGGAAGGAATAGCACTTCAAGTTCATTTAGATTTTTGTGTAATGGGGAGAAAAAAATCAATATTTTGCCTTGGTAGCTTCTTCTGGCAAAATTCAGCAATTCGTTCTGATTGGGCAACACTGAGATCACATGTGCATGCCTCTGGAGCCAGGAGAAGAGAAGGGACCAATTTACTTAAGGTTGGGGAGGGGCAGAGCTCTAGCCAGAGTCTACACTCAGTGAGTGATCTAATGGGATGCAGGAGATAGAGTCTTTAGGAGTTCAAGATGTAGCTATGCAGGCAACACAGGAGCAAGGTCTCTTTCCCATCATCCACTTACTACCCAAGTGAAGGAGAGTACCAGCTGCTTGTTGGGAGAACTGACTGTGAATCTCCAGAAAAACACACTGCTTTGAGTGAAGCCATCACTGCTTGGAAGTGTCCCTGCAGTGTCCATCCGGGAGAAGGCCACTGTGAGAATGGGTCCACACTGGAGCTTCCAGTGTCCTGCACACAGTGCCGGCTAAGGCACAGCACATCTGTCCAGGTATCTCTCTCCTCTTCGATGAATCCTGGCAGAGTCTCTTGGTGCAGGCGAACGACAGACTGCTTTTATATCTGCTGGTTGGAGGTTGAAAGCCCATTTGTTTATTTATGGAAAATTGTCATTTGGTAACTATATGCACCCATATGACACAACAAAACTTCATTGGGCTTGGAAAAGTATTTCTGTGAGCTCTAACCCAATTCACAAGTAGGTTTGCTCAGAATCTATTTTCTCATCCTGTTTAGTTTTTTTGAAAGAAACTTTATAGACATGGAAAGAATCAAGAACTATGCCCAGGGGCATATATGACTCATTACCATTAGAATTCTTGAAACTAAGTCACTGCAATAAAAAGCCTGCTTTAAATAGTCACAAAATTAACATCATTTATCATTTAAATTTACATCTTACTCTAACAGATAAATAATTTCTTATCATAATGATGAAGGGTAAATCTTAGGGTTTTTCAGCTCATAGAAAATTGTCTTGCATGTGAATGACATAATTAAATCTTGCTAAAGCTATACAAGCTCATTCTAAGTTACTAATTCTCGCTCTTTCTGATCCTGGAAATTCACTTCTTGACCTCACTATATGATTTCTCAAGCAGGATGAATTAGTTTGATGAAGATATTTTCTAGTGGACTTGGGCCAGGAGGAATGTTGTGTTTGCTATTTCTATGAGACCAAGAGGACCAACAGGCTACGGGTCTAGTTGGTAGGCCCAGCACTATGAAGGCCATCTGTTTGGACCATCAGGTGGTGTGGCTGCTCATTTCCTTCCTTGTGATCCCAGGCTTCAAACTGAATTTATTATACTCAATATTTTGTTACCATGCCACGTCAGAAGACTGGTTTCAGCTACAATAATTTATAAGAGCAGGTATTGTCAGATTCTCAGTCCCATGTATTTAAAGGTCCCTCTACATTTCCTCCCTGTTAACACACACACTCTTGGATAGCTAGGCCCTCATTGTTTCACAGGGTGACATAGGAAAGATGTTAGTCCACCTTCATTTGTATGTAAACCAAGGAATTGTGGAACTTGGATGCTAGATCTCTTGTTAGGGGGCCAATCGATGATGTGCTAGACACTAGAAAAGGAAACACTTATCAACCACAACCACTCTTGTAGATCTTAGTCACGGATCTTTGAGTTCCAGTCTCTTGGATGTTGGGCTGGTGAGACAGTGCAATGGATAAAGATGTTTGCCTAAGGATCTGAGTTCAAAACCCAGGGATCTATTTGGCTGAAGAAGATAACTGATACTTACAAGTTATCCTCTGATCTCCACATACACACTGTGGCAAACACATAGTCACACAGTAAGTAAAAAGTGTAGTAAAAAGAAAATGAATGTTGGATGTGTCATTTGCCATCCATAAAGACACAGTGGGAGTCAGAGATAGATAGAATCCAGGACTCCGGTGTGACCTTAGCTCTCTTGTCAACTCTGTTAACATCACTCCCGTGAACGGGAGAAATTGTCCAAAGTTGTATCTCACAAATGCAAACATTTCTATGCTTTCCTAATGTACAATCTATTGCACTTGACAATTTGTAAATTATTTTGAAAGATAAAAACTTATCTACAAGTAAGTCACACAAAGCAAATAAGACATAAAAAATTGCTGTGGATGATTGACTGATAAATAAAACACTGATTGGCTAGTAGCCAGGCAGGAAGTATAGGCAGGACTAGCAGAGGGGAGAATTGAGGGAACAGGTAGGCAGAGAAGAGGAGATGCCAGCCTGCCATCTAGGAAACATCATGTAAAGGCAGCAGGTAAAGCCACTGAACACGTGGCGACATATAGATTAACAGAAATGGGCTGAGTATAAGAGTAAGAGCTAGACAATGGTAGGCCTGAGCTAATGGCCAAGCAGTTTAAATAATACAAGCGTCTGTATGTTATTTTATAAGTGGGCTATGGGACTGCTGGGTCTTGGCTAGAGAAAAACTCTAGCTACAAAAAATGATCTCATTTCCAGAGTTCTTCAGTTCTTCCAAATGTGTAGACCAGAGTACTAAGAGTATTACTTTGAAAGAAGCACAGCTAGTCCTAGATACGCACCTACATTCTGAGTCAGACTCAGACTTTTGCAAGAAACTGATGTAGAGCCAGGTTTGAGCTGTTCATCTTTTTCAAAAGATACTTTCATAATTGTCATGTCTCATCTGAGCATTTATCAGGAAGGAAGCCAATGAGGAAAATAAGTCACATGTGTGGAAACCTTGATTCAATTGCCTTGCTCAGGCTAAAGTGTTTCAGGATCTACCATAATTAATGTTACATATGTAGACATAGTTTATGTGGATATATTGAGTCCTGTTAATATATTCAGGTCACCAGAAACTATCTAGAAAGTTTGCCATATTTATTCTATAAGCATGGATGTTACACTAAATAATGTCTATGGCTTCCTTGGGTGCATGTTCAGGTCCCAGAAGGATGAGCCTGAGTAGGGTGACTTTGTTCTGCTCTACCTTATGAAACTGTTAATGGACTATGTCACACCTCCACCCATTTTTGTGGCCTAGAAATGGAGTTAGGTAGGAAAATGGCTCATTCTAAAGTGGTCCTGTTCTCAGATGACATGAAAATTTTCCATTCAAGGAGGAGAGGGCACTACAGATAATTCCACAGAAGTTTACTGCACAAATATATAAAAGTGGAAAAGGAGACACAATTACAGAGACTTTTGTTTGTTTTTTTGTTTGTTTTTTGCGATCATGAAAGAAATAGGGGCCTTATGACTGCTAACCAAACATTCTACCACTAGGCTAGACCTCTTGCCAGCAAATGAATATTGGACCTGACTCAGTAAAAAGTCTCAATTTTGAAAATCCGACTCTCTGGTCATTGGCTGGAATAGCCTAACCACCCTTATCATTTCCTTAATCCCCTTGCACTTACTCTTTCATCTCCTTAGTGCCTTCTGCATTAAAGGGCTGTTTTCCTATTATGCAGTCTATAATCTGTAAAATCTGCACAGCTGTGTCATGACCACACCATTGTTTATAGCTTGCATCGATCCCTAATATTTTGGCTTCCTCTTCCTCCTGTTGGTCTAGGCCTAAATCTAACATGGCCTCACGGTCCCAGACATCTGTGTGTGGTCCTCCTATGAGGTCTGCACCATGGTCTGAAGCAGTGCATGCCTGTCTCCAACCTCCTATCACCTCCTCTGTCTTTCTCCTGATTTACTTTGTTTTCTACCTCCAAGGAGCTTCTCCTTCATACACATATCTGGAATTCCCTGGGCTCATTTTCTTTTACTTCTCTTTTGACCTACCTGGACCTGCTTTCTCTTCTCTTGATCCTTAGGTGGGTGTGTATTAGCAGGAAAAATACAGTGGTGTATAAAGTTATGAAATTGAAATACATTGCATTAAAACCTTGAACTTTACCTATGGTTTGTCAATCCAGCTACCTTTTACCTGCCTACCTTACAAACTATGGAAGGGCCCATTATGCACTATAAGCTGTGACTTATACAACTCTCTAGTCCCAACCCAGACTTAGTATACATAAAACATTTACTGAATTGATGAATAAATAAAATTATAACCAAAAAAATAGATTTGTTTATGGAGGAATAAGGCTTAGTATATGTAGCTCCTGCATTTCATGGAGCACCTGGAATCTTTATGGTATATTTTGGATTTTGCCTATTTAAAATAAAGGATATTCCAAAAACAAGTAGTACACTTACTTTAAATATGTTCATGAAAAAGATAAATCATGGTATCTCATTTGAGATCAAGTAGAATTTAATGTTTGAGGGAAATCTGTATTAGTTACTCTTCTATTGCTATGACAAAACACCATGACCAAGACACTTTATAGAAGAAAGGGTTTACTTGGGGGCCTATGATATAAGAGTCCATAACTATCTTGGTGAGGATCGTGGTAGGAGGTAGGCAAACATTTTTCTGGAGCAGCAGCAGAGAGCTCACATCTCCATCCATAAATAGAAAGCAGAGAGAGTTATTTGAAATGGCTCCAGTCTTCTGAAACCTTAAAGCCCACCCCTAGTGACAATACTTGTTTCAGCAAGGCCACACCTCCTAATCCCTCCACCCAACCCCCACCTCACTCCCACCCAGACAGCCACCAACTGGGGACCAAGTATTCAAATGTCTGAGACTTATGGGGAACATCTCATTCAAACTACCACACAATCCTTTTGAAAAGAAAAGAGTTTGGCAGTGTTCCTTCTGTTTCGATTGTGTGGAACAGTTTGAAAAGTATTGGAATTAGCTCTTCTTTGAAATTCTGGTTGAATTCTGTGCTGAAACCATCTGAACCTGGGCTTTTTTTTTTTTTTTTTTTTTTTTTTGGTTGGGAGACTTTTAATGACTGTTTCGATTTCCTTAGGGCTTATAGGTCTATTTAAATTGTTCATATAGTCTTGATTTAATTTTGGTATGTGGTATCTATCCAGAAAATTGTCCATTTCTTTTAGATTTTCCAATTTTGTGGAGTATAGGTTTTTGAAGTATGACCTGATGATTCTCTGGATTTCCTCATTGTCTGTTGTTATGTCTCCCTTTTCATTTATGATTTTGTTAATTTGGATGTTCTCTCTTTGCCTTTTGGTTAGTTTGGATAAGGGCTTATCTATCTTGTTGATTTTCTCAAAGAACCAACTCTTTGTTTCATTGATTCTTTATATTGTTCTTTTTGTTTCTATTTTATTGATTTCAGCTCCCCATTTGATTATTTCCTGGCATCTATTCCTCCTGGGTGAGTTTGCTTCTTTTTGTTCTAGAGCTTTAAGCTACCCTGGTGATGAGATTGGTGAATGCCCTAACTGTCATCATAGAGTCTTCATCCAGTAACTGATGGAAGAAGATGTAGAGAGCCACGGCCAAGCACAAGGCCGAGCTCCAGAATTCCAGTCAAAGAGAGGGAAGAGGTATTCTGTGAGCAAGGAGCATCAAGACCATGATGGGGAAATTTACAGATAAAACTGAACCAAGCCAGTGGGAACTCAGGAACTTTGGACCGACAGCTGTGGAGCCTGCATGGGACTGGACTGGGCCCTTTGCATGGGCAAGATAGTTGTGTAGCTTGGTCTGTTTAAGGGGACCCTGACAGTGGGAATAGGATCTATCCCTGGTGCATGAATTGACTTTTTGGAGCCCATTACCTATGGTGGGACACTTGCATAGCCTTGATGCAGGGGGAGGGGCTTGGGCTTGCCTCAGCTGAATGTGCCAGACTTTACTGACTCCCTATGGGAGGCCTTACCTTTTCAGAGGAGGGGATGGGGGTAGGCTGGGGAAGAAGGCTGGTGGGGAGCGGGAGGAGGGATGAGGGGGAATCTGTGGTTGGTATGTAGAATAAATAAAACATTTCTTAATAAAATTTAAAAAAAAGAAAATTGAAATAAGTGGCCAGCAATGTATTAATGAAATTTAAAATAAAACAAGGAAAAGATTAATATGAAGCACATGTAACCACATTTATTTCCAAGAATATGACTGAGATGATTTGTGGTAGAGGTTCTGCCCTGTCCACCAATATGTCTCTGAATGACCTCCTTACCCAGAGCATCTATCAGCTACTCTAATTATTATTATATTATCTATTATCATCAACTAATCTAAATAATACCCAATCATTTGCACAGTTTATTGGACCCGAATGGACAGCCCAGCATGCCTGGGGTAGAAACAGTGAATGTTTCTAGGGTAAAGAGTGAGCTAGCTGCCCTGTGGGAACATTCTGGCCTAGTGTATTCTCTCCCCTTGTATAAGGTACCTGGATTCTTATAGTAAGTAAACTCTCTGCTGAGGCTGTCATGAACTACAGCCAAACAAAGCTGCTGGCATATAAATTGTGTTATGTTTTCTGGAAAATGTTTGGCCACATACACTGGGAAAAATATGAAAAATATTTACAACTGATTCTTGGTTCTACTACTTCTTGGAGTGTGAGGGGTTCATCAGATTCAAGTACCTGAATAACCAGTGCAATGTAATTTTTGATACCAATAATTTTTTCTTTTAGAAAAATGGTAAATGTTCCAATTTGGTAACGCCCTGATTATATGAAGTGTGCTTGCATCTTGTAACAGTATTAAAATGTTTGAGGAAATATAGTTAATGGGATACTAATTACTACGCAATAACACTGAGGGACAAACCTGTATGCAGAATTGCATATACATTATGACTCCAATGCCATAATTTACATATGTATGTATATATGATGAGTAAAACCATAGATGTATGAGGCATAAAATAATGAAATGAACTTTTTTGTATTGAAGAACTAAATATGACTATTATTTTGTGCTTTCTAGAGCTTCTAAATTTCCTGCAATGACCATGCAGATAACTAGAGGCATCCGATTATTCAAAAACTTATGAGTAAAACAATGTATTAATTTAATGTTATAAGCAATAAAAATTTTTTGTTGTTGTATGAAAAACTTCAAAAAATTTAAAATGGTGTACCTGTCCCACACTGCTCAGCAGAACAAACTGTTCCTTCTTGATCTTTTTAATAGTGGGATATAAAACCTATATTTACCATATTAAACCATCAATCAGATCAAACAAAATAAAAAATACATTTGTACTTACATCCATGTCATTGTAAAAATAGATGAGTTTCTATTTTAAATAATGAAGATCAGATACATTACAATAAAATTACTTTATTTTGAGGTAAACAACATCGCCAGATTTTCATCAAATGACAGTTTAGAGATATAGGTGTACATATATGTAGAGAATATATACTTTTTTAGAGAGCAAAGCAGATTTTATGATATATAGTCTATTCACCACCAACTGTATACAATTTTTAAATGTGAAATAAAGCTGATGTACCTAGGAAGTCACGGTTACTACAAGCAGTTTGACTTTGATGTGTGACTTTGGTAACATTGCTACATAAATACACCACTAGCTGGCATTGTTTGGAGGCAGTGGACATTTATAAGACACTAGCTGAATTTTACAAAGGGGTCCTGAAACTTGATGACTACAGCTTAGCAAATCTTTGCACAATATGTGTAGTAACAGGGACAAGTGGATTGCCATTACTAATAACCAAAGAGACAAAAAAAGGTTCTTTGCCTTTTGGAAATTGAGCAGAACAAATAGTCTTGACCTCTTGCCTCTTGTTACTTGTCTAAATATTTAACATGTTCTACATACCTTCATGTGGAAATCAAAAGGAACATAGCAAGAGGGGATGGAGGAGACTGCATTTCTGCCAGCAAATGTTTTCCAGACCCACAAATCTATCCAGTTCCTGACTCTTCCTTTGGACAGCCATCATCTATTAATGCAAGACGTGGCAAGGAGTGGTTCTGCTTGGGTGCTTGTCAATTCTTTTTTTCACAGTTCTAGAACACATCTGCAGTCCACTCAATGCATCTTCTGCTTAGATCCTGAGGCAGGGGTGAATGTTCCTTTGGTGGTGTGCTGTCTTGTTGGATGCTGCCCTGGCTTCTGTCAGGACACTAATTCACCAGCAGACTCTGGACCTGTCACTCCACCTCGAAACAGGACGCAGGCTTTTTGGCCGATGAGCTCATGTTATCCGAAGGGCGGTAGGAAAGAGTGCTCATTTTCGTAGACAGGCTTGAGTGGGACTTGGCCTTCGGGGGAATGTATTTCAGGAGCTGGAGAAAATATTTCTTAAATTTTTTCCCCAGAAAGCCATAAAACAGAGGGTTCAGGCAGTTGTTAAAATAAGCTATGCAGATAGTGATGGGCATGGCAGTGTCCACGATGTCAGAGATTTTACAGTCGCGGATGACCCCCAGCTGAATCAGGACATCCAGAAAAGTGAATATTTGGTGAGGAACCCAGGAAAAGAAAAAGAAAAGCACAATCGCCATAATTATCCTAAAGATGTCGTCATTTCTTGGCTTGTTCTTCTGGATTTCATAAGCCTTCTTCAGGGCTTTCCAAATGAGAGTATAGCTGGTGAGAATGATCAGAAAGGGGAACAGGAAGCCCAGAATGTTCTTGGTCAAGCCCAGCCCGATGGGGAGGGTTGAGTTCTGAGATTCATAATGAAAAGCACAAACTGTGATATTGGTGTTCTCGATGAAATACACATTTCGGTGGATAACAGCCGGCAAACTGGCCAAGCCAGCCAAAAGCCAGATGATGATGCAGGTGACTTTGGCCACCAGCATTGTGCGGCGGAGGCGAGACTTCATTGGGTGGACAATGGCCAGGTAGCGATCGATGCTGAGACAGGTGAGCAGGAACACGCTGGCATAGAGGTTGAAGCTGACACTGGCTGATGCGATCTTACAAAGGTGATTGCCAAAGGGCCAGCGGTATTCCATAGCGGTATAGACAGCCCACAGTGGCAAAGTCAGCAAAAAGCATAAGTCAGCCAGGGCAAGATTCAGAAGGAAAACACTGGCCACCGTCTTCAGCTTCATGTAAAAGTAAATGACAATCACCACCAAGCTGTTTCCAAATATTCCCACCACAAAGATGATGCTGTAGAGAGTAGGAATCATGACAAATATGTAATTGTGCCTGCCAGCCTTGGGGCAGTCATCTTGGATTCTTTTAATACCATCTTCAGTAGAAGAGTTGAGGATCATTTTGCTTTTCTGAGTTGCTTTCTCAGACACTATTCAAAATGCTCCTGGAGAAAACAAAAATCCAAAGAACATAAAAAGTTAAGTTTAAGTTCCAGTTGTAAATAAGCAATTTTCATTCTCAACCACAAATCTAGTTGTAAAACTTAACTCTTTGGAAAAGATATTAGATCATATTTTCTGAAGAAACGTCATGAGTTGATAAAGTCTATGATAGTCCACTTAATTTCTAGAGTGTATGCTTAGGTAGTGTTAAGTGGCTAATTAGACAGAAAGCTTGAAGGTCATAGAACGACGAACCTCTTCTTCATAACCATAACCATAATTAACCCTTTGATTCTTAATACAAATTGTTAACTTGATAGGATGTACACTAACCAAAATGGATATTTTTACCACACAGAGTGAAAAATTAAAGACCTATATAGAAAAGTTTCTGAATGGATTATGAAAGGAAAATTGAGACTTCAACAATTAACAGGATTAGACCCAGCAGAAATTGTGGTATCCTTTACTAATGCTGAATTTGCCTAATTATGGGCAGAAAATTAACATTGGCAAAGAGCTTGCAGTAATTTCTTGGGAGAGATTAGCAACAAATAACCCCAAAGCAAGAGACTTCAGTTTATAAAAAGAACTAATTGGATACTTCTTCACATTGTAAAAAAACACGAGTTTCTAGAGCCTCTACATTCTATACTGATGTAAATAAATCAGGAAAGGCAGGTTTTAAGTCAGGAAAAACGAGTCAAGTGCCTTAAACCCCTTATGATTCCCTCAAAAGTCAGAATTATATGCTATTCTCATGGTATTATTAGATTTTTCAGAATCTCTTAATATAGTTACTGACTCTCAATATACAGAAAGAATTGTTTTACATATTGAAACTACTAAACTTATTCCATATGATTCTGAATTAACTTTGTTGCTTACTCAATTACAATAAATAATCAGAAATATATGTATCTCTCATATACAACACATATCAGATTCTATACAGGTCTACCAGGCCCTCTAGTACAACGTAATGATGAAATTGATCATTTATTGGTAGTAAATGTGCTAAAAGCCTCAGAATTTCATAAGAAACACCATGTTAATAGCAAAGGTTTGAAGAAAGATTTTTCTGTCACTTGGCAACAAGCCAAGGAAATTATAATGAAATGTCCTACTTGTTCTTTGTATAAACACACTCCACTACCTGCAGGAAGTAACCCTAAGGGTACTTAAAGAAATGAAATTTGGAAAATGGATGTGTTTGATTTTGTTGAGTTTGAAAATTGAAGTATGTGCACCATACCATAGATACATATTCAGAATTTCAATGGGCAACTTCCTTAAGTTCTGACAAGGCTGCTTCTGTAATTATGCATTTATTAGAAGTTATGGCCATTATGGGAATAGTTGTACAAATTAAGACTGACAATGCTCCAGCATATGTCTCTAGTAAAATGAGACAGGTTTTTTTTGTATATTACAACAAAAAGCATATTATAGGTATACCACACAAACTTATAGGACAAATAATTATAGAAAGATCTATTCTCACTTTAAAATATATGCTTAATAAACAGATATGGATAATAAAAAACCCCATAGACAGATTACACAATGTTTTATTAACTTTAAATTTTTTAAATACTAATGAGATAGAAACAATAGCTGTGGAGAGAGACTGGATAGTAAAAAAACAAAACTGCTGAATTAAATCAACTAATATATTTTAAAGATGTGTTGACCTCAGAATAGGAAGCAGAATATGTGTAATACTAGGGAAGAGGTTTTGATTTTGTTTCCACAGAAGAAGAAAAGCTATTGATGTGATCAATATTGATAAAGATTAGATTCAAATAGGACAGACCTCTTGATTAGGAGAGGAGATTAGTTCATCAAAAAAGCATGGCCATTCATTCTAAACCAACTTATAAGACTAAGAAATGACTTTCATTTGATCAGATATAACCTGCCAAAAAAATGGAGGGGGGAATTCCCCAAAGTTAGGGTTTGGGCAAAGTTTTGTTTTTGTCTTTCCAGAAGAATAAAAGCATCCAATTAAGGAATCTGAAGACCACTGGACAAGTGAGACATCTGAGGAATAAGGGAGAATTATCTAGAGAAAATGTCCAAAGAAAAAGAGTAAATTAGATTAATGGTAAAGCACACTTTAAACAGGATAAAATTTAAACCTTCCCAAATGTTTGTTTCTGATGTTCTTTACAGACATATAAGGCAAATGGTCTCTTTCTAGTTTAAATTCAATTAAAAATTAAAGCATGCTTTGGAGCTGGAGTGTGGCTCTTTCCTTCTATAAACCCAAGCATTCTTGTTAAAGAAAATCTAAAATCTGTTTCATGTCAGAAGAGTGACCTGGTATGAGACAGAAGTAAAACCCAAATTAAGGGACTATTCTATTGCTACTAATCTCATAATCCTCTGGTTTTATTTTGATGCTTTAAACTTTTCTTAAGGTATAAATATTATCTCAAAATATTGAAGATTATAATATATATTTAAATTTTTTGATGTGGTATTAATGATCATATAGATTACTAACTTATTCTAGAAATAACCTTCATTTAGCTTCCTGTATGTGATTTTGGGCTTGTGTCTGAAGCAGGTACTAGGAACTAAGTTTGTGTCACTAGATGTACTTAACAAATTATAGTCCTTTAACATCTCAGAGATCTGCTGCATATGATATTTAAAATATTTAAGCTTTCTGCAGTGAACCATGACCATTCCTAGCAGTGACCTTTGAAGTCTCCAAAAGGATGTTGGAAGCCCACAATGATGAATCCACCTGGATTGTAGTAATACATTAACCTGACAAACACCACCCAATGATCAACTCTGGACTACAAACTTTCAGGACAACCTCAGAGTGGTTAGCTAAGATGATCCAGCCTCATAGACTACTTCAGTCAGGATTTCAGTTATGTCTTGCAGTTTCCCATCACACAGAGACTGGACAACAGATATCTCCCCCAGGACTTGACCATTATCTCAATTTTCTCAAAGTTTCCTAAGATGCCATCACCTCCAGACAACAGGAAATAACTTTAAGAACATGACACCTAGCTGGGCGTGGTGGTGCATGCCTTTAATCCCAGCACTCAGGAGGCAGAGCCAGGCAAATCTCTGTGAGTTTGAGTCCAGCCTGTTCTACAGAGTGAGATCCAGGACAGGCACCAAAACTACACAGAGAAACCTTGTCTTAAAAAACCAAAAAGAAAAGAAAAGAAATGTATGTTAGTATTTAGTCATCTAAAACAATCAAATTTATGGCCATGTTAGATAGGTTTTCAAGGTCAAATAGAGATATACATTTTAGATAGATGATCTTCAAACACTTCAGAGACCTACAGAATATGGTATTTAAGATGTTTTAATAGCATAAGGCTTTTTATGACAGTGAGACGTGTCTGCTCTTGGCAGCACCAATTTACTTCAAAAAGGGATTATGGGCATTGAAGAACGTTCATATGGAGTCTGCTTTCATTGTGGCAAAGTGAACTACTGGGCAAGAAACTGCTCTTGCCTTAACTGCTGACAGTAAGCTATCCAAATTAGACAAGCAGGACACAAAAGAAGATGACTACTGAACTTTGCTAAGACAAGGTAGGACAGTCCTCCAAAAATTTCTGCTTCACAGAAAAGTCTGTCAGATATTCTAGGCCTGTATACCAAAGATGGATTCCCCAGTGTTGCAGAGGAACCTTGGGTGACTGTCCAGGCAGCCAGATGTCTTATTGTTTCTATAGTTTTAGAAGTTGTTTGCTCTGTACTTCCTATTTACTCAGGTAATATTATATCTTTCTCAGCTCTATGAAAGAGTTGAAGGCTAGTTAGCTATAGTTACAGTTTTCCTAGTTACCAAATTCAGAAAAGAAACTCACAAAAGAGGTGTAAAATGTATAAGGTGGAGGGACATAAAAACTTAAGTTGTTTGTCTACAAAGATATTTTAAGGTCTTAAAATATATTTCTAGGTTGGTAATACAAGTTATGATACAAAGTGAATTAGGTACAAGACTTTGCACTCACCAAGATAGGATAGATAATAGAGTATTTTCTCCAAAGTTGCCAAATATAAATGGGCTTCATATTGTGAATGTAATTCTTTCTTGATAATTGTTCTTATTGCATATAGTTTTACTTTGTTAAAGTTAAAACCTTTCCTTCTTATTTAGAATATACCTGATAACTGTTCTTAGTGTGTATCATTTTACTATGTTACAGTTAAAACCTTTCCTTTTTATCTAGACAAAAAGGGGGAAATGTTTTTGGATATTTGTTTGCTTTAAGTTGACCTTGAATCAGAGGGCAGAGTCAGTGATTAGCTGACCAGAATTTGCCATAGGGGCTTTGAAGGACCCAGATATGGGGGCGCAGGAAGATATGGGGAGGGGCTTAGAGAGATTCAGTGTTTTTTATCTGAAAAGCATGGAGAGGCAGGATCAGTTGATCGTTCCTCCACCACTTTTTGGATCAATCAGGTTTTTACCTCAATATCTGACTTCCCAGTTTTTAATTAATAATAGAACACTATAAATAAATGCTTCATCTATGAAACTAAGAACCTAAAAAAAAGACCATGTATGTGTTCCCCAGTTACAGTGCGAAGAAGTAGGGGTCTGTGTGAGTATGTCTGCAGGTAAAGAAACTCAATTTCAGAAAATATTGCTACTAAGTTAAAAAATGACATTAATTACTCAGAGTAGCTTGAAAGTTGTTTCCAATGTAACCCAATTAATTAATCTTTAACCTCACAGGAATGTCACATCTGGATCTTATTCATTAAACAATTTATTTAATTTCACAATCTTGGGGATAAAATTATTAGTATCCTCCCTTAGTAATAGTCAAAATAGCTGCCTTTTGCTTATTGTATCAGTAGACTTAAGATGGGGTGGGAAGGAATGTTCAATATGACCATCAGGTAAGGTAAGAGCAGGGCAGAGAATAAGATCTTGAAGGCTTTGCACAAAAGCTCCAAAATTAGCATTCAAGAATAATCTCTTAGAAAAGAGGAAGAGTGAACATGTTCATCCCTTCAGCTACTAGATCTAGCTGGAGCTGCTGGAGCAGGCAGAAGCTCTCCAGAGACACACTAGAGAATGGGTTCTCAACCTTTTTAATGCTGAGATCCTTTAATACAGTTCTTCATGTAGTGGTGATTCAAAACCATAAAATTATTTTCATTGCTAATTCATAATTGTAATTTTGCTACTGTTATGGATATTTGTATTCATACTGTAATGTAAATATCTGTGTTTTCCAATGGTCTTAGACAACCCCTGTGAAAGGGTCATTTGATCTTCCAAAGGGGATGCAACCCATAGGTTGAGAACTATTGCACTAGAATGTCTGAAGGTGATCTATGACTCATTACAATAGTAAAATGCATACCCCTGATGGAGAAGAGCAAAGGAGACTGTTTGGAAGTTGTGCATAGAGCTACATGTTACAGAGAACATGGGAGAGGAAACCCAAGCTCTGTCCATGAACCAAAATGCCCATGAAATTTGACAAAATAAAATTTCCTATCTTCTATACAGTGTGACCACTGAGCTTCTAAACTCTTTCTCTGACCCTGCTCACTTGTTCCTTTGAAATTACAACTTCCAATAGTGTCTCTCACTTAGTTTATTACTATTCATGTGACTCTGTCTAATCACTTGTTCAGGGACACACAAACTTGAATCCATGCACAAGTGGCACCCACATCCCATTAATCTCTGAGGTCATGGGGGACAGTGTTCTTTCTATGGCTCTTCACAATATATAGGGTAAAACTGTTTATTATTTAACTTTCAGCTGTCTGGATGTTGATTTCCACTAGATCATTCAAGGTTTACCTATGAGGTAACTGCTGGGTATGTCTTTCTGTATGTTGTGAATGTGTAGCTCTGATTGATTGATAAATAAAATGCTGATTGGCCAGTATCCAGGCAGGAAGTATAGGTGGGATAAGCAAAGAGGAGGATTCTAGGGAGTGGAAGGCTGAGTCAAGAGATGCGGCCAGCCGCCACCAGGAGAAACAAGATATAAGATATTGGTAAGCCATGAGCCATGTGGCAAGGTATAGATTTATAGAAATAGGTTACTTTAAGATATAAGAACTAGATAGCAAAAAGCTTGCCACAGCTATACACTTTATAAGTAACATAAGTCTCCATGTGTTTACTTGGGTCCAAGCGGCCAGCCACAGGGCCGCAGGAGCTGAACAGAACCAGAAAAACTTTAGCTACAAATGGCGCCCAATGGCTCAAGTTTCCACCTGAAACCTGAGAATATTTAATAAGCAATTCTAAATGGAGCCAAAAACAGCTTCCTAGTTGTGTCTCATGCCGGCAATGAGACACCACAACATGTGGGCTTGAACTACTCTGAAGCGGGTTCAGAGAGTGCAGGCTTGACCTACACCACATTACATAGAGGTATCTCCAAGCTGTGCACTATGCTGTGTGGTGAATTTACCCTTTGCTAGTTAAAAAAAAAAAAAAAAAAAAAAAAAAAAGAGGTTTCTGGGCTACATGCTGTTTTGATAGAAGCATAGATCCACTGCTTCTGAGAGTTAATGGTATACATGGCTCTCAGAACCAGAGCTGGTGGTAAACATACCACCTCCATGTTGGGAAGCTGAGGTGGGTGGAGCCAGCAGCCACAGCTGCCATTTTAGTCTTTTTAATGCTGCAGTATAAAGCAATAGATTCACAATAAGACAGATTCAGATGAAATAAACCTCTAAACAGTTTACAGTATGTGTAAAAATGTACATAGGCTTAGAAGAGAGAGAAAAAAGTAATATATACAGTTATATAAAGAAATAGTTTTTTAAAAATAAAATCTTTAAAGAGAAAGTAAAAGTAATATAAAAAATAAGCCATGTAAAGATGGATATCACACAGAGAATCTGGATTTTGTTGTGTTTTGGATTTTTTTTTTAAAGATTTATTTATTTATTATTATGTATACATTGTTCTGTTTGTATATATGCCTGCACGCCAGAAGAGGGCACCAGATCTCATTACAGATGGTTGTGAGCCACCATGTGGTTGCTGGGAATTGAACTCAAGACCTCTGGAAGATCAGTCAATGCTCTTAACCTCTGAGCCATCTCTCCAGCCCCATGTTTGGGATTTTTAACTGCAAAAAAAAATTGATTGTAAATGCAGCTAAATTAAGCCAATATATATATTTTAAAGGTATCTTGGCTTCAAATTTTGGACCTAAGGATATGTTGCTTTGGAAAAGAGGCTCTGCTTTTGTTTCCACAGAAAGCAACAGGCTATGGATTTGTTCTAGATTAAGATACATCAGGTTTGACCAGCCAAGACCCCCTGAAAGGTCCTCAATGACACCATGGCCCAAATGATCCAACATCTAGAACAGTTTCAAGGCAACTGGCTCAGAGAGTACAGCCTCATGGACTACTCTATAATCCTAAAATTTTCTTTATGTCCCCACAAGAATACAGTGCCTTCATCCAGCAGGAAGTAGTATGAGAAGCTACACCCAAATTCCCAAATATACCAAGCTGGCTTTGAAGATGGAATTGGCTTACTCCTTCTCTAAACCCAAGCATATTGCTAAAATAAAAGGTTGAAAGATTCTTCTGTCCCATATCAAAAGAGCCCTCTGGTGTGGGACAGAGAAAAACCAGTAATTTTATTTAAAGCAGGTTGATTTAAATACAATCTCTTTCTAAAAGAGGGGGATCGTATAGATATATAGGATGAAAGGGTAGATTAATGAGCCTACTTTTAAAGAGCAACAACTTGTTTAGAAATGTTTTACATTGCTATGGATTTTAGTTTATTGATACAAGTTTAAACTTAATTTTGTTGTACTGTATATATATTTCTACTCTCGGTTGAGGTATTATGTTTATGTAACTGATTTAGATTGTAATGGATAATTAAAGAATACAGTTTAATAATTAGTCTTCTATGATAGTCAAACTTATAGTCATGTTATGTTTTCTAGGTATGCATAGATACAATTCAATTAGGTAGATAATCTTCAAACACTTCAAAGACCTACAGAATATGGCATTTAAAATGTTTTAAAAATTTAGACTTTCTGGACAGTAAGACATGTCTGATGGGCATTGAAGACACTCTATATGGAGTTTATCTTCTTCTTGGCAAAAATAGCCATTTGGGCAAGAAACTGTTCTTGCCTGGACTGTTTGATTGACTGGACATGCAGGACCCATAGGAAGGTGACCACTGAACTTTGCTTGGCAAAATGGTCCTTCAAGTTCCTGCTTCACAGAGGAAACTGCCAGACATTCTACAGGACACAGAGAGAAGTGGCTGAGAGACTCTAGGCCTGTGGGCTGAAGACAGATGCCCCAACTTTACAGAGGAACTTCGGATGACTGTCCAAGCTGCCAGCCATCTCTGTCTACTCTAGCAAGATTCCCAAAAGTTGTTGCATCCGTCTCCTGTTTCTCGGGTAATATTATATCCTTCTGAGGTCTTTGATGTAGTTGAAGACTAGATAGTTATAATTTCCTTAGTTATAATAAAAGATAAGTTAGATATGAAACCTTAGACTCACAAATATAGGATAGATAGGATATCTTCTTTAATTTTGCCAAATACAAATAGACTAGATATTATAACTGTAATTCTTGCTTGATAATTGTTTTGTTATATGTAATTTTACTATGCAAAGTTAAAATCTTCCTTTTTGAAAAAAAGAAAAAGGGAAGTGCTGGGGATGTCTTTCTGTATGTTGTGAATGTGTTGCTCTGATTGATTGATAAATAAAATGCTGATTGGCCAGTAGCCAGGCAGAAAGTACAGCATAGGCAGGATAAGCAGAGAGGAGGATTCTAGGGAGTAGAAGGGTGAGTCAGGAGACACTGGCAGCCATTGCCAGAAAAAATAAGATGTAAGATATTGTACTGGACTAGGCCCTCTGAATAAGTGAGACAGTTGTTTAGCTTGAACTGTTTGGGGGTCCCCCAGGCAGTGGGACTGGGACCTGTCCCTAGTGCATGAGGTGGCTTTTTGGAACCTAGTTCCTATGGTGAGACACTTTGTGCAGCCTTGGCACAGGGAGGAGAGGCTTAGACCTGCCTCAACTGAATGTGCCAGGCTCTGTTGACTCCCCATGGGAGACCTTGCCTTGGAGGAAGTGGGAATGAAGGGGGGGGGGAAATGGGGGGGAGGGAGGACAGGGGAATCTGTGACTGATATGTAGGATGAATGGAAAATTTCTTCATTTAAAAAAAAAAAGGAAAATGTGGCTATAAAGTGAACTGGGATACCTTTACATGCAATTTCTTTCCTTTTTCTGCTTGAATCTATTTTCCTTATCATTATGCTTTGACATAACTGTGAGAAGATAATTGTATCTTCTTTCAGACTTCATTGGTTCTAGATGCTGGCCTTTAAGCTTTTCCTAGACTGTGGAGATTTTCTGTTATTATTTCCTTTACTGAGGCTCCCCCAACCCCTTTGCACTCAAACGTCCCTCCTCATCTCAGGTAATTTGCAAATTGTACATTTAATGGTGTCCCAATGTTTCCTAAAGCTTTCTTCATTCCAGTGCATTCATTTGGCTTGTCTGACTGTATTTTCGATAGACCACAATTGAGCTTAGTGATGCTGTCCGAATTTTTATCTCTTGTGTTTGTAAAGCCTTGTGTTGCATTTAAAATTTTTTTGTATCCCTTTCATCTCAAGGATTTTATTATTTTTTTCATGACCTCCATTTCTCTGTTCATTTTATTGGAAGTATTGGATTGTGCTATTGTGTGTCTTGAAGCTTCTTGACATTCCTGATGACAGTCGTTTTACAACTTCACAGATACCAATTGCTCTATGGTCAGTTTATGCTGCATGAATTGTTACCTTAGGTTAGGTACTAGCTAGTTTTCATGGCAGCGTGACCCAAGCTGGATGGGTTCATTTCGGAAGAGGGAACCTCAATTGAAAAAATGTGCTGGCCATATTGGCCCATGAGTAAGCCTGTGCTGCATTTTCTTGATTGATAATTGATGTGGGCACCAGTTCAATGTGGGAGGTGTTACACCTGAGCTAGTGGTCATCTGTACTATAAAATGGTAGAGTGAACAAGCCATGAGGAGCAAGCCATCTAGCAAACAGCATTCTACCATGGCTCTGTATCAGCTCCTACCTCCATATTTCTGCCCTATTTTAGCTCCTGCCCTCACTTTCCTCATTGGACTATGACCTGAGAGTTTTAAGATGAAATAAACCCTTTCCTCCTCCTAAAAAAAAAAACAAAAAAAACAAAAAAAAAAAAGATAGCGGTAAGCCACAAGTCACGTGGCAAGGTATAGATTTATAGAAATGGGTAAATTTGAAATATAAGAACTAGATAGCAAGAAGCCTGCCACGGCCATACACTTTATAAGTAATATAAGTCTCTGTGTGATTACTTGGGTCCAAGTGGCTGGCCTTGGGGCCGCAGGAGCTGAACAGAACCAGAAAAACTTTAACTACAGGCAACCATTTATAGAGTAAAGATGCCAAATGCAGGAAGTAGGCATGGTTTACCAACAAGACACAAATAACTTTACAGAGTGCTGGAGCTAAAAATGATTCTTTGGGATTTCAGGAATGACTAGGTGCTTGGGAAGGAATTCTGTAGAGATTCCTGAAAATATTCCCTCCTAGGTTTTACATAATCACTCAACTGTTCACTTACATGATTCTGAAAATGTATACTTTTTTCCTATCAGCCCATCAGAAAACTTAGAGAGAGAAAGAGAATGAATATGAGACAGGAAAGATTCCTATTGCATTGTGGCTTTTTCCCTGATGCATGAAACAGACATCTCAAAACCGTCTTGGCACAGAGAGACCCTCTGCTCCGGTAGTCATGGCAATGGACCAAGCAGAACAATACAGTGACACAGTGATGGCTGAGACTACAGCACAGCAATGGTGTTAGGACTCCATGACAGGAAAAGAAAAGGATACCAGGACCCTCATCTGGTACTCCGCCACTGCGATCTCCCGCCTGTCCCAGTGTGGAAGGTCCCTGAGTAGTGGCAGTTAATGACAACGGGGCTTCATGGTGCCACTTTCATGACCTCATCACTCACACAGCAATGGCACAGCTGTTTGGGGGTCACCGTGCTCCTGTCAGCAACCCACGACCCATGCTCCTGTACTAAGCCCAATAAGATCATTGGTCCACCATGACGAACTCGATCTGTTATTGATGTCCAAGTAGTGTAGATGTAACCAATCGTCTTATTAAAATAAGAAACACAGAGCCAATGTAAAAGAGAAAGCCGAGAGGTCAGAGGTCAGAGATAAAATCTTACCTCCTGCAGTGCTCCTAACTTCCCCGCGAGAGAGCTACTTCCTGTTTGTCTGTGTTTAAATAGTCTTTCTGTTCTGCCTTCTCATTGGTTCTAAACCCAACCACATGACTGCCTCATCACTGCCTGTAAGTACCGCCCTCCAGGTCTTAAAGGCATATGTCTCCAATACTGGCTGTATCCCTGAACACACAGAAATCTACCTAGCTCTTCTAACCACCACGCTCTTGCTATGGCTCTAATAGCTCTGACCCCATGGCAACTTTATTTATTAACATAAAATTAAAATCACATTTCAGTACAAATAAAATATCACCATAAAGTAGCATAGGTATCTGTTCACATTTCTCCAGGACAAATCACAGGCAGGTTTATAAGCGGGCTTTTTGCCTTCCTCCGCAGGTAAAGTCCCTATCTGAAGGTTGAGTTCCCACCCTCATTATTGTTAACAGTAGCCTTGATTAGGGCCCTGTGGAGGCCAATTAGGGATAGTGGTTTCCCTGGCCTGGTAGAGGCCTAGCATTCCAAGCTGTATCAAAACAAAAGAGCAGGCAGGCCAGTCATCTCTTAAATCCAGAAAGCAGGACCACCCCTAGGAATGCAGATCCACTGGAAACCATAAAACACAGGAGGAACTCTTATCCCTTAATGAGAGAATGTAAGTTTTCTTCCCAGGGTGCCCCCCCCACCCCGGAGCAGCCCAGGAGAGTCCTGGGGTTCTGTTAGATCTGCCTATCTTTCTGGGCCCTGACTCAGAGGCAGAATTTTGCTTTCTCTGCTCTTCTTTCTTTTGGGTGCTAGCCAGAACTCAAGTAAACTTTACCCAGTGCTCAGGACTTCCTTGGCCTTTCTCTGAAGGCCCCTCTTTCCACTTTCAACACAGAGCGATTTGTCTGTCACGTGGCTGACCTCCACGCTCATTCAAACAGCCATGCCCTCTCCTCCTGCCTCAGCTCCTGGAACTGGCCTACCTGGCAGTATGCTTCCCTCTTTGGCTCTCAGACTATTGCAAAAATGGAGTTGAAGAAATGACAATTTCTCTCAGGAATCTCCTACTGTGAGAGGAAATAGCTGAAGGCCTGCAAGGAGCTCTTGTCCTGGAGAGAAATTTATAACTGGTCAGAGACTTCAGGGAGAGACCTGGAGCTAAGACAGTGGTGGGCATGGGACCATACCTTGACATAAAAATATCCCTTTTTTTCTATTAACTTCTTCCTTCCAGTCAGGACCCTGAAGAAGGACTCTAGAAGGGCCATTGGATCTCTTTGTCTCTGTGGCCACATTAAATGAATATCTTTTGCTGCTTTACTTATAAATTGGTTCCTTAAATGGACTCATTGAGGATAAATGGCTGAACTTGGTTCGTTGGGGCACAGACTGTGACCCCTAAGTCCAGTAACAATTTGTGAGAAATGTGGGTGTTTTGTTTTGTTTTTCCTATTAAAGATGGCTAGCCCACCAAGGGCTCCTATTCTCTGTCCATCTCTCCCATCTTGAGAGACTCTTGTGTATTTGTCTGTTTGCCCAAGCCCTGGATACCAGGCATTCCTGAGACTTGACTCTATCCCACCCTTCCCCTTTGCTCCAGTTCTGAGTTATCCAATTGTGTCAGTTTATTAGGTCAAGCTCCCACCAAGGGGGTGACACAGAGTCACCACCCTGTGATGGGATAAACACCAAGTGAACCACTCCATTCCCACCCCTGCTCCCGCCCCGTGTGCTCCATCACTTGCTTTGGGTTGTTAAGAACGTTTTCAAAAGTAAAGTGCCTTGCCTAGTTACTTCCACCTTGTGCCTGTGTCTCTTTGCCCGACACTAGGAATATAGGAATATTCCAACACACCCCCATCTGGGGATCTGTAATAAACTCTCTAAAACTCATCCTGTGTCGTCTGGGAGTTTCTTTCTTCCAATTCACAGAACAAGAACCCCACTGGCTCAGGGCAGCATTTGGTGGCCATCAGATTTCCAGGACACTGGCTTCCAAGAAAGACTCCTTTGTCTTAAAAGACGGCCCAGCATTCCCCTTTTATTTCCTTGTCCCTTTCACTGAGCTTAGGCACCCTAAACCCTTTCCCTTCACTTGTGGAGTCCACGCACAAACATGGTCTGCTCTGCTTGTCACATTCTCTGTGACGCCTTCCCAACTGCTCTAGTAGCTTTGGAACTTTGGATATAGATCTTGACGCTTTAATCATCTTGACATATTTGCTTTCCTCACGGGTCTGCCAGCTGCTTGAGGAGAGGCCTGTTCTGAATCATCTTGTTTACTACTGTAAGCCCTGCAATATTCCAGGGGGCAGATGATAAACGACTCCTGAATGAGAGAGTGTGTTATCAGGGAACACAGCGTCCCCTCCGCAGGTCCTTACTCTCAAATTTAAAAACAGACTCAGAAGGAACCTAGACGGCAATTGTATTAGGATGAGAGAGAAAAACTACTGCGCAGACAAGCTAGGGACCTTGGAAGCTTCTGGAAGAGGGAACCTAGAGAGACAAGGATGGAACACTGTTTGTTGAGATGGAGTCAAAAGAGGCAGGAAGGACCAGCAAGGCAATCTGGGAGAGCTTCCTGGGGTGAAGGGCATTAGAGAAAGAATACACAGAACATCGTAGTAGGACTGTGATTAGTGTCTAAAACGTAGCCAGAAAGAGGAAAATGGGAACACTATGAGTTCAAGTTAAACCTCGGTGGGTGGGTTTAGTGGGGAGAGTCTGTCCTCCCAGAGGGGGGTCTTCTGAGCTGCACACCTCATTCAGGGGTAATTTTTCCACTCATCTTAGCATGTCTTCGGGTGTATTGTGTCTCTTTGGGATTCTGAAACCCACAGACTCTTCTTTTCTGGTAGAGTCTATTGGGTATTCTGCTTGCTTCTTGTACCTTGATAGGCAGCTCCTTTGGGTTAGGGAAAGTTTCTTCTATGATTTTGTTGAAAATATTTTCTGTGTCTTTGACCCTGGTCTCTTCTTCTTCCTCTATTCCTGGTATTCTTAGATTTGGTCTATTCATAGTGTCCCAGATTTCCTGGATGTTTCTTTGGCCAAGGCATCCATTTCTTCTACCTTGTCTTCAATGCCTGAGATCCTGTCTTCTGTGTCTTGCACTCTGTTGGAGGCTTACCTATGAGGTTTATGTTTGACTTCCTAAATTTTTCATTTCCAGTTTTACCTCAGTTTGGGTTTTCTTTAGTGAGTCTATTTCTACTTTCAAGTCTTGAACTGTGTTTTTTTGTTTGTCTGTTTTTGTTTTTCATTTCGTTCAACTATGTTCTCATAGATTTCATTAAGGTATTTATTAATGTCCTTTTTAAGATCATTGTACATTTTTATAGTTGCTATTTTGAAGTCCTTGTGCCTCAGCTGTATCACATTTCTCTGGACCTACTGCAATAGGGTTACTGGGTACCGGTGGAGACAGTCTTGGGTTAATGATTCTGGTTTGGAGGTTGATGTTTAGGCATATAGGGTTAGGATGATTGAGGTGATTTGGGGTGTTGCTATCTGGTCTTGTCTTTATTGGGTGAGGTTTGGTTCCATGGTTTCTGTTGCACTCTCTGGATCTTAGGAAAGTGTTGTGACTATGGGTTGCCTGGTAGAGAGTGCTTCTGACTCCCTGCCAGGTATGGCCACTGGGAGTCCCATGTAGATTATGTTTCTAGGTATCCTTGGATGACACAAAGGAATGGGAATGGGCTACAAGGGGGAATGGGAGAGCCCACAGGAGGAGGAAAGCTGGGTCCACTGCAAGGTTTGGCAGACTCCCCAGGAACACTGGTGGAGAGGGAAGACAGGTCTCTGCAAGTGGCCTCCTACAGGGCTCTGGATGGGACTGGGGAATCTGCAGTGGAGGCTCGGAAGGAGAGTGAAGATCACCTAACTGGTTTCTAGACCAGTGTGGCTACTGAGTTTCCAGGGAGACAGTGTTTTTAGCTATGTGAAGCTGACACAGAGGAGCTGGAATGGGCTAGAAGGGGGTGCTAAGAGGGTCCACGGGCAGGAGAAAAGCTGAGTCTGCCTTGAGGTTTGGTGATATCCCTAGGGAATAGAGGCAGGGAGGGAGGACAGGCCCAGGAGATGGTCTGCTACAGGGCTGGGGATGAGACTGAGGAATCTGCAGTGGAGGATGGGAAGGAGAGTGTGGATCACCTACATGATTCCCAGGCTGGCATGGCCAGCTGGTTCACAGGTAAAGGATGCCACCAGGTATTGGCAACTAACGCAAGGGAATGCAAATGGGCCAGAAGGGGGTGCTGAGAGGGTCCACAGGAAGGACAAAAGCTGGGTCAGCCATTTGGGTGGGCAGAGTCCCCGGGGAGTGGAGTACTGGAACAGACAGATTTTTAAGGGATGTTTTCCTGCCCAGATAATTAGGCCCATTTTTGTTAGCTCATGGGAGGGGTGATGCTGTGTCTTTATACAGTCTTTTGGACAGCTTAGAAAGTCCTGCCTCCCCACCCAGAGCCGGAGGTCCAACCCTGATCCATTCTTGAGACCAAGCTAAACTGTGTATTACAAAGAATTTAAGAAAACTTTAAAAACTAAATCGATGGAATAGTTATGTTTACTGTGAAGAAATAGCTTTCACTTAAGAGGCTTCCACGAACCCACCACGTCCACCTTCCTCTTGTCCGTATGCTGTTTTAAATCTTCAGGACAGGCAGCTATGCTGTGCCCTTGTCATACGGCATTTCAAATTCTAAGAATCGTCAGTTGTGATACTGTCCCCATCCTTTGAATCAGTGTGTTACAAAGACATGGAAAGTACAACGCAGAGCTGGTTGCAAAGAAGATGCCATCTTCCCCCACTACTCTGAGCTTGGTAATGTCTTCCTAGCTACTGAACAAGTGGATAGTATGTGAGTGGGTGGCTGAGTCTAAGGCACACACACTGATTTCTGGCAGGCTCATGGACTCAAGTCACCCTGTTCCTCACTCACAGAAAACACCAGGGTCAAACCAAACTTTTGGGCAAGAAAACAAAGCAGGCAGAAAGCTCTAGAAATGGGCTTAGAGGACAGTCAACAGTTAAAAGAAGAATTAACATGTACAACCGAGGACTCTGCTTTGGGGGAGAGCTATTGCTTTTTTTTTTTCTCTCAGAAGGACTTCCTTATGTTTTATTGACTTTTCCACTAATCTCATTATACTTTTTGAACTTATGCCTGCGTAGCAGTATAATTTCTAGATAATTCTTTATGAAAGTTAATTACTACATAAAAATTGTTTTGGCTAGCAGTCATTCATATCTTAACAAGGATTAATCAGTTTACCTCTTTGCTCTTCTTGCACAGTGTTACAGTATAATCCTAGCACTCAGGAGGTGGAGGCAAGAAGATAAGGAGTCCACAGCCTACCTCAGCGTCACTGGAGGCCAGCCTGAGGTACATGAGAGTGTGTTTAAAAAACAAAAAAAAGACACTAAAAACCAGCAGGAAGGGATTTATTTAATGCATGCAAGTCTCTGGGGAGCCCTAGCTGCTAGGGCTAGGAGGAAATGGTCCTCTCCTCCCTCTTTGCTCTATTGACCCTACTTTGACATCACACAAATCAGTTGGTTCCATTAATCCCATGTTTAGAGTGTCTAAAATTGTACTGGCTCCCCAGAAATCATCAACAGCATTCACACTGAAATGAACTGGGAACGAGTTTGCATTCTAGCAAATCGATTTCCAAGCAGATTTTTCAAATCCAACTTCTTTGCAAGCTGAGTTCAGCCTCTCCTTTAGCTTCACCGGTCCACTCGGACTAACATTAAACATGTGAAGGATTGTTCAGAGAAGCCAAGGGAGCATCCTTGGAAACAACAGAGACTCAACACAGCCTGGACACGGCTAGTTAGAAGAGTATCTTCCATAAGCATTTGTACAATGATTTAGACCAGCCGAAGTCTGAGTGGGGGGACCCAAGCCAGTGTGTCTAGAGACAAGGGGACAAGTTGAAAAGTGAACCTCTGAATTGGGTTTAAAAACTCTACCACATTGAATGAGTGTTCTATGACCAAGCAGAAGTTCACATCCAGACATTGAAGCCTCCAAAGGATGTTCCCCTTCACAGGGCTGAACTGAAAACATTACAGAACCTAAATGAAGGCAAATTCCAAGAAAGATACAGTTTACAAATTCCAAAACAGATACAGTTTCTAGCTGAGGACCTGGAAAGCATGGCACAACTCAGTGTAGATTTTTACCAAGCATTCAATGTGCTTAAGGAAATAAGGGAAATGCAGAGTCCATCAAATAGAATATTAAGAAAGAAGTATGGGGGGATTTTTAAATAGAAACTGTAAATTTCTTAGTGCTGATTTCTATAAGCCATTGATGGCAAATACTCAGCAAGAGTTGTTCCCCAAAGCATTGCTAGGGTGGAGGGACACACAGGAAGATTATTGCTTTCCAAAGTCAGAATTATAGAATAGAGGGGGCCGGAGTGATAGCTCAGCAGTTGAGAGCTGCTGCCTGCTTTTCCAAGAACCAGGAGCTCAGATCCAAGCACCCAGGCCAGACAGCTCAAACTTCCTGCAGCTTTAACTCCAGGGGATACAGCACCCTGGCTGGCCCCCGTGGACACCTGCACATGTGTGTCATATGCTCACACAGATGTATACATAAATAAAACATAAATCTTTTAAAAAAGAGTTATAAAAATATGTAATAAAAATAGTTTATTTGAATCAGATGGTTTACTGAGTTGTCCCAAACTGTGAACTTATACTGGCCTACTCATTCGAAATATGTTGAAAATATAATGGCTTGGTCATTTCCTGTCTATTAGGATACTATGAGATCTTCTTTAGACCATGAGCTCATTTATAAAGCAGCTTGTATGGAACAATTTAATTAGATTGGTTTGGGGGTACCTAATGTTCTAGTGACATTCTGGTTGTGAGTCTAGCCTTTAATGGATGAGTAATCTCTCCAACCCAACTTAAATACTCTAGTCAGAGCAGAATGTAATCCAAAGAACTGCTTTCCGGGATACACGGTATCAGGGTTTCTAGTATCTCATCTCCCTCATCTAGCTTTTCACCAAAATAGCCTCCTTTCAGCTTCAAGGAGGCTAGATACTGACTACATTTATGACAACTTGATACAAACTACAGTCATCTAAGAGGAAGGAACCTCAATGAGAAAATGCCTCCAGACAATCAGGCTGTGGGCGGACCTGTAGAGCATTTTCTTAATTAGTGATTGATGGGGGAGGGCCTCGCCCATTGTGGGTGGTGCCACCCCTGGGCTGGTTCTGGTTCTATAAGAAAGCAGGCTGAGCAAGCCATGTGGAGCAAGTCAGTAAGCAGCACCCCTCCATGGCCTCTGCATCAGGTTACTGCCTCCTGGTTCCTGTCCTGATTGAGTTCCTGTCCAGACTTCCCTTGATGATGAACAGTGACATGGAAGGGAAGTCAAATAAAACCTTTCCTTCCCAACTTGGTTTTTGGTCATGGTGTTTCACTCTAGCAATAGAAACCCTAACTAAGACAAGGGGCAGAAAACCTATTCTTTGGTCACAAATAAGCTAAATTTTCTAGTTTCTGGCCTTAATTAACAATGAAACACAATTCCCATTGCCTTCAGTGTGTGAGTCTAGTGGCCCTGATTTCCAGACAGATAAATTCATTGGAACTTTACCTCAACCATGTATCCACTGTTAATCCTTTGTTGACCACACCTTTCCTTTACCTCTTGGACTGCGTTATGACCTAGGAGACTTCCCGTGTATGATTAGACCATTGCCTGCATCTTAACTACAAGTTACAGACATACTTAAGCATTGGGTAATAAGCATGCCCTCTGTTGAATTATCCAGGCTTCACTTCCACCCAGGTCATCTTGGCAACCATGACTACAGTAGTGTGGTAGAGCACCTGACACTGAGAAGCAAATATCTAGAGTTGACTTTAAGACAGACGCACAAGGGGTAACCATGTTCTTAGATGGCAATCCTCATGTAACTTTTTCCTTCAGGAGATAATTTTGTTTACCCTTCCATTTGCAATTCCTGGGTGACTACTTCCCTCAGTTAAAAAAATATTTTTTCTTTAAATATTGAAGCATATAAATTATTTAAGACCCAATCTCTGCTAAATAATGACTGACTATATGGTATGTCTAAGTGGTAACAACAGTTTATAACCCTTTTCCTATTAGTATCATCTACCGTAGTCTGACCTCAGGGAAATGGTCACAGGACACTCAGCATTCTCAGTCCTGCATATCAATTACAACCAACTGTGGTGAGAGCAGCTAAATGCGCTATCATCACTAATTAGCCTCCCCTTGCTTACTTAAAATAGTTTAAACCCAATGAGGATTATGAGAGGAAATTCAGATATTCCTCTCAATCTTGGATGATGACATTTAAACATCACCCTCATACCTCTATTTCTCAGAAGCTATTTAAGGTAAGAACCTACTGATGGGAGACTAAGCTACAATTAAAATTTTATCCACTCTAAGAATCCCTACTTAATAACCATGGCTTCAACAACTCAGTTGTGTGTGTATATGTGTGTGGTACATGAATGTGTGCATGTGTTCACTGGTCAGCTTGCCATGCAGATGTGGGGGGGGGGAAACTAGAGGGTGACACTGGGATGTCATTTTTTGAGACAGGGTCTCTCTGTAAACATAGTAGTCCCCATTTTAACTCAGCTGGCTGGATATCACCCCCTCCCAGTTCTGTCTGTCCCTCCCTCCAGGGTTGAAGTGTCAGGCATGTGCCCACAGCTCAGTTTTACATGGGTTCTGGGGATCCTAACTCAGGTCCTCATGCTTGGACCATCTCCCAAGCCCCATAATTCAGTTTTGAGAAATGTCCCTAAGCTCCTCCTCTTAGCCCATTATCCCAAACCCTTGACTGTTTATGTTATTGTCTCTTTATTTCAAATAGTAAAGAAAAATTGGGATGAAAGATATGTGATAAGGACTAATCAACACACTTTGAAAATCTCCCGTTGCCATGCTGGTGTTAACAGGGAAATAGTCTTATCATTTTAAGTACGAAGAGTCATTTGTGAGTTCCAGAGAGTAGGAGGAAAGGACCGGGAAGATTGGCTTGAAAGGAAGCCTGTATGTGCAAGCACCCACCTCCTCCACTCCCAGACTTCTCACTTCAGCAGCACATTTCACCAGGTCAGGGTTGCACAAGGAAATGGGAAGAGCCCATGATGAGAACCAAAACACATGGATCCAGTTTGAAGGACCTGAGCTGTGACTTAATGCTGATAATCATGGCTGACAAGCCAAGTCCAGTGAGCAGCGGCACCGTCCGCTGATGCAGTTTCATTTGGCCTTTATCAAGCGCCAAAAATGGGAGCCTAAGAAACTGCTGAAGCCAGACGAAGAATTTCTTATGAAATTCTGTGTGTCTCTCCTACATTCAGGACTGGGGTGAACCACCTAGCACAGTACTGTCTCCTAAAACAATTCTTCCATCTGCTCACAGGTATCTGACATTTATCTAAATTGTGTAGACTGGGCTGTCCTCTTCTGTGACACGATTGGAACTAGAACAGATAGTTCTACCTAAGAAGACGAGGTAGGAGAGTGCAGACTGGGTCAGGGGGTGGGAAGGATGTGGTGATGGAAACAAGAGAGATGGATACAACCAACTATAATTGACATTTTTTGAGGTTGGGGGCTCTTGTCTTGTAGCCCAGGCTACCTTCAAAGTCATGTAGCACAGACTGGCTCAGCCTTTCTTCCAGTGCTGGGCTTACAGATATGATTAGCTTCTGTAAGTTTCAGGAGTTGGAATTTTCACCTAATGGAAAATGATGACAATGCTGTCTGTGATGGATGATGCTAAAGTGGTCAACATGTCTACTCTGACTTATGATGCCACTGGCAACAGGAAGTCAGACGCTAGGCGGTCCTAGCAGGCCTGTCCGACCTGTGGCTTGTGGGCTTGTGGGCTGCATGCAGGCAGCTATGAATGCAGTCAAATACAAACCTGTAAACTAACTCAAAGCTTGAGGTTATTTTAAGAACTCAATCATGTGGTTCTCAAGAATGAACTTTGTTATGGAGTGCTGTGAAGTCAAAGGTCAGACAGGCCTATTTCAGGACTTCTGTTGGTGTTCTTAAATTGATACTATGATGTAAATAACTAATCACTTCCACTACAAGCAAATTGTAACAGCGAGATTGGGGTGCTGCACACAGTACTTGAAACAAAAGACACTACAGCACCAACAAGGGCTAGACTTGGGAGCCAAGAGCTGAAAGACACTGATAAAAATATGCATCGGCTGGACACCTTTGCCAGCCTTGATGATTCCTCTTGAATTGTATATAATTTTTAGAAAGTAGATACTACACCATTGACTGTAGTTAAAACAATAGCGCGTAGTTCGTTCTACCCGCTGTTATTCGCCACTCGGCTCCTTTCGACACTGGGTCACTTCCACTTTCTAATAAACAGCCTGTGATGGGAGGCAAGAGGGGTGGGATAAAAGGCAAAGCACTCTGCCACTCAAAAATTAAAGTCAGCTGGTTGCTGTTGGTGACCTTGGCTTCCTGTAACAACTTCATTTGCAATTAATGAGTAACCAGATGTCACACATCAACTTGAAATTAAAATACACTTCTAGTATTCATGTACATGAATTCATGTACAGTCCAAACAGGAGTCAAACAGGAACTCTATCCAAGAGTAAGGCATGCACTAATGCACCAGTTTGCCTCCTGATCATCCATTCCTCTTCTAAATGTCACTAAAACTCCTCTCTTGGTTTGTAAAGTAGAACCAACTTGTCTGTGTAGGAGGGCTGTGTCAGTGAGGTAGCAGGTGGTGCACAGTGCACCAGCCGCTCAGGACATTCACTACACGCCACAACCATCACCTCTCTGTCCACTCTCCCACCGTGGATTCCCCCTTTCTCACCCTTGCATTCACCCAGTGGTTTCTGCTTTTATTTCCCACCCACAAAGCTCTCCAAACCAGTGTCTCTCGGCATCGGCTCCACGCTGCCGGAATTCCACTATAGCAACAAGCTTACAGGCCTCCCCTGTCTCCACCAGGTAGTGAGAGACCCCTTGCTCTTTCAGATAGCCCAGCCCACTAGGGGAGCCCAATAGAAGAAATAGAAAAGTATAATTTCCCTTAAATCAGAAGAAACTAAGAAGCTGAGCTGATAGAAATAACTAAAACTTTCTAGTTTTTAAATTTTTTTAAATCTATTTTTGTCAGAGACACGCATACCATAGTATACATGTGGACCCCAAGGACAGAATTCAGGTCATTAGGCTTGATGGCAAATGTCATTCCCCCACTGAACCACTGAACAGCCCCACTCTCTAATTTTTTTCTTGTTTGCTTGTGAGAGTAGTCTTTAATGGCTGAGCCATCTCTCCGGCCCCAACATCCTAATTTTTACAAACAAATATTTTTGACTAAGGTCCCGATGCTCTAGTTTCTTTGCAGGAAGCAGTTCCAGCTGAATGTAATGACTACTTGGGATCATTTGTTTATTTTTTTTCTCCCCAATTAATTTTGCTGCTTATCTCCGACACACCAAGTGAAACTTACAAATCAAATTAAGAGCGTTGGATTGTCATGTCCAACCCTCCTCGTTGAGCAGCGTGGACAGGGAACTTATCTGCAGGGAGAGCCTGCCAAACATTTACGTTTACTTCTGGAGCACTGGGTGTTCACTGGATGCTAAGGAAGCATCCTGTGACCTTCCTGTCCTTTGAACCTCAAATAAAGGAAGACATAGCTGCCTTGAGATGATTACAGTGTCAAGGGGGGGGGGAAATGACAAGTTAATCTTGTCAACTACATAAGTAGCTCAAAGCAACAAGCAAGTAGTGCCCAATTAAACTTAATACCCAGTCACATGACTGTACTCCTGAGGCATCTGATCCAAAGCTTCTTAATCAGAGGCCATTGTGCGCTTCAACCACACAATATATGGACAAATTTCATTTTTTAAAACAATGGGAGAAAGTGCATTGAGACCACCGAGAGTGCTAATTATTTTACAATACAAGGGATGGACCCTAATATACAACTACCCGGACCGGAAGTCAACAGTGCTGCAAATGACTAGCCCTAATCCATCCCTTCTTTTCCCTCCCCTCCCTGCTCTCTCCTTTCCTTTCATTTCATTTCCTTTTTCTTCATTACTTCTTTTCTTTAACTTTGATAACTTATGGTTTTTCACCTTTAAAGCAATAAGTTAACTATATGCTGCATTTATATACTCATAGATTTCACAAAAGACACAATTCTGTTGAGTAACCCTTCAAAAGCCCAAGCTAGTGTTGGGTGCAAGTTGGCTCAGGACTGGGAATTGCCTAACATCGGATCATGAGATCATTTTAGAAAATACTCTCTCTAAGCATTTTCTAGGACTCATGGATTTGAAGAGGCCCTCAAGAAGTTGAAGACAACTGAGGCCTGTTGAAGTGGCCCACAAGTCTCCACTAGAGGGCAGAAGCCACCAAATCTGGAAGTCAAAGTCTGCCCTCTGGTGGCATTATGTCCATAGATGTGGATGGACTTGAGGGCCATTGAGTAGAACACTGTGCGCCCACCCTTTAGGGTCCAGACTGACTGTAAATGTTTGAACACAAATTGAGCTTTGCGTTCACTCTAAGTTCTTCACTGTGGAGCGGGGCATTAAATAGGGATGCACTGAAACACTCAAGAGAATTAAACCAACTGGAGAAGTTGGGGAGAGAGGATACAAACAGCTAGGGACAAATGACACACCATATGAGGACTGCAAGAGTTGATTTCCCGTTACAAAGTTGCTTTTTTTAACCCAACAGAACATAAGACTAATTGTTTTCACAACTAATGAATATTTGAGAAAAAAAAACTTTCTAAACAGTAGTTATCAACAAACGTCTGTAAACAAAATTCTGAGACCACAATTTTAACAGTTCATTGCCTTCAAACATTTCCTTCAAACTTCTTGTAGACTAGCTGAAGAAGAAAAGCACCAGGAAGTTTGAAAGGCCAGCTAAATCAGAGGACATTTTACCCTCATCCCACCCTATTAAAAACTCTGTTTTCTCGCTACAGAAACAACAAGGAACTGCCTATCGCAGATGTTCTCTGTATGCTGAAGTCAATAGGCAACATTTTGATGAGGCATTTGAGGTCAGGATATTCAATTCCTGGGAGATTATACACTATCAATTGCAAAGTCTTTTCATTAAATATAAAAACAGCCTCTCTTGAACAAAGGATGAAACAGAAATGGAGGAAAATCCCACTAAGTACAGAAATGAACAGGAAGTCAGACAGAGAGATGCACCCAAAATTAGGAATAAAGAGGTATGGTGACTGTGGCTGCTGCATCTTAGTACATAAAACTGGAATTGCTGAGTAAAAAAGCAATATAATGTGTGTATACATATATTCAGTGTAGATAGACTAGACCAAAATAAACACAAGTTCAGTACATCACTGAAATGGAAAGCCCACTTATAGACTAAGATCTGTGTACAACATGTAGAAATATTAATTTAATTAAGAGTCTATTGACTGAAAACAAACGAACCCAAAAGGTTTAGGTAGGGTTAAAATACCCACTACATCTCTGAGTAATCATGTAATTGGGGAATTATCCTCTTTGTGCTTTCATAGACTTATGTTTAAAATAAAATTAAAATCAACCATGTGCTCTTAACATTAAGGTTAAATGAAATGAAAGAGAAATTTGTTGTAATATTACATACTCAAATGCTATTTTTTAGAAGATTTACTTATTCTGCTTTATGCTTCTGAATGTTATGCCTGTCAGTGTGTCTGTGCATTGCTGGAATGTCTGCTGCCTGAATTGACAGAAGAGAGCATCAGAGCCATAGCAGCTGGAGCTACAGACAATTGGGAGTCACCGTGTGGATGCTGGGAACCAAACACGGGTCCTCTGCAATGGCAACAAGTGCTTCTTAACCACTGAGCCATTTCTCCAGCTACCACCAAATGCTATCTACGGTTACTATCATTATATCATTATATATACAATCACTATAATTATATATTACTACCATTATTCCCAATATATTCCTATTCCTTACACCTATACTAAACTATTCAATAATATTTTACATTTCATACTCACTTCATCACATTCTTAATTAAGCCAAGAAATTGAAATGATGCCAGAAGCTCCCTTAATCTAATATCATATGATTATATAATGGTACTCACTCAATAAGGCCAAGGTAAAGAGTCAATTGCAAAAATAAAATAACAATGAACATTTGAAGTGTAGGTGATTTCAAGATTAAATCAAGGGAACAAAACCATCTCACTAAGCAGCAGACACACCTTTGGCTGACAACTTATACTTGGATAATTAAATGACAAAAACACCCTTCAAGGTCTGCACAAGTTTGAGCCCAACCAGGTCCCAGTGCTGAGATGGGGAAGCAGACACAGGATCTCACCCCTAACCAAGAAGTCTTCTGCACTTTGTAGCCCCTTCCAAAGGAAACAGCAGTTCTCGCCAATGGAGTCTCAGTGGGTATATTAACCACACTTCAGGGTCTGCCCCGGGCCCAGGAGTAGTTGGCCAATGCAGAACAAGCTCCGTGGTGGTTTTGTAGACGTTTTGACTCCTGTCTCTTTGTTTGGGCTTTTGTTGTTGTTTGTCTTGTTTTATTCGTCTTTGGTCTGCATGTTTTGTTTTCTGATTTTGTGTTTTTGTGGGTCTTTGCATGTTTCTTATTTGTTTGAGAGAGAGAGAGAGAGAGAGAGAGAGAGAGAGAGAGAGAGAGAGAGAGAGAGAGAGAGAGAGGCATGGAGTTGGGTGGGCAGGGAGGTGAGGAGGAGTTGGGAGGAAATGGAGGAGGGGAAAGTGTGTTCAGATAATATAAAGGTATGTTTTTTAAAAGGCCTTAAAAATGCAGTGTTCAGAGTCCAAAACTATTTGCTTACAGCGCCTCTTATATTCACGTGACTTCTTTCTTGGGTTATCTGGCTTAACATTTGTGATTGTTGTTCTTTAACATGATTTCATGGTTCCACCTTTTAATAATTACACAATACTCTACCGGTTGTGATAGTAACATTTTCAGTATTACTTTATTACTGTGTAAAATAGTGGAAAGACAAATAACTCTGAATCTTTTATTTTGCTCATCAGAGGGCAGGCAGAGTTATGAATTTCATTAGAATTTTGTAAGAATGTCAGAATTACTAATAATTTTGGATAACTTGATATGAAGAGGTTCCAATTTACAAAAACTATGTTTTAGAAGCTGGACTATTCCAACAGCACCATTTGTACCCACAAGGCAACATTCAACTTTCACTCCACTCTAGGTAAATAGTCTGGCTTCATATTGTAACCAAACCAAAGATATTCTGTTTACACAGTCCAACTCTCCAACTGTCGATCCAGGCTTGGAGAACAGCCTTGTTTGGATATGGCTTTAAAAGTCATAGAATTTTCTGCAAAAGCAGATCTGTAAGTCAAACTTCTTGCTTTTTTTTTTTTTTAGAGAAACATACATACATACATACATACATACATACATACATACACACACATGCCTTTTGTTTCTGTAAACAAGCACAATACTATGGTAATTGTCAGAGGTGATTTGATTGTTAATTATCTAAGCAAAAAGTGTATTTTAAGCCTTTAGAATATTTGAACAATTCTTCAGTCTTTTGTTTCCCTTGAAACAATTTAAATCAGAAATTCCTGCCATTTTGTTTCTGGAATGATCCCTAGAAATTGTGAGCGCCATGATTTCTATGCTCACATACTTCAGGGCCAGAAAGGAGTGAGCAAGGGGTAAGCAAATGGGAAGCAAAGGCCCACCTCTGTCTTGGAGGAAGACAGGGGATTTACTTTTCAGCCAACTGTGGGAATTGGGAATGGGAGGGCGATTTTTAAAGATAAGCTGGGAATTTCAAGTTTTACGTGAGATGTCTTATTTGGAAATATTTTCACTGGAGCAAATGAAAAAACAACACTGTGGAACTGGACAGAGCTCTTTTACAGAGCAGATCTGGTCCCATAGCTGCCAGATGACTCCGCCAACCACCTAATTTTACAAGTGAGAAAACAGCCTTGAAGCCCTGGCAGGATGTCACAGACACCAATTCAATGTTTCTACGTGATGTTAAATACTTGAAGAAAAAAATACCTATGGTTGCTAGACAGACTGCTCTCATTTCTGCGTTCAACAGAAATCCAGGAAACGGAGGCTGCTGGAAGCCCACGGAGGCGTGCTGTGATGGACGGTCCACTGCGGCTCTCGGACCGCCAGGCTGCCCTGTCTGCATGTGTCCTGCACAAGCCTGACTCAGCCTGAGAACCACCCCGATGGCAGCCTGGGCCCCGTTCCGCTGCCATCTCTCTTGCCGCTCTGCATGGAAACTTATTTTCTACTATAAAAGACACTGTTGTTTGGATTTTCAGTGACGCGCCACCTTCAGGTGTGTGAATACAGCACGGAATCCACGGTATCTGGATATTTGTGCCTGTTTTAACACCTGTGAAACGAATGTCACCTAAGCACCTGAAGTTAAACAGACTGATGCCACATTGATTTATTGCCCCCTGTTATATAGCTGATAAGAAGATTACATTTGAAATATCTTACTGAGAGCCAGAAATATTTGGTTTGGGGTGTTTTTTTGTTTGTTTGTTTGTTTGTTTTTTTCCAGGTGTTTCTGAGGTGTACATTGCAAGCAGAAAATGACCTAAACATTCGTGTGACAAGGGTACATTGTAATTTCAATGCCAGCTGATTTCCTAAGTTCATTTTATTGATTATGCAGATTTGAATGAAGAATCCCACGAGATAAGGATGGATATGTCACCTTTCTGACTGGATGAGCAATCACACCGCTTGTCAATCTAGCTTACATAAAACTTCCTTAACACATCAGTTGGGTTTTTTTTTTTCTGCTTTATTAGAAAAATATAGTTTAAGTCAGGAGCAATTTTTAATTCCATTAAAGAATAACACGTATATTTTGGTTAACTGCTTGGAAGCTGAAAGAGGGCAGTTCATGTTTTTATGCATGGTATCTTGAATGGGATTGGTTGGACTCTGCAAAAGTTCTGACCTCTGGGTAAATTGTATTCTGTATAAAGAGCAGGTGTTTTAGTCTCTCTCCAAACAGAGTTTCCATAGTAAAATGGACATCCCAGGCAAAAAATGGTCATCTGGGCATGTTAACTTTCTTCCAGCTGACTCAGAAGGTACCATGTTGAAAATTGTTGATGGGCCAGATGGTAGTGGTGCAAGTCTTTAATCAGAACTCGGGAGGCAGAGGCAGTCAGATCTCTGTGACTTTGAGGCCAGCCTGGTCTGTAGATCGAGTTCCAGGACAGCCAGGACTGTTGTTATACAAAGAAACCTTGACTCAGTTAAAAAAAATACAAAAACAGCAACAACAACAAAAACCCCTGTTGATGGCTACTTTGTTGTGGAGTGTCAATCTGGTGTGAAGGAATGCCAGCCCTTTGGAAGGTGATGGAAGCTGCTCTGTGAGCCAGGACCAGGCAAGAGGGTCTGTATGAGCTAGAGCTAAATATCGTGGCTAACACTATCCTGAAAAGAAAGTTTGGTCCAAGAGGGATCAAACAGCCTCTAGGACAGAAAACTATAGACCACGGTAAGGACACTGAGAGGATCCTGATCAGAGCATCGAAAGTCCCCTCAGACATGGTGTTTTTTCATCTCCAGAAGCATAATGTCAATCATTTACATTTGCCTAGCCTCTGTTTAAAATGCCCAGGCTTTCATCCAGGTTCTTGAATGGAATACAGTTATAACAATAACCATTTAACGTCCTTGTGCAGTAATTCCATTGCAGGCGTCATTGATGGGTCTGTCTCCGTGGACTATTTTTCTTTCTGTTGATTCCAGTTTCCTGTTTCTTTGCATGCCTGGCAGTTTCCTGCTGAGTGTTAAACAGTGAGTTGACTTTGTTGGGAATTGGGCATTCTTCTATAAGAAAGTAGTAATACCCTGGGTTTGTTCTATGAAGCATTTGGGATACACACGGTTTAACTCTTTGGGGTCTAGTTTTTAAATTTTGTAGGATGTAATCAGAGCAGTGGTAAGTATGGGAGCAGCTTTCTGCAGACAGCAGCTGCCGTTCCCACCATCGAGAAAAGGACATCCCACCATTTATGGGCATCTGGTGACACTCTGGGAAGGAAAAGGGAAGCGGTCTCTAGAACTTATTTCTTCAGACCGCTTTAGAAACTTACTCATTTACATGCAATGAAACACAAAATGGCCCTTGGGCAATCCTAAGGCCTGTTCTCGGTATAGCTGTCCCTTTCTAAGATTATCTTGTGGACTCAAGCCTCTTTGGCTTTTCTTAATTCAAGCTCTTTAATTTAGAAAGACTTTGCCTGGATTTGCCTTCCCAGGCAAGGATTGTCCATCCTTGAAACACAGACAGTCAACAAACTTAGGCCATCTTAGGGAACTCTTTATTTGCTTCCCTGGGATCCCTCAGGACTATGGTTCTCTGTCCTATAAGGACCACTGTCTTGAAAACCAGTTTTACCAGTGTGTCCAGATGTTGCCTTGTTTCCGGAGTGGCTGTAACTCTGGTCCCTGCTGCTCCACTTTGTCTGGAAGAAGATGTCTAAGAGTGAGTCCTAAGCCTGCTATTTGGTCTTGGAAGAACCTCTAAGCCTTGGACTCATTTCCCACCTTTGCAGTAGGGTAATACTGCAATGATTGCCAATGCAGGTCTATATGGGAAATATGTCATAATCTATATGGTTATGCAAATGAATAACAGTTCATAGTGAATTTTTTCCAAAAGGACCACAGAGCTGGAAGACGGCTCATTTAGTGTGGAGATTACTCTTTGTAGTGGTTTAAGTGAGGAATGCTCGCCACAGTCTCAGATATCTGAACATTCAGTATCCAGTAGGTGACACTGTTTGAGGAGGTCTAGGTGGTAGAGCCTTGCTGAAGGAAGTTCGTCACTAGGGGCAGGCTATGAGATTGAGAAGCCTCCCTACTTCAGTATGCTCTCTCTACTTCATGCTTGCATTTGAATGTTAAGCCCTCAGCTTCCTGTCTCTACACCCAAGCCTGCTGATTGCTGCCATGCCTTGCTGACATAATGAACTCTTAACTCTAAAACCATAAGCCAAAATAAACTCTCTTCCTAAAGTTGCCTTTGGTCATGGTGTTTTATCACAGCAACAGAAAAGTAACTAATATGTTACACAAGGACATGAGTTTGGATCCATAGCACCAATGTAGAAGCTGGTGTGGTGGTGGACTGGGAAGATGGATGTGGTGATATTTTATTTGTGATGAAATGTGGTGATACTTTATTTGTATGTTAATAAATGAAGTTTGCCTGGAGATCAGAGGAATAGCAAGCCATTAACACAAAAGTCAGGCAGTGGTAGGCATATGCCCTTAATCCGATCACGTGGCAGGCAGGGTCTCTGTGTGTTCAAGGACACACTAAGGAACAGTCAAGCATGGTGACACACGCCTTTAATCCCAGTACCAACCATAGAGATCTGGAGGTCTGTATAGACAAGCAATAACAAGGAAGTGAGGTAGCTAGGCTAAGAGCCAATGAGAGGGCAGAACAGCAAGGTAATAAAAGCCTATATAGACAGGAAGTAGCTCTCTTGAGAAGCTACAGCAGCATGGTGAGCTAAGGTTAGCTGGTGGCTCTCACTATTTCCCTGATCTCTAAGCTTTCACCCCTATATTTGGCTCTGTGTTTCTTATTTAATAAGACCGTTTAGAAATTTGTCTACAGATGGAGACAAGAGGAGCTTACAGGCCATCCAGTCTAGCCAAATTGCTGATTTCCAGGCTCAGTGAAAGACCCTGCTTGAAAACCTCAGGTGAAGAGCTAGTAAGAGAGATTTCTGACCTCCACCTGCACGTGCACACACATAACAATGGACACATACACTCATATCCACACACAAGTGGCTACATTCACAGAATCTTTGTTCTCCTTGGCAGAGTCACATGAGGCCTCTTCTCCTGTCTAAGCAGAGCCCATTGCTTTGGTTTGGGGCCCTCTTGCTAATAGATTGCCGCGTTCTTCACCATGACACCTGCTGCTACAGGGCTCACAGGTCAATCAACAACATGCCTCCACCCAGAACCCAAAGGACATTGAATTTATGCAAAATATCTCAGAGAGGGTACAGAAGCACAGGATATGGAACAAACAACAGAGTCTATGTAGTTTTGCAGCAATAAAAATATTTTTTCATTTGTACCTCAATTTAAGCAGATAATCATTTTCAATAATCTATGAAGTAGAAATATGCATAGAGCTATTATTAACTGAGGACCTGAGTATGGTTGTAGAATTCATGAAGGATGCCTAGAAACTAACTGTAAATTCAACCCTAGGGTATCTGACACCTTCTTCTGGCTTTCAGGGACACATACACTTGTGTGTGTGTGTGTGTGTGTGTGTGTGTGTGTGTGTGTGCACATAAACATAATTTAAAATAAAATATTTTTAAAGTGTCTTCTATATATCATCAGACAAATTGCCTAATGTTTTATATAGATCTCTAAGCTAGAATTCAAGAATAATTTTAGCAATTTCTACACATCCCAAATGACCAGCTCTACAGCCAAAGAAACTGATTCACAGTGCAACAATCTGTCCTACAGAATACATTATTTAAAGTGGGTAAGTGTTTCTTAGTTTTCTTTTGCACTTGGACCTATGGTTGGTGGCATATAAGTTAATGATAATTTTCCTCACTGAAATGTGGCATAGTACCTGCTTTACACTGAACACACTTTCTAGAGCCTCTCACTCTATCATTCAAATGTTAGTATATACTTGACATGGTATCAGTGGAAACTGTAATTAGATATTAGCACAATGTTCACTTGTATGAAAAAAATGCTGTCAACAGTAGCAGTGAAAAATATCAGCAAGATCTTAGGTGCTGCATATTTGGTGGTTTGTGGCTTGGGAGAGAAGTGGTTGGAAGCTAGCTGTGGTAGTTTGAATGTAATTGGCTCCCATAAGCTCATAGGGAGTGGCACTATTGGGAGGTGTGGCTTTGTTGGAGTGGGTGTGGCCTTGGACTGGGTGTGGCCTTGTTGGAGGAAGTGTGTCACTGTGGGGGTGGGCTTTGAGGTCTCCTATGCTCAAGCTATACCCAGTGACACAGTTCACTTCCTGTTGCCTGTGGATGAAGATGTAGAACTCTCAGCTCCTTCTCCAGCACCATGTCTGCCTGTATGCTGCCATGTTCTGCCATGATAAAAATGGACTAAAAACTGGAACTGTAAGCCACTGCAATTAAATGTTTTCCTTTATAAGAGTTGTCATGGTCATGGCATCTCTTCACAGTAATATAAACCTTAACAAAGACACAAGCTATTGGACTGAGTCCCAGATTTGGATCCTGGCTCTGACATTGTTTAACAATGTGTACCACACGCTCAGCTGCTGTCAAAAAGTAGACACAGTAAGAGAAATCAGACTATACATTTTAAAAACTGTTGTCAGATTTAAAAAAAAATAAAATGAAGTGGTGGACACATTGTCTAGTTATCAGGGAGTGTCCACTTAATAATGTTCACTGTTATTTTCTGATTCTTTCTGTTATCATTTATTAAGTAGCAATATAATATATTATCAATAACATGGTGACCTCAAAGTATGGTGAAGTGAAAGACACAATCACTCCTTAGTACCAGCTGCTCACCCAACTGTAGCTGAAGTTATCCTGCTCCTGCCCGGTTCCTGCAGCCCTCAGACCCAAGCAAACACACAGAGACTTAGATTATTTATAAACTGTATGGCCTAACGGCTCAGGTTTCTTGCTAGCTGTTCTTATATCTTAAATTAACCCATTTCTATTAATCTCTAAGTTGCCACATGGCTTGTGGCTTACCAGTATCTTAACATGTTGCTTCTCATCACAGCAGCTGGCAGGGGCTTCCTGCCTCAGCCTTCCACTCCCCATAACTCTCCTTTGTCCCGTCTATCCTATACTCCTACCTGGCTACTGGCCAATCAGCATTTTATCAATCAATCAAAGCAACACATTCTCAGCATAGAGAACATCCCATAGCACCCTACCATCTTCACTTTTAAAACTGGATCACAAGTTGAGAGAATTTTAAAGATGAGTCATTCCTGGACTGGCAATATTTTAATCCTTAGTTTTTATTTTGAAATGAGAAGACTATAACATTTAAATTCTTTTAAATATCTCTTTTATCTGATTGGATGACAATTTATGTTTGTGGCTCTACTAGACAAAATAATGGATAGAAAGTAATTATCAGCTGGAGAGATGGTTCAGCAGTTAAGAGCGTTGGCTGCTCATCCAGAGGACCCAGGTTCAATTCCCAGGTTCTACATGGCAGTTCACAACTGTCTATAACTCCACTTCCAGGGGATCTGACTCCCTCACACAGACATACATGCAGCCAAAACATCAATGCACATAAAAGAAAAAAATCATTTTTTTTAAGAGAAGTAAGAATCAACTAGACACAAACCATTTTTGGAACAGTTGGCAGAGAAAAGAGTGAGGTTAAAAATCTGTTCAAATTCAATAAACTGAAAGAAAAATTATTAGCGTTCTTAGGCACTGTGTTAATCCTTTCACTATTGCATAGGTTGTCACTGAGAGTTGTAATTCTCAAATGCTGTTGGTTTTTGTTTGTTTGTTTTCTCTTTTCATTGGGGAGGTATGGCACGGGTGTTGTATTTCCAGACAAGAAGCCCATGGTGATGGAATTTAAAGCTTCTAATTTTGGATGGAATGGTGGTAAAATTACAGGCATCCTCTTAGTTTGCCTGGTCATCCCTGAGCAATTAGAAATGCCTTATTTTGCAGTGAGCTTTGAGGAGAACCATGACCAGATGCTGATATATAACTAGAAAGGTTTAATTCGGAGGAGAGGGGCTAGACTTGGGCAGTTTTATGAGCAATTTGAAAGGACATGCTGGAGTTACAAAAGAGGTGTTTGTCTCCTGAAGTCAGCAACAGCACCCAGGACCTGGCAGAGAAGTTGAGAACAATATGAACAAGGCTTTCATGTTTTTATTTGAGAAAGGAAGAACTCATTTGAGGTTATGTATTGTATGTTCTCAAGTGTGCTGCTTCCAAATATGGCTGCCTTTTGTGTTCATAACAGGAGTGATATTGGGAAGCAAATCTTTGCCTATCTATCAATGATCGACTGGGATTTGAGTACTTACTAGCCTGGGATTCTACCACAGATATTCTTTGGGGCTCATATTTCAGTTTAGAAGCCACACATCAAGAGGCTAGAACTGATTACCACATCTTTTTGACATCAGCACAAGCTTATCTCTAGCGCAGCCTAAAGTTCTGTGAGACCAGTTAAGCTCGATTCCATTGGGAGGTTAAGGGAGAAGGTAGAGGGCACTAATTCCCTTCTAGAGAGGGGAATCAGGGCTTGGGGCAGAAAGCTGTGAAAGGGGGCATGGACCCTGCTGAATGCCATTCTACCCTCTCCCTGACGTAGACAAGCTGGATCTCTGGTTTAATTTACTGGAACGATATTTTTATAAGATACAGCCACTGCTGTACAATGGTTAAGTGCACAATGTGACCCAGTTCTTAAGGACATTCTGGTCTCTGGGAATATGGTGCACACTCATAATCCCTGAGGGAGGGCAAAGAGTTCTAAATTAGCCTGAGCTATATAACAAGGCTCTGTCTCAAAAGTAAAATAATAAAAAGCTATGAATATGTGGATATTAGTTGTTTGAAAGTTGTCCAAATGACTGTCCAAGGCTCAGAAATGTATGCACACCAAATAAAATAAGTTATCATTTATAAGGGACCATCAAAATCATAGTTTCCTATCATTTTAGTGGGAAGAATACATATTATGAAATAGGCTTTTTAAATGGTATAATTTTCTATTAAACTGTTTCCTAATAATCATATTTAATTTTTGGTTTAGAACTACTTTAAAGGTACTTACTTCACAAAAACATTAAGGGAAATATTATTTGAAAAGTAATACTACTGGAACTAGTTTTCTTATTTTTATCA